>NC_139991.1:49069572-49743552 GCF_964263955.1 Coregonus lavaretus
CCACTCTCCACACACAACACTGAAATTATACAAGTTTAGAGAATACACACAAAGTGACAATATAACACAAAACATGTTTTAAAGCACAACAGCACTTTTCAATGTTTGTAATGGGAGCTATTGTTTTAACCTGTGATGATTCTATATCCCTTTGAGGATCGATACAAGTCCATTCAAATTCTATACAATATTAAACTGAGGCAAATATAAACTAAAAGCTATAGCCACTGCTATAACGGTGAGGCTATATAATCTCAATATGAACAACCCCTCTCTATAAATATTCAGATACTGCAGTTGTTCTCATGTCTAAAGTGTAACAGACAACAGATTCCATCCACGTTGTTGAGACGGCCGACTCCCTGGCAACAGTTCTACCAATCGGGACGGACTGACGGAGCGTCTGCCACGGCTCTCTTGGATGCATTGAGAGAAGAGAGAGATTGAGGAGAGACAGAAACAGACAGAGAGAGCGAGAGAGGAGGAACAGAGGAGAGGTGTCTGAGTGCTTATAGCTGCTTATAATGCAATGTCAGGCTTTGCTTGACTTCTCCCCTGGGAGAAGTTGTATAAACGAAGTCAATGTCAAATACATTTACGTCATTTAGCAGACACTCCAGAGCGACTTACAGTTAGTGTATACATTTTGGGTTTTTTCATACTGGCCCCCCGTGGGAATCGAACCCACAACCCTGGCGTTGCAAGCACCATGCTCTACCAACTGAGCTACACGGGGCCTAATTGTTGTTTGTCGTTTGAATCGGCTTATGAATCACTGGCTTATGTAATATGGATATAGTGATTTATTTGTTGGTGATATGATATTGTCTAGATTTTTGTAATAATCTGAAGCAGTGCATTTAGACTAAAACTCTGGATGGAAAGTTTTGTCTAACATTGGATGGAAACAGCCAAATTCCAGGTTTTCTTAGCTGTCTCCAAGCTCTCATTGTCATCACAATGGGTACATATACAACACAAAGTACAGTGTAAACGTACAGTGTAAATGTACAGTGTAAACGTACAGTGCATAATACATATTTATCATACAACACATCATCCACATATTTCCTACCTAGTCTGGTGTATATGCTTATTAACTACCTCCAATTCTCTCAACCTAAACACTAACATCTCAACCACCCTCCACTTGAGTCACTCTACGCAGGTTTCTGACAGTGTACTCCTGTAGTGGTACCTGTCTCTATCCCTCAGTAGCAGAGATGAGGGGGTAGACTCAGAAGAGGGACTGCCATTGAGTTCCAGGCAGGCAGACTAGTGTTAGACTAATGGACTCCAAGTGGGCGTAGGAGGTAAACAAACAAACAGTCACAGCAGCTGCGTCAGCCCCACGGACAATGACAGCAGGACATCAGGGCTTTTAGAAATACAGCATGAGAAAGAGGGAGGGAGGGGGGGGGGTGGAGAGAGCGAGAGAGACATTTCCTCAGTGAAAACAACGTCCTGAGCAAATGTCAAATTGGCTTTAAACCAAATTACCGTATGACAGACCACGTATTCACCCTGCACACCGTACCTGACAAACAAACAAACCAAACCAAAAAGTATTCTCATGCTTTGTTGATTTAAAAAAAGCTTTTGACTCAATTTGGCATGAGGGTCTGCTATATAAATTGATGGAAAGTGGTGTTGGGGGAAAAACATATGACATTATCAAATCAATGTACACAAACAACAAGTGTTCCTGTAAAAATTGGCAAAAAAACACACCGATTTCTTTCCTCAGGGACGTGGGGTGAGACAGGGATGCAGCTTGAGCCCCACCCTCTTCAACATATATATCAATGAATTGGTGAGGGCACTAGAACAGTCTGAAGCACCCGGACTCACCGTACTAGAATCTGAAGTCAAATGTCTACTGTTTGCTGATGATCTGGTGCTTCTGTCCCCAACCAAGAATGGTCTACAGCAGCACCTAGATCTTCTGCAAAGATTATGTTAGACCTGGGCCCTGACAGTGAATCTCATTAAGACAAAAATAATGATGTTCCAAAAAAGGGCCAGTTGCCAGGACCACAAATACAAATTCCATCTAGATACCGTTGCCCTAGAGCACATAAAAAACGATACCTACCTCGGCCTAAACATCAGCACCACTGGTAATTTTCACAAAGCTGTGAACGATCTGAGAGACAAGGTAAAAAGGGCCTTCTACGCCATCAAAAGGAACATAAAATTCAACATCCCATTTAGGGAAAATACTTGACTCAGTTATAGAACCCATTGCCGGTTCTGAGGTCTGGGGTCCACTCACCAACCAAGAATTCACAAAATGGGACAAACACCAAATTGAGACTTTGCATGCAGAATTCTGCAAAAACATCCTCCATGTACAACATAAAACACCAAATAATGCATGCAGAGCAGAATTAGGACGATACCCGCTAATGATCAAAATCAAGAAAAGAGCCGTTACATTCTACAACCACCTAAAACGAAGCGATTCCCAAACCTTCCATAAAAAGCCATCACCTACAGAGAGATTAACCTACAGAAAAGTGAGCTCAGCAATCTGGTCCTGGAGCTCTGTTCACAAACACAAACAGGCCCCACAGAGCCCCAGGACAGCAACACAATTAGACCCAACAAAAATATATTTACTTGACACTTAGGGTTCCTTGAGTGGCGCAGTGGTCTAAGCCACTGCATCACAGTGCTAAAGGCGTCACTACAGACCCGGGTTTGATCCTGGGCTGTATCACAACCGGCCGTGATCGGGAGTCCCATAAGGAAGCGCACAATTGGCCCAGCGTTGTTAAGGGAGGGTTTGGCCGGGTTTGGCCGGGGTTGGCCGTCATTGTAAATAAGAATTTGTTCTTAACTGACTTGCCTAGTTAAATAAAAACAAATAAATAAATAGGAAAGAAATCACCAAAAAACTAAGCAAACTGGAATGCTATTTGGCCCTAAGCAGAGAGTAACCAGTGGCAGAATACCTGACTGACCCATATTTAAGGAACGCTTTGACTATGTACGCATAACCTTGCTATTGAGAGAGGCCGCCGTAGGCAGACCTGGCTCTCGAGAGAAGACAGGCTATGTGCACACTGCCCAAAAATGAGGTGGAAATGTGAGCTGCACCTCCTAAATTCCTGCCAAATGTATGAGCATATTAGAGACTCATATTACACAGATTAATTTTGAAAACAAATCCAATTCTGATAAACTCCCATATGTATTAGGTGAAATACCACAGTGTGCCACCACAGCAGCAAGATTTGTGACCTGTTGCCACAAGGGCAACCAGTGAAGCACAAACACCATTGTAAATAAAACCTATATTTATATAATAATATGCCATTTAGCAGACACTTTTATCCAAAGCGACTTACAGTCATGCATGCATACATTTTTACATATGGGTGGTCCCGGGGATCGAACCCACTTCCCTGGCATTACAAGCGCCATGCTCTACCAATTGAGCTACAGAGGACCATACAGTGCCTTCGGAAAGTTACAGCCTTTTTCTAAAATGGATAAAAAAATAAATAATCCTCAGCAATCTATACACAATACCCCATAATGACAAAGCCAAAACAGATTTTTTGAAATTTTAGCAGATTGATTAAATATAAAAAACAGAAATACCTTATTTACATAAGTATTCAGCCCCTTTGCTATGAGACTCGAAATTGAGCTCATGTGCATCCTGTTTCTATTGATCATCCTTGAGATGGTTCTACAACTTGATTAGAGTCCACCTGTGGTAAATTCAATTGATTGGAGATGATTTGGAAAGGCACACACCTGTCTATATAACGCCCCACAGTTGACAGTGCATGTCAGAGCAAAGACCAAGCCATGAGGTCAAAGGAATTGTCCGTAGAGCTCCTAGACAGGATTGTGTCGAGGGACAGCTCTAGGGAAGGGTACCAACAAATGTCTGCAGCATTTAAGGTCCCCAAGAACACAGTAGCCTGCATCATTCTTAAATGGAAGAAGTTTGGAACAACCAAGACTCTTCCTTGAGCTATCCGCCCGGCCAAACTGAGCAATCGGGGGAGAAGGGCCTTGGTCAGGGAGGTGACCAAGAACCCGATGGTCACTCTGACAGAGCTCTAGAGTTCCTCTGCGGAGATGGGAGAACCTTCCAGAAGGACAACCATCTCTGCAGCACTCCACCAATCAGGCCATTACAGTAGAGTGACCAGACGGAAGCCACTCCTCAGTAAAAGGCACATGACAGCCCGCTTGGAGTTTGCCAAAAGGCACCTAAAGACTTTAAGACCATGAAAAACAAGATTTTCTGGTCTGATGAAACCAAGATTGAACTTTTTGGCCTGAACGCCAAGCACCACGTCTGGAGGAAACCTGGCACCATCCCTACGGTGAAGCATGGTGGTGGCAGCATCATACTGTGGGGATGTTTTTCAGTGGCAGGGACTGGGAGAATAGTCTGGATCGAGGCAAAGATGAACGGAGCAAAATACAGCGAGATCCTTGATGAAAACCTGCTCCAGAGCGCCCAGGACCTCAGACTGGGGCGAAGGTTCACCTTCCAACAGGACAATGACCCTAAGTACACAGCCAAGACAGCACAGGAGTGGCTTCGGTACAAGTCTCTGAATGTCCTTGAGTGGCCCAGCCAGAGCCCGGACTTGAACCTGATCAAAAATCTTTGGAGAGACCTGAAAATAGCTGTGCAGCAACGCTCCCCATCCAACCTGACAGAGCTTGAGAGGATCTGCAGAGAAGAATGGGAAAAACTCCCCAAATACAGGTGTGCCCAAAAGACTCAAGGCTGTAATCGCTTACAAAGGTGCTTCAACAAAGTACTGAGTAAATGGTCTGAATACTTATGTAAATAAATATAAATTAGCAAACCTTTGTAAAAACCTGTTTTTGCTTTGACATTATGGCGTATTATGTGTCGATTGATGAGGGAAAAAACTATTTAATCAAATTTAGAATAAGGCTGTAACCTAACAAAATGTGGAAAAAGTCAAGGGATCTGAATATTTTCAAAGGCAATGTATCTGTTTACTTATTTTCCCTTTCGTACTTCAACTATTTGCAAATTTTTACACTGTACATAGCCAGTAATATAACATTTGAAATGTCTCTATTCTTTTGAAACTTTTACTGTTGTGTGTAATGTTTACAGTTCATTTCTGATAGTTTATTTCACTTTTGTTTATTATCTATTCCACTTGCTTTGGCAATGTAAACATGTTCCCATGCCAATAAAGCCCTTTGAATAAAGCCCTTTTAGCGAGAGAGAGAGAGAGAGAGAGAGAGAGAGAGAGAGAGAGAGAGAGAGAGAGAGAGAGAGAGAGAGAGAGAGAGAGAGAGAGAGAGAGAGAGGGGAAAGAGAGAGAGGGAAAGAGAGAGAGAGAAAAAATGGCATTATCGTGTGGGCTATGCCACTGTTTAGATGTGTCAAATAAATTATATCCAGCAGGGCTCCGGCTATGCATTTGGTTTGCTAACTTGCTAGCTAAGTGGCTAAATGTCAAGATCAAGCTTCTTGGTTACAGCAGAGACATTCAATCCCCTTCCGGATCAAGATCACTGTTGCCTAAATAGTTTAGTGCATAAAAAATAAATACAAATAATAATAATAATAATTGCGCCCCTTGTGTGCACTTTCAGTAATACTGTATACCCCGGTATGGTACAGAAATTGTATGACGGTATGAAAATCTGGATACCTCCCAACCCTAGTGTACGTGCATGTGTGTGTTGTGTGTGGAGTTACTGTGATGTAAGCGTGCACGTAATACTTGTGTGTGTGTGTGTTAGAGAAAGATGCAAGTCAGCATTTCACGCTACCGTTTACACCCTGTATCCTGTGCATGTGACCAATAAACTACCATCTAGAAGGCGGAGAAAGTACAGGTGCATCAAAGCTGGGACCGAGAGATTGAAAAACAGCTTCTATCTCCAGGCCGTTAGACTGTTAAATAGTCACCATTAGCCGGCCTCCTGTACCCTGCCCTGAACTTAGTCACTGTTACTAGCTGGCTACCACTGGTACTCTACCCTGCACCTTAGAGGCTGCTGCCCTATGTACATAGTCATTGAACATTGGTCACTTTAATAATGTTTACATACCGTTTTACCCACTTTATATGTATATACTGTATTCTAGTAATGGCTCATCCTATATAACTACTGCTATACACACCATTTCTAGTCACATACTGTCCATACTGTCTATACACACCATTATATACATATACACTCAGAGGTCAGTTTATTAGGTACACCCATCTAAACTGAACAAAAATATAAACTCAACATGTAAAGTGTTGGTCTCATATTTCATGAGCTGAAATAAAATATCCCAGAAATGTTCCATACGCACAAAAAGCTTATTTCTCTCTAATTGTGTGCACAAATGTGTTTACATTCCTGTTCGTGAGCATTTCTCCTTTGCCAAGATAATCCATCCACCTGACAGGTGTGGCATATCCAGAAGCTGATTAAACAGCATGATCATTACACAGGTGCACATTGTGTTGGGGACAATAAAAGGCCACTCTAAAATGTGCAATTTTGTCATACAACACAATGCCACAGATGTCTCAAGTTTTGAGGGAGTGTGCAATTGGCATGCTGACTGCAGGAATGTCCACCAGAGCTGTTGCCAGAGAATTGAATGTTCATTTCTCTACCATAAGCAAACGTTGTTTTAAAGAATTTGGCAGTACGTCCAATCGGCCTCACAGCCGCAGACCACGCCAGCCCAGGACCTCCATATCCGGCTTCTTCACTTGCGGGATCGTCTGAGACCAGCCACCGGGACAGCTGACGAAACTGTGGGTTTGCACAATCGAAGAATTTCTGCACAAACTTTCAGAAACCGTCTCAGGGAAGCTCATCTGCATGCTTGTCGTACTCACCAGGGCCATTATTTGCCTCTTTGTGGCCCGCCTATTAACTTGCAGAATTCTTGCCATTCTCCTTCGACCTCTCTCATCAACAAGCTGTTTTCACCCACAGGACTGCCGCTGACTGGATGTTTTTTGTTTGTCACACTATTCTCTGTAAACCCTAGACACTGTCTTGCGTGAAAAGCCCAGGAGGCCGGCCATTCCTAACATACTGGAACCGGCGCGAAAAGGCACTAAGCTCAAAGTTGCATAGGTCACTTGTTTTGCCCATTCTAACGTTCAATCAAACAGTAACTAAATGTCTGATGCCTGTCTGCCTGCTTTATATAGCAAGCCACGGCCACATGACTCACTGTTTGTAGGAGTGATCAATTTTCATGAATGGGGTAGCGTACCTAATAAACTGGCCACTGAGTGAATATATATTTACATTCTGGACTCTGACGTTGCTGGTTCTGATATTTCTTAATTTAATTATTGGGATTTGTGTGTATTGTTTTGTATTACAGTTTTTTCCAACTGCTTACACACGTTTTCAAAACGATGTCTCCTTTTTTCAAAACTCTACACACAATTCCCAAAACTGCACACACAAAATGCAAAATGCCTCACATCTTCTTCAAAATGTAACACTGCATTCAAAATGCCATAAACACATGTCAGAATGAAGCATTTGCATTAAATGGCATACACTTCTTTCATAATAGTAAATTTTTGGATATACCATGTAAACACTGTTGTTCTAAATCTAAAGCTCTTTGGTCTTTCATAGGCTTATATCTACATTTCAATACAATGTTCTACAGTGAAAGTAATCTACTGAGAGGGGTAACAAATACACTGTAAACACCAATGCAATGTAGAAACAGAAAATATTTATTAGGCCAAACATTACTGTTGTATACAGTAGCATACAACAAAACCATAAACATATGTAAACCAAAAGTATATTCTTTAGAATACAGTAAAGAACACAATTGTGTGTGTGGGGTCCCGGGGGGGCAGTCCAGGAATTGGTAGGGGGGGGCAGTCACCAGTGCTAAGCTACGCTTCATCTCTTCTCCGGGCTGGGTCTGGCCACAATACTTCGTCCACATCACAAGATACGTTTTCTCTTGCCAAACATCGAGGGAAGTATCTCCTAGCATGGCGTATCCAACCTTGGACAGAGGCAACCTCTATGTCCCCACATGCGTCCTCCATTGCCTGGAGAAGCAGCATGCGGGCATAGGGTTGGCGATCATACACTTTCCAGCGCCAGGCTGAGAAGAATTCCTGTATGGGATTTAGAAAAGGTGAATATGGGGGTAGGTACAAAACTACAAATTGTGGATGGGTGGCAAACCAGTTTTGGACCAGAATAGCCCGGTGAAAACTAACATTGTCCCATATAACCACAAATCTAGCAGGGTCCTGATCTGGATCAGGGACAAGCATTGTGTAAATTGCATCCAGAAAAGTGAGCATATGGCCGGTGTTGTACGGACCCAGTATGGCATTGTGATGGAGGACCCCGTATTTCGCAGATTCTTGACTCTGTCAGAGTTTCTCTCAAATGGCACCTTGTAAAGTTGTTTCATCGTCACTTGGTGCCGTTGGAGGATGCGTTGTATGATCGACAGGCTTACAGCATTGATGTTGTTAAATATGGTGTCATTATTCAAGATATGTTCTCTTATCTCTCAAATCCTAATTGCATTGTTGGCCAAAACCATATTTATAATTGCAGTCTCCTGTACATCTGTAAACAAGCGTCCTCGTCCTCCATGATGTCTTTGCCTTTCCACTCTGTACAAAATTCAAACACAGTATGTGTTCAGCATAGGAACTGTAAACAATGTACACAAAAATGTAGTACAGCATGATAACCAACCTCATTCATTCAATGCAGTGCAGTAAATGGATGGCTTAGAGTTACAAATGTTTATGCAATACTATGCAGTCATACATATTTTACAGTACATTACTTTAATGCTAAAATAGTCATTAGATAGTTGCATACCTGTTCTCATTTCTGAAGGTTCGAATTATGGACGCCACTGTAAATCGACTCAAGTTGGGCTGGACACTCAGTCCAGCCTCTCTCATGGTCAAACCGTGGTTGATCACATGATCAACAAGTGTTGCCCTAATCTCATCAGAGATGGCTCTCCTTCCTTCTCTTCTTTGCCCTCGTCCTCTTCTTCCTCTTCCTATTCCTCTTCCTCCTCCTCTTCCAACTATTCGTCTTTGAATTTGTCCTCGTTGTTGTCCCCTGCCTCTCCCTCCTACTCCTCTTGCTCTCTGTCCATTGTTGGCATCCATTGTTCAAAACAGTCCTATACTACAGTAAAGCAGTGATTGGTTAGTGATCAGTTAAGCAATTAGTGTTTGAACATGTGAGGAGAGTGTGTTTGACCTGGTGAATAAGTGTAGCATTTTGATTGGTTGTGTTTGGAAAAGGAAAGCAAGTCACTTCCTGTTAGATTTTTGTGTTTTAGGTAGAGAATTGTGTGTAGTGCTTTGAAAAAAGTGTTTTATGCAATTGACAACTGAGTCAAAGGCTGAGAAATAGCTTATGGTTTTGGAGATTTTGTGTGTAGTTTTGCACTTTGAGTGAGAGGTTTCAAAAATCGTGTGACATGAAAATATTTTGTGTGTAAGCAGTTGGAAAAAACTGGATTAGGTACACTGCACTGTTGGAGCTAAAAACATAAGCAATTCGCTGCACCTGCGATAACATCAACTAAATATGTGTACGCGACCAATAAAAATGAATGGAACTAATCAATCCTAAATAACAGCTACAGTAAGACGTAAGTCACATAGAGTATATGTCATAGACCTTGTGAGAATCAGGTGTCACAATCAACACAACAGATATGTACATGATTCCATGGTCAAACACATAGGGCATTAATTGAGAGACCTTCAAAACAGGCATTTAATAATATGATCTGTATTATAAGATCTATATTCTTACATAATCAAAGATGGCTTATGTATTCTTAGGGCTCAATTCAATCCGTATCGCAGAAGTATCGAGGAAGATCCGTGTTATAGCTTGATTGAAATTTAAAGGCAATGTTCCCGCGTTTGCGGAGACTGCGTTCATGGTAAATGTTGCATACATGTATGTCGGCTCAATCGGAAATTACCGTTAAAATGTAATGCAGAACTTCTGTGCTACGGATTGAATCCAGCCCTTAGTGATCATAAAACTGCAGTAACAATATGATGTAGCACCAATATCCCCTAATAGCAATCTAGCCAGGGACACAAACGTTTGCTGTAAGTATTGGATCAATCACAGCAACCATAGGAGTAGTGCTGTAACATGGCTCCCTTCGCTGCTTGGTCTCCTGGCTCGTCCTCTAGACTTATTCCATGCAAATGTGTCATTGTCATTTACATGCATACTGCCAATGGTGTGACCTTGTGTTTCAGGACAGCAGGATCATCAACAGACTCAGGCCAGCAGAATGTCACTGTCTCATACAGGGATGTAGTTTCCACTCAGTCTGAGGTAAATTTTGCGTGTGTGTGTGTGTGTGAGAGAGAGGTGGTGAGAAAGTGTAGCATGTGCATGAGAGTGAGTGTGTGAGTTTGAAAGAAAGAGGGAAAGAGAGTGTTGGCTTGTGCTTGAGAGTATGTGCTTGTGAGTGTAATATATGACACACAGAGAGCAAGACAAGTGTAGGCGTGTGTGTGTGTGCGTGTGTGTGTGGGTGTGTGTGTGTGTGTGTGTGTGTGTGTGTGTGTGCGCGCGTGCGTGCGTGCGTGTGTGTGTGTGTGGGTGTGTGGAGGACAGAGCTCGGTACCATCCTCTGCAGGGTAAGAGGACTCTATAACTCAATCTACAAAGAAAACTGCAGTGTTCCTGTGCCATTGAGTCACCTGTTTTTAAGGGCGGACCGCCCTGATTCTAAATGAGTCAGCAGAAGAGAGGGGGAGAGAGAGAAACGAGATTAGAAACACAGAGCTACAGTACATGGTATGTGCAGGGAAAGTGAGTGAGCCAGAGAGAGAGAGAGAGAGAGAGAGAGAGAGAGAGAGAGAGAGAGAGAGAGAGAGAGAGAGAGAGAGAGAGAGAGAGAGAGAGAGAGAGAGAGAGCGAGAGAGAGAGAGAGAGAGAGAGAAAGAGAAGGAGAGAGAGAGAAGAGGCACAGTGAGGAATGAAAAAGTCAGAGATACTGTAGTAGGCTATATGCATATCGAAATTGGAAAGTGAGCGAGAGAGTGAGAAAAATAAAAGAGAGAGAGTGAAATGAGACGAAAATGCTAGTCAGTGAATTATATCATGTGACGCATGTCTGACATCAGAGTGGGGCAACATGGCTGCCGAAGCGGCGAGTGAAAGGTGGACATATCATTCAGCATCACCGGTCCCTGTCAGTGCACTGCCGGCACAACAAAACTTACACAACACCCTAAGTATACTTCTGAACTGGAGCACAGAGAATCGGTCACAGGGAAACTACTATATTGAATTCCACATCCAGCAAGGTCTATAATATAACATACAGATCTTCCATGATAAGGACTTGGCACACTTCTGCTGTACTATGCTGTGGGTCAGTCCATCTAAAAATAGTTTTATTGCTTCCACTTGCTTTCCACAGACACACACATACACACACAGGCACGCCGCTTTCCACGAACACATAGATCGACATGCAGGCACACATGTACACATACAAACACAGAATTTCACGTCAGCGGACTACCAGACTTGGACAGGTACTGTAGCAGTTACAACCCCCCATACTCCACATATATGTGTACTCAAATTACATGTCCCCTTAAATAACCTGTATTACTGGAAACCAGTACAGTCATAGGTGTCTTTTCCTATAAACTTGGAGAAGGTTGCGTAAACACTATGCAAATAAACAGCATAGACAAACAATGAACTGGACATGTTTTTACAGTAGATTTCCTTATATTTACATGGGATCAACCTTGAGTGAGTTTAGTTAAGGGCGGGAGAGTCACGGGTTTCACGTAATTTGGCCAGATGCTTGATGCTTATGCAGTCTGTCCAAGAGAGATTAGTCTCCATGTTACATAATAAGGGAATTGATTGTGGCAGCACTTTTACATCTCTTAAAAGGTGTAGAACCACTGTTACAGTATAACTCAAATATTATGTAGCAGTAGCATGTTGTAGTAATACATTCACTGAACAAAAATATAAACGTAATATGCAACAATTTCGAAGATTTTACTGAGTTCATTGAAGGAAATCGGTCAATTGAAATAAATAAATTAGGCCCTAATCTATGGATTTCAAATGACTGGGAAAACAGATATGCATATGTTGGTTATACCTTTTAAAAAAAGTAAAGGTGTGGATCAGAAAACCAGTCAGTATCTGGTGTGACCACCATTTGCCTCATGCAGCGCGACACATCTCCTTCGCATAGAGTTGATCAGGCTGTTGATTGTGGCCTGTGTGTCCCACTCCTCTTCAATGGCTGTGCGAAGTTGCTAGATATTGGCGGGAACTGGAACATGATGTCGTACACGTCGATCAAGAGCATCCCAAACATGCTAATGGATGACATGTCTGGTGAGTATACAGGCCATGGAAGAACTGGGACATTTTCAGCTTCCAGGAATTGTGTACAGATCCTTACGACATGGGGCAGTGCATTATCATGCTGAAACGTGAGGTAATGGCGGCGGATGAATGGCATGAAAATGGGCCTCAGGATCTCGTCACGGTATCTGTGCATTCAAATTGCCATCGATAAAATGCAATTGTGTTTGTTGTCCGTGGTTATGCCTGCCCATACCATAACTCCACCGCCACCATGGGGCACTCTGTTCACAACGTTGACATCAGCAAACCGCTCGCCCACACGACGCCTTACATGCTCTCTGCCATCTGCCCGGTACAGTTGAAACCGGGATTCATCCATGAAGAGCACACTTCTCCAGCATGCCAGTGGCCATCGAAGGTGAGCATTTGCCCAGAGAAGTCAGTTATGACGCCGAACTGCAGTCAGTTCAAAGGTGAGGACAACGAGCACGCAAATGAGCTTTACTGAGACGGTTTCTGACAGTTTGTGAAGAAATTATTCGGTTGCGCAAACCCACAGTTTCATCAGCTGTCTGGGTGGCTGGTCTCAGACGATCCTGCAGGTGAAGAAGCCAGATGTGGAGGTCCTGGGCTGGCTTGGTTACACGTAGTCTACGATTGTGAGGCCGGTTGGACGTACTGCCAAATTCTCTAAAACGACGTTGGAGGCGGCTTATGGTAGAGAAATTAACATTCAATTCTCTGGCAACAGCTCTGGTGGGCATTCCTGCAGTCAGCATGCCAATTGCGCACTCCCTCAAAACTTGAGACATCTGTGGCATTGTGTTGTGTGACAAAACTGCAGATTTTAGAGTGGCCTTTTATTTTCTCCAGCACAAGGTGCACCTGTGTAATGATCAGGCTGTTTAATCAGCTTCTTGATATGCCACACCTGTCAGGTGGATGGATTATCTTAGCATAGGAGAAATGCTCACTAACAGGGATGTGAACAAATTTGTGCACAAAATTTGAGAGAAAAAAGCATTTTATTTCAGCTCATGAAACATGGGACCAACACTTTACATGTTGCGATTATATTTTTGTTCAGTGTATACTACTTCTAAAGTGTTACCACACATTTCATTTATATTTCTATAACACGTTTCCTATCCTAACGACACTACACACAAACTGTAAAATAGCCAACCAATTGCTTAATCAGCGTTATTCTGTCAGTTGAGTGGACTTTGAGCTAATGTGTTAAAGTTTGTTTACTCAACAAACTCTGCTTGAAGTGAGCTGAATAAAGCTTGTTGAATAAAATTACAAATGAATGTTTGCTGAAAACCACTGAAAACCACACCCATCCTTATCATATTTCCCAGCATACTCTATTGCAGGTTGATTTTCAGAAGTGTTTGTTTCAATACCTGTGTTTTTGCATGTACATTTATTGGTTGATTAATCGTATGCTACACAAACATAAATAACATACATTTTTCTAAACTAATCCAATCTGTTAGTATTAGTTGGACTTATTGCACCAGTTATTGGGTGCAATCTTCCCTACTCTGGCAGTCATTCTGTAACACTCATTTGGTGAAGGCTACAGGTCTGAAAGCTCTGTCACTAACAAATACAGTCATGGGTGTTAACTACAATTCACTCGAAAGGCAAGGCACACTGGGAAATATGCAAATAAGTTCACTCAACATACAATTCACCTTGAGACTGTGTGTTGGTTCAGCTATATGCCAAAATGTTGAGCAAACTCACAATCCTATTGCAGCTGGTTGCCTTACAATTGTACATCGAATCAACATATTGTTTTATTTTCTTAATTTTTTACAGAGCACAGTTAACAGTCAAGACACAATGAAAAAAGCCCCCAGCAACACAATTACCATGACAGGATAATTCGTAGCATCAGATAATGCTATGCTAATTTGCAGTGGAATATGGGGGCTGTGTAGCAGAGACTGTGGCCGCCTCAGATTCCAGGCTTTTTCCACTGGCCTGCATTGGCAGTCCACCAAGCTCTCTGGCACAGACTGAACATACTGAGTACATACAGGGCAGGACTGCAGAGAGAGGGGTACTGGTGCTAACTCCTGCTGAGGTCTGACTTCACACAGAGGTTGGATTTAGGTTAAGCATTCGCTCTTCAGAGAAATGTGTTTGTCACAATGTCATAATAATATCATGACTGTAAGGGTCCCACCGCAAAAAGAACTTCTATTTATAAAGGCTTTATATATCATACATGAAGTCTTCATAAGCACGACATAGATGCTTCACAAATCATCTATAAGCTTATATTATATTTTATAAAGGGTGTATGAAGGGTGACATAACAGCTCCCTATGTAGGGTGCATTGCCTAATGTGACATAACCCACTATATCAATTCCCCCCAGAAGCTGTGCTTTATAACACATGCTAATTAAGCAGGGCTCAAAACTGCGACCAAAGCACTCGCATTTGCGACCATTTGACTTGGCAGTGCGACACCAATTTGTTATTGGTCGCTAGGGTGCCAGTAAATATTTTTTCGCTGGTCATGTAATGTTTTGGTTCACAATTGTATTTTATTTTTTATTATCATGATTTAACAGTAATGTGCAATTGACCAAAAATAAACTATATGAAAGTATCTGCCTGCCCCTGTTTCGTTGTCGGCCTACTGTGCGCATGGAGAAGAAAGAGATGCATTCTAATAAGCACAAGCGTATGACCGTTGCTCAAAATGCAATTGCAGGAAAAATACAGTTTTCAAAGCAACTACAGTTGTTCTAGTTACAGAGAGGAGAGTCACAGCTTTCTGTGAGTATATCATTTATTTCTCACCTCTATTGAGAAATAAATATTGAGTTCATGACACCACTTTATGACCGGAGTAGGCTATGTATATGGTTTTGATGCACCTGCGGAGCGGAGTGTGCCATTTGTGGTGAATAGGCCTACATCAAGTAGCATGTATAGGCCTAGAGCTGGAAAGTTTTTGTAGGGCAATACATTTACTGAAAGATTAATCAATTAGCCTACATGGCTATCTAGCAACATGATCATATTTAGAGTTAGCAATCTAGTGTTTTGAGTTCCCACTTCCTCAGGTGGTGAATAATATAGCCTAGTGCCCTAGGTCAATATGCAAAGATGTCCACAAAGAAATCAGATAATTCTGGATCCTATTTCTACAGGTTGCACATCAAAATGTAATCATGCATTCCCTGGATATGTTAGATGAAACAGCTTATTTTTTTATCATAGGCTATCATCTCAGTTGTCTTACTTGGCACTGGAAAAAATTGTCTGGCTGCTGTTGACAGTCTACAAAAAAAGCTACAAAAACACACCTAGCATTAGTCTCGGCTAGCTTACTGTAGACATATCGATATCTCTTTTCAAAAGTCCCCTGTAGCTCAGTTGGTAGAGCATGGCGCTTGCAACGCCAGGGTTGTGGGTTCGTTTCCCACGGGGGGCCAGTATGAAAATGTATGCACTCACTAACTGTAAGTCGCTCTGGATAAGAGCGTCTGCTAAATGACTAAAATGTAAAAAGCACTCTGTCTTAAAGGGGCAACGTCCTATTTTCATCTTAAAATGACAGGGGTAATTTAGAAGAATGGAATTCTAAAGAATTCCTTTCATTGCTAAATGATATTATAAAGCTTTTAATACATACAGTGGGGAAAAAAGTATTTAGTCAGCCACCAATTGTGCAAGTTCTCCCACTTAAAAAGATGAGAGAGGCCTGTAATTTTCATCATAGGTACACGTCAACTATGACAGACAAATTGAGAAAAAAATATCCAGAAAATCACATTGTAGGATTTTTAATGAATTTATTTGCAAATTATGGTGGAAAATAAGTATTTGGTCACCTACAAACAAGCAAGATTTCTGGCTCTCACAGACCTGTAACTTCTTCTTTAAGAGGCACCTCTGTCCTCCACTCGTTACCTGTATTAATGGCACCTGTTTGAACTTGTTATCAGTATAAAAGACACCTGTCCACAACCTCAAATAGTCACACTCCAAACTCCACTATGGCCAAGACCAAAGAGCTGTCAAAGGACACCAGAAACAAAATTGTAGACCTGCACCAGGCTGGGAAGACTGAAACTGCAATAGGTAAGCAGCTTGGTTTGAAGAAATCAACTGTGGGAGCAATTATTAGGAAATGGAAGACATACAAGACCACTGATAATCTCCCTCGATCTGGGGCTCCACGCACCCCGTGGGGTCAAAATGATCACAAGAACGGTGAGCAAAAATCCCAGAACCACACGGGGGGACCTAGTGAATGACCTGCAGAGAGCTGGGACCAAAGTAACAAAGCCTACCATCAGTAACACACTACGCCGCCAGGGACTCAAATCCTGCAGTGCCAGACGTGTCCCCCTGCTTAAGCCAGTACATGTCCAGGCCCGTCTGAAGTTTGCTAGAGTGCATTTGGATGATCCAGAAGAGGATTGGGAGAATGGCATATGGTCAGATGAAACCAAAATAGAACTTTTTGGTAAAAACTCAACTCGTTGTGTTTGGAGGACAAAGAATGCTGAGTTGCATCCAAAGAACACCATACCTACTGTGAAGCATGGGGGTGGAAACATCATGCTTTGGGGCTGTTTTTCTGCAAAGGGACCAGGACGACTGATCCGTGTAAAGGAAAGAATGAATGGGGCCATGTATCGTGAGATTTTGAGTGAAAACCTCCTTCCATCAGCAAGGGCATTGAAGACGAAACGTGGCTGGGTCTTTCAGCATGACAATGATCCCAAACACACCGCCCGGGCAACGAAGGAGTGGCTTCGTAAGAAGCATTTCAAGGTCCTGGAGTGGCCTAGCCAGTCTCCAGATCTCAAACCCATAGAAAATCTTTGGAGGGAGTTGAAAGTCCGTGTTGCCCAGTGACAGCCCCAAAACATCACCGCTCTAGAGGAGATCTACATGGAGGAATGGGCAAAAATACCAGCAACAGTGTGTGAAAACCTTGTGAAGACTTACAGAAAACGTTTGACCTGTGTCATTGCCAACAAAGGGTATATAACAAAGTATTGAGAAACTTTTGTTATTGACCAAATACTTATTTTCCACCATAATTTGCAAATAAATTCATTAAAAATCCTACAATGTGATTTTCTGGATATTTCTTTCTCATTTTGTATGTCATAGTTGACGTGTACCTATGATGAAAATTACAGGCCTCTCTCATCTTTTTAAGTGGGAGAACTTGCACAATTGGTGGCTGACTAAATACTTTTTTCCCCCACTGTACCAAAATAACAAAATGTAGCCTTACTAGCTGAAAATAAAGAGAAAGCATGCATGACTCCAATGCATTTATAAACTGCCAGTGAGAAAAAAAGTTTACGTTGAACCCTGAGTACCTCTATCCAAATCAGTGTAAGAACAAAAGGGCATGCTAATTTAAAAGATGGATAGTCATTATTAGCCTGGTTCTGTATGGAATGCAGGTACATTATGGGACACAGGTCAGATCATTATCGTTGCGCAGTGGCGAATAATTGGTGCGACCAAATCATGTGCTGTGGCCATCAACTGAAAAAGTTGGTGGCAGAAAAAGTTAGTCTAGAGCCCTGTTAAGATGCAATTGCTGATATAACATGTGAGAGTATTTGCCCTATAAGCTTGGTGCTTACCTCGTGTTCTGGCCTGGGGCAGGGCAGGTGTAACAGTCATGTGAGGCCTACAGTGTGCTTTATGCTAAACTAAGCCAATAACAGCTAAGAGTAAACTGGCCAAGTAAAATAAAGGCCTAGACCAGGGGTCCCCAAGTACATTCAGCCGTGGGCCAATTTTTCCTTGAGCGGATGGTCAGGGGGCCGGAACATAGTTATAAATAATTTGTACACTGCAAATTGACTGCAAGAATTCCAAACAGATAATAGTATTTGACAAAACAGAATAATTTCAAACCTTGATTACATTGGGATACGATCACATATGCCTCTTTATTATGCGTGGGAATACTTGGGAACAGATTGGGACGTCCCTAACCTAAGCCTAACCCCTACCCTTACCCTAACCATAACCCTTACATAACCTTAACCTTTACCTTAACCATTGTAAATTTCAACTTCAATGGGGTAGGGACGTCCCATGGATCCAAGATACCATTGGCCTAGACACGTCACTACTGAGAGCGCAAGAGCAAAGAATCAGTGGCAATAGCGAGCAGTAGTTTCCCCATGCTAGTAACATTAGATAGCTTGTGTTGCAGTGAGTGACAATGGTGACGGCGGCTGCAGCAGCTGTTAGATATCAACTGAAAGGTGGACGTTGTTGCTAATTTGTTAGCATCACCCTTGTCTAGATTAATTTTCAAACTTTGTTTATAAATGATCATCATCTGGTGTGTGGCACTGTTTTTTTATTGCAGCTCGCTTGCTCTTAGCTATCTCTTTGAAAATAATGACTGTGAAACATTGTTGCATTTAAACTTTAGATCACCGGTTAGTGTGATGAACGTGATAAAATATATTTGCAATGGGAAGTAATAGCTGGTTTGTTAATTTCCTTTTGGAAATTAAATTGGTGTCTTCTTGTATTGTTATGATTGCATGGGGACTACTGGAGTGAATGGGCTGCTTATTCTTTAACATTATTTGTTGCTGTGTGTAACTGCTGTCCTTGTCTATCAGCCTTGCTCTTCTTCAGCGCCATTGAGTGCACAGGTATTATGGTCGCTGTCCTTTCAGCACCACAAACCTGTCACCTTTGATGTGTCACTGTTGTTGTCGCTATTGGTGATAGTGTGATAGTGGTGTTAGGCTACCATAGGTTGTTTAAAAAGTGTGGTTTCTGTTTTGCTGGTCGCATTATTTTATGCTGTGTGTCAAATGTTTTGTCGGTGCCAGTTCTGTCTCTATGTGATTCATTCATAATGTAATCAAAAAGCATTGCTCCTCCTTCATTAGGAATAGAATGGTCCAACTACAGTAGATAAAATGTCAGGCGCATTAACTGATGTTATGTTTTCCATTATTTTCTAGATTTTTGAGTTTGACACAATGTATTGGAAGATGTTTGGTCCCTCTGAAGGCGGTCCTATAGTCACGGTTCTCCACTGGCGTATACTATATAAAGCATTTATAAGTTGTACTTCGTTTAAAGTGGGACCAAGATACCGTGCGGAGGGAATAAAATGGTAATTTAGATATCTTAGCATGCAATTCAGCCATCAGAAAAAGATAAGGTAAATTAAAATGCTGTCAAGACCACATACTCTCAAGACCCATTTAGTGATCGCTGGAGAGATGACTCCCATTGTATTGTGTTCCGCCTTAGAGCAAATTAATTTACATTTCACCTCAAGGTCTATGGACAGATAGGGTACACATTAGTAATACCATTGACAGAGTGCTTCTGTATAGCCTAGTCTTATAGGTACTGTAGGTAACACTTAATTTTGAAGGTCTGCTATACTTTTTATACACGTTACTATAGTTTGTTCAAAACCTATGTAAATTATTTTACTATTATGATGACAAGTCCCTATAATAAATGATTAATATATAGTGTATTGTATGTATTCACAAATGCTAATGATACTGTACATGAACAATGATTTAATGATTTACACAACTATTAATCATCTACAGACTATTTACTGATGGTTTTATAAGTGGTTTACAAGCAAACCTTCAGGAGAAGTGCAAATAGATTCTACTGATTTCTTTTCAGCCAAACCAAGACAAATCTACACTTGAGTTTTAGTATACATTGTGCAGGGAAACTGGACTCATGATGCTATCAAAATGCCATTCGAATTCCATAATCATCAGTACTTCTCTTAATTTGCTGCAATGTCTATGTGCTCTCATTCATAGTGAAACACTTGGAACCGTAAAATGCACACATGCTCTCTGTTGCTCTCTCATTCTCCTCCACTAACACACACACATGCACACGCACACAGACGCACACACAAACTGGCGTGACATCCATGCCATGTGATCTTGCCAGGCGTTATGCCAAAGGCCAACCATGTCACTTACCAGAAATCTCACACAGAGAGAAAGAGAGAGAGAGAGAGAGAGAGTGCAAGAGTGTAAGAGAGAGGGAGAGAGAAAGGAAGGGAGGGAGGTAGGGAGGGAGAGAGAGAAAATGGCCTTTAGTTTTGCAAGAGCTACATGTCAAACCTCTCCACATGGAACACTGAAAAAGCATATGAAGCATTATGACATTTCTCGGTTGTCGCCAATGTTCTTGATGCAGTCGGTTCCCAGTAAAAAGGAGCACATTAGTTAGTTCTTATGTTAAATTGTTATGGAGCGCATGTTTACCGCCCATTGTCTCAGTTCTTGGAAGACTTCCTCTAAAGCACAGAATGAGCCAAAGCACCCAAATCAGTTACATTTCAAGAATCTTAATAGCTCTCTCTCTCTCCCTCTCCCTCGCTTTCAGTGAATGTGTAGGTTAATGGTTTGTCAGTTTGTATGTGAATGTGAGAGTGTATGTGTGTGTGTGTGTGTGTGTGTGTGTGTGTGTGTGTGTGTGTGTGTGTGTGTGTGTGTGTGTGTGTGTGTGTATGTGTGTGCATGAGTTTATGTAGATTGTAGAGTAGGTGAACAGTTAAGAAAACACACTTATTTTCTCTACTTTTCTTTTAAACCTTTCTGGTACAAGGAGTTACACTGCTATGGCCTTCTGAAGAAAACTGAAAAAAATATATAGACGTTAAGGACACCTTCCTAATATTGAGTTGCACCCCCTTTTGCCTTCAGAACAGCTTCAGTTTGTCTGGGCATGGACTATACAAGGTGTCAAAAGCGTTCCACAGGGACACTGGCCCTGTTGACTCCAATGCTTCTCACAGTTGTGTCAAGTTGGCTGGATGTCTTTTGGGTGGTGGACCATTCTTGATACACACGGGAAACTGTTGAGTGTGAAAAAGCGTTGCAGTTCTTGAAACAAATCGGTGCGCCTGGCACCTACTACCATACCCAGTTCAAAGGCACCTAAATATTTTGTCTTACCCATTTACCATCTGAATGGCACACATACACAATCCATGACTCAATTGTCTCAAGGCTTAAAGATCCTTCTTTAACCTGTTTCCTCCCCTTCATCTATACTGATTGAAGTGGATTTAACAAGTGACATCAATAAGGGATCACTGCTTTCACCTGGATACAGAAGATAGCCCTATTTGGTAAAAGACCAAGTCCATATTATGGCAAGAAGAGCTCAAATAAGAAAAGAGAAACAACAGTCTATCATTACTTTAAGACATGAAAGTCAGGCAATCTGAAAAATGTCAAGAACGTTGAAAGTTTCTTCAAGTGCAGTCGCAAAAACCATCAAGCGCTATGATGAAACTGGCTCTCATGAGGACCACCACAGGAATGGAAGACCCAGAGCTGCAGAGGATAAGTTCATTAGAGTTACCAGCCTCAGAAATTGCAGCCCAAATAACTGCTTCACAGAGTTCAAGTAACAGACAAATCTCAACATCAACTGTTCAGAGGAGACTGTGTGAATCAGGCCTTCATGGTCAAATTGCTGCAAAGAAACCACTACTAAAGGACACCAATAAGAAGAATAGACTTGCTTGGGCCAAGAAACACGAGCAATGGACATTAGACCGGTGAAAATGTGTCCTTTGGTCTGGAGTCCAAATTGGAGATTTTTGGTTCCAACTGCCGTGTCTTTGTGAGACGCAGTGTGGGTGAACGGATGATCTCCGCATGTGTATTTCCCACCGTAAACCATGGAGGAGGAGGTGTTATGGTGTGGGGGTGCTTTGCTGGTGACACTGTCTGTGATTTATTTAGAATTCAAGGCACACTTAACCAGCATGGCTACCACAGAATTCTGCAGCGATACGCCATCCCATCTGGTTTGGGCTTAGTGGGACTATCATTTGTTTTTCAACAGGACAATGACCCAAAACACACCTCCGGGCTGTGTAAGGGCTATTTTACCAAAAAGGAGAGTGATGGAGTGCTGCATCAGATGACCTGGCCTCCACAATCCCCCGACCTCAACCCAATTGAGATGGTTTGGGATGAATCGGACCGCAGAGTGAAGGAAAAGCAGCCAACAAGTGCTCAGCATATGTGGGAACTCCTTCAAGACTGTTGGAAAATCATTCCAGGTGAAGCTGGTTGAGAGAATGCCAAGAGTGTACAAAGCTGTTATCAAGGCAATGGTGGCTATTTGAAGAATCTCAAATATAACATATATCTTGATTTGTTTGCACTTTTTTGGTTACTACATGATTCCATATGTGTTATTTCATAGTTTTGATGTCTTCACTATTATTCTACAATGTAGAAAATAGTCAAAATAAAGAAAAACCCTGGAATGAGTAGGTGTCTCCAAAGTTTTGACTGGTACTGTATATATATATGACAAACAATCCACTGTTGACCAAACAAGAACCAACGCCATGCTACACTACCTACAGTTTAATTTATAATGCCAACAGTAGTTCAAATAACGCAACATACAACTTCGCTAGTTAGGCTCTATAGATATCTACTAGATATTCTCAGAATTCTTGAAAGATAGTGAAAAACATCTCTATAGATTCTGTCTCACCATACCAGATAAAAATATATCAAACTTTATTTTCAGTCCATTTCACACAATAATCCCAAGACACATATTATACGGGGAAAAAGGGGGCAAAATTGAGAGAAAAACGTTTTTAAACCATACCCAAAACTAAACACACACACATCAAACAGAATCAGGCAGCACAGTATGACAGAACCCACTTCACATCTAAATGACAGGAACTGTGTACTGGACTCAGTTGACCTCGTGATGGGATTTGCGACAACACTGCTGGCCCAGAGCAACCGTATGTACATACAGTAAAGATGAAGTATGAGGAAATAATGTATGCCTGCCCTGTATCACGTACCATGCACATTGTCATCCCATTGCCTCATCATCATCCCTAGAGTGCCTCACAGAAAGAAGCCAGATGAACGCTGTGAAGGGCCTTTTTACACAGAGCCTTTGTAGTGTGGTCACTCCCTCCCTCCCTCTCATCAAGTGCACTAGTTAAACCAAGGAGCCAAAGAGACAGAAATCATGGCGTTATTTTGCAGCTAGCGCTGTAAACAAAGAATTAGAATCTCATCTCAAATATTGGTTGTCAAATTAATAACATTTACTCCCACATACTAGAAGTTAAATCAAATATTTTCTCGCACTCCAAGCACCAAGACGTAACTATAAGGTTGAATATTCACAGTACAGTAGTTACAGTAGTACAAAAATATGTACTGGTAGAGCAACATAGTGGGTGGGTCCTACAATGCTGGAAAATAAACATAGAGGTGGAAGGTGACAGTAAACCTAAACATTTCCTTTACAGTTGATCGCCCCTATGATAAAGAGGCCATACTGTTCAGCCAAGCGTCTGATGAAGGGTGAAGCCAATTGAGCGAACCCTACAACCTCTCTCTCTCCCTCTCTTTCTCTACCCTTTCTCTCTCTTTCTCCCCATGTACGTGTCTCTAACTGTGTGTGTGTGTGTCTCTCTCTCTTTCTTCTCACCGCCCTCCTTGGCTCCCTGTGGAATGTTTTGTAGTGTGGAGCCTATGGAGGAAGGGCATCCCAGGACACAGCACATACAAATACAGCTGTTGAGCGCCATCACAGCTTTTGGCAGCCGTCCAACTCAAAGATGGGCGACGGTGAAGGCCTCGGGTTGAGAAAAAAAAGCACACTCTTTCCATGTATGTTGTGTTAAACATTAAAGATAAGAACTTGGCAGTACTCCTCGTTGCCCTCACTGACTTCCCAGCTATAAAGCAAATAACTACGAAAGAGGTGTCATCGTGTGGAGTCTACAGGCAGGCAGGCACGTACACACCTACACACACACATGCACTGAGCCTTTAGGTTTTGATTGAGATCATAAGCAGAGAGTTGGGAGTCGCTCTGTCTGTATATCTTTCTCTTGTTTGGTATGACAGCTGAGATGGATTTCACAGTGTTGAGAGCTGTGTGTGAAAGGCAAACCTGTAGGCTTGGAGTGCTGGATGCCAGCCATGTTAGTTAAAGCTACACACACACAAGAAGCAAATGAGGCCAACCTCTAACCCGACACCGCCCATTCCACCTCATATACATGAAAACAACTGCCGAGACCCTAACGTCTTGGAAAGATAAAATAGAGAGGCCATCTTGCAATGTACTGGTCTAAGCGTTATGAATCATCTCTAAACAATAAACACTAAACCACAGAAAGTGTGTGTGTGTGTGCGTGCGTGCGTGCGTGTGTGAGTGTGTGTGTGTGTGTGTGTGTGAGAGAGAGAGAGAGAGAGCGAGAGAGAGAGAGAGAGACAAAAAGAGAGAAAGACAGCAAGAGAGAGAGAGAGAAAGTAAGAGAGAGTAAGAGAGAGAGAGAGAGAGAGAGAGCAGGAAATGAAGAAATTGCCACGAGCTAAATGCAAGGCCCAAACAGTATAGTAGGCATTGTGTGTAGTCAGTCACATGTCAGGGGCTTCATGGGATCCAGACAGTAACACAGTAGTCAGACCCCAGGTCATGGAGAAGCATTGATCCAGCATGTTACTGTCAAGAGTAAATGGTGGTAAATCAGGGACTTTCAAAATTCTGTAATTTTTAGCCAACAAACAGCAAAGATGTAGCCTATTGATTCCATCGAATCAATAATGGACTATATAAACTGTACTATGCATTTATTCACAAACAACATCATTTATAAGTATCCTATGGAGACACATGAATAAGGCATGCACATTCAAATGAGTACAGATCCATAATACAGTATCAGACAGAATTACAAGAAAACATCTTGGTTAGATTTATAAGCACTTCTCTACACTGCAAACTTTATAGTCTACTCCTAAGGCTTTGACGGGTATAGATAGATGTTCTGTACACTATGACTTAACATGTTACGTTAGCACTGAGGACATAACAATACTAAGATAGATAAGGTGTTGAAGCCTATATTAATGGCACACAATATGTCGGTCTGATTGCAGTGAGTTACTGTGAGTCACAGTAGCCTCTCTCATTTGGATACCATAACTTTAAGATCCACAGCTTTGAATAGGCTACATGGTATGTAACATATGTGTGTGGCTATGGTTAGGCAGCTACATGTGTGGTATAATGCCTATAGCCTACAGGGCTGGAGAGGGTGCGTTTTTGGTTGGATTTGATAATGACGCAATTACCGATATAATTACACTTTCGCCACTCATCCCGTTAGAAACATTGCAGGACATCTTGTTGACTAATAAAAAGTGGTCCCCAAAATGTGTTACATTTCACACAGTTAATTGGCAAAGTAGCCTAACATTTCAAAACATCTGCGCAATATACTGTAGTCTACTTTCGGGTTATATTTTTCGGAAATTCAGTTGCATTAAATCAACGTCATGGTCCTAACAAAACCTCAAAATCTACGAAATTGTTATTCTACAAAACTATACAAGTGAAATATCTGTTTAGCCTATGTCAATGTCGCTGTGTCATCCGTGAATTACTGTAGGCTATCAAGCGATGGATATTAAAGATGGGCAGATTAACTCTACATTACGAGGAAATAAAATATGGCAAAAACATATGCGTTAAATAAACACTATAGGCATGTATATAAAACCAAGATGAAGGCGAATGTTTACCCGATATTTCGGTCCTCCATAAAAAGGTACTGTCAGTAGTCGGCACTCGGCACAGTGTTATTTCTTCAGATGTAAAGTTTGCAGGGTCGGTGGCCGTTTGTAGCATAGGCAGGCCCCGAGTTCACGTCGTTTGCTAGCTCCAAGGACTGTACCGCTCACTCGCTCTCATATCTTGCCTGCTTGCCCCGCATCTCTCTCTCTCTCTCTTTGCGTGCCTCTAGACCTTGTGCAGGGTGTGAATGCCGATCACATGGCCGCTATATGAATTGTGCGCAGACTGACATCATTCTACATGTGATAGACGTTCATTAAAGACAGACTAGGTGTTTAGAGAGGCTACTGTAAAGTCTTTCAGATGTTACTGTACTTTACTGTAAATATAATGAACAGTTGCCATGGCATGTGGTAGGCTTACTCACCTTTTAGTTGACACCTTTACATGAACTCGATACACTCTGATGAATCTTAAATGAGTATTTCCAAACCATATTCAAATGACAGAATTCAGGACAAAGGAAGCGGCTTTACTTGACCAAGTGAATTGTTTTACCATATGAAGGGTGCGCTCTGGAGCGCATTTACATGCATGGTTAACTCACGTGGCCTATGCGACGACTGTTGCATGATGTGCATGCGTGTAGCTCATAACTTTGGGGACCAACTGCGGGCTACATAACCTCACATAACATGACCTCAAGTCAACTGTCCCCTAACTACTGTATCCGTTTTACTGTAGTGAATTCATATACCACCCCCTAATGTCAGAAAACAAAATTGATTTACATTCACCTGATATGCCTCAGTATATACTGTATTTCTATAAAATCTGATATATTTCATGTTTGTAAACCATGCCCTTCAGCCTTAAGTAACTGTGCTTTTCGAAGCCAAAAGCAGCTGATCTTAACTATGTCTGATTGATAATTAAAATGAGGCTGAAAATAATCCCACAAATCATTAAACATATTTTAATGTGTGCATATCAACACTGAGGGTGCAGTGTATACTATGCCCACTGGTTATAAACATAGTAATTGATCATGGTTAAAAAGTCCCCATCATTATTACTGTATACATTTTAGAATGTATCCTAATGTACAGTATATCCTTATACAAGTTAGTTATAAAAGATAAATCGAACTATCACAACACAATAGGGAAATGTGTCTATGGAATTCTATGAAACCATAAATAAATGTATCAGTCCACATACATTGCAAACTTCAGCATGTCAATCTTTGCTCCAGTATTTATAATATAAAAGAGATTACATTAGCATGGTAAAGAATGACTCAAATAAAAACACATGGAGCAGAATAATTTGACAAATGTTGATACATTTATTCATATGCTCTTCCTGAGAGACTTTGGTCATATGAAAATGTACAGTGCAATGCCCAGAATAACAGCAGTAACAATAACACACCATTTCCATTTCACACATACTTCTCCACATAAAGCATTCTGAACTACCGCTTTGGACAGACTGAGATAATTTTCATACTATAATGGCCGCATTTTACGTCCATAATAGCAGTAGACACCTCACAGCATTGCCATGAGTGTTAATGAGGGTCAACTCATGTGGCATCAACCAACTCAGGGAATGAACTACACATGAACTGTCTGTGAAAACAAAACACAATTCTCATTTTATACAAGGTGAAATCATTACATTCCTCAACTGAATTGAGTTGGAGTATTTTTATCCGCTAATACAGGAGTAATAAAGGCCTAGTTCACACATTTTTGGGAGATATATTTTTTTAACATTTCAGTTTATCAGGGGGTGCTGCAGCACCCCTACTTCCCGCAGATATGAATGCCAGTCTTCGGCCATCCCCACAACCAAGAATGCAACTGGAGCTGGGTTCATCCAAAGTCTCGGGCATGTCCCAAATGGTTTTCTTAACTCCTTTCCTTAATATTGAGCACTGACCTGAAACACACTGACTAGAAAGCAGCATGGTGGAAACTCAGCTCTCTTACCGTTTACTGTACTGAAACAGAAGCTGTGACTATAACTAGTGCTGCATTTGTAACCAAGTGGGAAGTGGGAATTTACCACATACGACTGGAGAAATATCCACTTGAATGGCCTCTAACTGGTAATTACTAGTGGGAAACTCGTCTATCATCCTGAGCTCCCACATGCTCCCACATGCTGACCTCTGACCTCTGAAGGAAATGACCTGGATAACAGTATTTTCGGCAGTTAAATGCAACAAAACATTATTTATAAAAAACTATCTATTCATATGGTTTTGGAACACTATAATTTGTTTACAAGCATGACAACTGTACTTTTAGTTTATGGTTAAGGCAGCTTGTTGGCCATTAGCCAATCAGCGTTTCTGAACGAGTTCAAAGCATGTGAATGCATCCAACTGGTATTTACGACTTCACAACTGGTTGATTCACCCCTCCCACTTGGTTATGAACGCAGCATTAGGCCCAGACCTTCTCCTGGCCAGGCCCTACGCATGCAGGAAAGGACGATAATTAAGGAGAAATTAAGCAGGATCTCGGTACTTAAAATGAACAGTGAGACACAGTTATGGTCACTGATGGATAAACATTATGAATAGGTTTTCATCCTATAATTTCAGCCTGTCCGTATCAGATCAGTCCTAGTGTAGGAAAGAAGATGAGGAAAGGAGGCTATTTAAGGCCATTGGGACACAGCCACAGCCATTGTTATGGTTGGCAGAGATGTAAGGTTTCTGGCTGTGATTGGCTACTGTGTTCTAAGGGAGGCAGAACAGAATGCTCTCTCTGTGAGAGGGATTCTTGGACCATGTGAGGTACTATACTTTGATATTATGAGCACTTCACCCAAAGCCACTCACAATAACTAACTTGCATTGTTACAGACTTGATGACACAGCTCAAGCAACAGGCCTTGCCCATGGCAGATATTATTGGCATCAATAAGACAATACGCACACAGACTTATCCATATACTTTACAGCACAATACATTTGCTTTTTTTCTCAACAGAGGATGTATAAAATAATGTTAGCTACAAAAATAATGTTTGTCACCTGGGGAGTCGATTTAAACACCCACACGAACATATCCTTTATTTTTAGAATTCAACATTTGTGTCACTTGTTTTCCTCCAGTCAAACAAAATACTGCATGTTTTTTCCTTCTAGGGTCTTGAGGGGCATACTATCCCTCATGGTCCAAACTAAAGTAAGGCTTATTATTACAGAAGTCTTAGTGATATGGTATATACGCTTCCACTTTCTGTAGGCAAATAGCACCAAAGGGTGTCACTCAGGGATTCTTGAAAGTCAGGACAATCCTTGTCCGCCAGGGAAACTTTATTTTTATAGTTGGAAAAAAACACATTTTATTTTTTTACATTTTTTGTCATTTAGCAGACGCTCTTATCCAGAGCGATTTACAGGAGCAATTAGGGTTAAGTGCCTTGCTCAAGGACACCGACAGATTTTTCACCTAGTCGGCTTGGGGATTAGAACCAGCGACCTTAACCACTAAGCTACATTTAGGGGAACTTTATGAGGGGAATTTAAATAATATATTTTCAATATTATCAATTTCCATGTCGGCTTTGTAACCGGAAATGCCCTTGTCCGGAGCAAAGGATCCCAATTTGAAACTCTCCAAAAAAGTGTAAAAAAAATTAAAAACTGCCCATAATTCATATTAACTGAAAAATGTTCTTATGTCGTTTCTTGCAATAGCCCTTTCTGACTTTAAAGAGTATTTCTCTCAAAACTGTGATTCCTAAAATATGTGTCCGCCGATTTGGTCAACTCCGTCAGATGTTTAAAATCCTAAATGAATCATGAATGAGCAGAGTCAGCTACACCATAAGGACCCCTTCATGTCCCCATTACATGTAGTGCAACAAGACCACTCATGGTCTGCAAAGTAAAAAAAAAACTTTTGATAGATTTAAACAAACATTGAAATCACCATGGTGACAAGTTCACAGCCATAAACTGTAAACTCCATCTGCCTGATTGGATATTAATTTTGGAACAAATATGTTAGATTAAATTAGATTGTAGCAACTCAGGAAGAACAAATTTGCTACTTTGTATACCACTTGAATGAAGACTAAAAATGTTTTTTTTGTCAACTCCGTAAAATAAACTGTCAGATTGTCTAACATCAACTCCGTCAGAGTCCTGAAAGATCTGATAGAATGGTTATATTTTTATTGTGGGTTTTCAAATTAATCTTTTTTGTAAATTTGACAAATGTTTGTATTGAAGCATTGAAGTTATGAGTATTTGTTGTCAACTCCGTCAGTGGCTTGTCAACTCCGTCAATGATGGCCAGCCCCATTAAAATAGATGTGTCAACATTCAGAAAAAATATTTTAATCACTGTTCTGCAACATATGCTTAACCTATTGATGCATTTGCTGTGCTAGACCTAAGGGATACTGTTTGCTTTATAAATGTTGTTTTATGTTCTGAATCTAGAAAAACATGCCAAAATGCTAACGAAATTAGCCCTGGAGCATTATATAGCGCTATAAAATAAAAAATAAGTTTGGTGATTTGTATAACATTTAACTAATCTAATGTTAGAATTAAACAATCAAGGCCTTTAAATCACTTGTTGACCAATACATGGACTTGCTTTCAGTCAGTCATAAGAGCATTATGAGGCCGGGCACTGATGTTGGGCGATTAGGCCTGGCTTGCAGCCGGCGTTCCAACTCATCCCAAAGGTGTTCGATGGGGTTTAGGTCAGGGCTCTGTGCCGGCCAGTCAAGTTCTTCCACGCCGATCTCGACAAACCATTTCTGTATGGACCTAACTTTGTGCATGGGGGCACTGTCATGCTGAAACAGCCTTCCCCAAGCTGTTGCCACAAAGTTGGAAGCACAGAATTGTCTAGAATGTCATTGTATGCTGTAGTGTTAAGATGTCCCTTCACTAGAACTAAGGGGCCTAGCCCGAACCATGAAAAATAGCCCCAGACCATTATTCCTCCTCCACCAAACTTTACAGTTGGCACTATTGGGGCAGGTAGAGTTCTGCTGGCATCCGCCAAACCCAGATTAGTCCGTTGGACTACCAGATGGTGAAGCGTGATTCATCACTCCAGAGAACGCGTTTCCACTGCTCCAGAGTCCAATGGCGGCGAGCTTTACACCACTCCAGCTGACGCTTGTCATTGCGCATGGTGGTCTTTGGCTTGTGTGTGGCTGCTCGGCAATGGAAACCCATTTCATGAAGCTCCCGACGAGCAGTTCTTATGCTGACGTTGCTTCCAGAGGCAGTTTGGAACTCGGTAGCGAGTGTTGCAACGGAGTACAGACGCGCTACGCGCTTCAGCACTCAGCGATCCCATTCTGTGAGCTTGTGTGGCCTACCACTTCGTGGCTGAGCCGTTGTTGCTCCTGGACGTTTCCACTTCACAATAACAGCACTTACAGTTGACCGGGGCTGCTCTAGAAGGCAGAAATTTGGCAAACTGACTTGTTGGAAAGTAGCATCCTATGACGGTGCCACGTTGAAAGTCACTGAGCTCTTCAGTAAAGACATTCCACTGCCAATGTTGGTATATGGAGATTGTATGGCTGTGTGCTCGATTTTATACAACTGTCAGCAACGGGTGTGGCTGAAATAGCTGAATCCACTAATTTGAAGGGGTGTCCACATACTTGTGTGTGTGTGTGTGTGTGTGTGTATATATATATATATATATATTTAAATATTGTTCATATTTTGACAAATTTGTGGGAAAAAAAGCAACATTGTCCCGTCTTTCAAGAATCCCTGCAATATATAATCTGTCCACCTTTTATTCTTGGTCATCCTCACGCCTTCATCACAACTGCTGCATCGTAGTGTTTTGGTACAAAATGGCTGCCGTGCATCACTCAGGTGGATGCCTGACATTGGCATATAACAGTGATACATGGTCACTGTTGTCACCAGACGCTACATGTCCACAAACACCAAGAAGCACCATCCCAGGCCTCCCACCAGGAACATTGTGACCTGCATACTGTAGATGAACAGGTTGTTGAGCACCCCAAAGTCAAAGCGCCGGTGTCCTAGCAACAGCAGGATGACAGACAGCTTGTACTGCAGCCGCAGGAAGACGCGGGCGCTCACGTACTGCAGGCAGAAGAGAGCAGACAGCGACACCCAGAGGAGGGAGGTCAGAAGGCTGCAGCCGAAGTAGAGCAGGAAGCGCAGGAAGCCGTACATGCAGCGCGAGCGCAGGTACAGGTCAAAGTTGTTGTACTTGGTGCGCACCAGCTGGGTGGCGCGCGCCGGCCCACAGGCCGAGTGCATGCAGGTGGTGTGGGGGCCATGGAAGCTGCGCACTCGCCGAGGAATGGGGATCACAGGCATGAGTGGGTGAATTGAGGTCTAGGCTTCTGCAGGGAGTCCCAGCAACAGGCCTCGTCCTCTGTTTCAGGGGTTGTGAGGGTTAGCATCATTGGCTGGCTTTTAGCACTTAGCATGGGAACACAGGCATGGAATATAGGCCTCGGATTAGGTCTGTTTGGTGTATGTCGCTATGGGCATCCAAAAGGTAACTGGGCTCTGTAAAGAGGGAACAACATATTTAAAAATACACATAGAAATTGACAATGAGCTCTCCATCTCTCATACACACGCACGCACATCATAGGCTATGCATATTGAAAAGATGATGCACATTTTCAAATCTCTACTATGGATGTAACCTAGAATTGATCACTAGGACTATTTAAGCCATTAATCTACTGTGCTCAAATTGTACACACCGTTCGTTTAGAAAATGAAGGATTTTGAGTTTTCTTGAAAGATGTCGTGCACACTGAATTCTCAGCATTCGATTCGATGCTGCATGACTTTCTTAAACGTCTTCCTTCTCACCACAATGGTCGTGGTGCGCTCTAAAACGACTGATGCAAGTCAACATGTTATAACTCGTTGCATAAAGATCTATATACAAAGTAACAAACTGAGTAGTTGCAGCAATTCCCTCGGATACATCGTTCCATTGATATAAATGGCTATACTTGCTAATGTAACACAACAGCGGCGGTAGAGTGTTGCTTCGACAAACGGTGAATACGTCCGGTCGTAAAATGTTTGTCATGAGTCTTCTTCTTCTTCTATGGCAGTTTTATGTCGGACTACATCCAAAAGTTGTATTGCCGCCACCAACTGGACGGTTTGAAACCAAAAATGAAATTAAAATAAATAAATCTATGCTTAATAGTGATTCTAACAATCCACCTTAATAAAAATAGTACATTGCCAAAACAAACAAAACTCCCACTTCTTCCTTCTTTTAGTTCTCCATATCTCGCTTCTCAGGCTCTAGGACCTGAGAAGTTGGTAAGGCTTTTGCTAATATTCCATGTAACTCCTTTGCTATGAAATCTTTTAGCCCCAGGAACCGCTCCGCCGCAATCACAATGATTTCAATCTTCCTAGATCTTATCTCCACCTTGCCAGTGCCATTTATCACCATTTCGATAAAGTCCATAAAGTCCACCTTTTTAACTTTTAAAATGTCAGGATCCTCTTGGCAACCCCTGAAGCCTCCAGTGAAGGCCTATCCATTACCATGGAGTCTTCTGGCGCAACATTCAAACCCTCAACCCTTTTCACAGCTTCTGCATATGAAATGCTCTGTACAACCCTGACTTTGACCACCTCATTCTCCTTTACCCCTGTGGGGCATTCAGAAGACGTGGCTTCATGATTCCCACCGCAATTACAACATGTCACATTTTCTTCACTTTTATAACACTTAATATGATATTTTCCACATCTTGTACATCTCGGCTTCTTCCTTCTGCAAACACTTTCTACATGACCAAAAGCTTTACAATGTTCACACTGCATTGTTCTCGGGATAAATGCTCTAACTCTGTAGTTAATATACCCTAAACGCACCTCATTAGGGAGAGACTACATTTAAAAAAACAAAAGAACAGATAAACTTCACTTTTTCCCCATTCACCACTCGATTCATCCGAAGTGCTTCAATCACTCCAGGAATATTTGACATATCTTCCAAATCAACTTCCCACGAAACGCCAGATATAACCCCCTTAAGGGGTGCCCTGTTCCGAAACGACACATACAACACTTCAAACTTTTCAAATCGATTAAGACACAAGGCACGTTCCTTCTTCTTCTTCAGTGGGGTTTATCGGCGGTTGGTATCCAACGTTATGGTGCATTACCGCCACCTACTGTACTGGAGTGTGGGCCAGCGACAGGGAGAAACTAAATCCTACCTGCCAGCCCCGTTGCTCATAAAAAAGATAACAAAATATTTGAGACTATATCTAATGACGTTCTACTCAATATACTCTTTAAACTAATTTCATGTATCCCCTTCTCCCTCATGCTAGATCTTATCCTCTCTCTTTCCCTCTGATACTGCCCACACTGTAGCAATACATGCTCCACGGTCTCTGTTTCCTGACAATAATCAAACTTTCCTGTTGGATGTTCTCCTATCACATTTAATGTCTTATTCAACTGGCTGTGTCCCACCCTTAATCTTGTAAAAATAGCCTCCTCTCTTCTGTCCCTTCCTGCCGTCCTCCCCTCCCAGACTTTCCTCTGTACTTGAAATAAATGCCTTCCCTTATTATCTCTATTCCACTGCTTCTACCATCTCTGCACCATCACTGTATATATCAGTATTTTTGCCTCTGCCTTGCTCATTTAAACTTCAACATCAACATCCCCACTACTAAGTGCTTGTTTAGCCTGTTCATCTACTGCCTCGTTCCCCTCCACCCCCACATGGCCTGGGACCCAAGTAAATCGTATCTGAATACCCATCTGTTTAATCCTGCCATGGGTTTGTAGCACCTCATAAAGCAGGTCTTGTCTGCTACGTGAGCTAAAGGACTGGAGACTCATTAACACCGCACATGAATCAGAGCAAATAACTACTCTGTCTTGTTTGACTTCCTCCACCCACTGCAAGGCCAACAGTATGGCCATCAGCTCCGCCGTATATACAGCCAGATGATCTGTAATACGTTTCCTGACTTCCACCCCACATTTCTGCACTACAAATGCTGACCCAGTACGTCCTGTCCTTGGATCTTTTGAACCATCTGTGTAAATGGCCACAAAATCCTGATACACAGTTTCCAGACGTCTCTTAAATAAATCAGATGGATCAACACCCTCCCTATCTTTCTGTAGTCTCTCCAATACTTCTAGATCAACTACTGGAGGCGGGAGTAGCAATGATGGATTTACAGGAATAACTACCGTTGGACTAAACTCCCTTCCATACAGTCCCATCTCCTTCGCCTGGGTATTACCCACCCACCCAAAGCTTGTGTTCTGTCTTCGCTCATGTTCCCAGCATGCCTGTAAAATCCCTTTCGCAGGATGAGACACCCCATGCCCTTGTAGGTTGACCCAATAATTCATTGCCAGCTGCTGTCTCCTAATCTGCAATGGCATATCCCCCATCTCCACCTTTAACGCAGCCACTGGGGATGTCCGAAACGCCCCACTACATATTCTGAGTCCTTGCCCCTGTATGACATCTAGCCTTTCCAGTGAGGTCCGGGCTGCCGAACCATATGCTATACTGCCATAGTCTATTACAGATCGGATCAATGCAACATACATGGTCTTCAATGAGGAACGCCCAGCCCCCCACTCCTTCCCCGTTAGACAGCGCATCATATTCAGCACCTTCTCACACTTTCCCACCACTCTCTCAATGTGTTCTGCCTAGGTCAGTCTAGTGTCAAAGTATACCCCAAGGAACCTGAAGGCCTCCACCCTCTCCAAGTTTCTCCCATATAACCTCAAGCATACCTCATCTCCCACCTTCCTCCTGGTAAAGAACGCTGTTTGAGTTTTCTCTACAGAGAACCTGAATCCCCACATTAATGCCCACCGCTCTACCTCATCAGTTGCTTCCTGTACCTTCCTGACTATGTATGGTACATTTCTTCCCCTCTTCCATAAGGCCCCATCATCTGCAAATAACGACCTCCCTATATCCGGCTGTACCTGAGAGTAAACATAATTTATCATGATTGAGAACAACAGTGGACTAATCACGCTCCCCTGTGGTATACCGTTATCCACCAAGTAGCTGCCTGATAAAGACTTCCCACCCTCACCTGGATAGACCTTCCAAACAGGAAATCCTTTATCCAGTTGTACGTTCTTCCTCCTACCCCCATAATATCAAGCTTGATTAACAACCCCTCCTTCCACATCATATCATACGCCTTCTCCACATCAAAAAAGACAGCTACAACAGTCTCCTTGTTCACCTGAGCCTTCCTGACCTCTGCTTCTAAGCAGAGCACTGGATCCATAGTTCCCCTACCCTTCCTGAACCCACTCTGATGTGGCGATACTAGTCCTCTGCTCTCCAGGAAGTAAGTTAGCCTCTCCGTAATCATATGTTCCATAATCTTACATACATGTGATGTTAAAGTTATTGGCCGATAGCTTGTTGACTTCGTTGGATCCTTCCCGGGCTTCCGGATTGGTACCACTACTGCCTCATTCCAACTGCCTGGTAGTTTCCCCTCCTCCCACACTCTGTTGTATAACACAAATACCTTATCCAGTGCCTCATCACTAAGATGGGCCAACATAACATAGCACACCTCACCTTTCCCAGGTGAAGTTAACCCAGCCTTTCCTATTGTTCTTTTCACCTCTGCCCTGGTAAATGGTGCATTCAAAGCATAATTTACATCCTCCCTCCTATCCAGCACTCCAGGATGCTCCTCTCTCGTGTTCTCTCTCCCCCTCTGCCCCTCCTCTGACAGATTAGCGGAGCTATGCACTTGGACAAACGGACATTTCTTCTGTTCCGCAGAATTACAAAAAATCTAAACAAGCCCGCCTCTGGTGATCCTCACATCCTTCACTTTACCCAGCACTCTCTCCACCAGTTTAGAGAACTCAAATGGTTTCTTCAAGATTGGTACTCTGCTCAGATGCTCCTTATTAACAAACCGTACTCCTACTAGATATGAAGGGTCATTCTCATCACTGTACCCTACTTTGCTACGTTTTCCATTCTTTTGAACAATAGTCCAATTACCCTTGATTCTACCGCCATTGTATTCAGATTCAACCCAGTCTCTCATTAATTTTTTACAAATTAGCACAAGGTTTTTATGTACTAATAGCACAAACTTATGGCGCATCGAAAATATGCACAATGTTTTTATGTACTAATAGCACAAATTTATGGCGCAACCAGATACCTCTGATGCCACGCCCCTTCTGAATCTCTTTAAACTTGATGCGCCCTGAGTTTGTGCTATTAGTACAAATAAACATAATTGTTTATTTGGTTGAAGCTAGCTAACGTTAGCTATTTTACAGTGAGAATTAGGTAAGTTATTGGACAAGAAATGACAAATAATCTAGCATTTTCTGCATTTTGGCCCGCATAACTCTAAACTATTTTATTTCAATCAGTGACGTATATATTGGTTCATCTTGTAGACAGGAAGTGATATTTATTCGCTCTGGCCAACAGATTGCTAACGTTAGCTTTTTGGTTCCCGCCGGTTGCCCCCAGTGAACATTGGGCCTTTTTAGCTAGCTGCTCGCCGTTATTAATTATGTAAAAAGACAATCAATAATATAAATTGTGTAAGCACATGGAAATACTTTTTAGCTAATTATTGAGGTATTTATTTCATGATTTAAAAGTGTTATTTTATGATTTAAAAGTGACGGACTGTGAAACTCAATCTCCCATGATTCCGTAGTACCGGAACTGAAGTTTTATCATTTGTACCGGAACTGACCGTTGTGTTCGTTCTGTGGTTGTGTTGAATACCGCACCCAATTTAAAATAATCAATAACTCTTTATAGAATACATAACATATAACAGAATAAACTATTTTGCCTTTTAATTAGATCTTTGATGGCATAGCTAGTTTATTTATGGCCTGTGTGTGTCCAATAGAAATATGATTAAATAGCTACACAGGTGTCTGCACATTTTAAACTGTAAACTGTAATTCTCTTTTTGCTGTCTGTATACCAATTGTGTAAATATGAATACACATCTAGTTCATACATAATAATACCAGCTTTGTTCACACCTGAGATGTTAATTAATTAAAGCAGATAAATAACAAAAACATTTGAGTGTTAACTGGAAGCTTTGCCTTTTGCTTTTGCACAATATAACGCAGTTCCCACGATAATGAAAATCACCCATCCACAATTTATACCAATTTACTTCTATCATGTGTGAATCTACTATATATATTTGATTGTCTCACAGTATATGATCACCTTTTTGGTACTTTTTTTTCTACGTTAACATACAATAATGTTTATGTTCAACCAAATAGAGAAATGAGCTTGAGCAAAGAGAGGGATGCGGCACGGGTGGCATTTGAGGTGGCTCTTCGAGAAAGCTATCGCACAGCATTACAATTTCAACATGTAGCTGTAAGTGACATTTCTTCCCATTTCCCTAGTATATTTTTAGGGCAGTTGAATTGTGGGTACATACCACAATGTTGTTGTGTTGTAATTTTAATTACAGACAGATTCCCATTCTATGTTTGATTTGAATAAATACTTTAGGATCAGAAGGAGCGAGCTGCAAAGCGACAGTCACCTGCTCCTGCCACTGGCCTTGCCCTTTCCAATGGATAGAGAGGGACAGCAGAGGCAACAAAATTCACAAGAGACCTGGACAAAAAAGGTCTAAGAAGACCTCAATACATGGTAAGTGTTATGTACCTATTTGGTTGTGTGTTTGTTTACGCATGTAAAGTGTGATTTTTTTTTTCTAAATAGATAACATATGCCAGTCCTGGCTGCCTCATGGTAATTGTATATTATTGTCATCAAAAGTCACAGCGGAGGACATAGACCTTACCGGAACAGGTGACCATATTGCAGCTAATGGCGGGGGTGAGTACCACCTTAAATAGAGCTTGACCTTGGGGCAAATAGGGTTTCCCAACCCTCTCCACTGGCCCCCCCAGAAGTTTCACAGTTTTGTTTTAACCCTAAATTGCCACCTCTGATTTAATTAGTCAAAGGCTTGATGATTAGTTGACTAATTGAACCATGTGTGCCAGTTAAGAGTTAAAACAAAAATGTGAAACGTCTGGAGGGGCCGAGGAGAGGTTTGGGAAACTCTGCCAAGAATGAGATCTCCCTTGGGGGATTTCTTAATAGACTTATCAAGGCTAGGATCGTTACACTACTCCCTCGGTTCAGAAAACACAACCTGTGCATCTCTATCACAAATCCCTCACACCTTAACAGGACATGCTTTTGACCCTCATACACTATCCTAGCAAATGGTAGGAGGGGGTATTGACCTGAGGTAGGCTTGAAGCCAGGTCGCTTGACCCTAAGGAAATCACGCTACACACAACAACCCCAAGAGAGTAAGGGCCTCATCAAGGCTGGAGTCATTCAACTTGTCAGGCAGCATGACTACCTTGTTAGGACATTTCTAACTAGTACTAAATGCAGTTGCAATATACTGACCAATTTTAGCTGGCTCACTGGCTTTCATTTCAATGTGGGATTAAATACAATGTAGTGCTATAAAATGTTCAAATCCTCAGACCAATTGACTGTAACCTAAGCCTCTGTCTTGCAGGCATGAACTCTTAGGTTACATGTATTGAAAATAGATTCAAAATGTTATATTACTCTCAAAATAAGAAGAACCACTGCTAATGTACATTTAAAAAAACATAGTTGTGCACATGTCATTTAATTACATATATATCTAATATAATGACGTACAATATATCATCATGTTATGACATACAGTACCAGTCAAAAGTTTGGACATACCTACTCATTCAAGGGTTTTCCTTTATTTTGACTATTTTCTACATTGTATAATATAAGCGAAGACTTCAAAACTATGAAATAACACATATGGAATCATGTAGTAACCAAAAAGTGTTAAACAAATCTAAATATATGTTATATTTAAGATTCTTCAAATAGCCACACTTTGCCTTGATGACAGCTTTGCACACTCTTGGCATTCTGTCAACCAGCTTCACATGGAATGCTTTTCCAATAGTCTTGAAGGAGTTCCCACATATGCTGAGCACTTGTTGGCTACTTTTCCTTCACTCTGCTGTCCGACTCATCCCAAACCATCTCAATTGGGTTGAGGTCGGGGGATTGTGGAGGCCAGGTCATCTGATGCAGCACTCCATCACTCTCCTTCTTGGTAAAATAGCCCTTACACAGCCTGGAGGTGTGTTCTGGTTCATTGTCCTGTTGAAAAACAAATTATAGTCCCACTAAACGCAAACCAGATGGGATGGCATATCGCTGCAGAATGCTGTGGTAGCCATGCTGGTTAAGTGTGCCTTGAATTCTAAATAAATCACAGAATGTGTCACCAGCAAAGCACCCCCACACCATAACTCCTCCTCCTCCATGCTTTACGGTGGGAACTACACATGCGGAGATCATCCGTTCATCCACACCGCGTCTCACAAAGACACGGCGGTTGGAACCAAAAATCTCCAATTTGGACTCCAGACCAAAGGATACATTTCTACCGGTCTAATGTCCATTGCTAGTGTTTCTTGGACCAAGCAGGTCTCTTCTTCTTATTGGTGTCCTTTAGTAGTGGTTTCTTTGCAGCAATTCGACCATGAAGGCCTGATTCACACAGTCCCCTCTGAACAGTTGATGTTGAGATGTGTCTGTGACTTGAACTCTGTGAAGCATTTAATTGGGCTGCAATTTCTGAGGCTGGTAACTCTAATGAACTTCTCCTCTGCAGCAGAGGTAACTCTGGGTCTTCCATTCCTGTGGCGGTCCTCATGAGAGCCAGTTTCATCATAGCGCTTGATGGTTTTTGCGACTGCACTTGAAGAAACTTTCAAAGTTCTTGAAATGTTCCGTATTGACTGACCTTCATGTCTTAAAGTAATGATGGACTGTCGTTTCTCTTCGCTTATTTGAGCTGTTCTTCCCATAATATGGACTTGGTCTTTTACCAAATAGGGCTATCTTCTGTATACCCCCACTACCTTGTCACAACACAACTGATTGGCTCAAACGCATTAAGAATGAAAGAAATTCCACAAATTAACTTTTAAGAAGGCACACCTGTTAATTTAAATGCATTCCAGGTGACTACCTCATGAAGCTGGTTGAGAGAATGCCAAGAGTGTGCAAAGCTGTCATCAAGGCAAAGGGTGGCTATTTGAAGAATCTCAAATATAAAATATATTTTGATTTGTTTAACACTTATTTGGTCACTACATGATTCCATATGTGTTATTTCATAGTTTTGATGTCTTCACTATTATTCTACAATGTAAAAAATAGTCAAAATAAAGAAAAACCCTTGAATGAGTAGGTGTGTCCAACCTTTTGACTGGTAGTGTATATCTGTCAGAGTGGATTCTCATCTCTTCACCCAATAAACATAGTTATACTTACAGTGAGGGAAAAAAGTATTTGATCCCCTGCTGATTTTGTACGTTTGCCCACTGACAAAGACATGATCAGTCTATAATTTTAATGGTAGGTTTATTTGAACAGTGAGAGACAGAATAAAAACAAAAAAATCCAGAAAAACGCATGTCAAAAATGTTATAAATTGATTTGCATTTTAATGAGGGAAATAAGTATTTGACCCCTCTGCAAAACATGATTTAGTACTTGGTGGCAAAACCCTTGTTGGCAATCACAGAGGTCAGACGTTTCTTGTAGTTGGCCACCAGGTTTGCACACATCTCAGGAGGGATTTTGTTCCACTCCTCTTTGAAGATCTTCTCCAAGTCATTAAGGTTTCGAGGCTGACGTTTGGCAACTCGAACCTTCAGCTCCCTCCACAGATTCTCTATGGGATTAAGGTCTGGAGATTGGCTAGGCCACTCCAGGACCTTAATGTGCTTCTTCTTGAGCCACTCCTTTGTTGCCTTGTCTGTGTGTTTTGGGTTATTGTCATGCTGGAATACCCATCCACGACCCATTTTCAATGCCCTGGCTGAGGGAAGGAGGTTCTCACCCAAGATTTGACGGTACATGGCCCCGTCCATCGTCCCTTTGATGCGGTGAACTTGTCCTGTCCCCTTAGCAGAAAAACACCCCCAAAGCATAATGTTTCCACCTCCATGTTTGACGGTGGGGATGGTGTTCTTGGGGTCATAGGCAGCATTCCTCCTCCTCCAAACACGGCGAGTTGAGTTGATGCCAAAGAGCTCCATTTTGGTCTAATCTGACCACAACACTTTCACCCAGTTCTCCTCTGAATCATTCAGATGTTCATTGGCAAACTTCAGACGGCCCTGTATATGTGCTTTCTTGAGCAGGGGGACCTTGCGGGCGCTGCAGGATTTCAGTCCTTCACGGCGTAGTGTGTTACCAATTGTTTTCTTGGTGACTATGGTCCCAGCTGCCTTGAGATCATTGACAAGATCCTCCCGTGTAGTTCTGGGCTGATTCCTCATCGTTCTCATGATCATTGCAACTCCACGAGGTGAGATCTTGCATGGAGCCCCAGGCCGAGGGAGATTGACTGTTATTTTGTGTTTCTTCCATTTGCGAATAATCGCACCAACTGTTGTCACCTTCTCACCAAGCTGCTTGGCGATGGTCTTGTAGCCCATTCCAGCCTTGTGTAGGTCTACAATCTTGTCCCTGACATCCTTGGAGAGCTCTTTGGTATTGGCCATGGTGGAGAGTTTGGAATCTGATTGATTGATTGTTTCTGTGGACAGGTGTATTTTATACAGGTAACAAGCTGAGATTAGGAGTACTCCCTTTAAGAGTGTGCTCCTAATCACAGCTCGTTACCTGTTGTAGTGTATTAAGATTATGACTTTGTTAATGGTTTTAAGTGGAACCTGAGAGGATGTTTATTTTAGTGTCAAGAGGGAATGTTTTAGTGTGACGCCACATACAACAGACAGGAAGTGTGTGTTGTAGACAGGGGATTGGACAGTAGAGGGAGCCACCCATATCTTGGGAAGATTATATATACTCGGTAAAAACGAAGAAGAGGTTAGAGCGGCCATTGCAATCTGGGACGCCGCTCTCCGGGTGGTCATGACATCCGTAATTTATGCTGGAATCTTGTGATATGAATAAAAGTTATGATCAAAGGTTCAGTATGAGCGGACTCCTTTGTTTATCAGCAATAATTATCAGCATTGACTCGACACTACACTGTATAAAAGACACCAGGGAGCCAGAAATCTTTCTGATTGCGAGGGGGTCAAATACTTATTTCCCTAATTAAAATGCAAATCAATTTCTAACATTTTTTACATGCGTTTTTCTGGAATCTTCTGGTCTCTCACTGTTCAAATAAACCTACCATTAAAATTATAGACTGATCATTTCTTTGTCAGTGGGCAAACGTACAAAATCAGCAGGGGATCAAATACTTTTTTCCCTCACTGTAAGTTGCGTTGATTAAGAAATATAACAACATATTGTATTTAATAGTTTCCAGTACCAGTACCCATCTCCTGCAGTACCCATGCTCCTGCACCTATCCCCACAAGATACAGGTACAGTATGCTAGAATGCCAAACAAATGCCATGCAACCTTAAAAAAGCCAGCCAAGCTATTCTTTTCATGAGTTCTGTCATGTCTTTTTTTGTTTTTATCTCCACACGACTCCCTCATGCAGGACCTACAGGAGCTGATGGAGAGTTTCACGTGGCTAGATTGTCATGTAACCCCAAAGGTGACTTGGGCAGAGAGGTAGGCCTTGTGTGCACAAAAGTGGGGGGAAAAGAGAGAGGCAATGGTGGACAGCATGCTCTCAGCTGAAGGTACTGTGTTGGGCCAGTGTCAGTATTGCAACAGTGAGGATGCTGTTGTTGAAGGTACTGTGTTGGGCCAGTGTCAGTATTGCAACAGTGAGGATGCGGTTGTGCGGTGCAGAGATTGCCTGCCCAGGCATCTTCTCTGTGCCGCATGTGACACAGCAACCCATAGCACCAAGGTTTTATCGCCCCTTGTCCCCACCCACCGTAATTCATCAGGATGATGAGGGGTCCCTTACCTTCCAGGAGCAAGATGTGTGTTTATTGTTTAGGTGATTCAAATTAATTCTGATAGCACCTCCTGCAATACCAATCAATGCATCAGTATCTACAGTCCAAATATATAGAACCATTTATTTGTGTTTTTTTTTGGGTGTCACATGTTGGTTTCTAGTTTGTGTTTTGCCCATGGCTGTGCCACAGCTGTGTGGTTGCGCCCCCAGCGCCCTGACAGTGACGAGTGGCAAGCAGGTCATCCTGATTGGAATAAATGTTAAGTATGTGGTTTTTAAGGACTTTACTTCTATTCACGTTTTTAAAGAATGTAATTAATTACTTCCTAATAATTACTCCTGACTCAGGGCGCTACAACCTGTCCCTTCCTGCTCTGAACTGCTCTGGGTGTCTGAGACATTGGACGGTGGGGCTGGACGAACTTCTAAAGAGTGGCTCCTGGCCAGCCACCGTGACTCATATGGATGATTTTCTAGTACATATGTTGTAGAATGAAACGCCTATATGCCTTAAATGCTTATGGATTAAGAACCAATTAAAGGGTTAAAACAGAGCAGAGACATTTCTTTAGTACTCCTGAGTGGCGCAGTGGTCTAAGGCACTGCATCACAGTGCTAACTGTGCCACTAGAGATCCTGGTTCGAATCCAGGCTCTGTTGCAGCCGGCTGCGACTGGGAGACTCATGGGCGGCGCACAATTGGCCCAGGGTAGGGGAGGGAATGGCCGGCAGGGATGTAGCTCAGTTGATAGAGCATGGCGTTTGCAACGGCAGGGTTGTGGGTTCGATTCCCACGGGGGGCCAGTATAAAAAAGTATATATATATGTGTTCACTAACTGTAAGTCGCTCTGGATAAGAGCGTCTGCTAAATGACTAAAATGTAAATGTTTAGTGCAAACGCTGTGCTTGTGATAATGGATGATTCCCTCTAACTCCCTGCTGCTGGTCTGGGTATGTCAATGACATGTGATGTATGTAAAACTTATCGTTGTAGCTGTGTGGAGATAGGAGTAACAATGGAACTAGTTTTGTCACTTGTTTGTGCTTATGACCTGACACACATAGTCACATGCACATAGTCACAAGGAAAAACCATAGTGGCTTAAGGTCCAGGGAGGATGGCTGTTGGGACAGGCTTAAATGTATGTGGTTGAGAATGGGTGATGGACATGACATGTTTAAACCATGTTTAAGTATTGATTGATATGTTTTATAATGTGTTATGAAATGATAAGGGTAAAACAGAATGAACATGATTGATACTTTGTACTCCAGATGCATGCCTGGATAGTGAATATAGTCAATACAGAGTGTGATTGTTCTTTAACGTACGTATGTATATAATTATTTGAGTCACGCCACCAATATAATGAGATAAGTGACAGAGGCCCCATTTAGAGAAGCGCACGTAGCCCTAGCGAGTAAACAACATGTGACACCGAAGGATGTTAATCATGTACATATAATGGAGTAACTGTGTAGGTTGTATAAGCATGAATATGCATTTGTGTCTGTATAAAAGGAGAGCTCCGAGTCAAGGAAAACAGATGTTCTGCAGATCATCTCAGCTTTCGTTGCTTCGTGTAATAAAAGTATATTTTCATTCTACAAAAACTCTGGAAGAACTTTGATTTTTAACAAGTATAGTGATAATTATCCACGACCTATTGGCGAGCCAGCCAGGAGTGGAAGGGATCGTTGAGTACTTCGCCATCAGAGAAAGTTTGGACAAATCACACACAAAATTCAGTGGCCACTGTTAAATACAGGTAAGCGACGTTCTTACTTTTAGCATTAAAAAAACTGTGTGATTCGATCAAGCTGAATCTGAGGGTAAGGTACGGAAGGGGTCTCTCCAGCATTAAGGACTAAATTTAGGAAAAGTACAGAGTTTTTGTTGGAATGAGAATTAAGCATGCATGCAATGTTTTTGAAAATTGAGGTTTAAAAATCCTGCGGATACAGCCCAGGGGATGCAATACACAGGGAACTTAGTTGAAAAATAGTTTCATTTCGGCACGAGAGGCTGCTCATCGTAACCGGTGTGTGTGAGTGTGTGTGTCCTGATTAGAAGGGAATCAGAAGGTGTGTGTGTGTCCTGATCAGAAGGGGATCAGAAGGTGTGTGTGTGTGTCCTGATCAGAAGGGGATCAGAAGGTGTGTGTGTGTCCTGATCAGAAGGGGATCAGAAGGTGTGTGTGTGTCCTGATCAGAAGGGGATCAAAAGGTGTGTGTGTGTCCTGATTAGAAGGGGATCAGAAGGTGTGTGACGTTACCAGGAGGGGTATGAAAAATCCTATTGGAGGAACAGGACATGTGAACTGGTGTGGTCATATAACGGCCAATCTTTTAGGGTATCATTACATTTGGGAAATTTAGAAGTAATGTAGGATTATGGTAAAATTGACCATAGTGAAATGTAAAATGTGATAGGGTTAACATTCCAAATGTAGGCACTTTTATAGAAGAAAATATTCCTGCAGGTTATACGAATATTGATTGTGTGTTGGGAAATAGCGTTGTGTGAATGTGATATGAGAGTCGTGTGAATATGGGAATGAGTTTTAAATCTGAAGTTTGGATAATAAGCTTTTTATATAATGATATCTTGGGGTGTGTACAACACTGCCTGGCATAGAATAGTGTAAGATCAGTGAATAGTGACCAGTCTATAGGATTCTGGGAGGATTCCATGACTGAGGGGAAGGGTCTAGGTAGTTAAAGTTGTTGTTCCACTGGGACTAGATTATGATAAACTGATTGGTGGCAATAAAGAGTCATTTGAAATACGAATGGTTTGGTTGATATGAATATATTAAAATATGATGAATATTATGTGCGTGTAATTGATTACTAGAGATTGGATAAAAGTGGAATAATATGTGCTGTAAAGTGCTGATTTGCGCACCCAAAAGGTAGACATACGTGAGGGTTGGGAGACAGTACATAGATAATTTGATAGAAATAAGATTAAGCATTATAATAACTATCTATCATTTCGGAGCAGAGGTGATATAGTAAAGGAATTGTAGTATATTGTAGGGGAAAATATAATCCATTTGATTAAACTAGTCAGATCTGGTTTCAAAATTAATGAATGTAGATTTGACTCGTTGACTGCTAATTCATTCCCTTTGAGCTTGTGAGATCTTTGTCCTGTAAAGCTATTTTCTGATAATTGTGTTATGTGCCAGATGTTAAAACTACAGACCATTATAATTGGAATAAAGGAGGATTTACTTGTCATTTCAATAATGTCACGGATTCTGCTCCTCCTCCTAGTTCGGGCAGGCTTCGGCGTTCGTCGTCCCCGGAGTACTAGCTGCCACCGTTGAATGTTTCTATGTGTGATTGCTTTTGTCTGTCTGTCACACCTGTGTCCGTTTGTGTCTGATTACGTGTTCTATAAGTTGCCTGTGTTGTATTGGTTAGGTTGTGTGTTGTTTTCGCCTGTCCGTAGTGCTGCGTGTTTTGTATCTGTTTCGTTGTTTATTGTTTTACGCATAGTTTGCGTATAGCTCGCCTCTGTTTTTCTTGAGGCCGTTTACTGTATCTTTGCCTTGTAGTTTCTCCAGTAAACTTTGTTGGACTAAGCTTCGGTGTCCTGCGCCTGACTCCCACACCACATACACCTCAGCCTTGACAAATAAAGCATAGGTTCTGCATGACTGACTAAAATCTAGGTTTTTTGATTGTAGTTCAACTATGGTTATGGGTTGCTTAGATTGATAGAATAGTCAGTGTTGATTTTGAGATGTAAGACTGGGATTTAGCAGCTTGCGTCTTTCGAATTGAAAGACTCACTTATTCAACAGCAATAGTGGGACGATTTCGAGAGTCATTTTTTGTGTGGTTTAATGATTTGGGAGTTTAAACTACTGTGAATAGGGTTGTAATTTGGAATATTGAATTGAATATGGATATGGATATGAATTGAATGTATGCTTGTCAATTATAGCAAGTGTTTGTTTTATTAACTATAGCCTAATCAGAAAGGACAGTTACATAAATGTAACAGCGGACTGGCAATTATAATATAGCTGTTGCAATGATTTGAATTGATAACAGAGGAAAGTGATTTAATAAGGTTGCAATAAATTTGAATTGTTTAGGTAGACTGGAATGAAAGTAATGTATTTTAATAATATGAATGCAAATATACTATTAGTTATTGGTGGTTTGTGAATAGACTTTACTAATGCCATGTTTTAGTTTGCGGGTAAAAAGAGAGTTGTACTTGCTGGACTGTATCGAGCTGTAAGAGACATTTTAAGCAGAAGTCTGAATAGTTTGCGTAACACCAGTGACGTATGCAAATAGTTAATGAATTCTAAAATGATAATTTGTTTTCGTTACGTGAACCAGTGGATTGCAAGTATCTTTAACTATTATGCTGATGGGATAGCATCAACTTATTGTGGGTTCTAGATTTGTTAAAGGGTGTGGTCTAGTGACCCGAGGCTGAACAAACCACTGGGAATATACCTAATCACAAGAAAGCGAGAGTGATTTTATAAATTTGAGGTAACTTACAGGACAGTAATGAGAAAGATAAAGAAAATAAAATAATATTAAAAAGAGGGGCACAAGGGATATAAACGCATTTTTGGAAAGAAGCAGAGTATGAAGATATATTAGGAAGAAGGATACCATTGATTGAGGAATATAAAAACTTTTAGCTGAGAAAGCTAACAGAAATAATTTACGTGGCATCCTAATATAAACACTGAATCAAACATAAGATTAGCAACAGGAAGGCCAAGAATACAAGGAGTAGGGATGGCAGGAACATCAGTAGAAAGCATGAAGAGAAGGAATTCCCAGAGAATAAGGAAGAGATTGGAAAAATCTCTGATAAATGGGAAAAAAATTATGTGGCGGTGTGTGAGGAAATGGATACCCTAATAAAGAACTATAAAACAGGAGAGAGAGGGGAGAAAAGAAAGAAGAGAGAGAAAGAGAGAGAAATCTTGAAAATATTTTGGGAGGAAGGAAAGAGTTGGAGGGACAGCATAGCCAAAGCTAGAACGATAAAAATGGAGAGGAAGAGTGAACCGAAAAAGGCTGGTTTAGCTACACCACCACCATACACAGAAGGGGGGCAGTATTCTCAGGTCACAGGTCTAGTCTCAATATCAAGGAATGTAGAGATAGAAGAAGAAAAAGGGAAGCAACAGGCTTCCACACCAAAGAAAGGAAAATAATCAGATTTAGATACAGTGAGGGAAAAAAGTATTTGATCCCCTGCTGATTTTGTACGTTTGCCCACTGACAAAGACATGATCAGTCTATAATTTTAATGGTAGGTTTATTTGAACAGTGAGAGACAGAGTAACAACAAAGAAATCTACAAAAACGCATGTAAAAACTGTTATAAATTTATTTGCATTTTAATGCGGGAAATAAGTATTTGACCCCTCTGCAAAACATGACTTAGTACTTGGTGGCAAAACCCTTGTTGGCAATCACAGAGGTCAGACGTTTCTTGTAGTTGGCCACCAGGTTTGCACACATCTCAGGAGGGATTTTGTTCCACTCCTCTTTGAAGATCTTCTCCAAGTCATTAAGGTTTTGAGGCTGACGTTTGGCAACTCGAACCTTCAGCTCCCTCCACAGATTTTCTATGGGATTAAGGTCTGGAGACTGGCTAGGCCACTCCAGGACCTTAATGTGCTTCTTCTTGAGCCACTCCTTTGTTGCCTTGGCTGTGTGTTTTGGGTAATTGTCATGCTGGAATACCCATCCACGACCCATTTTCAATGCCCTGGCTGAGGGAAGGAGGTTCTCACCCAAGATTTGACGGTACATGGCCCCGTCCATCGTCCCTTTGATGCAGTGAAGTTGTCCTGTCCCCTTAGCAGAAAAACACCCCCAAATCATAATGTTTCCACCTCCATGTTTGACGGTGGGGATGGTGTTCTTGGGGTCATAGGCAGCATTCCTCCTCCTCCAAACACGGCGAGTTGAGTTGATGCCAAAGAGCTCCATTTTGGTCTAATCTGACCACAACACTTTCACCCAGTTCTCCTCTGAATCATTCAGATGTTCATTGGCAAACTTCAGACGGCCCTGTATATGTGCTTTCTTGAGCAGGGGGACCTTGCGGGCGCTGCAGGATTTCAGTCCTTCACGGCGTAGTGTGTTACCAATTGTTTTCTTGGTGACTATGGTCCCAGCTGCCTTGAGATCATTGACAAGATCCTCCCATGTAGTTCTGGGCTGATTCCTCATCGTTCTCATGATCATTGCAACTCCACGAGGTGAGATCTTGCATGGAGCCCCAGGCCGAGGGAGATTGACTGTTATTTTGTGTTTCTTCCATTTGCGAATAATCGCACCAACTGTTGTCACCTTCTCACCAAGCTGCTTGGCGATGGTCTTGTAGCCCATTCCAGCCTTGTGTAGGTCTACAATCTTGTCCCTGACATCCTTGGAGAGCTCTTTGGTCTTGGCCATGGTGGAGAGTTTGGAATCTGATTGATTGATTGTTTCTGTGGACAGGTGTATTTTATACAGGTAACAAGCTGAGATTAGGAGTACTCCCTTTAAGAGTGTGCTCCTAATCACAGCTCGTTACCTGTATAAAAGACACCAGGGAGCCAGAAATCATTCTGATTGAGAGGGGGTCAAATACTTATTTCCCTAATTAAAATGCAAATCAATTTCTAACATTTTTGACATGCGTTTTTCTGGAATCTTTTGTTGTTATTCTGTCTCTCACTGTTCAAATAAACCTACCATTAAAATTATAGACTGATCTTTTCTTTGTCAGTGGGCAAACGTACAAAATCAGCAGGGGATCAAATACAGCAGGGGATTTTTTCCCTCACTGTATAGACTGTTATGGAGGACTGAAGAGTATGTTAAACAAATTGGAAAATGATGGGATAGATGGACAAGATGTTGATGAATAGAGCAAGTGGGATGATGCAAGTAATGAGAAACTAAAACAGTGTGCTGACTCTGAGCAAGAACAGAGTGAGACAGAGGGACAATTATCACACCAAGGAACCATAGGAGGCAAATATATAGTAACAGAACCAAGTGAAGCACTGCAAGCCCACCTGGAAAAATCAAAGAAAAAATTAAGAAACAGAAGAACAATAAAAAAAACAGACAAATATGGAGCCCAGTATCCCATTTTAGTAAAGGGGACACAGGTTCACTATTTTCCCTGGGGATCGCAGGACCTGGAAGGCCTGGTGACTAGACTGCCTAACCTGCATGAAGGAGCAGGGAAATGGATTAGAACATTTGAAGAACAAACAATGGGGAAGCTACTGGCGGTGGGAGACTTGAAGGCATTGCTGGCCGGGTTGGTGGGAGTGGCCAAAATGGAGGACCTGTTGCAGGCGGCTGGCCTCATACAGGCGGTGCAGAGGACATTACTGGATGGAGTGGCCTTTGACAGTTATAGGCCAGGACTATGGCACACTCTGAGAATGGAGTATCCAGCCAAGATAGACCTTGAGGCACTGAGAGGGGAGCCATTGGGGGATAAAGAAAACCCGGCAGGTTACCTGAAGGACCAGCTCAAAAGGTGGCGACAAGAAACAGAAAAAGATCCAGAGGGGGATCCACTGATGACAACTGTTCAGGACATCGTTGATGGAAGCAATGCCAACGCCTGTCAGAAGCAAACTGGAAGATGTGGTGGGACTAACGTCAAAGTCACACAAAGAGTTCTGTGACCATGTTATTCACGCATTGGAACAATACAGGAAGGACGAATAGAAACAGACAGAGCAGGGGAGAGATATTCAGAGAAAACTGACACGGATGCAGCTGAAAGAGCTGACAAGAAAGGACAAAAATAAAACACAAGCTCCAGTGATCGCTCCAGCGCCGCCAGAAGAAGGCACCATGGCACCTGTCATCCAGGGAGGTCAACAACCACCGCCTCAGCAGCAAGACCAAAGAGCTCCTGCCTTACCAGTAGTGAATGTGTGCACACAACAATCCCCTAGACAGTGGCAAAACAAAAATAATAAAAACAGACCAAGGAAACAATGGTACCGACCACAGCAGCAGACACACCAGAATGGTGGACCAAGAAGACCGGGTGTCTGCTGGAGGTGCAATCAATCAGGACATACAAGAAGGAATTGTCCTACCAAGCCGTGGTGGCCTAGGCAACCACAACAGGGTAATTGGCAAGGAAATGGGCCCAGCTTAGCTGAATGGCAGCAGTCTCAGACACAGGCTCCACAGGTCCCAGTGAACCCCTGGGGAGGACCAAATCATGGATACTAGGGATGCCCAGGGAATCCTAAAGGGGAGGGTCAGCTAGTGGCAGTAACTATGCAGGCTGATGAAGAACCTATGCTGCAGGTTCAGGTGAATAATAGAGGCACACCAATGATGAAAGATACTGGAGCAACTTACTCATGTGTAAATCCAAATTATGCCTCTCACCTCCCCATATCAGGCAAATATGCAAAGACAGTATAATTTTCATGACAAATGCAGTTAATACATATGACAGTTCCAGTAAAACCAGAAGCAGGAAAAAGCTACATGTATACCTATATTAGTATCAAAACAAACTCCAGTTAATCTAGTAGGAAGAGATGCACTGTGTAGAATGGGGGTCCAAATTAAATGCACATCAGAGGGACTAATAATAGTTCAGGAAGGGGTATGTCCACAGATGATGATGGCTACAGACAAAACAGCAAATGTATACTGGTAGGGAACATAGAATCACCAATACAAGAGTTATTAAAGAAGTGGGGAACATTTATCAGGGCTAAAGTTCAAGAACTGAGAGTACCAAAATCAGGCTATTATTGTACACTGCAGTATGATTCATATCAAAATAATTGTCTAGAACAACTATGGTTAAGGAAGGCATGAGGTAAACCAGCTTCCATGAGATTTCAATATTTTGTAATAGGAAAACAAGGGTCACCAATGGAAGCACAAGATGCTATAGGATCTGATATCATACAGACCTGGTTCATAACACTTTTAGTGGCCAAGGGATAATAGCCAATGTTGTTGTTTACTTTTTTGAACGCATGAATCACGATGTGAATCATGTGTCCAAAGGGGGAGTACTGGTTAAAACAGAGTGACTATAACAGGCCACCAGTACTAAAGGCAGACAAACAGAAGTGGAGATTGGTTCATGACCTGAGAGCAGTAAATGAAGTAGTTCAGGATAAAGCTACACTGTTAACAAATGTTCCACCAGATGCAAAATGGTTCTCAGTAATAGACTTATGTGGAGCATTTTTTAGTGTACCCTTGGCATGAGAAAGTAGATACTTATTTTGGGTCATTTAGCAGACACTCTTATCCAGAGCGACTTACAGTTAGTGAGTGCATACATTTATTTTTTATACTGGCCCCCTGTGGGAAACGAACCCACAACCCTGGCGTTGCAAGCGCCATGCTATGACAGACAAAATGAGAAGAAAAATTTTTCCAGAAAATCACATTGTAGGATGTTTTATGAATTTATTTGCAAATTATGGTGGAAAATAAGTATTTGGTCAATAACAAAAGTTTCTCAATACTTTGTTATATACCCTTTGTTGGCAATGACACAGGTCAAACGTTTTCTGTAAGTCTTCACAAGGTTTTCACACACTGTTGCTGGTATTTTGGCCCATTCCTCCATGCAGATCTCCTCTAGAGCAGTGATGTTTTGGGGCTGTCGCTGGGCAACACAGACTTTCAACTCTCTCCAAAGATTTTCTATGGGGTTGAGATCTGGAGACTGGCTAGGCCACGGATCAGTCGTCCTGGTCCCTTTGCAGAAAAACAGCCTCAAAGCATGATGTTTCCACCCCCATGCTTCATAGTAGGTATGGTGTTCTTTGGATGCAACTCAGCATTCTTTGTCCTCCAAACACGACGAGTTGAGTTTTTACCAAAAAGTTATATTTTGGTTTCATCTGACCATATGACATTCTCCAAATGCACTCTAGCAAACTTCAGACGGGCCTGGACATGTACTGGCTTAAGCAGGGGGACACGTCTGGCACTGCAGGATTTGAGTCCCTGGCGACGTAGTGTGTTACTGATGGTAGGCTTTGTTACTTTGGTCCCAGCTCTCTGCAGGTCATTCACTAGGTCCCCCCGTGTGGTTCTGGGATTTTTGCTCACCGTTCTTGTGATCATTTTGACCCCACGGGGTGAGATCTTGCGTGGAGCCCCAGATCGAGGGAGATTATCAGTGGTCTTGTATGTCTTCCATTTCCTAATAATTGCTCCCACAGTTGATTTCTTCAAACCAAGCTGCTTACCTATTGCAGATTCAGTCTTCCCAGCCTGGTGCAGGTCTACAATTTTGTTTCTGGTGTCCTTTGACAGCTCTTTGGTCTTGGCCATAGTGGAGTTTGGAGTGTGACTGTTTGAGGTTGTGGACAGGTGTCTTTTATACTGATAACAAGTTCAAACAGGTGCCATTAATACAGGTAACGAGTGGAGGACAGAGGAGCCTCTTAAAGAAGGTCTGTGAGAGCCAGAAATCTTGCTTGTTTGTAGGTGACCAAATACTTATTTTCCACCATAATTTGCAAATAAATTCATTAAAAATCCTACAATGTGATTTTCTAGATTTTTTTTCTCAATTTGTCTGTCATAGTTGACGTGTACCTATGATGAAAATTACAGGCCTCTCTCATCTTTTTAAGTGGGAGAACTTCCACAATTTGTCATGTTTTCGGCCGAGGCTGCCTCTCTCCCTTGTTCGGGCAGGCTTCGGCGTTCGTTGTCTCCGGAATACTAGCTGCCACCGTTGTATGTTTCATGTTCGTTTGCTTTTGTCTGATTGTTGTCACACCTGTTTTCATTTAGTGTCATTAGTGTCCTATTTAGTTCTCGTTGTGTTTGTCAGGTGTTGTGTGTTATTGATTTTGTCTGTCGTGTGTAGGGCTGATGTTCGCTATTTCGCTCGGTTGAGCTTCCCTCCACTGCGTGGAGTGTTTACGCACCTGTGTAGTGCGCATTTGTTTTGTTCGCCTTCGTGCGTTATTTCGCCTACGGGCAAGTGTTCTCGTATTTCCTTGTTGGAGAGTTACATTTACATTACATTTTAGTCATTTAGCAGACGCTCTTATCCAGAGCGACTTACAGGAGCAATTAGGGTTAAGTGCCTTGCTCAAGGGCACATTTACGTCATTTAGCAGACGCTCTTATCCAGAGCGACTCACCAATTGGTGCGTTCACCCTATAGCCAGTGGGATAACCACTTTACAATGTTTGGGGGGGGGGGGTAGAAGGATTACTTTATCCTATCCCAGGTATTCCTTAAAGAGGTGGGGTTTCAAATGTCTCCGGAAGGTGGTGAGTGACTCCGCTGTCCTGGCGTCGTGAGGGAGCTTGTTCCACCATTGGGGTGCCAGAGCAGCGAACAGTTTTGACTGGGCTGAGCGGGAACTATGCTTCCGCAGAGGAAGGGGAGCCAGCAGGCCAGAGGTGGATGAACGCAATGCCCTCGTTTGGGTGTAGGGACTGATCAGAGCCCGAAGGTACAGAGGTGCCGTTCCCCTCACTGCTCCATAGGCAAGCACCATGGTCTTGTAGCGGATGCGAGCTTCAACTGGAAGCCAGTGGAGTGTGCGGAGGAGGGGGGTGACGTGAGAGAACTTGGGAAGGTTGAACACCAGACGGGCTGCGGCATTCTGGATGAGTTGTAGGGGTTTAATGGCACAGGCAGGGAGGCCAGCCAACAGCGAGTTGCAGTAGTCCAGACGGGAGATGACAAGTGCCTGGATTAGGACCTGTGCCGCTTCCTGTGTAAGGCAGGGTCGTACTCTTCGAATGTTGTAGAGCATGAACCTGCAGGAGCGGGTCACCGCCTTGATGTTGGCGGAGAACGACAGGGTGTTGTCCAGGGTCACGCCTAGGCTCTTCGCACTCTTGGAGGAGGACACAGCGGAGTTGTCAACCGTGATGGCGAGATCATGGAACGGGCAGTCCTTCCCCGGGAGGAAGAGCAGCTCCGTCTTGCCAGGGTTCAGCTTGAGGTGGTGATCCGTCATCCATACTGATATGTCTGCCAGACATGCAGAGATGCGATTCGCCACCTGGTTATCAGAAGGGGGAAAGGAGAAGATTAGTTGTGTATCGTCAGCGTAGCAATGATAGGAGAGGCCATGTGAGGATATGACAGAGCCAAGTGACTTGGTGTATAGGGAGAAAAGGAGAGGGCCTAGAACTGAGCCCTGGGGGACACCAGTGGTGAGAGCACGTGGTGCGGAGACAGCTTCTCGCCACGCCACTTGGTAGGAGCGACCGGTCAGGTAGGACGCAATCCAGGAGTGAGCCGCGCCGGAGATGCCCAGCTCGGAGAGGGTGGAGAGGAGGATCTGATGGTTCACAGTATCAAAGGCAGCAGACAGGTCTAGAAGGACAAGAGCAGAGGAGAGAGAGTTAGCTTTAGCAGTGCGGAGAGCCTCCGTGACACAGAGAAGAGCAGTCTCAGTTGAATGACCAGTCCTGAAACCTGACTGGTTAGGATCAAGAAGGTCATTCTGAGAGAAATAGCAAGAGAGTTGGCTAAAGACGGCACGCTCAATAGTTTTGGAAAGAAAAGAAAGAAGGGATACTGGTCTGTAGTTGTTGACATCAGTGGGATCGAGTGTTGGTTTCTTGAGAAGGGGAGCAACTCTCGCTCTCTTGAAGACGGAAGGGACATGGCCAGCGGTCAAGGATGAGTTGATCAGCGAGGTGAGGTAGGGGAGAAGGTCACCGGAGATGGTCTGGAGAAGAGAGGAGGGGATGGGGTCAAGCGGGCAGGTTGTTGGGCGGCCTGCAGTCACAAGTCGCAGGATTTTATCTGGAGAGAGAGGGGAGAAAGAAGTCAAAGCATAGGGTAGGGCAGTGTGAGTAGGACCAGCAGTGTCATTAGACTTAACAAACGAGGATCGAATGTCGTCAACCTTCTTTTCAAAGTGGTTGACGAAGTCATCCACAGAGAGAGAGGAGGGGGGGCGGGGGGGGGGGAGGATTCAGGAGGGAGGAAAATGTGGCAAAGAGCTTCCTAGGGTTAGAGGCAGATGCTTGGAATTTAGAGTGGTAGAAAGTGGCCTTAGCAGCAGAAACAGATGAAGAAAATGTAGAGAGGAGGGAGTGAAAAGATGCCAGGTCGGCAGGGAGTTTAGTTTTCTTCCATTTCCGCTCCGCTGCCCGGAGCTCTGTTCTGTGAGCTCGCAATGAGTCATCAAGCCACGGATCTGGAGGGGAGGACCGAGCCGGCCGGGAGGATAGGGGACACAGAGAGTCAAAGGATGCAGAAAGGGAGGAGAGGAGGGTTGAGGAGGCAGAATCAGGAGATTGGAGGGAGAAGGATTGAGCAGAGGGAAGAGATGATAGGATGGAAGAGGAGAGAGTAGTGGGAGAGAGAGAGCGAAGGTTGCGGCGGCGCATTACCATCTGTGTAGGGGCAGAGTGAGTAGTGTGGGAGGAGAGCGAGAGAGAAAAGGAAACAAAGTAGTGGTCGGAGACATGGAGGGGAGTTGCAGTGAGATTAGTAGAAGAGCAGCATCTAGTAAAGATGAGGTCAAGCGTATTGCCTGCCTTGTGAGTAGGGGGGGACGGTGAGAGGGTGAGGTCAAAAGAGGAGAGAAGTGGAAAGAAGGAGGCAGAGAGAAATGAGTCAAATGTGGACATAGGGAGGTTGAAATCCCCCAAAACTGTGAGGGGTGAGCCATCCTCAGGAAAGGAACTTATCAAGGCGTCAAGCTCATTGATGAACTCTCCAAGGGAACCTGGCGGGCGATAGATGACAAGGATATTAAGCTTAAATGGGCTAGTGACTGTGACAGCATGGAATTCAAATGAGGAGATAGACAGATGGGTTAGGGGAAAAATTGAGAATGTCCACTTGGGAGAGATGAGGATTCCTGTGCCACCACCCCTGTGACCAGATGCTCTCGGGGTATGCGAGAACACATGGTCAGACGAGGAGAGAGCAGTAGGAGTAGCAGTGTCTTCAGTGGTAATCCATGTTTCCGTCAGCGCCAGGAAGTCGAGGGACTGGAGATTAGCATAGGCTGGGATGAAGTCAGCTTTGTTGGCAGCAGAACGGCAGTTCCAGAGGCTGCCTGAGACCTGGAACTCCAGGTGTGGGGTGCGTGCAGGGACCACCAGGTTAGAGAGGCAGCAGCCACGCGGTGTGGGGCGTTTGTGTAGCCTGTGCAGAGAGGAGAGAACAGGGATAGGCAGAGACATAGTTGACAGGCTGTAGCAAATGGCTACAATAATGCAGAGGAGATTGGAATGAAATGAACTAAACATCTGGGACAGTAGAGAGCAGGGCCTCCCTCACCAAAAACTTCTACTTCTAACAACTATAATAGTTTCACTGAACCACCCGAACAAAAACTCTACCAACTTCCACCTTTAGAAATCAGAAATTGTTGTGAACCACAGCGGTTCAGTATTTAAAGGAATAGACTCAACCCACTTTATTCAGCTAGCTAACTATGACACCATAGCTAACTAGCATGCTAGCATCCAAAAACACACAGTTTAGCACCAACACTTGCATCCAAAAACACACAGTTTAGCGCCAACACTTGGTCACAACAAACCACCAATAGTGTGTTAACACACTAAGCAGATCATTCGTGTCCGTGTCTGTTGGCTAGCTAGCAATGGCCACTGTGTTGACCTTGTTTGAAGAACGGCTAGCTAGCTAGCTTCGTGCTAACCCCGGCACCGCCGAACAACAATGCCAACCCACAGTAACTAACCACAACAGCCCACGATGCCTAGCTATGACGCCATAGCTAACTAGCATGCTAGCATCCAATAACACACAGTTTAGCACCAATACTTGGTTACAACAAACCACCAAGAGTGTGTTAACACACTAAACAGATAATTCATGTCCGTGTCTAGTTTCTTTCGTAACGCAGCAAAAAATTAAGCGTTGGTTAGCTAGCACATTAACATTGGAAACAACTCTCCACCGTTGCACTAAACAGATAATTACCAATAAACGTTACCAGTAGCTACCCGCTAGCTAGCTAGCATACCAAGAGTGTGTTAACACACAAAACAGATCATTCATGTCCATGTCAAGTTCCTTTCATAACGCAGCAAAAAAATAAATAATTAAACGTTGGCTAGCTAGCTAGTACATTAGCTAGCACATTAACATTGGAAACCACTCTCCACCATTGCACTAAAGTCTGTTGGACTATACTTCGGTGTCCTGCGTTTGATTCCACCACTACACCCACCTACAGCACGCGTGACAGAATAACACACCTTAATATGGAATCAGCAGGAGCCGCAGCAGCCCAGACGACGCTGGAGGACCAGGTTCGGGAACAACGGGACCAGATCCTGCAGATGGGGACCGCACTGCAGGAGGTGATCACCACCATTCGAGGCTGGGGAACGCCTCCACCGCCACCCTCCCTGCCAGCACCATCGGCCAGTCCGCCCATTCCAGCACCGGAACCCCGAGGAGTCCGACTCTCGCTCCCGAGGTCCTACGATGGAACCGCGGCTGGGTGTCAGGGATTCCTTCTCCAGGTGGAGCTGTACCTGGCCACCGTGCACCCGGCGCCCTCGGGACATGAGAGCGTGTCCGCCCTGATCTCCTGCCTTTCCGGGAAGGCATTGGAATGGGCCAACGCGGAGTGGAGGAAGATCGACGCGGACACCATCACGTACGACGAGTTCTCCCGCCGCTTCAGGTCGGTGTTTGACCATCCCCCGGAGGGGAAAGCGGCGGGGGAGCGTCTGGTCTTCCTCCGGCAGGGGAGGAGGAGTGCGCAAGAGTTCGCCCTCGAATTCCGTACTCTAGCGGCAGATGCAGGGTGGAATGATCGGGCTCTCGTCGATCACTACAGGTGTAGTCTACGAGAGGACGTCCGTCGGGAGCTGGCTTGTAGGGACACCAGCCTCTCGTTCGACCAGTTGGTCGACATGTCCATCAGGCTGGATAACCTACTAGCGACCCGCGGACGTTCCGAGGGGGGTCCGTCCATTTCACCCTCCAGCGCCTCCGAGCCGTGTCCCATGGAGCTCGGGGGTGCTGGCGCTAGAGAGAGGAGGGGTCGGCTTACTAGGGGGTCCATCCCCTGCACCAACTGTGGTCGGGGAGGACACACCGCGGCTAGGTGCTGGGGATGGCCTCCTAGGGGAGAGGACGACAGGTCCCGCACTGGGGATTCCTTCCAGGTGAGTAGGCGCCCCACTCACCCAGAGCTCTCTATTGCACATTTCTGTTTGCCTGTGAGTTTTCCACAGGTAGCACCTCATTCCCAGCATAAGGCGCTGGTAGATTCAGGCGTGGCTGGGAATTTTATTGATAAGAAATTTTGTTTAGCTTTAGGGATTCCCCTTCTTCCTGTTGATGTCCCTTTCCCCGTTCATGCCCTAGATAGCCGTCCGTTGGGTGCGGGCTTGATCAGGGAGGTCACTGCGCCACTTAGGATGTGTGCGCAGGGGGGTCATCAGGAGATGATTCAGCTATTTCTGATTGACTCTCCTGCGTATCCGGTGGTGCTGGGCATGCCCTGGTTGAGTACCCAAAACCCATCTATTTCGTGGCAGGAGAGGGCTCTGATGGAGTGGTCTGCCCAGTGTGTGGGTAGATGTTTAGGCGTTTCCGTAGGGGCTACCTCGGTGGAGAGTCCAAACCAGGTGCCCGCATTCCACGTTCCCCCTGAGTATGGGGATTTGGCTATTGCGTTTAGTAAGTCGAGGGCAACGCAGTTGCCGCCACATAGGCAGGGAGATTGTGCGATAGACCTCCAGGCAGGAGCTGCGCTCCCACGGAGCCATGTGTATCCTCTGTCTCAGGAGGAGAAGAAAGCTATGGAGACTTACATAGACGAATCTCTGAGACAAGGATACATACGGCCTTCCACTTCCCCTGCATCCTCGAGTTTCTTTTTTGTGAAGAAGAAGGATGGTGGTTTGCGCCCATGCATCGATTACCGTGGTCTCAATCAGATCACGGTGAAGTACAGTTATCCACTCCCGCTGATTGCGACCATGACTGAGTCCTTGCATGGGGCGCGTTTCTTCACTAAATTAGATCTCAGGAGCGCGTACAACTTGGTGCGCATCAGGGAGGGCGATGAATGGAAGACAGCCTTTAGTACCACCTCGGGCCATTACGAGTATCTTGTCATGCCATACGGGTTGATGAACGCTCCGTCAGTTTTCCAATCATTCGTGGATGAGATCTTCAGGGACATGCAGGGGCAGGGGGTCGTGGTGTACATAGATGACATTCTCGTGTACTCGCCTACCCGTGTCGAGCATGTGGCCCTGGTGCGCAGAGTGTTGCGGAGGCTGGTGGAGCACGACCTGTATGTTAAGGCAGAGAAGTGTCTGTTTTTCCAGGAGTCGGTCTCCTTTTTGGGGTATCAGTTGTCTGCATCAGGGGTGAAGATGGAGGTAGACCGGGTGTCAGCCGTGCGTAATTGGCAAACACCAACCACTGTGAAGGAGGTGCAGCAGTTTTTGGGGTTTGCGAATTACTACCGGAGGTTTATCCGGGGTTTTGGACAGGTGGCAGCTCCCATCACGTCTCTCTTGAAGGGGGGCCCGGTGCGTCTGCAGTGGTCTGCCGAGGCGGACAGTGCATTTGGGAGGCTGAAGGACCTGTTTACCTCGGCTCCAGTGCTGGCGCATCCGGATCCCTCTTTACCATTTCAGGTAGAGGTGGACGCGTCTGAGGCCGGTATAGGAGCCGTGCTTTCACAAAGATCAGGCGCGCCACCTAAACTCCGTCCCTGTGCTTTTTATTCCAAGAAGCTCAGTCCGGCGGAGCGAAACTATGACGTAGGGGACAGGGAGCTGTTAGCCGTGGTACAGGCCCTAAAGGTGTGGAGGCACTGGCTTGAGGGGGCTCAACACCCTTTCCTCATTTTGACGGACCACCGTAACCTGGAGTACATCCGGGCAGCGAGGAGGCTAAACCCTCGGCAGGCTAGATGGAATATGTTTTTGACCCGGTTTACGTTTAAGATCACGTACATCCCTGGGTCCCAGAACGGTAAGGCAGATGCGCTGTCTCGGCGGTATGACACGGAGGAGAGGTCCGTGGAGCCCACTCCCATACTGCCGGAGTCGTGTCTGGTGGCACCGGTAGTGTGGGAGGTCGATGCTGAGCTCGAGCAGGCGTTACGCACCGACCCTAGTCCACCACAGTGCCCGGAGGGTCGGAAGTACGTTCCGCTCGAGGTTCGGGATCGATTGATCTATTGGGCTCACACGTCACCCTCCTCTGGACATCCGGGTATCGGCCGGACAGTGCACTGTCTTAATGCCAAGTACTGGTGGCCCACGTTGGCAAGGGATGTGAGGGTTTATGTTTCCTCCTGCTCGGTGTGCGCCCAGTGTAAGGCGCCTAGACATCTGCCTAGGGGTAAGTTACTACCCCTGCCCGTGCCACAACGACCATGGTCCCACCTCTCGGTGGATTTCCTTACTGACCTTCCTCCTTCACAGGGGAATACCGCTATACTGGTCGTTGTGGACCGGTTTTCTAAGGCCTGTCGTTTGCTCCCCATGCCGGGCCTTCCTACCGCCCTGCAAACTGCCGAAGCCCTATTCACCCATGTGTTCCGGCACTACGGGGTACCCGAGGATATTGTGTCTGATCGAGGTCCCCAATTTACCTCCAGAGTCTGGAGGGCCTTTATGGAGCGGTTGGGGGTCTCGGTGAGCCTCACCTCGGGTTACCACCCGGAGAGTAATGGGCAGGTGGAACGTGTAAACCAGGATGTGGGCAGGTTTCTTAGAACATACTGCCAGGACCGGCCGGAGGAGTGGGCAAGGTACGTTCCCTGGGCCGAAATGGCCCAGAATTCCCTACGCCATTCCTCCACTAACCTAACCCCTTTCCAATGTGTGTTAGGTTACCAGCCGGTTCTGGCACCCTGGCAGCAGAGCCAGATCGAGGCTCCTGCGGTGGATGAGTGGGCGAGGCGCTCGGAGGAGACATGGAACGCTGCACACGTCCACCTGCAGCGGGCCCTCCGACGTCATAAGGCGAGCGCCGATCTCCACCGCAGTGAGGGACCGGTGTACGCATCTGGTGATCGAGTCTGGCTCTCTACCAGGAACCTGCCCCTCCGCCTGCCCTGTCGGAAACTGGGTCGGCGGTTTGTAGGGCCATTTAAAGTCCTGGGAAGGTTGAACGAGGTGTGTTATAAATTACAGCTACCTGTTGAATATAAAAGTATTAACCCCTCGTTCCATGTGTCCCTTCTCAGGCCGGTGGTAGCTGGCCCACTCCAAGAAAGTGAGATCAGGGAGACTCCTCCGCCCCCATTGGACATCGAGGGGGCACCGGCGTACTCCGTGAGGTCCATCTTGGATTCGAGACGTCGGATGGGGGGTCTCCAGTATCTAGTGGAGTGGGAGGGGTACGGTCCGGAGGAGCGGTGCTGGGTGCCGAGGAGAGACATTTTGGACCCGTCTCTCCTGACGGAATTCCATCGTGGGCACCCGACGCACCCTGCTCCGCGTCCTCCGGGTCGTCCCCGAGGCCGGAGTCGGCGCACGTCTGGAGCCGCGCGTCAAGGGGGGGGTACTGTCACGGTTTCGGCCGAGGCTGCCTCTCTCCCTTGTTCGGGCAGGCTTCGGCGTTCGTTGTCTCCGGAATACTAGCTGCCACCGTTGTATGTTTCATGTTCGTTTGCTTTTGTCTGATTGTTGTCACACCTGTTTTCATTTAGTGTCATTAGTGTCCTATTTAGTTCTCGTTGTGTTTGTCAGGTGTTGTGTGTTATTGATTTTGTCTGTCGTGTGTAGGGCTGATGTTCGCTATTTCGCTCGGTTGAGCTTCCCTCCACTGCGTGGAGTGTTTACGCACCTGTGTAGTGCGCATTTGTTTTGTTCGCCTTCGTGCGTTATTTCGCCTACGGGCAAGTGTTCTCGTATTTCCTTGTTGGAGAGTTACTAAAGTCTGTTGGACTATACTTCGGTGTCCTGCGTTTGATTCCACCACTACACCCACCTACAGCACGCGTGACACAATTGGTGGCTGACTAAATACTTTTTTTCCCCACTTGTTTGCATTTACTTACAAAGGACAGCAATTTATGGAGTACAGTGGAATTATTTAGTTAAAATGTTTGGGTGGCTGATTAAGATGTGCTAAAGTAAATGTTAACGAAATGTACATTTTCTGTTCCAGGAGAATGGGAGTTTCAATATCTCTCTTTGGAATGTTTCCTGAGACTGTGTGCTGAGGAGAGCAGTTAGTAAAACTCAGCAATCTTGTAATTAGGCCGTAAGAGGGAGCTACCAAATTAAATAAGGCCTAGCCATTTGTTTGTTTTTGCCCTACGTTTCACCAGTACACACGACCCACCTATTATTAATATTTGTAGTTGGGTAGGGTTTTATTTTTGGTTTCATAGGGTAGAAATAATACACCTTAAAAGGCACATAAAGTACATTTCTGGAAGTTTCTATTGCCAGAGTTTTAAGTACACACATGTAAATTCTCCTGATAAGAAATGTACTGGAAAAACCCAATGTAAACCTGGTACGCAAAATGTTTGAAATGTTTAAAACATCGTTAAATAATATCTTAGATAAAGGGGAAGGAAATGGAAAGAGACATTCACTTACATGGGGTTGAATGAACTCTTGCCTTTGTTATGACTTTCTGGTGGGGCCTGATCACCCTCCCTAGAAAGCTAGAGACATTGCGTCAGGGTCTTCAGAAGGAAGTAGAACAAACAGAGACATGTGGTTCCCTACGCCTTCATCCAGGTTACACCAACTGCTGTAAGGGTTTAGGGGAGCTCGACCTGGTATCATCTAAACTGATGACCGAGAGATGAGGAAGTTGAGGATGCCGAGACCCTAATAACAGAAGAAGGTCCTGAGTGAAAGGGACCAAAGTCGGCCCGGCGTAGAGGCCCAGAAGCAGATCGTCATTATCACAACATTGAGGACCACTTGACTGCCCTTATGACAACCTAGATTGTCTATATGGGGTAGTGGCAGGGGGTGTATGGGCCTGTCATGGTTACAAAGCTCAACGGCAACAATTGGAGGTTAACTTAGAGGGAAACCTTCTGGATTTGTACCCAGTACCTGACTGAGTTCCTTGTCCTCATCGTGATGGGTCAGACAATGTGGAAGATACATTGGTCTGACTATATATTCTTATAAAATGTAAACACAGATGGCAAGGCTAAGAATAAGTACAGTGAGGGAAAAAAGTATTTGATCCCCTGCTGATTTTGTACGTTTGCCCACTGACAAAGAAAAGATCAGTCTATAATTTTAATGGTAGGTTTATTTGAACAGTGAGAGACAGAATAACAACAACAAAATCCAGAAAAACGCATGTCAAAAATGTTATAAATTGATTTGCATTTTAATGAGGGAAATACGTATTTGACCCCCTCTCAATCAGAAAGATTTCTGGCTCCCAGGTGTCTTTTATACAGGTAACAATCTGAGATTAGGAGCACACTCTTAAAGGGAGTGCTCCTAATCTCAGCTTGTTACCTGTATAAAAGACACCTGTCCACAGAAGCAATTAATCAATCAGATTCCAAACTCTCCACCATGGCCAAGACCAAAGAGCTCTCCAAGGATGTCAGGGACAAGATTGTAGACCTACACAAGGCTGGAATGGGCTACAAAACCATCGCCAAGCAGCTTGGTGAGAAGGTGACAACAGTTGGTGCGATTATTCGCAAATGGAAGAAACACAAAAGTACTGTCAATCTCCCTCGGCCTGGGGCTCCATGCAAGATCTCACCTCGTGTAGTTGCAATGATCATGAGAACGGTGAGGAATCAGCCCAGAACTACACGGGAGGATCTTGTCAATGATCTCAAGGCAGCTGGGACCATAGTCACCAAGAAAACAATTGGTAACACACTACGCTGTGAAGGACTGAAATCCTGCAGCAACCGCAAGGTCCCCCTGCTCAAGAAGCACATACACAGGTCCGTCTGAATATTGCCAATGAACATCTGAATGATTCAGAGGAGAACTGGGTGAAAGTGTTGTGGTCAGATGAGACCAAAATCAAGCTCTTTGGCATCAACTCAACTCGACGTGTTTGGAGGAGAAGGAATGCTGCCTATGATCCCAAGAACACCATCCCCACCGTCAAACATGGAGGTGGAAACATTATGCTTTGGGGGTGTTTTTCTGCTAAGGAGACAGGACAAGTTCACCGCATCAAAGGGACGATGGACGGGGCCATGTACCGTCAAATCTTGGGTGAGAACCTCCTTCCCTCAGCCCGGGGCATTGAAAATGGGTCGTGGATGGGTATTCCAGCATGACAATGACCCAAAACACACGGCCAAGGCAACAAAGGAGTGGCTCAAGAAGATGCACATTAAGGTCCTGGAGTTGCCTAGCCAGTCTCCAGACCTTAATCCCAAAGAAAATCTGTGGAGGGAGCTGAAGGGTCGAGTTGCCAAACGTCAGCCTTGAAACCTTAATGACTTGGAGAAGATCTGCAAAGAGGAGTGGAACAAAATCCCTCCTGAGATGTGTGCAAACCTGGTGGCCAACTACAAGAAACATCTGACCTCTGTGATTGCCAACAAGGGTTTTGGCACCAAGTACTAAGTCATGTTTTGCAGAGGGGTCAAATACTTATTTCCCTCATTAAAATGCAAATCAATTTATAACATTTTTGACATGCGTTTTTCTGGATTTTTTTTGTTTGTTCTTCTGTCTCTCACTGTTAAAATAAACCTACCATTAAAATTATAGACTGATCATGTCTTTGTCAGTGGGCAAACGTACAAAATCAGCAGGGGATCAAATACTTTTTTCCCTCACTGTATATGCACATGCTTACACTCATTTTATGTTAACTTTTGTTTTATTGGTTGGGACTCAAAGTCCCAAATGGGGGAATATATGGATGATTTTCTAGTACATATGTTGTAGAATGAAACACCTATATGCCTTAAATGCTTATGGATTAAGAACCAATTAAAGGGTTAAAACAGAGCAGAGACATGTCTTTAGTGCAAATGCTGTGCTTCTGATAATGTATGATTCCCTCTAACTCCCTGCAGCTGGTCCGGGTATGTCAATGACATGTGATGTAGATAAAACTTATTGTTGTAGCTGTGTGGAGATAGGAGTAACAATGGAACTAGTGTTGTCACTTGTTTGTGCTTATGAACTGACACACATAGTCACATGCACATAGTCACAAGGAAAAACCATAGTGGCTTAAGGTCCAGGGAGGATGGCTGTTGGGACCGGCTTAAATGTGAAGTGGGGAAAAAAAGTATTTAGTCAGCCACCTATTGTGCAAGTTCTCCCACTTAAAAAGATGAGAGAGGCCTGTAATTTTCATCATAGGTACACGTCCTACTATGACAGACAAAATGAGAAAAAATAATCCTGAAAATCACATTGTAGGATTTTTAATGAATTTATTTGCATATTATGGTGGAAAATAAGTATTTGGTCAATAACAAAAGTTTGTCAATACTTTGTTATATACCCTTTGTTGGCAATGACACAGGTCAAACGTTTTCTGTAAGTCTTCACAAGGTTTTCACACACTGTTGCTGGTATTTTGGCCCATTCCTCCATGCAGATCTCCTCTAGAGCAGTGATGTTTTGTGGCTGTCGCTGGGCAACACGGACTTTCAACTCCCTCCAAAGATTTTCTATGGGGTTGAGATCTGGAGACTGGCTAGGCCACTCCAGGACCTTGAAATGCTTCTTACGAAGCCACTCCTTCGTTGCCCGGCGGTGTGTTTGGGATCATTGTCATGCTAAAAGATCCAGCCACGTTTCATCTTCAATGCCCTTGCTGATGGAAGGAGGTTTTCACTCAAAATCTCACGATACATGGCCCCATTCATTCTTTCCTTTACACGGATCAGTCGTCCTGGTCCCTTTGCAGAAAAACAGCCCCAAAGCATGATGTTTCCACCCCCATGCTTCACAGTAGGTATGGTGTTCTTTGGATGCAACTCAGCATTCTTTGTCCTCCAAACACGACGAGTTGAGTTTTTACCAAAAAGTTCTATTTTGGTTTCATCTGACCATATGACATTCTCCCAATCCTCTTCTGGATCATCCAAATGCACTCTAGCAAACTTCAGACGGGCCTGGACATGTACTGGCTTAAGCAGGGGGACACGTCTGGCACTGCAGGATTTGAGTCCCTGGCGGCGTAGTGTGTTACTGATGGTAGGCTTTGTTACTTTGGTCCCAGCTCTCTGCAGGTCATTCACTAGGTCCCCCCATGTGGTTCTGGGATTTTTGCTCACCGTTCTTGTGATCATTTTGACCCCACGGGGTGAGATCTTGCGTGGAGCCCCAGATCGAGGGATATTATAAGTGGTCTTGTATGTCTTCCATTTCCTAATAATTGCTCCCACAGTTGATTTCTTCAAACCAAGCTGCTTACCTATTGCAGATTCAGTCTTCCCAGCCTGGTGCAGGTCTACAATTTTGTTTCTGGTGTCCTTTGACAGCTCTTTGTTCTTGGCCATAGTGGAGTTTGGAGTGTGACTGTTTGAGGTTGTGGACAGGTGTCTTTTATACTGATAACAAGTTCAAACAGGTGCCATTAATACAGGTAACGAGTGGAGGACAGAGGAGCCTCTTAAAGAAGAAGTTACAGGTCTGTGAAAGCCAGAAATCTTGCTTGTTTGTAGGTGACCAAATACTTATTTTCCACCATAATTTGCAAATAAATTCATAAAAAATCCTACAATGTGATTTTCTGGATTTTTCTTTCTCAATTTGTCTGTCATAGTTGACGTGTACCTATGATGAAAATTACAGGCTCTCTCATCGTTTTAAGTGGGAGAACTTGCACAATTGGTGGCTGACTAAATACTTTTTTTCCCCACTGTATGTGGTTGAGAATGGGTGATGGACATGACATGTTTAAACCATGTTTAAGTATTGATTGATATGTTTTATATTGTGTTATGAAATGATAAGGGTAAAACAGAATGAACATGATTGATACTTTGTACTCCCGATGCATGCCTGGATAGTGAATATAGTCAATACAGAGTGTGATTGTTCTTCTTTGAGTCACGCCACCAATATAATGAGATAAGTGACAGATGCCCCATTTAGAGAAGCGCACGTAGCCCTCGCGAGTAAACAACATGTGACACCGAAGGATGTTAATCATGTACATATAATGGAGTAACTGTGTAGGTTGTATAAGAATGACTATGCATTTGTTTCTGTATAAAAGGAGAGCTCCGAATCAGGGAAAACAGATGTTCTGCAGATCATCTCGGCTTTCGTTGCTTCGTGTAATAAAATTATATTTTCATACTACAAAAACTCTGGAAGAGATTTTTAACAAGTATAGTGATAATTATCCACGACACTCACCAGACCATCTTCACAGTGGACCTCTTCAAGTCCTCTGAAGACATGAAGGTGTTGGTCCCAGGATGCTCCCCTCAAGCATTTGTGGGAATGCTTGACGGAAGAACAAAGCACTTTGGCAGGGTAAGTGTGTATATAATTAGTGGTTAATATTTGTCCCTAATATAAAAATTGTCCCTTACTTATACCTCTGTATGTTTTGCATGTTATTAGAGTGGCGACACATTCCACAAGGCATTCCTCGAATGGACGTACAGGCGGTTTGAAATAGACAAGCTTTGTGGAAGCAATCTCCTCCATTGTCCTGCCTGCTCACAGGAGAAGCATGCTATATCAGTGGATGGGAATCGCAAGCAATACCGCTTCCGGAAAGCCTCAGGGTTCATACTACCTTCTTATGTGTTGATGTTTTGTTCAGGGTATAATTATGCGTTCTTAAAGTGCATGCTGGTCTTCTTTTTGTTATGAAGTATATGTTTGTGATGTTATATCTCCTGAGTGGCGCAGTGGTCTAAGGCACTGCATCGCAGTGCTAGCTGTGCCACTAGAGATCCTGGTTCAAGTTGGTAGAGCATGGCGTTTGCAACGCCAGGGTTGTGGGTTTGATTCCCAGTATAAATAATGTATGCACTAACTGTAAGTCACTCTGGATAAGAGCGTCTGCTAAATGACAAAAAATATATATATTTTGCAGTTGGTCTTCTTTTTAGAAGAAGATTAATTGTCAAATAGAAGGTCATTTTCCATGAAGAAGAATTGTCTTTGTGCTTTATCCAAATCCCTCCGAGACATACAGACACACACACAGAGAGGTTGGAGCAACACAGTCAGATGTCTGGGATTTGAACCAGCAACCCACCTCTCTAGGCTACTTGACACACTTTGGTGGTTTGATTTTATGTATAATTTTGTGACGTAATCTTGCAGTCTGACTCTCTATTTAGTGTTGAGAAGGGCTTCTATGATGGTGTCTTCCTGGCGAAAGACCAATCATGTAATTATTTTCACAGTTTCTATAACATAGCTTAATGTCACCCAGTTTAGAACTTGTTTCTTTTAAGTTAATCTCTGCACTTCACTGTGATTTTCATGTTGTAGAAGCCAGGCAAAGGAGTGTGTGGCATGTCAGAGTGGACAGCGGCCAAAGAGACGTCAGGAAAATCATCTGCCAAAGTAGATGAGGAGGGTCTTGAGATAGCAGTTTGCCGACACGGCATGCTCCTCAAGGCCCTCAACATGTACAGAGGTGAGATATAAGCCTATACAATGTACTTTATATTTCAGCTCCAGCACACTTTAATTAATAAGATAAACCTAATTGCCCCTCTCCTGGACTGTCACCATGCCACGGTGGAGAGGCTTGCGTACGCTAATGACCCTGAGCGCTAAGCCGGAGGGGGTTTATACTCTTGGCAGGTGCAACCAAGCCGTGCAGGTCGAAGGGTAGGAGGCAGACAAAGCAGTCCATGGTCCTCCATGTTGGGGGTTGGGCGTGGGGCTAACTACCCGACCCCATAAAAAACAGAAACATTGACGAATGGAAACCAAATAAATTGCCCAAAGCAGGACATTTTCTTGGACACATGTTACTGCTGAAGGGAGAAGCTGACAGTGAAGGACATTTACTTTTTGGGCTTAACTGATGATGCTACGAGGATGTTATGTAATGTTAATAATTGTATATATATATATTTTTAAATCTTACACGACTGTAATTGCAATCTTTATGTTGATTAGTTAGGCACACAGTAGTACATTATTAGAATAGCTGACTGAAGATGTTTTTCCAACAGTATGGACAGACATTATGACACTACTGGCAATGGGCTGTAATAAGAGGAAGTTCGCCAACATGGATCGCATGTTGGCAAAGAGATATGTGAAGGTATCTGCTTTCTCATTCTTGTTTATCTATTTCTACATGTCTGATCTTCTGTCTGAAATCCTGGCTCAGGTTTTTATTATTTTATTCGTCATCTTGATGTAATATATCTCAATATACAGTCCGTCTAAGCACCCCTTTTTATTCAGATGGCAACAAGAGGAGACATCAGATTCTGAAAAAATTGTTGAGGACAAAGCAGCCTTGACAGCTGCCATTGTTCAACTTCACGAGCAGCAGGCAGAGTTTAGGCTCCCCACAGTGGATGAGCTGCTCAATACTGACAACTTTGTGTGGCCATGGGAAAGACTTGGCCCCAGTAAGTATGTGATTGCAGAAGTTATCTATTGTGATTGAATGTTTACCTTCAGCATAGGCTGCAATCATTGCTGTTGTTCTGTTATATACCTCTGTGAGTTTACATCTCACAGGCAACAGCCATCTTGCCATCAAAAAGGCAATCTTCGACAGACTGATATTGGTGAAAAGACTGCAGGAGGAAGAGAGGATCCTGGGGCAGGAGATGAAGAGGCACTGGAGGAGCCTACAAAGAGCAGCGGGAACTGGAGGCACTGTCCCAACAGCTGCAAGATCAGAGTAAGTTGAGGTTTATACTATTTAACTTAACTTTTTGTCTTGCTTTACAAATACCCTCCACACTATTTTGTCTAATGGAATTGTAAATAATTTACTGCTTTACATGTGACTTTTAGGCAATGCAGTGGAGTTGTCAGAGGGAGGGAGGAATGGCCTTCTCTGCCAGCTGAAGAGAAGATTGAGTGAACTGACACAAGACCAAGTCAATACCAGGAATTCCTACCACAAGCTGATTCTGGTAGAAGGGGATATTTTTGATGACTCTGATGTAGACGAGAACTCAGATGAAGATAGAAGTCCTATTGCTGATAGCTCAGATGACGACTGCTATGCTTTCTGAAATCATACACCACCCCTGCCTCTTTCTCTCGGTCGCCACCACCTCCCTTGGGAGCAGCCTGGTCTCCTGACGTTGACCCCTGACCCCTCACCTTCTGAACCCATCCAGGGAAATGTAATTTGCCTGATGACACGCTAGTGGAGAAGGAATGTGTCATTTCAGCACATTTGTTGCCATGTTTCCTCTCCTCTCCTCCGTTTCCTCCGGTCCTAGACTATGGCGACATCATCAGCAACACAGACTCTTGGTTGAGGACCTCTTTACTGAGGAATGTGGTTGTTCTTCATGATTGTTTTTTTGTATTTTCTTGGAGTGTTTTCTATGCTGCCGTGATTGAGATTTTGTGTAATTGTGAGTTGCGAAAGAGTCCTTGGTCTCAATGGGACTGCTAAAATAAATAAATAAAGGTCTTAATAAATAATTGCATTAAGCACTAACAGCTCTGAGTGTGTGTTTCAATCAATTAAATAGTATGAATGAATTATTTTTATGTAATAAAAAGTGTTGGTGCAGCATGCTGCAAGCCATTGCTGCAAGCCATTGCTGCCCCTTGCAACATTGTAAATACAACATTTTTCTAATCTGATATTGAGTGGAATGTACTGTTGCCGAACCCATATATTTCAGCAGTGCCTAATTTCAAATTGTAGGACATGTGTCCTTTTCAAGCTTACTGGCTGATGAAGGACAATAACGTAGTATGCTTATTTATACCAGCATATGATTTAATAGTTGTTTTACCTAAATTAATTGATGTCAATCGATATATTCATGGTATAAAAAAAATATAAAAATGTACATTATAAAGTTCACAAACTATAGCCAACTAAGATAGGCACCTGGAACAATGCTGATTTATATAGTTATGAGCAGTGGATTGGTCTGAACAACTTTAGTAGGCCTAATGATTTTATTGTGAGTAATGAGAATACAATCAGCAAACGTGATGGGAATATTGCATTTTGAAAATCAAATACTTAGATTGAAAATGTAGGCAAATTCCGACATCAGTGGACCTGCGTGAGGGGTGTCATGAAGAATTATGGCATTTTGAAGGGGCTGATACAGTGTTGCACTATTTAGGCCGCAGGGCTCCTGTTACCATTTGTAACAGGGAACAACTTATTATAGCTTATTATATTGCCGACTGAACTTCAAATAGGCTACGCAATATAGGGCTATTTGCGATAATAAGCGCATCTTCATAGAGGAGTTTATTATAGGCCTATAATAGGCTAGGTGTAGCTATAGATTAAAATACATATTGGCCTACGTGTATATCATCATAGCTTATATACTGTATATATAGCCTACCATGCTATTATGTTTATTACCTTAAGTGGATTCTTTCTGGAGGCTACCACTGCATCATATTGACATGCGGCATGTTTTGCGACAGGTGCGTTTATCTGCTTGGATTCTGTGGGCTACTTAACAGAGGGATGTATTATCTAAAGGTGAAAGCCAAATCATGGCACAGCTGCTCTATTTGGATAGGCAGCGAGAATTCAGAGCATAATTGTCTTGCTTATCAGAAATATGCTGTGATGAAGACCATGGTAATAGAGGTGCGGTTATGGCCATTATGCGAATAATGGGTATAGGGGTTGAATGGCCATATAAAGGGTGTAGAATGTTTAAATAGTATATTTCCGAGGTTCTCAAGGCTCCAATATCAATATTAGACAGTTTTATAAACATTTACATACACTTATTTTCTGCCATGAAGCTCTATACACCCATAGAAAACAGGCCCGGCCTGTTCCTGCCCCTCGCACCAAGCCTGTGGTGCGCGTCGCCAGCCCGGCCCGGCCTGTTCCTTTCCCTCGCACCAAGCCTGTGGTGCGCGTCGCCAGCCCGGCCCGGCCTGTTCCTGCCCCTCGCACCAAGCCTGAGATGCGCGTCGCCAGCCCGGCCCGGCCTGTTCCTGCCCCTCGCACCAAGCCTGGGGTGCGCTTCGCCAGCCCGGCCCGGCCTGTTCCTGTCCCTCGCACCAAGCCTGTGGTGCACGTCGCCAGCCCGGCCCGGCCTGTTCCTGTCCCTCGCACCAAGGCTGTGGTGCGCGTCGCCAGCCCGGTCCGGCCTGTTCCTGCTCCTCGCACCAAGCCTGTGGTGCGCGTCGCCAGCCCGGCCCGGCCTGTTCCTGCCCCTCGCACCAAGCCTGAGGTGCGCGTCGCCAGCCCGGCCCGGCCTGTTCCTGACCCTCGCACCAAGCCTGTGGTGCGCGTCGCCAGTCCGGCCCGGCCTGTTCCTGCCCCTCGCACCAAGGCTGTGGTGCGCGTCACCAGCCCGGCCTGTTCCTGTCCCTCGCACCAAGCCTGTGGTGCGCGTCGCCAGCCCGGTCCGGCCTGTTCCTGCTCCCCGCACCAAGCCAGTGGTGCGCGTTGCCAGCCCGGTCCGGCCTGTTTCTGCTCCCTGCATCAAGCCAGTGGTGCGCGTCGTCAGCCCGGTCCGGCCTGTTCCTGCTCCCCGCACCAAGCCAGTGGTGCGCGTCGTCAGCCCGGTCCGGCCTGTTCCTGCTCCCCGCACCAAGCCAGTGGTGCGCGTCGTCAGCACAGCCCGTGCCTGTTTCACCGGTGCCTGGTCAGGTACCGGTCAGCTGCTCCACACCGGAGCCTAAGCAATCCGCTCCACCGATGTCCAGTCCAGCTCCAGCCAGCGGGGCCAGACCAGACCAGGGGTGCTACGGGGGGGTAGTTATAGAGTGGTGGTCACGCCCGGAGCCGGATCCGCCTCCGAGGCGGAATGCCCAACCGGCCCCTCCCCTGTTGGGTTTAGTTGGCGCGGTCGCAGTCCGCGCCTTTGGGGGGGGGGGTACTGTCACGCCCTGGCTCTGGGGACTCTTATATGTTGAGCCAGGGTGTTAGTTTTTATGTGTAGTGTCTATGTTTTGTTTTCTATGTGTTCTTTTCTAGATCGTGTATTTCTGTGTTGGCCGGGGTGCTTCCCAATCGGAGGCAGCTGTGTCTTCTTGTCTCTGATTGGGAACCATACTTAGGGAGCCTGTTGTGCACTTGTCATTTGTGGGATCTTGTTCCGTGTAGGTTTGTGTTTATGACCGAGGACTTCACGTTTCGTTTTGTTGTTTTGTTATTGTTAATAGTCCTCAATAAAAGATGTTTGCATTTCACGCTGCGCCTTGGTCCACTCATTACGATGATCGTGACAGTAAGTCAAAAACAGATGAATATATCCTAACATTATTTGACATGAAGGTTTACTAAGGGACCCTAATTAAATCATGTGGCTCCCACATTCCAAGCTTAAATATGAAGGACTGAAAAACACATTTTAAAAAGTGCACCACTTTAAATATTGAGTTGGCATGTGCTGATGCAGCACAGCGTTATGTAGGTTTTAATGAAGGTACATATCAATTTACAGGTATATTATAATGATATTGGCGAATATATTGATACGAATCCGATTAGGGTTAGGGTTAGAAAAATAAAAACTACAAAATGTCGCCATATTAGTAGTTCACAACTTATCTGGTTTAGGGAAGAAAATGTGTCATTGTTTTTACATAAATGATTTCAGGAAAAAATTTGTATTGCATTGGCAAACCTCAACGTGATTCACATTAAAAACAGATGCAGCTACAATAATTTATGAATACTATCAAAAAGTAATAATACAAATCTGACAGGATCACATGATAACCTTCCTACAAAATAAGTGTCAACGTCACGTGACGTCACGCGACGTAACCTTACCAGAAGAACAAAGCAGTGACCCAAACCTGAATGTTTACCATTCTCCCTCTTTATATGTCAGAGACTTAGTTGTTGTTATGATCATAACCTGTAAAATGTACAATGTATTTCCTCTAATAGTAATAATAATACAAGCAATTACGACCTTTGCTAGCAAAAGTTGCTGTTGTCAAAAATACAGGACCTGTTCAGCAGCCCTTACGAAATAAGATTGCAGTTAGCGTGCAGTATAACCGCAGTACACTGTAGTATAACTGCAGTTAGAGTGTATTATAACTGCAGTATGCTGCAAATACTGTGTCCAAAATAACCTAATTTTTCTTACTGCAATAATTTTGCAGTGTAACTGCCATTAGAGTGCAGTATAACTGCAGTACACTGCAGTTATTCTGCAATTACTGCGTCCAAAATTCCACAGTCGACTGCAGTTACTGCACTTTTACTACAGTTTCAAAACTGCAATCTTTTTTTGTAAGGGAGGGCTCAACATTGCAGAATGGTCACGTAGAAATGTTTTGTGTAGAGGCAATTGTGTCAGCGGTACAATCAAACTATAACAACACTTCAAAATTTACCAGGAACATACCGATTAAGTATGACTTTTATTGCCAGCTAATGAATGTATGCCCTATACATATTGTAGACACAGGAGTTTGGTGGCACCTTAATTGGGAAGAACGGGCTCGTGGTAATGGCTGGAGCAGAATCAGTGGAATGGTATCAAAACATCAAACACATAGTTTCCATGTGCCATTACATTCGCTCCGTTACAGCCATTATTATGAGCCTTCCTCCCCTAAGCAGCCTCCACTGATTGTAGCAGTTTATTGACCTAGGAATTGTTCATGTTACTGAACCAAATCTTAATATATCTCTGGAGATCCATTTGGTCTCCACAGAATTGGGAAAATCTGCTTATGTGTGGAACAATACACAGCATTCCTTGCAGTTAGATATTCTGGTACCTTTCAGGCATTTTAAATTATTGACTGGAGACTTATGTTACAGAATGCAATTGCTTTTCTTAAACATGTTTAATGTTGTGTATTGTGTTTCATTATAGTCTGTTTTATTTGTAATGTATATTAGGGCTGTTGTGTTTTATGTATGTACTGGGTTTTATTTGTTTACGTATACAGGGCTCTTATAAAATAGTTTTATCTTAATGCGAATCCCTGTTTAAATAAAGGTTCATAAAAAATATATACATTCTACTAGGCCTAACCCTGATTACAGAAGTTAGGCCTACACATGTAATAATATTGATACACTAATATTAATTGGGTAGATTACAATAATTGTAGTGTCATGGAGGCACACCTTGTTGTCCTCCCTGGTCCCATTGCATATAGACAGGCTACATGTATGACATCTACCATTGTGTCCTCCTGGCTCTGCCGACTGCTGTATCTGCTGCTTTCCTGATTCATTGTACAACTTGTAAATCTGTCATACTGCATGTAGATGTTTATGTTTATGCCATTAAACAATAATATAGGATTATATTGGATCCTAATAATTCTTAACAATGTCTTCATAAAGCACAGACCACACATAGGAAACTGAAGAAGATGTATTATATGGAGATAAGTGGGGGAGTAGATAGAGAAAGAGAGAGAATGCGAGAGCTCCTTCACAGGTATAGGGACAGGAGTCTGCTTTAAGAGATGGTAGGTAGGTGGACCCAGGGGCTCCGCCATTTTCTGCCACTGCAATGAAACCAACAACAACAACAACAAAATGAACAAACCACATCAAGATAGTTCAAATGGAAGAATTCAAGAAATAACTTTTATGTTTGAATTTTTTCCTGACTTACATAGCTTACATACTTCTCTGTTTTGGGACACAAATGGAGGGGTGAGGGGAAGAGACTAATTTGGGATTCAGCAAGAATTGAATTGTGGACCTAGCTGCAGTGCTTGATTTTGACAAAAATAGGTGCCAGTACTGATTTTGGGTGCCGGTACTGTTTATATTTAGGTGCAGGAACTCCACAATACTTTTGAGCTAATATTCTATAAAAGGAACAGGAGCTCAAGCAGTAGTAAATCTGAGGTGCCAGTATTTAGCTCCGGTGAGCTCTAACCAAAGTCAAGCACTGCATATCAAATGAAATCAAATTTTATTGGCCACATGCGCCGAATACAACAGGTGTAGACATTACAGTGAAATGCTTACTTACAGCCCTTAACCAACAATGCATTTATTTTTGAATAAAAAAGTAAAATAAAACAACAACAAAAAAGTGTTGAGAAAAAAAGAGCAGAAGTAAAATAAAATAACAGTAGGGAGGCTATATATACAGGGGGGTACCGGTGCAGAGTCAATGTGCGGGGGCACCGGCTAGTTGAGGTAGTTGAAGTAATATGTACATGTGGGTAGAGTTAAAGTGACTATGCATAAATAATTAACAGAGTAGCAGCACTGTAAAAAGATGGTGTGGGGGTGGGGGGGCAGTGCAAATAGTCCGGGTAGCCATGATTAGCTGTTCAGGAGTCTTATGGCTTGGGGGGTAGAAGCTGTTGAGAAGTCTTTTGGACCTAGACTTGGCACTCCGGTACCGCTTGCCGTGCGGTAGCAGAGAGAACAGTCTATGACTTTTGAGGGCCTTCCTCTGATACCGCCTGGTATAGAGGTCCTGGATGGCAGGAAGCTTGTCCCAAAAGATAGTAATAGTGACAAAACTCTGGCATAGCAGCCTACTTACCAGGAGCATGGTTTCCATCTGATGAACTCTTCTCTCTGCCCCTTTATGAACACCTTTTACTAAATTCACAAATTTACTCAATTGATGATGGAATTGACGATACTGACTGTACTTCCTTGAAAATAACTAGGTGCAGGTCAAATAGAGGTGACATATATTGTTTACAGAAAATCTAACAATTTCACCAGTTCTACCTGTTTATTGCATAATAACATCAATGTCATAACTGTTCTTCCCTTCCCTGTTCCTTCCCTGTTCTTCTCTTAGATTCCGTTCTAACTAACCTCTCTAACCTCCCTGGACTTCACCACTGTTTCCACTGTTCTTACAGAGTTCCTATCCTTGCATTCTGAAATATGAAGAAAAAAATGTTTTATTTTATTTTAGTCATTATTCATTTTATTTTTACACATGATAGAATGGTAATGAGTTTTAATCGTTGCCTCAAACATAGCAATACATGCTGTTGATAACTTAGTCAACTTTCACTGTCATTGCTGGTACATTAATAAACAACTAAGATAATGTGCTGTACTATAGAGATGACAGCCCAGACTTGCATTGTGTACAGTGGAGACAAAGAAAATAGTCAGTGACAAATTAAAGATAGGTCCATGTCCCTTTGCAGTTATTCGGTTTCTGTCTTTTCTGGCACTCTGCAGTGCCAGTGTCCTCCTCCATGGTACAATGGACCCCAGCTTCTCTTCCACTGTGAACTTCAACCTGAATGAACACACACAGACATGATTGGTATTGAAACTCTTAGGTTGCACAAACACATTATTTTCATGTCCAAATTCACTCCCTTCCCCTCCTCCTTGGCCCTGACCTGACCCTTAGATTTTTCTGAAGGGTCTGGATAGGTACAGTTGAAGTCGGAAGTTTAAATACACCTTAGCCAAATACATTTAAACTCAGTTTTTCACAATTCCTGACATTTAATCCTAGGAAAAATACCCTGTCTTAGGTCAGTTAGGATCACCACTTTTTTAAGAATGTGAAATGTCAGAATAATAGTAGAGAGAATGATTTATTTCAGCTTTTCTTTATTTCATCACATTCCCAGTGGGTCAGAAGTTGACATACACTCAATTAGTATTTGGTAGCATTGCCTTTAAATTGTTTAACTTGGGTCAAACGTTTCGGGAAGCCATCCACAAGCTTCCCACAATAAGTTGGGTGAATTTTGGCCCATTCCTCCTGACAGAGCTGGTGTAACTGAGTCAGGTTTGTAGGCCTCCTTGCTCGCACACACTTTTTCAGTTCTGCCCACAAATGTTCTATAGGATTGAGGTCAGAGCTTTGTGATGGCCACTCCAATACATTTACTTTGTTGTCCTTAAGCCATTTTGCCACAACTTTGGAAGTATGCTTGGGGTCATTGTCCATTTGGAAGACCCATTTGCGACCAAGCTTTAACTTCCTGACTGATGTCTTGAGATGTTGCTTCAATATATCCAAATAATTTTCCTTCCTCATGATGCCATCTATTTTGTGAAGTGCACCAGTCCCTCCTGCAGCAAAGCACCCCCACAGCATGATGCTGCCACCCCCGTGCTTCACGGTTGGGATGGTGTTCTTCGGCTTGCAAGCACCCCCTTTTTCCTCCAAACATAACGATGGTCATTATGGCCAAACAGTTCTATTTTTGTTTCATCAGACCAGAGGACATTTCTCCAAAAAGTACGATCTTTGTCCCCATGTGCAGTTGCAAACCGTAGTCTGGCTTTTTTATGGCGGTTTTGGAGCAGTGGCTTCTTCCTTGCTGAGCGGCCTTTCAGGTTATGTCGATATAGGACTCGTTTTACTGTGGATATAGATACATTTGTACCTGTTTCCTCCAGCATCTTCACAAGGTCCTATGCTGTTGTTCTGGGATTGATTTGCACTTTTCGCACCAAAGTACGTTCATCTCTAGGAGACAGAACGCGTCTCCTTCCTGAGCGGTATGATGGTTGCGTGGTCCCATGGTGTTTATACTTGCGTACTATTGTTTGTACAGATGAACGTGGTACCTTCAGACATTTGGAAATTGCTCCCAAGGATGAACCAGACTTGTGGAGGTCTACAACTTTTTTTCTGAGGTCTTGGCTGATTTCTTTTGATTTTCCCATGATGTCACGCAAAGAGGCACTGAGTTTGAAGGTAGGCCTTGAAATACATACACAGGTACACCTCCAATTGACTCAAATTATGTCAATTAGCCTATCAGAAGATTCTAAAGCCATGACATAATTTTCTGTGATTTTCAAAGCTGTTTAAAGGCACAGTCAACTTAGTGTAAGTAAACTTCTGACCCACTGGAATTGTGATACAGTCAATTATAAGTGAAATAATCTGTCTGTAAACAATTGTTGGAAAAATTACTTGTGTCATGCACAAAGTAGATGTCTTAACTGACTTGCCAAAACTATAGTTTGTTAACAAGACATTTGTGGAGTGGTTGAAAAATGAGTTTTAATGACTCCAACCTAAGTGTGTGTAAACTTCCGACTTCAACTGTATAATCAGGAAAGTGGTGGATCTTACACCATATTTCGTCAGTGTCATTTTCTTGACCTTATCACTGTTGTTGCTTACAGCCGATTTGATTGTACAGTTCAAACGAAGTGGTTCAAATTGACCATATCTGGTCTGGAGATTGAGTAGGTTGTTTGTAGAAAGAGTTCAAGGAATTGTTATGATCTTCCCTACTATGCTGAGTAAAGTTTTATGGTTTAAAATATATATTTTGAGCTGTAGCCTATCGGTTATCTGGATACCTATTTGAAATAAAATGCACCAGCTACTCCTGTTTATTTCGATCATGGGCATGTAGCCAAGGCTACATCTGGAAAACTAGAGGAATGAGGTAACTTTGATTTCAAAAGAGAATACAACTCTATATAATTGCTTTTCCAGATAATTATACTGGCATACACTACACTGTCTATGTGAATTAACGCTTACTGCTGTCGCACGTGGTTGACGTAGTCCCCAGTGTTATTTCTGCTTAAGATTCAGCTTTCTCGCTCACCTGCCCTGATTGGGATCAGTTCCCTCCTCCATGGTGACCAAGGTTACCTGCTCTGCATCCGTCACCATGGGCCCCCCCTCAACTGCCTCCTCCATGGTGACCACGGTCACCTGCTCCGCCATCACCACGGGCCCCTCCTCAGCTGCCTCCTCTATGGTGACAACGGTCACCTTCTCTGCATCCTCCATCACCACGGGCCCTTTCTCAGCTGCCTCCTCCTGGTTGGCTGGCGCACAAGCCGATACTGAAAACCATGCATACTATAAAGTAATACACTTTTGTGGTGGAAACAAATGTCATGTTTCATTACCATACAATTACACCTTTTCAAAATTACAAATGACATATATAACAGTATTTGCAATGTTTCAAATAATTTGATTGTAAATGTGACTGGGGCCTTGTAGAAACGTGTTAGGCTACTAACTTTCAATAACCACGTATGACCACAAAAGCCTGTGTACAGTACGACCAAGTACAGTAAAATAATGTGGTTGAAATGCGACTGGCTATATGCCTACATCATAGAAAATCTACATACATCATAGGAATTTGAATCACTAGTGATGCCACTGTGTGATTCTGGGAAAAATAAAAAGGCTAAAATGACAAACACAGGTCCATAACTGTAGACAGAGATTCTGGCACTCTCCTAGTGAGTACATGATCCACTCCAAAAACACGTGAGAATGCCAACCAACTGTTAATCAACTGTTGTTTACTATCATTCACACGTGTGTCAAGGATTAGAATCTAATTTTCAGTTTTGAAATATCCAATTCTAACATTTAATCCAATCCAATTGCCGAAATCTGATTAGAAAAGTTTTGAAAAACGTGGTCCTGTTGATTACTATCATTCACGCCTGTGTCTCACTTTAGATAACTGATGTCTAAAACCAGACATACGCTGAAGAAAGTGGGCACCGAAACGTTTGTGTTAGTTTATTCCCTTGCCTGCTGAAAAGCAAAAAAACTAAAGAGAAAGTTTGGAAGTTTTGTATATTTTGTGTGCAAACCACCCTTCATTCGTTGTATATTGGTTTAACACACCAACGTTTTTTGTTTGAGCGCGATGGTACTTAAAAACATGCTTTTTTTCATACAAATACTTCACTCATGCGCTGCTTATTCGGCTAGTGTAGCATCATTGGTTATAAACTAAGTAAATAATATTTGTGTTAATCTGCATCCATCCCTTATGGCACTTTATTGGGGTATTCCCTCATAGAGTCATATGATGTTGTTTGTAAAATGCTATGTTCTCATTGCAATATGACATTATGTACAACACATTAAGAACACCTTCCTAATACTGAGCTGCACTTGGGCATGGACTCTAAAAGGTGTCGAAAGCATTCCACAGGTATGCTGGCCCATGTTGACTCCAATGCTTCCCACAGTTGTGTCAAGTTGGCTGGATGCCCTTTGGGTGGCGGACCATTCTTGATACACACGGAAACTGTTAAGCGTGAAAAACCCAACAGCGTTTCAGTTCTTGACACACTCAAACCGGTGCGCCTGCACCTACTACCAAACCCTGTTCAAAGGCACTTAAATATTTTATCTTGCCCATTCACCCTCTGAATGGAACACATACACAATCCATATCTCAATTGTCTCAAGGCTTAAAAATACTTATTAAACCTGTCTCCTCCCCTTCATCTACACTGATTGAAGTGGATTTAACAAGTCACATCAATTAGGGATCATAGCTTTCACCTGGATTCACCTGGTCAGTCTGTCATGGAAAGAGCAGTGTACATCATTCAAGTATACTTACAGTAGAGTAACTTCTCAAACACAAATCTAAGGGCAGTGTGAGCCACCGTCTCCTCCTCAGACAGGTCCCTAGAGGTGGAGAGGATCTGGGCTTTAAACCCACCGTCTTATTATTTTTCCCCAGAAGCAGTATGGGGACATACCCTGCTGCCTTTAGACTATGAAGCTGAAACCACAAAGTATGTTATTTCTGCACAATGTCAAAGGAAAGTCACACAAGTCTCCTTGCTCGTGGTTGTACATTCTAAGGGTTCAAAAGTTATTGTCTTACAAAAAAGTTTCCAGTTTGCCTCAACAAACAAAATATCAACAGATAGGCTTGTGACGACAATATTTTCACTCATATGGACGTATGCATTATCCAGTCTTTGACAAATTCAGCGTCAGTCCTGGACCCCCTTGTTTGATTTTTTCCCCTATTTTTTTTTCCCCAACCACTGTTTTTTTCTTTCTTTGTAGGTCTGTGGGGCCCCACAGAACGTACATTTTTTGGACACGTTTTTTTTTGTAGATCCCGGCATTTCTGAAGTTGAGGACAATGTGTATCTTTATAATCTGTCAATATGAACACAAATTCCTAGACTAATTGTTTAATATCATAATTCCAGAATGAGGTAGTAAGTATAGGGTTATTTTGGAAATGAAATAGTCCACATTAGGAACAAGATCAATAAACTGATTAAGAAGGCTGATTCAGTTATTGGAGTTAGTTATTGGCCTGACTCCAGACTCTCTGGAGGACATGACAGAGCAGAGAACCGGTTATCTGTATAGTACTTCCAATGACCCTAGGAGTACTTTTAACAACTGGCTTGTAATGCCAAAGTGCTCAACAGAAAGATTTAGGAGGTTCGTTTTACCTAATGCAATAGTTTATTTTATTTTATTTCTATGGCCGTACTTGAGGGGTAGCCTACTTAGACTGGGTTCCTCCATGATTGTAAAATGTTGTAGGCCTATATTTTATTGTATAGTTGCTATATATTGATAGTAAGATAGGATTATTAGGCTCCCACTTCTGCCCTACAAATGTCAAACGCATGAACTACTCAATTTACTTTACTGCAAAATCTCACTTCAAATGATTTCTCTGTCTAGACAGACAGCAATTTCTGATAATCCATTATATATTCTGATCAACTGGCTTGTTCTTGTGTCAGGAAACCATTATAACAGATCAAAGATGTTTTACCAAATTCATAGTTAAGGCGTTTTGCCTTTGTAGGGCAGTCTTGCCAAAGTAGTATAGTTGTATTGGTTGCACTATTGCCGGGTCACATCCCTGGTGTCCCTGTAGACTTGGACAGTAAGCCTTCACAGTCTAGTCCACTGATGCTGCCCACTGATGCTGTCCCAGCGCACAAACTTAGGCTACAACAGTCATTCTGTTTTACCTGATCGTCAATAAAGACAGTGAGCTGTGTGACAATAATTAATTTACACTCTCAGAAAGAAAGCATTTGATCTGATCTTAAATGGTTCGATCTGAACCATTTTTTTTAGAGGGTTCTCCTACAGGCATAAATGATGCCCCAAAGCACTCTTATTTTCTGAGTGTACTGTGAATAACATCTCAATATACTGTCAACAATGCTTCACTGAGCAACTACTAAGGCTCAAATGATTTTCTTATTTTTTCTCTCTGATCATTTTAATGGTTGTGCAGACAGGACATACCAGTTTATTTTCTATTGGACACATGCAGGCCAATAAATAAATTAGCTACACTATCACAGATCTAATTAAAAATGCAAAATACACTTGTTTCTTATATTATTATACATTATATGCAGAGTAATATATGCAAAGTAATTGTTTTTTATTAAGCGGAATACAACATAAAGTGATATATGGTCAGTTCCGGTACTACGGAATCATGGGAGATTGAGTTTCACAGTCCGTCACTTAAATCATGAGTCTGAAATAAATAAATAATTCGCTAAAAAGTATTCCGATGTGGTTACACGATTGATATTATTGATTGTCTTTTTACATAAATGATAACAGCGAGTAGATTTTTAAACAGCTAGTTAAAAGACCAACCGTTACACGCTCCCGGGAACCAACAAGCTAACGCATTACGTTACAACAACAATGTTAGCCAGAGCGAATAAAGATCACTTCCAGCATACAAATGCTAAAGCAATACACATAACTGATTAAAATACAATAATAGTCTAGAATTATGCGGGCCGAAATACAGAAACTACTAGATTAATGGTAATTTCTTATCCGATAATTTACCTCGCTATCACTTTAAAATAGCTAGCTAGCTACGTCCAAATGAGCAGTTATGTTTATTTGTACTAATAGCACAAACTCCGAGAGCATCGAGTTAAGGGATTCAGAAGGGGCATGGCATTGATGTTCGATGCGCCAAGAGTTTGTGCTAGTAGTACATAAACACATTGTGCTAATTTGTAGACCAATTAATGAGAGACTGGGTTGTCAGATTCCGCCATTTTCTGTCGTCATTCTTCTCACGACAAAATCTGAAATTTAAAGGAGAAGAGCTCCAATTATTTTGGATTTTACTGTAGCCAATAGAGTACCATAGTATGAGTCATAATGCCTATAAAACCTAGCAGTCAAATAGGGAAATGGTTCCAATCGTTTTTACCATAGGGGATTTTAGAAACACTTAAAATAAGGGCTGTGTTTTGTGTAGGCTTTCCCCGGTGTGAAGTTTTGATAACCGTGTAAATCTCTCTAGGACAAGGTGACTTTTATCAATATATTTACTGGCAAAAAATGAAATGCTAATTATATATATAGTATATATAAAGTCACCTTGTCCGAGAGAGATTTACATTGTTATCAAAACGTCACGCCAAGGTAAGCCTACAGGAAACACAGCCCTTATTTTAAGTGTTTCGAAAATTCCCTATGGGAAAAAATGAATGGTGTAAAACCGATTGGAACAATTTCCCTGTTTGACCGCTAGGTTTTATGGGTATTATGACGCCTCCACTGTGGTGCTCTATTGAAAATGTTATTGGTATTTGCAACGAATTCTACAACACCAAACAACTGTAAATTATGAGCAGGAAAAAAAACATTGTGATGAATAAACATGTTATTGTGAGAAATGGGCCAGGCTATCTCCCCAAGTATCAAGTTGCTTTTAAACTTTAGAGGCTAATAATTTTCATGAATGTGTGAAAACTAAAAAAATCAAGCCAAACTGTAATATGGTTTTGAAACTAGTATTTGAGAGAGATTGGAGGTAGAATACATGGCCACCTCATGCGATAGCCTCAGAGAACAGAGATTATCCCCAATCTGTCATTGGAATAGTGGGAGACAGCGAACTGATAGTTTCACCCAAACATAAAAGGCCTAAACTTTAAGTTTAGTCATAGCCAGCCCATTGCAGTCATTCCTAAAACAGGTAGGCCTAGTAAGTGTGTTTTGAAACCTTTAATTGTATCAAATTGATATCTGAATATGTTTCATAAATGATAGCCTACTTCAAGGGTGTCAGACTCATTCAATGGAGGGCCTAGTGTATGCTGGTTTTTGGTTTTTCCTTTAAATTAAGACCTAGACAACCAGGTGAGGAGAGTTCCTTACTAATTAGTGACCTTAATTCAGCAATCAAGTAAAAGGAAGGAGAAAACCCGCAGACACTCGGCCCTCCATGGAAATAATGACACATATGGCCTACTTTAAATTTGATCTCAAAATTCATGAAACATAGTTAATAGTCATAATTTATTCAGTGACAGTGGTACAATCAGTAGCCATATGTTGTTCTACATAGCCATAAGATCCTCAAAGACAATACTGTATTTCAATGCAGTGAGCCAAATTTGGGAAAGCATTGCAGCTTCTGACGTCACTAGGTCCTGGAGGCTGGCACGTGTCACCTTGCTCTAACCTCTCTATAACTTTTCCAGCAGATCAAGCAACCTTCATTTGGCAGATTTACGAGGTGGTCGAATGATTACATCCTGGCCATTTGTCAACCGGCCAGGGGAGAGACAAGGCAGCCGCAGATAAATCATAAACAGAAGTGTTTTTAAAAAGAGTTTATTACAGTCGTTAATGGTGCGCCGGATCACTTTGCGCAGGATTTAAAGGTATATTATGCAAAATCAGAAACACAAACCTTATAATACTTGATCAAACATGCATAAAGCTGTCGCCAGGGCTGAATAAATTCTCCCAATTAACTTGCATCCAGATTGGGATTGCTTTTACTAATTAAATCAACAGTGTAATAATTCGAGTGTGGCTGATCTGATGACAGATTTGGGAAAATAGAGATAAGGACTTCTGCTGAGACCTCTGGTGATGATTAAAAACAGGAGGGCAGCTATTCCATTCATAACAAAATGCTTTATTTCTCTACATGTCCCATTGTCGCCCAACTGAACAGCTTTGTAGGGAGGTCTCTACTAACCTTATTAGGTTGTCACGTGGTAACATCACAACCAACCTTCTCACAACATTGTGACAACGTCATGCAGCCTATTAGTAACAAAACCATGTCAACTGTACAAATGCAGAAAAGTACCATGAAAGATTGTAAGAAAGAGACCTAGAGCCTCAGATTTGTAGGCTAGGCCTAATGGATGGCACTGGCAACTAGCGGGTGTCTGTAGCTCTGCTCAGTTGGTAGAGCATAGCGCTTGCAACTTCAATATAGTGTGGGTTCGATTCCCGGGACCACCCTTATGTACACACATGACTGTAAATCACTTTGGATAAAAGCCTTTGCTTTTATATTATATATTTTAATATATTATATTGTTGGTGGAGATGAAGGAGGGAGTCACGGCACAAGGAATCCAAGTTTAGTTTTTTACATTTTCTTGTAGGGTTCCAAAGAGCAGAAGGCAAAAATCTTGCAGGAACTTTAGTACAGCAATGAATTAAAAAATAATAATAAAGTATTTGCACAAAAGAAAAGCGAAGTCTGTTTTAAATAATGACAATTATAACCTTCCAGTAGGCCTACAATAAGCCTGCATTCACTTGGACACATTCACATGCTTTGAACTCAGTTAGAAACACTGATTGGCTAATGGCAAACAAGCTGCGTCAACCATAAACTAAAAGTACAGCTATCATGCTTGCAAACAAATTATAGTCTTCAAAAACCTTATTAATGAAAAGCAATCTATTAATAATGTTTTGTTGTTGCATTTAACTGCCGAAAATGCTGTTATCCTTAGTAGGTGACGTCAAAGGTCAGCATGTGGGAGAAGTCGGAGCTCAGGGATAATAGACAAGTTGCCCACTAGTTCGAGGGGTGTTCAAGTGGATTTACCCCAGTTTTATGTGGTAAATATCACCTTCTCACTTGGTTATGAACGCAGGGTAACACTGGCCTGTTGGCTCCGTAGCCATACTGCCTCAACAATAATCAGATTATGAATCTGTCTTCTTCTTCTTCGGTATTATGGCAGTCCGCAAACAAGCGTTAGCGTTTTTCATAGAATCTCAAAGCGTTTCAAGGGCATTAAACAAACAAGCAATATATCATGACAGGTCAACCAATAGATGCCAAGTCTTTAAAAGCTGCATCCTCAGAAGATGGAGAGGATCAGGTCATGGCTTGAGCGGAGAGAGCTGGTCAAAGGATGGTAGATGATGATGATGATGATGGAGTCTGCTGATGATCTTGTAGAGGGCAAGTCTGACTCTTATACAGTGAGGGAAAAAAGTATTTGATCCCCTGCTGATTTTGTACGTTTGCCCACTGACAAAGACATGATCAGTCTTTAATTTTAATGGTAAGTTTATTTAAACAGTGACAGATAGAATAACAACAAAAAAATCCAGAAAAACGCATGTCAAAAATGTTATAAATTGATTTGCATTTTAATGAGGGAAATAAGTATTTGACCCCTCTGCAAAACATTACTTAGTACTTGGTGGCAAAACCCTTGTTGGCAATCACAGAGGTCAGACATTTCTTGTAGTTGGCCACCAGGTTTGCACACATCTCAGGAGGGATTTTGTTCCACTCCTCTTTACAGATCTTCTCCAAGTCATTAAGGTTTCGAGCCTGATGTTCGGCAACTCGAACCTTCAGCTCCCTCCACAGATTTTCTATGGGATTAAGGTCTGGAGACTGGCTAGGCCACTCCAGGACCTTAATGTACTTCTTCTTGAGCCACTCCTTTGTTGCCTTGGCCGTGTGTTTTGGGTTATTGTCATGCTGGAATACCCATCCACGACCCATTTTCAATGCCCTGGCTGAGGGAAGGAGGTTCTCAACCAAGATTTGATGGTACATGGCCCCGTCCATTGTCCCTTTGATGTGGTGAAGTTGTCCTGTCCCCTTAGCAGAAAAACATCCCTAAAGCATAATGTTTCCACCTCCATGTTTGACGGTGGGGATGGTGTTCTTGGGGTCATAGGCAGCATTCTTCCTCCTCCAAACACGGCGAGTTGAGTTGATGCCAAATAGCTCGATTTTGGTTTCATCTGACCACAACACTTTCACCCAGTTCTCCTCTGAATCATTCAGATGTTCATTGGCAAACTTCAGACGACCCTGTATATGTGCTTTCTTGAGCAGGGGGACCTTGCGGGCTCTGCAGGATTTCAGTCCTTCACGGCGTAGTGTGTTACCAATTGTTTTCTTGGTGACTATTGTCCCAGCTGCCTTGAGATCATTGACAAAATTCTCCTGTGTAGTTCTGGGCTGATTCCTCACCGTTCTCATGATCATTGCAACTCCACGAGGTGAGATCTTGCATGGAGCCCCAGGCCGAGGGAGATTGACAGTTCTTTTGTGTTTCTTCCATTTGCGAATAATCGCACCAACTGTTGTCACCTTCTCACCAAGCTGCTTGGCGATGGTCTTGTAGCCCATTCCAGCCTTGTGTAGGTCTACAATCTTGTCCCTGACATCCTTGGAGAGCTATTTGGTCTTGGCCATGGTGGAAAGTTTGGAATCTGATTGATTGATTGCTTCTGTAGACAGGTGTCTTTTATACAGGTAACAAGCTGAGATTAGGAGCACTCCCTTTAACAGTGTGCTCCTAATCTCAGCTCATTACCTGTATAAAAGACACCTGGGAGCCAGAAATCTTTCTGATTGAGAGGGGGTCAAATACTTATTTCCCTCATTAAAATACAAATTAATTTATAACATGTGTTTTTCTGGATTTTTTTGTTATTATTCTGTCTCTCACTGTTCAAATAAACCTACCATTAAAATTATAGACTGATCATTTCTTTGTCAGTGGGCAAACGTACAAAATCAGCAGGGGATCAAATACTTTTTTCCCTCACTGTAGCTATTGGACTTCTCCTCTTCCACTCTGTGTAGCACCCACTTCGGTGATGCCTCAGCAGCTCTGGGTGCCAGAAAGCTCACCACACAAAATTCAGAATAGTAGCCAGTCATCCTCACTAGGAACCCTCTGTCTCAGCACTGCTGTATTCCTCTATCTCCCATTCCTCTCACACGTCAGGCGACTCCTCAAATGATGATCTCAGAAGATTAAGAATTGGCAGCCAGGTGAAACAAAAAAGCTGGTACTGTGTCCAGATTCATTTTTCAAACAAAAACATTAGCCAGCTAGCTAGCTAGCCAATCCAAAAAGTCTTAACCTGCCAGTCAATCTGTTAGAGGTGCATGCCACGCCCTATTGTATGGGGTGGTAAACTATATAACAAATATCCATTGTAGGAAAAAAAAGGGTGAAAACCGACATAATACAAAAATAAATCCCACTCCTTCAGTCAAATTCCAATTCAAGTCACATCCCTACACAGGCTCAGGGGCATGTGAGGCCAGAACATCCTTTCACAGGATTTCTTGCAATGCCTTGGCTGTAAACCAGAAGACGTTTTGCTGCACTCACAATAATTAACATTTTCTCTGATTTCTTCTTTTGTTTGTGCTGTGCAGTTTATAACCACTGCAATAAATGCTACAAAGTCCACCTTTTTCACATGTAATATTTCAGGTTCCCTTGATTGCCGAGCAACATTCCCTGGTGCAGTCTTATTTAGCATTTACCAACGCCACTCGCTCCTTCCACTCTTCTCACCGCCTCCAGATAGGAGACACGCTGGACAGCCCTTATGCTTGCCACCTCGGTCTTCTTCACCCTAACAGGGCAATACGGGGACTCAGGCGCATGTTCGCCACCACAGTTGCAGCACGTAACTTCAGCTGGCATACAATATTCTTCCCGTCTGCATACACTTGATACATGCCCAAATCCTTTGCATTTATAACACTGGATGGGCTTGTGCACAAAAGCTCTTACAAGGTACAGTATCTCATAAAGCCTAGCTTTACATGAGAAAAACAATAATATGGACAAAGTGGATTTCCTTACTCCATCCACCATACAGGTCGGCCGACTTGCACCAATCACTTCACCTACTTCCTTAGGTATATCATCTGCATCCACGTCATGCGCAACCCCAGAAATAACCCACTTGACAGGCGCCCTGCTTCGGAAATCCATTCACAACATTCCATTAAAAACATATTTTTGAGGCGCAAAGCACGCTTCTTCTGTTCCGTGGACACACCAAAATATCTCAATACGACCAGCTCTTGTGACTCTCACCGACGCCACCTCACCCAACGCATCCGTGATCCTCCTCGTGACTTCAAACGGATCCCCCGGGTAACATTGATCCAAAACCCTCACTCCGACTATAAACTAATCTTGGGATTTCTTAGTTTCATCACAACTTTACCTATTTTGTTTCCTTTCTTTTTCATGACTGTAGCCCACTCATTCTTACTTTCTGTCCTCTCAGCTTCACCCGACCCACCATCAGTTTCGAACAGAACATCCGTTTCCGCCATCTTCCCTCTCCACTTCTCGTCCACTTCCACCACTATGAATCTGTGTCCATGCCAGATAGCTGCTTAAGTATCCCCGGCCTTACCTGGAAGTTACCAAAGCAGTGGTGGAAAAAGTACCCAATTGTTATACTTTAATAAAAGTAAAGATACCTCAATAGAAAATGACTGAAGTAAAAGTGAAAGACACCCAGTGTAATACTACTTGAGTAAAAGTCTAAAAGTATTTGGTTTCAAATATACTTAAGTATCAAAAGTAAATGTAATAGCAAAAAATATACTTAAGTATCAAAAGTAAAAGTATAAATAATTTCACATTCCTTATATTAAGCAAACCAGACTTCACAAATGTTTACAAACTAAGCATTTGTGTTTAGGGAGTCTGCCAGATCAGAGGCAGTAGGGATGACCAGGGATGTTCTCTTGATAAGTGTGTGAATTGGACCATTTTCCTGTCCTGCTAAATGTAGCGAGTACTTAAGGAAATGTAATGTAAGGAGTACTTATGGGTGTCAGGGAAAATGTATGGAGTAAAAAGTACATTATTTTCTTTAGGAATGTAGTGGAGTAGGGTCCCCTGTAGCTCAGTTGGTAGAGCATGGCGCTTGCAACGCCAGGGTTGTGGGTTTGTTTCCCACGGGGGGCCAGTATGAAAAATGTATGCACTTACTAACTGTAAGTCGCTCTGGATAAGAGCGTCTGCTAAATGACTAAAATGTAAAAGTTTAAAATTGTCAAAAATATAAATACTAAAGTAAAGTACAGATACCCCAAAAAACTAAACCAAAAAGATACCACTCTGTCTCCAAGGACAGAGTAGCAGCTGCCAGAAAAAAAGATTCTAAATTATGCGCACCCATTCTCTATGGAACGCACCGCTATGCCTGTGTACCCCAAAAGTTCCCTTTATTCACCAATCACCACTCTGTCCAGGAGAGAAAAACTTTGATGACAAAGATGAGATGCAAGTTAATGGTAATATTAGAAAATATAAATGAATGTATTACAAACAGGAATACATTTCAAGAGTTGCTAACTGTTTAATGAACTAAACTTCTCCAAATAAACAAACAAAACAATGCCGCTGGCGCTAACCCGTTACTGCAGCTACCAATAATTTGGACAGCTATGTGTTTCTCCACAAAGTATGAAAGTCAAGAAGACAACAACTATTTTGTAGGCCTACATTCAGGTAGGCTACTTTTATCTGATGCATCAGGGCTGTATTCACTAGGAACCAAACAAACCAAACGGAAGCCAACAGAAGCAAACAGAACGAAACAGAGAGGGATCTACCTGAATTTGTCCAATAAAAACACTTGTTGCATTGCAAAACGTTTTGTAATTGTTTGCAACTATTTGCTATGGTCTTGAGCTAAACGAATATACCCCAGATTTAGGCCTAAGAGAGTGGCAAAGGCATGCTGTAAAATCAATATGGCTGCTCTTCTACTGAAACTCTATGTAAGCAACATTGGGTCTGGACATTTGTTGTCCTAAGAGCTAGGCATTGTCTCATCGAAAAGCTATGGGCCGCTAGGTTCATACAGATGATTTAGCAAGTGTTGTGGTCACATGTAGGCATTTACACAGGCTATGAAGATAATCTTATGAGGAGAGTATAGATAGAGGAATGGAATAGTTCACTCCCACACACCACCTACAAACCTCATAGCCTATAGGCCTGCTGCATTTGCTTAGTCTGACATTGCCCTGTAGCTGTATCTACAGTATACCAGTTTTGCCTGCCTGAATCCACTTAACGTGTTCATTATAAGGCCTTGTGTGATACATCTACATTGTGGGTTGTGTATTGTATGGTATGGGTTGTTGATTTTCTGTTATTTTCCCGGTAGGAGGAGCGCACGCATGGAAAAAGAGAAATAACACCATGTTGGTCTGTACTTTCACCACTAGAGAGAGCTGTTTGTCCAGGTTTTCTGTCCACTGATCTCTTTCAGTGAGTAGAATGTGACATTGATGTGCAGTGAGAGACTTATGGTGAGCTCCACTTTCTTATTTTGATACGAATGGACATTATAACTCACTGCTTCTATGTGTAGCATATTTCACATTTTGCTTTCTGGTCTGTTTTTGGAATAACATAACTTATTTAATTAGCCTACACTTAAAACATACACACCCATGCACACACTAATTTATGCACACACACTCATTCACAAACAAACGAATGCACCCACACATTCTTGGGTCAATGGTAAAGGAATCTTCAAAGGTCATGGCAGCAAACTGCCTTTTTTTCCTGTTGGGCAAATTTGAACAATGTCCAGTTTATACATTAACAACATCTCCTTTGATAATTGAGCATATTCAGCAACCATTAGAGTTTCTACCTCTTTAAGGAAAACAGTACTAAAATGGTGCCAAGAGCTGATGTCTTCTCCTTTTAGAGCATCTTCATAATAAATGTATTTAGCTGCGGAAGTCCAGTGCCCACACTGTTATCAAGAAAAACGACTTCCATAAACCAGTGTTGGTGATTTGGTTGTCCAAGCCCCTCATAAAGAAGGTATACTGGTCCTAGACATTCATTATGGCATAATAGCACCTCATATTTTGTTCCCTGAAAAATCTGCTGGCTACTGCCACTTTCCAAAGTTATAAGGCTACAAATACTGTAGGCGTTTTTCTTTCTGATTTCAACCCTGAATCACATACAAATGGCAGTATGTTTATATTTATATTATTGATATCTTTATTTTTCCTGATGCGAAGTTTGCAGTTGTGTGAAAGGCCTGAGAATATGGCCTTGTACGTTGAGCACTGTTGGCCTAAATCTACAGCAAAATCCCAGCGGCATTTCCCAATACATCGCTGTCCAGCCCCGGAGTGACCACATACATAAGATTAAAGGGTTAAGATGTCAGAATCCTCTTAGAAAGCCCAAATACACTTGGGGTAAATCAATTAATTAATTAACTAAGTAGAGGTCAAAGCCAATAGTTGAGGAAAGACAAATTAAATCAATTAGGAGGGCCTAATAAGAAGAGAGACTTTAATTAGAGGAAGTTTAATTAAAAGTGTGTTTGGGGATGTGGTGTTAGGAGCTAGTTCAATGCATCTCCCTCTAAAGAACCATGAGGCCTGTCACCAAATGACAGACATCTACTGTTCTGTGTCTAGGTGGATTGGCTGGCTCCTTAGCAACCTGGGTGTGGACTTAAGTGGAATTTGTTTTTCAATTATTTGGGTTTTCACAGTTTTTATCAAATTGTTTTGAGTTTTGTGTTAAGTTTGTTTCGTTAGCTTGTTATAGTGTGAAGATGTGAAGAGCGTGTGTGTGTGCCGGGTTGGAACTGAAATATTTTTCGTTTCGAAAATAAAGTTCTGAACCGGTTCGACCGAAAAAAGAAAGTACCGGTTTATATCGTTCCTTTCTGTTCCTTTTAAACCTGTGAAATCAACAGTTTTTTACATTTAGCTCATTAAATTACTTCACCAATCAGTGTGGATAGAGCAGGCAAGCTACACTGAACAAAAATATAAATGCAACATGCAATTTCTAAGTTTTTACTGAGTTACAGTTCATATAAGGAAATCAGTAAATTGAAATACATTCCTTAGGCCCTAATCTATGGATTTCACATGACTGGGAATACAAATATGCATCTGTTGGTCAGATAAAAAAATGTAAAAGTAGGGGCGTGGATGAGAAAACCAGTCAGTATCTGGTATGACCACCATTTGCCTCATGCAGCGTGACACATCTCCTTTGCATAGAGTTGATCAGGCTGTTGATTGTGGCCTGTGGAATGTTGTCCCACTCCTCTATAATGGCTGTGCGAAGTTGCTGGATATTGGTGGGAACTGGAACATGCTGTTGTACATGTCAATCCAGAGCATCCCAAACATGCTCAATGGGTGACATGTCTGGTGAGTATGCAGGCCATGGAAGAACTGGGACATTTTCAGTTTCCAGGAATTGTGTACAGATCCTTGCGAAATGGGGCAGTGCATTATTATGCTGAAACATGAGGTGATGGCGTTGGATGAATGGCATGACAATGGGCCTCAGGATCTCGTCACGGTATCTCTGTGCATTTAAATTGCCATCGGTAAAAATGCAATTGTGTTCATTGTCCGTAGCTTATGCCTGCCCATACCATAACCCCACCGCCACTATGGAGTTGAAACTGGGATTCATCCGGGAAGAGCACACTTCTCCAGTGTGCCAGTGGCCATCGAAGGTGAGCATTTACCCACTGAAGTCGGTTATGACGCCGAACTGCAGTCAGGTCAATGGTGAGGACAACGAGCACGCAGATGAGCTTCCCTGAGACGGTTTCTGACAGTTGTGCAAAAATTATTCTGTTGTGCAAACCCACAGTTTCATCAGCTGTCCGGGTGGCTGGTCTCAGTCGATTCCGCAGGTGAAGAAGCCAGATGTGGAGGTCCTGGGCAGGCTTGGTTACACGTGGTCTGCGGTTGTGAGGCCGGTTGGTCGTACTGCCAAATTCTCTGAAACGAGAATGGAGGCGGCTTATGGTAGAAAAATGAACATTAAATTCTCTGGCAATAGCTCTGGTGGACATTACTGCTGTCAGCATGCCAATTGCACGCTCCCTCAAAACTTGAGTCATCTGTGGCATTGTGTTTTGTGACAAAAGTGCACATTTTAGAGTGGCCTTTTATTGTCTCCAGCACAAGGTGCACCTGTGTAATGATCATGCTGCTTAATCAGCTTCTTGATATGCCACACCTGTCAGGTGGATGGATTATCTTGGCAAAGGAGAAATGCTCACTAACAGGGTTGTAAACAAATTTGTGCACAACATTTATGAGAAATAAGATTTTTGTGCGTATGGAACACATTGCATATTTTATTTCAGCTCATGAAACATGGGACCAACACTTTCCATGTTGTGTTTATGTTTTTGTTCAGTATAGTTGTTCACATGCGTGATGGACAGACAAGTGGTGCAAGATGTGACTGACATTTTGTGGTTGGGGTGTCACGATCGTGTGAAGGAGGAGACCAAAGCGCAGCGTGTTGAGTGAACATAGTATATTTATTAAATGCTCACACGAGCAAAACAAACAAACAACGAATCCGTGACGTCTGTGGTACAACACGCACACACACGAACAAAATCCCACAACCCGAAAGGAAAACAGATAGATTAAATATGGCTCCCAATCAGAGACAAACAGCCGACAGCTGACACTCGTTTGCCTCTGATTGGGAGTCACACCGGCAAACATAGAAAATAAACCACCTAGAACACCCACCAGAGAACCCGAAAACATAGAATGAACACACCCTGGTTCAACATAATGAGTCCCCGAACCAGGGTGTGACAGTACCCCCCCCTAAAGGCGCGGACTGTGACCGCGCCTAAATACGAGCAAAACAGGGGAGGGCTGGGTGGGCATTCTTCCTCGGCGGCGGCTCCGGCTCCGGGCCTGATCCCCACTTCCTCTCCAACCCCCCAAAGTACTCCTGGTCCTGTCTAGCCCCGCTGGCCGGAGCCGGACTGACGACACGCGCCCCTGGCTTGGTGCGTGGAGCAGGAATGGACCGGAATGGGCTGGCGACGCACACCACTGACTTGGTGCGGAGAGCAGGGACGAGCCGGACAGGGCTGACGAGACGCACCACAGACTTGGTGCGGGAAGCTTGGATGGGCCGGACTGGGCTGGCGACGCGCACCGTATCCCTGGTGCGAGTGGCCGGAACAGGCCGGGTCGGGCTGGCGACGCGCACCGTATCCCTGGTGCGAGTGGCCGGAACAGGCCGGGTCGGGCTGGCGACGCGCACCGTATCCCTGGTGCGAGTGGCCGGAACAGGCCGGGTCGGGCTGGCGACGCGCACCGTATCCCTGGTGCGAGTGACCGGAACAGGCCGGGTCGGGCTGGCGACGCGCACCGTATCCCTGGTGCGAGTGGCCGGAACAGGCCGGGTCGGGCTGGCGACGCGCACCGTATCCCTGGTGCGAGTGGCCGGAACAGGCCGGGTCGGGCTGGCGACGCGCACCGTATCCTTGGTGCGAGTGGCCGGAACAGGCCGGGTCGGGCTGGCGACGCGCACCGTATCCCTGGTGCGAGTGGCCGGAACAGGCCGGGTCGGGCTGGCGACGCGCACCGTATCCTTGGTGCGAGTGGCCGGAACAGGCCGGGCTGGGCTGGGGACGCGCACCACAGGCTCCATGCGAGGAACAGGAACAGACAGGACCGCACTGAGGACACACACCCCTGGCCCTACACGGGGATCAGGAACGGGCCGGACCGGACTGGTAACACACCCCAGTACCCTTGGCCGTGCCTCTACACCTTCCTTCCCCTTCGTGACCAGTGGCCCCCTTAACCTGGCGGCCCTATCTGCCAACCTCCTGCACTCCTCCAACCCGTACACCTGCTGCCCCGACGTCGTGAGCCCCCCCCTAAAAATTTCCTGGGGGTCTCTCCCCCCCGTGGACCAGGCCTCCATCATTCTCGCCCACTTCTCGCTCCTCTGTTTCCAATTATCGCCCTTCAGCTCCTGTACACGCTGCTTGGTCTGGTCTTGGTGGGATTTTCTGTCACGATCGTGTGAAGGAGGAGACCAAAGCGCAGCGTGTTGAGTGAACATAGTATATTTATTAAATGCTCACACGAGCAAAACAAACAAACAACGAATCCGTGACGTCTGTGGTACAACACGCACACACACGAACAAAATCCCACAACCCGAAAGGAAAACAGATAGATTAAATATGGCTCCCAATCAGAGACAAACAGCCGACAGCTGACACTCGTTTGCCTCTGATTGGGAGTCACACCGGCAAACATAGAAAATAAACCACCTAGAACACCCACCAGAGAACCCGAAAACATAGAATGAACACACCCTGGTTCAACATAATGAGTCCCCGAACCAGGGTGTGACATGGGGAGAGAGCAAAAGAGGGTTGGAGAGGAGTCTTGAAGCGCTGGGCATCTTGTTATGACATGCATTATCTGAATTAGGTCCACAGAATTATAGCTACCTAGGAGGAGTGGCTTCTATGGAGGAACTTTGAATATCCTTTGAGCTAGCTAGCTAACAAGCTTGTGTGTGCACGGCAGCACCAGAATTAAAAACACTTATTTTTGTAGTTAAGAAATCCAACGTGAGGGCTTTGCAGAGTGAGGGCTTTGCAGAGTGATGGCTTTGTGCGTGTGTACAGTATACGTGTTTGTGTCTGGGGAACAATTACAGTTTGGGCAAAAAACTAATGAATTTACAAAAAAAAGTACAAAAAAAACTAATTTCCCATTGAAATATTGAATGTCTCCTCCTTCCCTCTACTTTCCCACAATCTTGGCTGGTGGTTGTCCATGGAATTCAGAGCTGGGAATAGGTTAAAAACACACTGACCCTTTTTGCAGGGATTTGAATTGCTTTTCCTTGTGTAGCTCTGCCTAACCATGGCATATTGGATTTTTTGGGGACACAATCAGGAATATCTTGATATTATAGAGCACGGAGTCTTAAATCCAGCATGCCTGTCCCTCACCAATTATCTCTCTCTCTCTCTCTCTCTCTCTCTCACACACACACACACACACACACACACCATCTGTTGTCATTAAAACCTGTATGGCCCTACTGGAAATAAAACCCTCTGTTCTCATATCTCCAGATGTTATTCATTGCTATTATATCAGACACTCTTTTTAAATGCTGCATGTTTTTTAGCATATACTGGAGGTGCGTAGCTTAAATACAAAAATGTACACTATGTTACAGTTTTTCTCGATTGCTAAGACACATTTCTTGAAAGCTGCTCTCCTTTTCTCTTAACTGTGAACACAAAACCCAATTTTCAATTTTCAAGCTACATTCACAAAACCTCAGACTCTTCTTGCAAAACCAAACTTTCACCTCAAAACAGTTCAATCTGTGCTCAAAACTGAACTATGTTGTCAAATCGTGCCCCGAGTCAATCAAAATTAAAAACACTACTGAACAGTCACTAAACACTACGTAGAAAAATAGAAAACACAATGCTCAGGACATGAAGCTGGAGAAATAAATGTTTATTGTTCACTGTAGGCTAAATGCATGTTGCAAAACAAAAAAAAAACTGTGCATTTAGCACTTGTACAAAAAGACAAAACAGAAATCTTGTGCATTTACATGTAGCACTTGTAAAAACAAACAGAAATCGTATGCGTTTGCCACTTGTGTACAGTAAGCCCATGTAAAAATAAAGTACAAAAATATACAAATAAGTGCATTACTCAGCCACAGCATCATGTCTCCGTACTGGGTCAGGCCACAGGACTTCATCCACATCACAGGCCACATTTTGTCTGGCCAGGCAACGGGGGAAAAAACCCCTGGCATGCCGTATCCAGGCTTGGCATGCCTCCACACCTATGTCACCACAGGCAAGTCCCATGGCTTGCAGGAGATTTACCCTGGTGTAAGGTTGGCGTTCATATACCTTCCACCGCCATGAGGAGAATAATTCCTCAATGGGGTTTAGGAAAGGGGAGTACGGTGGAAGGCAAAGATTGATAAAACCTTGGTTCATATTGTACCACTCTCTAACCTGGAGGGCTCTGTGAAAACTCACATTGTCCCAAACAACAACATAGATGGGATGCTCATCCTGCTGCCCTAACAAAGCATCTCGCATGTGATTGAGGAAAATGAGGAGCTGGTGAGTGTTGTAGGGCCCCAGGTTGGCATGATGGTGGACAACCCCATGATTGCTGATGGCAGCACATAATGTGACATTGCCACCACGCTGCCCAGGAACACCAACAATGGCCCGATGGCCAATCACATTACGGCCTCTCCTTCTCCTTTTGGTGAGATTAAACCCAGCTTCATCCATGTAGATGTATTGATGGGGTCTTTCCATTGCATCCAGTTGAAAAACCCTCTGTAGAAATAGATATCGTTTTGTAAGTGATACGGAAAAAGTGATTTAGGCCACTACAGTAAATCACTACTTAGAGTAATCAACATTGAATGTGTCTGGATATATGCCAACCTGTACATACTGGAATCTTTGCTCTTTGACTCTGTCTGAGTTGCGATCAAAGGGCACTCTGTATAGCTGTTTCATGCGCAGTCTGTTGCGCTTGAGGACACGATCAACAGTAGAGAGGCTGACACTGTTGATACCCTCAAAATGTAAATGGTCCTCAATGATCTTCTGCTGAATTTCGCTCAGTTTAATGGCATTGTTCTCACGGACCATATCAACAATTAGGGTCTCTTGGTGTGGGGAGAACATACCTGTCCTCCCACCCCCATGTGGCAGTCTTTCAATTCTACAAAAAGAGAACATGGAGTTACAAAAAATATACATGGAATACTAGGCCTACAAACAGTTAGACCAACCCTCCATTACAATACTACAGTACATTGGTACAGTGATGTACTGAAACATATATTTACTTACAGTATACTGTGGTACAGTATATAGTATGTCATACAGTAATTGCTGTCAACATTTACATACTGTACTATAATGTCAAAAAAAGGTAATTACCTGTTCTCTTCTCTAAATCTTCGGATTATGGTGGACACAGTGAATCTACTGATGTTTGGTTGTACCCTTTGTCCAGCCTCCCTCATGCTCATACCATGGACAAGAACATGGTCAATCACAGTAGCTCTGATTTCATCAGATATTACTGTTCTTTGTCTTCGCTGACCACCTCGACCACCTCGACCTCCTCTCACACGAACTCTTCCTCTCAGATTTATATCCATTGTAGGGCCTCACAAACCAGTGCTCTCTGAACTGGCTTACTGTATATGTTCCCTCACATCATTAGCCACAAGTGTGATCAATTTTGAGTTGTTGTGTTCAAGTGGTGACACCTGTGCTCTAATTGTGTTTGACTTTTGTCACCTGTGCTCACCATTATGCAGCACGGGTGCATCACAATGAAAATGTGTTGGCAAGTTATGTCTAAACAGGTGAAAAGTGCTTATGGTTTTGCCAAAAGAGTGATTGATTCAATCAGTGGGTTCAGGCAACTGAGCATTTGGTTCAGACAATAGGGTTTAGTGTTTTAGCAATTGAGAAAAACTGTAATTTGTTTTCATGTTTGATCAAATTCGAATTTTGGCAATTTTCAGAACAGTGTTATAGCACCAAAAAAGTGTTTAGGGGTAAATACATGATTGATTATTGAATTAATTGCAAAGTCATTTTACCTGTGAATATCCTGTGTAATTGATTAATGACAAAAAATGAATAAATTGTAGGTCTACTTCTTTTTTTTTCGAACCACTTTTCAATTGAGTAAAAAAACAAGATAGAAGTCAAGATGTTAAAAGAAAATCGATCTTTTCTTTGTTTTTTAGGACAAGATCAGCCTTGGTTTGGGGCGAACGGGTGCAAAGACACAACCCTTCCCTCCTCTCCTCTCTGACTCCTCTCTCCATTTCTGTCCCCTTTGATCCCCAGATTGGACCTGGTGTTAATCCCTGGCATAAGGGGGCTTGGCTGGATTAGATGCTGATGTGTAAACATCTGTATGGGGGCTGGATCGGCAGGGAGAGGGCCTGGGGGGAGCAGGTGTGTGTGTGTGTGTGTGTGTGTGCGTGGCGTACGTTCGTGTGTGTGCATGCATGTATGGGTGTGTGTCTGTGTGTCTGTGCGTAATGTGTGTGTGTAATAGTTTTACTATATACACAGAACATTTCTAAGGTATGATGGATCCCTGTGAGTCTTTGTTTAAGAGAAAGATCTCTGTACAGTCTATAGATTGTTATTGATATGTACCTTCAGAATGTCATCGTTTAGAATTGTTTTACCTTTTTACCTTAATTTCACCTGGTATGGTAACCTTTTATTCACCTACGTTAGAAGGTAACGGAGAACAGGAAAAAAATATTGTCCCTCAAAATATTAGTTCAAAAGATGATCAATGTGTACCACATCCAGACTTTTTGTTTGCTTAATCCCGTCCCACAATAATAGTCTGGTCATAAACACTAGCCCCCACACTCAGAACACAATCCAATTTACATACAAAATACACAATTTGAAGTAGGACCATTTGCTAAGAACACAATATCCACAATTGATTAATTACAAACTGCTGGTTTACACTGAGACCACACCGCAGGCGCTAGTGTAGCATTTAGCATATATTCATATTTTCTAGATAATATACAGAGCCATTCATATCTCAGGATGATTTAGAAGCCAGGGGGGACATGGGGATTAGACTTTTGGCTGCCGTTGTAGATTTGCATCCGAAGGAGTAGGTTTGCATCCACAAGATCTGATTTACGTCGCCGAGCAGATGGCGGAGAAGTTGCTCTGTTTGGAAAAGATGTGCAATTTATTCCTGTTGACATTGTCTGTATCGCCGGAGAAGGCTCTCTTGGCATACGGCAACACAAAAAGGAGGAAGGACAGTTGGGGAGAGAGCGAAAGGTTTTTTGTTTTGGTACGTGTGATGATTAGTAAAGCCAGCTTTGGGACCATTAGGTGGATGTCAGGGAAGAAGGATGGGGGGGGGGCAAGGGGAGAGACATTCGTGAGAAAGTGGTGAGGAGGCTGTGGGTGGGTGGTGCGTTGTAGTTGTGTGTGTGTGAGTGTCTGCAAAAGCAGCTGTGGTGGGGCTGATGCACCACACACGCATACTCACATTCACATACATATGAGAAGGCAAGCACGTACACACACACACACCCAACCTGCGCAGCTGTCCCACACTGGACAGCTTAAGTCCCTCTGACACGTCGCCTGCCAGGCCGGAGGGCTCAGGAAGAGAAGACAGATCAGTAAACTTAGTGTGGAGCTTACAGTGGCTAATCCTCCTCCCAGGCCTCCACACTGCAGCCACACAGCTCCTCCTCCACCACCACCTCCCCTAACCCAAATCACTGGGATTTACAGTACATCCTACCAGCCTTATTTCACCACTCGCCAACTAGTGCTCCCTCCACATCCCACTGGAAGGAGATGACCTGTGGAGTGGAGGCCTTTCAAGTCATGGTGTCAACTTGGCGCTGGTCCTGTGGGTCCTTGTTGTCCCATATAAAGGGCTGGAATCCAACCAAACCTGCACTGCAGATTTATGATTGTTTTTGCATTGTGAAAGTTATGCTTTTGTGTTCTTCGTTTTTTAGACAATGCTCACTAACTGTGCCCAACATGAAACTGCACAGTTGCCATATAGGGCTCTATTTTTGACTGGCGCTATGGAGGCGCAAGTGTCCAACGCACGTTAGTTTGCAATTTTGTCATGTAAAAACTGTCGCTCTATAGGCATTTTCCAGCCCTAATGCCAGATTCTGCAATTTACCTGTCCAAATCAGCTCGCTTCCGCTGAGGTGGAAGGGATGGCTGTATTTGAGATGTGCCTTAAAAGCAATTGCAAAAGTGACAATTTCGTGCAGGACTAATGGGAGATTTTAAGACCCACAAAAATGACATGGATTTTCAGAGCGGAAGCGCAGCCTATCCATCCATGACGCACAGTGCCCATGGAGTTTTTTGCCCTCATGCTTTTTCATTATTCACAATTCACATACCTGCTTTTCGCTTGTTCAAGTAAGCTATCCATCCCCATTTTCAAACAGCGCCCTTCATCTGATTACCAAAGACATGCTTCTCCAAACTATAATAAAATATAAATATAAACTATAGTCCTCATATAATGCCATATCAACGTCAGATTATTTTGAGAATCTGCCTCGCACATAGGCAACAATACAATTGACAGGAGCATGGTATTTTTTATAGACGTGCGAATGTTATGTATAAAGACATTTAGGGCAACGTGTGCACACGGTGCCATGGAACGAGATAAGTGATTTATGATATCGGGCTTCTAACCAGATCCTATTTAGAAATATTGTTGTTGGTTTCATTTTCGTTTTAATTTGATAAAAAATCCAATTTATTAAAAAGATTCACCATCCATGTGTTTATGGTGAGAACGTACATGGCTCGAATGCAATTACATTTTGTCTGCTATTTCTGGAGAAGGGAAAGATGATCTTTAAGATGGTTCCATGATCTTTGTAAAACATTACATTTGCAAACAATATAATGGTGAGTGGACATTCCCCCTTTCTCTTTATATTGGATTTTTTACATTTACATTTTAGTCATTTAGCAGACGCTCTTATCCAGAGCGACTTACAGTTAGTGAGTGCATAAAATTTTTTTTTTTCTTCATACTGGGCCCCCGTGGGAATCTTTATCCAGTTCCTGTAAGAAGTTTGGATGTGCGTAAAACCTTTCATAGTCTATGTTGCCTTATCTGTATTATACGCCCACTGGGAGCAATTATGGTGTCTGTAACTGTATTTAGACACAGCCTATTTAAATCAAGTTGTTGTTTTGAACTAGGCTATTACGGACTAACAATCTAAATGGAGTTGATGACAACGGAATACATAAAAGACCGTAAATACACAACTTGAAGAAACCACATATTTAGCAATGGAGCACGTTCTGATCGGCCAGTGAGGGGCCAAGCCTTGACACACCTACAACTTGTTTATTCATCAAAAAACCAGCCCTCTCTCGCCACCGCCAGCTACTGCGCCCATAATTCCATCAACATTTTTTAAATGTTTTAAAAACAATGATAATAAATACAACAATGAAGATATTCCAAACTTTTTACATTGTAAAAATCCATCAGACTACTTTGTTTCCTTTTCTGTCTCCCTTTCCTCCAACCCTAGCCACTCAGCCCCTACCCAGATGGTCATGCGCTGTCACAATCTTTGCTCTCTCTCTCCCACTACTCTCTCCTCTTCTATCTTATCACCTCTCCCTTCTGCTAAACCCTTCTCCCTCCTGTCTCCTGATTATGCCTCTTTGACCCTACTCTCTTCCCTTTTCGTGTCCTATGACTCGCACTGTCCTCTTTCGTCCCGGCCGGCTTGGCCCTCCCTTCCTGCTCTGTGGCTGAGTGACTCATTGCGAGTTTACAGAACAGGGTTGCGGGCAGCTGAGCGAAAATGGAGGAAAACTAAACTTCTGGAGGACCTATCATCCTTTCACTCCCTCCTCTCTACCTTCTCTACCTCTGTATCCGCTGCTAAAGCCACTTTCTATCACTCTAAATTTCAAGTTCTGCCTCTAACCCTAGGAAACACTTTTCCATATTCTCCTCCCTAATCATCCACCCCCTCCTCTCTCTCTGCGGACGACTTTGTCAACCACTTTGAAAAGAAGGTTGACGACATCTGCTCCTCATTCACTCAGCCTATTGAGTACACTGGTCCCACTCACACAGAACTACCCTACGCCTTGACCTCTTTCTCCCCTCTCTCCAGATGAAATCCTACGACTAGTGAGGTCTGGCCACCGACAACCTGCCTGCTCGACCCCATCCCCTCCTCCGTTCTCCAGACCATCTCCTCAGACCTTCTCCCATTCCTCACTTCCCTCATCAACTCATCCCTCTCCGCACTTCCAAAGCTGACTCTCTCTCCTCTGTTCTCATCCTCCTAGATCTATCCGCTGCCTTCGACACCCTGAACCATCAGATCCTCCTCTCCACCCTCTCAGGGCTGGGCATCTCAGGCTCTGCACACTCTTGGATTGCATCCTTCATGGCAGGCTGCTCCTACCAGGTGATGTGGAGAGGATCTGTGTCTGCACCACATACTCTAACTACTGGTGTCCCCCAGGGCTCGGCTCTAGGCCCTCCTCTCTCTATACACCAAGTCACTCGGCTCTGTCATATCCTCACATGGTCTGTCCTTGCTATGCGGATGACACTCAACTACTTTTCTCCTTCCCCCTTCTGACACCCAGGTGGCGACACGCGTCTCTGCGTGCCTGACAGATATCTCAGCTTGGATGTCGTCCCACTACCTCAAGCTCAACCTCGACAAGACGGAGCTGCTCTTCCTCCCAGGAAAGGCCTGCCCTCTCAAAGACCTCACCATCATGGTTGACAACTCCACAGTGTCACCCTCCCAGAGTGCAAATGAATCTTGGCGTGATCCTGGACAACACCCTGTCATTCTCTGCAAACATCAAAGCAGTGACTCGCTCCTGCAGGTTCATGCTCTACAACATCTGTAGAGTACGACCCTACCTCACACAGAAGCGGTGCAGGTGCTAATCCAGGCACTTGTCATCTCCCGTCTGGACTACTGCAACTCGCTGTTGGCTGGGCTCCCCACTTGTGCCATCAAACCCCTGAAACTTATCCAGAACGCTGCAGCCTGCCTGGTTTTCAACCTTCCCAAATTCCCCCATGTCACCCCGCTCCTCCACACACTGCACTGGCTTCCAATCGAAGCTCGCATCCTCTACAAGACCATGGTGCTTTTTCATTATGCCCCTTCCTACCTTCAGGCTATGCTCAAACCCTACACCTCAAACCGAGCACTCCGCTCTGCCACTTCTGGTACCTTGGCCCTCCCACCCCTACGGGAGGGCAGCTCCCGCTCAGCCGAGTCCAAGCTCTTCTCTGTCCTGGCACCTCAATGGTGGCACCAGCTTCCCCCTGAAGCTAGAACAGCAGAGTTCCTGCCCATCTTCCGAAAGCACCTGAAACCCTACCTCTTCAAAGAGTATCTTAAATAATCTCCCTCCTCACCTTGATCCCCCCCACCCAAAAAAGAACATTCCATAACCAACACTTGCACTTGACCCCCCCCCCCCCCCCCCCCCCCTCACCTTCTTACGCTGACTTTGCTGATGACAACTTTATTGAGAAAAAGTGTACTTACTGTGCCTGTGATAATCGATGTGGTTGTCCCACCTAGCTATCTTAAGATGAACTGTAACTCGCTCTGGATAAGCGCGTCTGCTAAATTACTAAAATGTAAAATGTAAATGTACAGTGGGGAAAAAAAGTATTTAGTCAACCACCAATTGTGCAAGTTCTCCCACTTAAAAAGATGAGAGAGGCCTGTAATATTCATCATAGGTACACGTCAACTATGACAAACAAATTGAGAAGAAAAAAATCCAGAAAATCACATTGTAGGATTTTTAATGAATTTATTTGCAAATTATGGTGGAAAATAAGTATTTGGTCACCTACAAACATGCAAGATTTCTGGCTCTCACAGACCTGTAACTTCTTCTTTAAGAGGCTCCTCTGTCCTCCACTCGTTACCTGTATTAATGGCACCTGTTTGAACTTGTTATCAGTATAAAAGACACCTGTCAACAACCTCAAACAGTCACACTCCAAACTCCACTATGGCCAAGACCAAAGAGCTGTCAAAGGACACCAGAAACAAAATTGTAGACCTGCAACAGGCTGGGAAGACTGAATCTGCAATAGGTAAGCAGCTTGGTTTGAAGAAATCAACTGTGGGAGCAATTATTAGGAAATGGAAGACATACAAGACCACTGATAATCTCCCTCGATCTGGGGCTCCACGCAAGATCTCACCCCGTGGGGTCAAAATGATCTCAAGAACGGTGGGCAAAAATCCCAGAACCACACGGGGGGACCTAGTGAATGACCTGCAGAGAGCTGGGACCAAAGTAACAAAGCCTACCATCAGTAACACACTACGCCGCCAGGGACTCAAATCCTGCAGTGCCAGACGTGTCCCCCTGCTTAAGCCAGTACATGTCCAGGCCCGTCTGAAGTTTGCTAGAGTGCATTTGGATGATCCAGAAGAGGATTGGGAGAATGTCATATGGTCAGATGAAACCAAAATATAACTTTTTGGTAAAAACTCAACTCGTCGTGTTTGGAGGACAAAGAATGCTGAGTTGCATCCAAAGAACACCATACCTACTGTGAAGCATGGGGGTGGAAACATCATGCTTTGGGGCTGTTTTTCTGCAAAGGGACCAGGATGACTGATCCGTGTAAAGGAAAGAATGAATGGGGCCATGTATCATGAGATTTTCATTGAAAACCTCCTTCCATCAGAAAGGACATTGAAGATGAAACGTGGCTGGGTCTTTCAGCATGACAATGATCCCAAACACACCGCCCGGGCAACGAAGGAGTGGCTTCGTAAGAAGCATTTCAAGGTCCTGGAGTGGCCTAGCCAGTCTCCAGATCTCAACCCCATAGAAAATCTTTGGAGGGAGTTGAAAGTCCGTGTTGCCCAGCGACAGCCCCAAAACATCACTGCTCTAGAGGAGATCTGCATGGAGGAATGGGCCAAAATACCAGCAACAGTGTGTGAAATACTTGTGAAGACTTACAGAAAACGTTTGACCTGTGTCATTGCCAACAAAGGGTAAATAACAAAGTATTGAGAAACTTTTGTTACTGACCAAATACTTATTTTCCACCATAATATGCAAATAAATTCATTAAAAATCCTACAATGTGATTTTCTGGATTTTTTCCCCTCATTTTGTCTGTCATAGTTGACGTGTACATATGATGAAAATTACAGGCCTCTCTCATCTTTTTAAGTGGGAGAACTTGCACAATTGGTGGCTGACTAAATACTTTTTTTCCCCACTGTATAAATTGACATAAAGGGGTGGAACAGGGCTGCAGCCACCAAAAACTTGCTCTGTCTAGGCCTACCTGTCATCACCTGTGCTGTCTAGACTGCCTCATTAATTACTGTTGTTGTCACGTTCTGTTGCATAATTCAACAAGTGTGTCAATAGCAGTATACCCTCAGATAAAAAATCTACACGCTTATCTAGATTACTCCTATCTATACATACTTTACATTGTTTGCGAGGTCTTACATAATATCACTATAATCCGAATGTTAAGTTTCGGAAGTTGGTTTTAGTCAGTGCATCTAATTTGTAAACATTTCAACTGTAGTCCCGTGTAGCGCAGTTGGTAGAGCATGGCGTTTGCAACGCCAGGGTTGTGGGTTCGATTCCCACGGGGGGCCAGTATGAAAATGTATGCACTCACTAACTGTAAGTCGCTCTGGATAAGCGTCTGCTAAAATGTATTAAATGAAAGACAATGTATTCCAATGAGCCCATTACTGTGGTATGTTTGACAGGTCAATTCAAAAATGTCCATGGTCGTAACATTAACCGGAAAAAAACAACAGCCACAAGCAACAGAATGAAAGAGTTGCAGGAGTAAAATGAAAGCAATCAATCCAGTGAGATTTAAGCAAAGAGGAAGAGAGGCCTAACTCGGTGGAAAACCCGTCTCCCTCCAGTAGGTGGTGTTTTCTTCTGTTTCACCCACTAAGCAGGGAGTTTTTGTATGGAGGTCAAAGAGAGTGTCAAATTTGGTAAACAAAAAAATGTATGGTATATTTCCTACATGAGGTTTATTTGAAGTTTCGTAATGCTTAAGTTGTTACGAGTGTACTGATATAAGTAGGACATGTGACATCCCGGCAACTTAGGTTCGGGTACACAAAAAAAAAAATGTATGCACGCATGATTGTAAGTCGCTTTGGATAAAAGCGTCTGCTAAATGGCATATTATTATATTATTATTATTATTATTATAACTTTGAGAAAAAACACTTTATATCGGAGTTGTCTCAAGATGCCTATGCATATTCATGGCATGAGGCTAGTAGCATAGCATCTCCCTCCATTGAATACAGGTGGTTGACGTCAACAACCCTCATCGAATATTCTAAAAAGGATTAGAATAATGAGATGTATCCACCAACCCAAGACAGCCCGCTGTGTCGCTTTGTGGACAACGTCTCCCATTGTTAGGGCGGAGAGCCATGTATCTTGTCAGTATATCCATCATCTTTTATTTAACTGACAAGTGGATTTTGCACCCCTTAAACACAGGAAATAGATGGCTGAAAAAGTCAGATCCTCATGTGGGCGGGGAATGCACATTGCTAGTGAAAATAGCAAGCTGCTGCTACTGTTTACTATCTGTCACATTATTTCTAGTTATATGTACATATCTACCTCAATTACCTCGTACCCCTGCACATCGACTCGGTACTGGTACCCCTTGTATATAGCCAAGTTATTGTTACTCATTGTGTATCTATTATTACTTTTATTATTACGTGTTTTACTTTTCTATTATTTTTCTATTTTCTTTCTCTCTGCGTTGTTGGCAAGGCCCGTGAGTAAGCATTTCACTGTTAGTCCACACCTGTTGTTTACGAAGCATGTGACAAATAACTTTTGATTTGAATAGCAAAAATATTTCTGACACACCCCCGAACCTATAACAATACCGACAGCACTAAGATCTACCATTGCGTTAGGTTTGTTAAAATTAGAGCCCATAGTCTCTAGTCAGTGTGCTGTAATACTGGCTGCCTTGCCACAGTCCCAAGTCCTCACATCTCCATTCTCCAGCACCCCCCACCCTCCCTCTCCCTCCCCGTCCAACTCCCTTAGTTTTATGGTAATTGATTTATGCAGATTCCCATTGCAGAAATCTATTGATCCTATGAGATGGTCTGGATGGAATCTGGTTATTTCAAGGTTTTATGGCACACCTTATGATACACAAGTGGTTATTTGGATTCACCCTCAAATCTCACTGTATTGGCCAAGAAGTTTGCTTTGAACTGACACTTCTCCTTCCTTTGCAGTGTAGACACTAGTGAAAGCCCCTATGGTTTAGCTAGTCTTTGGCTGCATTATTATACAGTGATCGACGCCAGGGGCGGTTAATTTTAACTGCCATACATAGAGGGAGAGAGGTCAGCACTAACGAGACTGCCTCAATGAAGCAAAGCGCCAATACAAGCAGTTAAAGTGGAGACGGGTTAGAGACCCGGGATGTGAGATCACAGGGTGGGGTGAAGTGTGTATGTGTATGTGTATGTGTGTGGGTGTATGTATGGTAAGGGTGGGTCACTGAGGTCTAGCCCGTACCTTCACACCACCATTAGCCTGATTGGCCAAAGAGGTCAACAGGGGTCAATCAAGGGGTCAACCACATTGTTGATTGGGTGATCCGCCCCACTGCATTAGTGCACGGAAGGTCGTTCCTTTAGTTCCTTTGGCTCCCTTAGCCTGAGTTATTGGCCAAGACCGGGCTACATTAACACAGAAAAATCTATCAGGTCACTTATTGTGATTTACGCCTGAGCTACTGAGCCCCAAATGCCTCTTGACCAGCTCAAGTGAACATTTTAAATGCATGCAGATTTATGTCTTAGTTACTTGACTGAAGTTAGACATGGGGGAGTGTTTCGATATCTGAACAATGTATGTTTTTGATGCTAGTTGACTGCCTCTAAAAAGAAGACTTTGAATGAAATAGTTGTTTGTCAAAAAATGGTAAGTGGCAAGTAACAATTTATAACCTATAGCTTTGTAAAATCTGTCATTAGTTTTCTAAAATCTGAATAATGTTAGGTTCTACTAGAATAAACCCAATAAATGTTGTTGTGAATGTTCATTACACCCTAACCAAGCTCAGAAGTTCATCCATGAATAATAAACGAATCAAACCCACATGTGATATGAACCAAAACATGACCTAGCTAGATATAGAATGAGATAAAAGCATCGGTTTTCGAATAGAGCAACGTAATCCATCGCCGGTGCTACGGGATCTATCTTTATCAGGGCCCATTAAAGTTACAGCAAGTACAAAAGTATCGCGGCTCGGATACCACTCTTCCTTTAACCCGTTTAAACCGGATCTCCCACAGCTGCTGAAAAAAAAAACTCCACACTCTGCTCTGACCAAGGGACATGAAGTCAGAGGTCAGCAGGTTAAGGGTGGGGAAACGGCCTAACGGGTGACCTAACCCTGTGGTTACATCATCCTGAATGGAAGGATGAAGGGATGAGAGGACAGATGAGGGGAAGATGAGGGGAATGGGGACTGGTCTTTCTCTCTCTTCCTCCTTCATTTTCTCATTCTGTCTCATTCTCATTTCATGCTTTACTCATCTCTCTCTCTCCTTCACTCCTTATAACACTTACCCCTCTCCCTACAGTATAACTCATTCCCCTCATTCCCTCTCCCTTCCTTCCTCCCTTACTATCTCACTCCCTTTCCAGCACCTGACTGAGATTTTACCACCTCTTCCACCTCTTCCTCTCCTCCTCCCCCCTCCCTCGTTTCAGACGTCAGCGCGGGGCTCTAAGTATCTGATTGATCACTCTCTGTGGTCATATTTCTCCGCTCCGTGGCAGGAGATTACCGAGGGCAATTTGTGTTTATGGGATTCCCGAAATTCGCTTAACAACTGGCCTCTTATTAAAAGGTCAGGAGGCGAGATGGGAGGGAGATGTTTTCCCCTCCTGTTTTCCCTCTGTTTCTCTCTGTTTCTCTATGTCTCTGTCTGTCATTCCAGTCTGCAGATAGATATGGCTCATAAATGGGAGGATTGGTTCTGTCTGACATCCAGAGTTAGGGCAGGGAAGATACCAACCACAGGGGCAGTCTGTGAGGATAGGTCCTTCTGCAGATGAACCACCTGTGAGTGTGTCTCATCACTGGCTTATTGGATACATTTTCTGAAGTCATAAATCCTTTAGGACTTTGGCTGGGTTTAGCTGAAAACTATAACCTCCAGAACCTGTAAATTGTACGCTGAAGCTATGCATGTTTCATGTTAATGTACAGTAGCTTCTCACAGGTGGAATACCTGTTTTGTGGTATAGTAATGCCAATACAGTAATCTAATCCCAGTAATTGGAGGAAAGCTTTCTAATGCATTCAGGTATATGAGAAAACAAATACTGTAAGTGTATACAAATAAAACCAAAATCAGGTTAAAGATATTATTCCCGTTTTTTGCTGTGGCTGTGTTTAGAATGGCTGCAGGTCTGGTTTCAGGCTTCACACACTGTGACCCCAGGTTGGGAGGTTTGCGGTTACCTCAGCTCCTCTAATATTAATCACCCCCCCCCCCCCCTATATTATCTCCTTCTGGGATCCCTTTACACAGGCAGGGGCGAGGTGCTGTTTAACACACACACACAGACAGTCACACACACCCCATGTCCAGCCCCACATGTGTGTGAACCGAGGAAGATGGACAGGCCGAGGATGAAATACTTATAAAAGTACAGCACATATGAAGAAGAGGGAGTGGAGTTATACACCTTGATGGTGTGTGTGCTCAGCTAAGTGTCGCTGATGCATAGCTGTAGAGTGTCCAAATAAGCATTTCCTTGGTTTCTCCAAAGTACAGTAAAGCTAAAACAGCATCTCCATGGTGTGGCTGTGGGCTTGCAGCTGAGCTCTCGTGGCTTAGTGGGCCTGCTGGTAGTTTTGTCCCAGTCAGCTCGCTACAAAGAGCGTTTAGCCGCTCCTGAATAATCCAGACGGCCAGAGTGAGCCGCCGGCCGGCAGATGGGGACCTGAGGTTGGTTGAAACAGGAGAGCGGAGGGACACCTGAGGAGGGACACAGAGGAGAGACACAGAGGAGAGACCCGGGGACTGGCTGGTCCTTGGGTGTGGTCGCCCAGCGTGTCACCTGATCCCATGCAGCCCCCTTCTGCTTCCCCCGCCTTCCTCTCTTCCTCTCCCCAGGACCACTGTAAGGAAGAGAGCGACAGAGAGGGTTGTGACTGGGTTAAATGCACCCATCCACCTGAACAGTGTCTGGTTGCAGTTGGTCGTCTTGGGGTGCTTGTTGTGCCAACTGTGTGGTGGTGGTGGTCTTTTACATATGTGTGTGTGTGTGTATGTGTGGAGGGCTTGGTGCTGTTTTTTGTGTTTGACAATTAAAGTACCAAAAGGGTACTCAACATGTCTCAGGTTGATTGTGTATTATGGTTTGTAACTTATTCTGAGGTACATCACTTCCAATTTTTGGATGAAAACTATTTTTGAGGACTATTGATGACAATGCAAGGTTGTTCTCTGCATCTTTTAAGTGTGTTTTCCGCCAAACGCACCAGGTGCAACACCCCGAAGTGTTTCATGTTCCAAACTGTCAAGCCATCACATTTACTCTATCCGCTATAGCCTGACTGCAACGACCCACCCGTGCTGAAGGCACAGCCCAGCTCAGTAACTTATCCCCCTGTCCCTAACCTTTCTGTGCAGGAGGGGTATCCATCATCTTAAAGTGCGATCCATTCGAGCCCAACTTCAGCCGGTGGAAAGGCCTTAGCCAGCGTGTGTGTGGGTACAACTTATGAGCTGTCACTGCAAAGTGCAGAGCCTTGCTGGAAACTGACAACCGGCGAATGACTGACACTGACATTTCAGCTGGTATAATTGTGTGTGTATGTGTGAAGGCCAAGTGCTCGCTCTCGCTCATTTTTCTTATCGGTTGCCTTTCTTTTTCTCTCTTTCTCCTCTTTTACATCTCCTCCCTCTTCCTCTTCCCCTCCTCTCTCATTCCTCCTTGCGATGCTGTGCACACAAGTCCCACTTATCACCGAGACTGCTTAATCAGTGTCACCTCCTGAACTCCCACTGAACTGGGGCTAAGGAGGGCAGCAACACACCCACTGCTACCAGCTCTCACAGTCTCACGTCAGAATTAGACTTTCATCCATGTTTCTCAAACGTCAAATTTCAAAGTTGTTCCAAACGTCAAATTTCGAAGTGTTAAGTTTAGATATTAACTCCAAATTCTTAAGGTTAGGCATTAACTTCGAATGGTTAAGGTTTGGGATAGTCTTAAAACAAAAATATTAAAACAACTTTCTATCGCTGAATTCAAACTTGCAACCTTTCTCATCAGAGGCAGATGCCCATCCACCATCCCCGTCCACAACACCAGCAAAACTGAAACCTAGTTGAAGGTAACAGCGCTTACTGTTGCCGCTAGTGGCCGGTTTCCACGTCATCTCCCAACGTCCTCAGACATTGATGGACATTGAATACTGAATTGTATCATGGGTGACCCGGCTGCCCACTGAACTGGGGCTAGGAAGGGCAGCAATGTTCACACTGAACTGGGGCTAGTGAGGTCAGCAACACTCCCACTGAACTGGGGCTAGGAAGGGCAGCAACGTTCACACTGAACTGGGGCTAGTGAGGGCAGCAACACTCCCACTGAACTGGGATCAGGGAGGGCAGCAACACTCCCACTGAATTGGGGCTAGGAAGGGCTGCAACACTCCCACTGAACTGGGGCTAGGGAGGGCTGCAACACTCCCACTGAACTGGGGCTAGGTAGGGCAGTAACACTCCCACTGAAGTTGGGCTAGGAAGGGCTGCAACACTCCCACTGAATTTGGGCTAGGAAGGGCTGCAACACTTCCACTGAACTGGGGCTAGGAAGGGCTGCAACACTCCCACTAAATTGGAGCTAGGGAGGGCAGCAACACACCTACTGAACTGGGGCTAGGGAGGGCAGCAACACTCCCACTGAACTGGGGCTAGGGAGGTCAGCAACACATCCACTGAACTGGGGCTAGGGAGGGCAGCAACACACCTACTGAACTGGGGCTAGGGAGGTCAGCAACACATCCACTAAATTGGAGCTAGGGAGGTCAGCAACACATCCACTGAACTGGGGCTAGGGAGGGCAGCAACACATCCACTAAATTGGAGCTAGGGAGGGCAGCAACACACCCACTGAACTGGGGCTAGGGAGGTCAGCAACACATCCACTGAACTGGGGCTAGGGAGGGCAGCAACACACCTACTGAACTGGGGCTAGGGAGGTCAGCAACACATCCACTAAATTGGAGCTAGGGAGGTCAGCAACACATCCACTGAACTGGGGCTAGGGAGGGCAGCAACACATCCACTAAATTGGAGCTAGGGAGGGCAGCAACACACCCACTGAACTGGGGCTAGGGAGGGCAGCAACACACCCACTGAACTGGGGCTAGGGCTCAAATGTATCAGATCCTGGGTGCGCTCCAAGGAACTATGTTGTTACCTTTCTTTTGTTTAGATTTCAGATAAATTAACAAATAAAGTTCCTATCTTGACTAACTTTTATCCTGCCATCCCCTGTGGAAAGAGAGGAGAACCTCTTTTAGCTACTGATGTGTCTATCGTTGCTTCTTACTGCCTTCTTGTTCCACCCTTTCTCCTGAACACCCTTTTCCTTTCTTTTTTTTATTTTCTGCCTTTTCTCCATTACTCCCCTGTTCATAATTCCGCCCGACTCAGCCCCCTCAGAATCACCCCCCCAAACCACGTGATCCCCCCACCCCTCCTCTCCCCCCTTCACCCCTCCCCTCCCCTTCACCCATCCCTCTTCCCATCAGCACCAGGGGCTGATGAATGCATGGCCTCCTATTGATCGCGATGGGTGATGGATGATGGGCCTGAGATGAGTGATGGGGTGCAGTGGAAGGTGCCGATAAGGGAGCTGTAAGGGGGCGGGCCTCCCCCGCCGAGTTTAATGCCACGAGACTGGGGGCCACGACCGCTGTGGAAACCGCTCTGCCCCGTCCCTTAACCCCCCACCCACACACACATGCACACTCACCCATTCGTGTTTCTTCCCACACATCATCCTTATTTCTTCCTCCACTCTTTCTCTTTCAGCTCCGTGCTTTCTGGATCTATTGTGGAGGGAGGGGTGTGGGGGGGAGGGGGGGGGGGTGTTGGGGGGGGGAAGAGGTGGAACATGGTGTGGGTGAAGGGGGATGAGGAGTAGGGGGGAGGGAGTGGGGTAGTGGGGTAGTGGAGTGGTGGGCTCGTGAAAAGATGATGGATGATGGGGCAGGGGGGAAGACTGCTTCGCCGCTCCAAATTGATATCCAGGCAAATGTTTTTGTCTGCTGTGAAAAATGGTGCCGCAACTCTCATCTCTACTACCCCTCCCCCTCCCTCTCTTCTCTCCTCTCTTCCCCCTCTCATTTCCTGCCCCCCCCCCCCTTCCCTCTTTAGCTTTCCCTGACTGCAGTGAATCAAACGCAGCAATCCATTCCCAGCCCTTGCTTCTCCCTCGTGTGTTCCGATAGTGCCAGATCATTGCTCCGGCTTCCCGACTTTCTGCGGCCATTCCTCACTTGCTTTTATTTCCTCGTCATCATGGAAACCCACCCGGATTATTGCCCAGCACTCTTCGTTCCTCATTCCTCTCCCCACGTAGCCATCTTGATGTACCATTTACAGACAAATGCCTTGCAAAGCATGCTATCAATTGCAAGCGGAGAGGTGGCTATTGAGGGCCAGACCAGAGTAATGCTGAAAGGCCACTTGGGGATAGAGTTGTTAATTTGCAATGTTTTCTATTTCCCTGCTAATAGTGGCAGATGAACGGAAAGTTTGGTAATAAAACGTAAAACTTTTCAAAGCTCTATCAGGGTACATATTTAGAATACAGCCTTTTAGGTTTTTGACATTTCTGGTGGTTTGAAGGGTGCTTCATTAAAATCATGTGGTCTGTTAGTTTTTTGACTGTTTCACTGACTGTAGGTTTTGGGGTGGATGGGCATGGAGAGGCCTGATGCTTCCACCTCTTGACATCGGGGATCAGGGAAGAGAGGGGGGGGGGGGGAGAGAAAGCGAAAGAGGATAAATATACAGTGAGCTCCAAAAGTATTGGGACAGTGATAAATTTTTTGTTGTTTTGGCTCTGTACTCCAGCACTTTGAATTTGAAAAGCTACAAATGAATGGTAAATAATGTATTGTGTCATTTTGGAGTTTTATTTTAAATAAGAATATTATATGTTTCTTAACACTTCTACATTAATGTGGATGCTACTATGATTACGGATAGTCCTGAATGAATCGTGACTAATGATGAGAGAGTATTACAATAACAGGGGAGGGTAGCATTTTTTGGGGGGTATGATATTTAGTTTGAGGTCACTTAGAAATGTCCTTGTTTTCGAAAGAAAAGCTATTTTTTTGTCCATTAAAATAACATAAAATTGATCAGAAATACAGTGTAGACATTGTTAATGTTGTAAATGGCTATTGTAGCTGGAAACGGCTGATTATTAATGGAATATCTACATAGGCGTACAGAGGCCCATTATCAGCAACCATCAGTCCTGTGTTCCAATGGCACGTTGTGTTTGCTAATCCAAGTTTATCATTTTAAAAGGCTAATTGATCATTAGAAAACCCTTTTGCAATTATGTTAGCCCAGCTGAAAACTGTTGTGCTGATTAAAGAAGCAATAAAACTGGCCTTCTTGACACTAGTTGAGTATCTGGAGCATCAGCAATTGTGGGTTCGATTACAGGCTCAAAATGGCCTGAAACTCGTCAGTCATTCTTGTTCTGAGAAATGAAGGCTATTCCATGCGAGAAATTGCCAAGAAACTGAAGATCTCGTACAACGCTGTGTACTACTCCCTTCACAGAACAGCGCAAACTGGCTCTAACCAGAATAGAAAGAGGAGTGGGAGGCCCAGTGCACAACCTAGCAAGAGGACAAATACATTAGAGTGTCTAGTTTGAGAAACAGACGCCTGACAGTTCCTCAACTGGAAGCTTCATTAAATAGTACCCGCAAAACACCAGTCTCAACGTCAACAGTGAAGAGGCAACTCCGGGATGCTGACCTTCTAGGCAGAGTTGCAAAGAAAAAGCCATCTCAGACTGGCCAATAAAAATAAAAGATTAAGCTGGGCAAAATAACTCAGACACTGGACAGAGGAAGATTGGAAAAAAGTGTTATGGACAGACGAATCGAAGTTTGAGGTGTTTGGATCACAAAGAAGAACATTTGTGAAACGCAGACCAAATGAAAAGATGCTGGAGGAGTACTTGATGCCATCTGTCAAGCATGGTAGAGGCAATGTGATGGTCTGGGGGTGCTTTGGTGGTGGTAAAGTGGGAGATTTGTACAGGGTAAAAGGGATCTTGAAGAAGGAAGGCTATCAATACATTTTGCAACGCCATGCCATACCCTGTGGACGGTGCTTGATTGGAGCCAATTTCCTCCTACAACAGGACAATGACCCAAAGCCCAGCTCCAAACTATGCAATAACTATTTAGGGAAGAAGCAGTGAGCTGGTATTCTGTCTATAATGGAGTGGCCAGCACAGTCATTGGATCTCAAACCTATTGAGCTGTTGTGGGAGCAGCTTGACTGTATGGTACGTAAGAAGTGCCCATCAAACCAATCCAACTTGTGGGAGGTGCTTCAGGAAGCATGGGGTGAAATCTCTTCAGATTACCTCAACAAATTGACAACTAGAATGCCAAAGGTCTGCAAGGCTGTAATTGCGGCAAATGGAGGATTCTTTGACAAAAACAAAGTTTGAAGGACACAATTATTATTTCAATTAAAAATCATTATTTCTAACCTTGTCAACCTTCCTATGCATTTTGCTATATTTCCTATTCAAACTCATTTCATGTATGTTTTCATGGAAAACTAGGACATTTCTAAGTGACCCCAAACTTTTGAACGGTAGTATACCTCTGTAACTTTATATTTATACTGTAACATTATATACATTATTTACAATACACAATACATTATTTACCATTAATTTCTATTGGCACAAAATATTCTGAAACACAACCAAAACAAACAGCAAATTCATCCAACAAATGTGTAGAGTCACAAGCTTGATGTAGTCATTGCGTGCTATGAATATGGGACAAATACAAAACTTTTGACTACTTTAATACACATATAAGTGAATTTGTCCCAATACATTTGGTCCCCTAAAATGGGGGGACTATGTACAAAAGTGCTGTAATTTCTAAACGGTTCACCCGATATGGATCAAAATACCCTAACATTAAAGGTTATAGTCTGCACTTTAACCTCATAGTCATTGTATCATTTCAAATCCAAAGTGCTGGAGTACAGAGCCAAAACAACAAAACATTTGTCACTGTCCCAACACTTTTGGAGCTCAGTGTAGAGCGAGAGAGAGGGATGAGCTCAGTGCAGTGCTTAAGGAGAGAACCATCTGCAGAAGAGATTCAGGGTTAGATTAGGAGCGAGGCAAGGCTCCAGCGCCAGGATTACGGGTGCGAGACAGCAACAACACGATTAGGAGACAATCCAGCCGCCTGGAACAAGCTCTGCCACCCATCCACCCGGGAACACGCACGCACACACACACACACACACATGCACACACACAGCCGGACATCCATGGATTTGGCCAGCGGTGTGTGTGTCTGTGGCATCAGCAGCAGTGTGACCATGGTCCAGGGGTCACATCTGGGTGATAAACATTTATTCATAAGCAGAGACGTCATAAATCAACCTCATAATGCCTCACCTTCATTATCATAAAACTGAGACGACGTGCTAATTGTCATTTATATCTTGGACTTTGTCCTCATAATAGGATTATCGAACGTTCATTGTTCTACATTATATATTACTGTAAAGACTGTCAGAGACTGGGTCAAATGAATGAACATAGTAAAATCCACATTTATAATAATGTCAAACAACTTGCAAATGCAAATTGGTCACCTTTGGAAATATGTCAAGTGTAAACAATATAGTTTCATGCATCTTAATGCATGATCAGATATGGAAGCAGGGCACCAGTTGTGCCAGGGAACCAGATGTACTGTAACTGTAATCCCAGTTCACCCACTGGGCAGCCCAGTGCAGTAAGGGACCAGGCAGGAACAGGATGCCACCATGCTACTCCCATAAAACAAATCTTCCTGACATCTGGGCCTCAGCCTTTCTCCTGACTCCAGACAGATGTTAGCCTCTGATGCTGCATCCTTTTTAAGCTCAGCCTCTTAGGGTGCATAAAGACTTTACTGTTCTTTACTAAGGTTTATCATGAGGTTTACCATGCTTTATACTACAGCAACCTATAGGGTCAAGGTCAAAAGGGTACAGGAGGGATTTAAAATAAAGGGTGAAATTTGGTGTCAGCGGTTGATCCCTTTTTACTGCTGCCAGCAGGTTCCTTAAAGACGTGGGTGGATGGAAAGAACAGTAGGTGGATGTGTTCTAGGTCTTTGTGTTTTCTCTGCTATAGTTTAGTGTTTATATGCTGTGTGTATTATGTACAGGTATTATAGAGAATTAGGGCAGATGTTGCAGAGGTCAGATAGTCATAGCTAGCTAAGCTTGGTGCAGTGATGTCACCGTCTCTAAGTAACTGTTGCCTGGAAGTGAATAGTTTTCACGGTTTAAACTTTAGGGGTACTGTTGGTTGACTTTGGAATATGCAGTGCTTTTTTTAAATATAAGTAGGTTTGGTACATACATAGTACACAAAGTTGATTGTTTTAACCTATCACGTATAAAATACCATAATGAGAACATAATGACCTTTCCCAAAATCAAACATTTAAACATTGGTAAAAAAGACTTAGATCAGTATCGCTCCCTTCAGCAACTTTTTCAGCCTCTACCAGATATACAGTTGGGGGTCAAATCCCTTGTTATTCCCAGTCTCAGTGGATTTATAGAGTTTGTCCAGTCTGTTTGGTTGGCCACCACAGTAATAATTAAAGGGATGATTTGCTGAGCTGAACTTAGGGATCAATTATCACCATAAATCTTGCTTATGTAATTAATAAAGATGAGAACCATCCAGGACACACACACACACACACACACACACACACACACACACACACACACACACACACACACAGATACTGAAGCAAGCACATACACACACACACACACACACACACACACATTCAGATGCAGTTTTGATCCGTTTTGGCCATGTTTTGGTGATCATTGCTATGAATTGCAGCAATGCGGGTGGAACTATGAATATAAATTTTTTGTGTGTGAAATAGTTCATTAAAGGGATACTTCAGGATACTTTGGGATTTTGGCAATCTACTTCCCCAGAGTCAGATGAACTCATGGATACTATTTTTATGTCTCTGCATCCAGTATGAAGGAAGTTAGAGGTAGTTTTGCGAGCCAATGCTAACTAGCGTTAGTGCAATGACAGGAAGTCTATGGTATATACTAGCATGCTAACAGTTACCATAGACGTCCAGTCATTGCGCTAACGCTAGTTAGCAATTGAGCTAACGCTAGTTAACAACTTCCTTCAAACTGTACGCAGAGATATACAGTAAAAATGGTATCCACGAATTCAGCTGACTTTGGGGAAGTAGATAAAGTGCTTAATTTCCACATTATGAGGTTGGAATAATACTGGGAAATAGTGAAAATTATGATAATGCCCTTTTACTGTAAGAGCTGTTTGAAAAGACCGCCTGAAATTTCCAACAAGCTCTCAGTCTCATGTCAGAATTACACGTTCATCCATGTTTTTAAAACGTCAAATTTCAAAGTTGTTCCAAATGTCACATTTTGAAGTGTTTAAGGTTAAGTTTAGGCATTAACTCTGAATTCTTAAGGTTAGGCATTAACCCTGAATGGTTAATTTAAGGTTCAAGATTTGGGTTAGGCTTAAATCTAAAATATCAAAAACAACTTTCTATCGCTGGATTTGAACAACCTGACTCTTTGGCTCTTTGGAACCAGAGGCAGATGCTTACGCTCATCCATCATCCACATCCACAATGCTCCAGCAAAATCAAAGCCTACTTAAAATGTCTGCCTGTTTTGGTGGGATGGAGTTTTGGCCTATAGAGTTCCAAACCTCTCTGTCAATAACAGCTAGTTTTCAGTTTCCCCCTCCCCACTCAGACCATTCCCAGACAGTCCTATCAAAAATCTTGCTTGAGAAATTGCTCTTAGCTAAGAAGCTATTTTTGTTTATTTTTGAACATTGTAATTGAAAATGATCTTAATTGTTTCCAATAAATTATATCAATATTTGATATTGAGTAAAAAAAAAAAAGCTGCATTGGACCTTTAAAGCCAGACTCAGTAAGTCCCAAATAATATCACATTTTCTTTAATTGTTTAATATATCTCAAAATGGATACATGAAAGCTTAATTTGCCATTTGGGTCACTTCAAAGTGATACAAAATAAAGTCATCACGAGTTATAAGTACTGCAGCGTTGTATACAAATTGCAGGTCAGATTTCTCCAGGTAATTATGACGCATAGGCCAATTGACCATTTTTGTCACATTCTATCTGTTGCTCTGATCCATCCACTACTACAGCAACACATCAACAATACAAATAGGCCTATCTACAGTTGAAATCGGAAGTTTACATACACTTAGGTTGGAGTCATTAAAACTCGTTTTTCAACCAATCCACAAATTTCTTGTTAACAAACTATAGTTTTGGCAAGTTATTTCACTAATAATTCACTGTATTACAATTCCAGTGGATCAGAAGTTTACATACACTAAGTTGACTGTGCCTTTAAACAGTTTGGAAAATTCCAGAAAATGATGTCATGGCTTTGGAAGCTTCTGATATGCTAATTGACATCATTTGAGTCAATTGGAAGTGTACCTGTGGATGTATTTCAAGGCCTACCTTCAAACTCAGTGCCTCTTTGCTTGACATCATGGGAAAATCAAAAACAATCAGCCAAGACCTCAGAAAAAAATGGTAGACCTCCACATGTCTGGTTCATCCTTGGGAGCAATTTCCAAATGCCTGAAGGCACCACGTTCATCTGTACAAACAATAGTACGCAAGTATAAACACCATGGGACCACGCAGCCGTCATGAAGGAGACGCGTTCTGTCTCCTAGAGATGAACGTACTTTGGTGCGAAAAGTGCAAATCAATCCCAGAACAACAGCAAAGGACCTTGTGAAGATGCTGAAGGAAACAGGTACAAAAGTATCTATATCCACAGTAAAACGAGTCCTGTATTGACATAACCTGAAAGGCCGCTCAGCAAGGAAGAAGCCACTGCTCCAAAACCGCCATAAAAAAGCCAGACTACGGTTTGCAACTGCACATGGGGACAAAGATCGTACTTTTTGGAGAAATGTCCTCTGGTCTGATGAAACAAAAATAGAACTGTTTGGCCATAATGACCATCATTATGTTTGGAGGAAAAAGGTGGTTGCTTGCAAGCCGAAGAACACCATCCCAACCGTGAAGCACGGGGTGGCAGCATCATGCTGTGGGGGTGCTTTGTTGCAGGAGGGACTGGTGCACTTCACAAAATAGATGGCATCATGAGGAAGGAAAATTATTTGGATATATTGAAGCAACATCTCAAGACATCAGTCAGGAAGTTAAAGCTTGGTCGCAAATGGGTCTTCCAAATGGACAATGACCCCAAGCATACTTCCAAAGTTGTGGCAAAATGGCTTAAGGACAACAAAGTAAATGTATTGGAGTGGCTGTCACAAAGCCCTATAGAACATTTGTGGGCAGAACTGAAAAAGTGTGTGCGAGCAAGGAGGCCTACAACCTGACTCAGTTACACCAGATTTGTCAGGAGGAATGGGCCAAAATTCACCCAACTTATTGTGGGAAGCTTGTTGAAGGCTACCCGAAACGCTTGACCCAAGTTAAACAATTTAAAGGCAATGCTACCAAATACTAATTTAGTGTATGTAAACTTCTGACCCACTGGGAATGTGATGAAAGAAATAAAACCTGAAATAAATAATTCTCTCTACTATTATTCTGACATTTCACATTCTTAAAATAAAGTGGTGATCCTAACTGACCTAAGACAGGGAATTTTTACTAGGATTAAATGTCAGGAATTGTGAAAAACTGAGTTTAAATGTATTTGGCTAAGGTGTATGTAAACTTCCGACTTCAACTGTATATCTCTCTCATTATAAACAAGACTCATTATAAATGATAGTTGAGTGGTACAGAATAAAAGTGTAATTTAGCTGACAAATGCGTGTGGTAACGGTTCATATATTGGCTCCTGGCTGTCAGTCCATCTGTCTACACCATTTTGGGATGTAGTCCACCATAAAACCCACAGAAGAAGAAGGCCGTCTGTCTGTCTGTCAGCCGATGATGCATAGAAGAGGATTTTTGAAAACACAGACGGGTCTGTAACAAAGTTGCTCTGATGTTGCTAGCTTGATTTTCTGAGTAAAACTGGAAACTGGAATTGTGGGTGATTTTCATTTAGCAAGGCAGGGATTCCTCACTCTCGACTAGTGCCAGGATCATGCTGCTGTGGACAGTGCCAATAATAATCACGAAAGCCTGAGCTAGCTGTCTACTGGTAAATGAAACTACAGTACAGTAGTTACACAGCAAGGTAGCGAGCTAATTTAGCTGGCCAGCAAACAGCTGTCAATATATTCTAGCTTTGCTAAATGTGCAAACCGGTGGTGTAGCCTACTATAGTACAAATAAACGTTTGTGCACTTACATGCAAACTTTGCTGGAGTTGTTAGCTGGCTAATTGTTTTCCTCTTGGATGTTTTGTTTACTATTGCAACCTTTTGATGGCGAATTTATTTTATAGTTCAACATAGGCTAGCTAGTTGCTAAGGGTCAGCCTTTCCAGATACGTTTTTGCATTGCAAGACTGAGATCAAGCAGATAACGGCACTATAGTTGCACCGCAGTATATTGTTGTCTAGCTATGTACATTTGAATTTCATTTAACTGCTGTTACGTTCGTAGCTGTCTTGTAAATTGTTATTTTATAATACAGCAGCCTACATGCTTGTTGTAACTAGAAGAGGCCTACTGGTTGATATGCATCAAAGGGTGGCTGGCCCAGCAGCTGCTTAAGAACTCTCAGGTAGCCTAGACTCTAGAGCATGTTATGACGTCTTATGACTTACTGAGTCTGGCTTTAAGTGTTCCATACACATAGTAGACACAGGTCAGTTTTAGATACCTGGCATCATATCAAAACATTTTGTCACTGAATACACACATTTGAGCAAAGAGTACCTCATTTCAGCACTGGACAGCTCCTGTTGAAGTACAGCCTGATACAGAAAACAGCATGCCTGGTGATGTCATATTATTATGTAGAGTGGGTCATGTTTTGAGAGTGAGATACTGTAGATGATATGGAAATTGATAGGTGTTATGCAATAAGAAAGGAGACACCTTCAACCGGCGGTAAAATAATAGCTGGAAGGGGTTCTGCTTATCGTTGCTCAAATCCTCCATGACACACATGCCCGTGCACAGTCACACACATGCACACACATGCACACGTACACGTACACATGCGCAGGCACACACACACGCACACACGCGCACAAACACACATGCGCACACACACATACACACACAAATGTAGTGATCCACTCTATTCCCATATTGTACATCCGAAATACAGTCTGGCAGACATTGCCTGCAGGGCCTATCTCTCTTCACAATGGCCAATCTCTGCCTGTAGCTAAAGAAAACCAGTTGATCTATCCATCCCCAGGGTCATCTAGGGTAGTCCCAGCGTCAGACACAATCTCCAAATCATCCGCCGCTGAAATCTATGCTGCTGTAAAGTAAGGGATTACACTGGTACTGGTTATATGAGATCCCTCAGTACTTCCTCCCTGCTCTTGTATTCAGAGATGGAACAGAAATCTTTGGGAGGAGAAGATTCTACAAAACACATGTTCATAGATGGGATTATGTGGCTAAATTCTGTCATGTGTAGTTCTTTAAGTTTTCTACTTATGCTGATCTGTGTATTGCTTTTCTTGACGTCGTATCTTATCCTGTGCATACAGTGGGGAAAAAAAGTATTTAGTCAGCCACCAATTGTGCAAGTTCTCCCACTTATAAAAATGAGAGAGGCCTGTAATTTCATCATAGGTACACGTCAACTATGACAGACAAAATGAAGAAAAAAAATCCAGAAAATCACATTGTAGGATTTTTTATGAATTTATTTGCAAATTATGGTGGAAAATAAGTATTTGGTCAATAACAAAAGTTTCTCAATACTTTGTTATATACCCTTTGTTGGCAATGACACAGGTCAAACGTTTTCTGTAAGTCTTCACAAGGTTTTCACACACTGTTGCTGGTATTTTGGCCCATTCCTCCATGCAGATCTCCTCTAGAGCAGTGATGTTTTGGGGCTGTCGCTGGGCAACACAGACTTTCAACTCCCTCCAAAGATTTTCTATGGGGTTGAGATCTGGAGACTGGCTAGGCCACTCCAGGACCTTGAAATGCTTCTTACGAAGCCACTCCTTCGTTGCCCGGGCGGTGTGTTTGGGATCATTGTCATGCTGAAAGACCCAGCCACGTTTCATCTTCAATGCCCTTGCTGATGGAAGGAGGTTTTCACTCAAAATCTCACGATACATGGCCCCATTCATTCTTTCCTTTATACGGATCAGTCGTCCTGGTCCCTTTGCAGAAAAACAGCCCCAAAGCATGATGTTTCCACCCCCATGCTTCACAGTAGGTATGGTGTTCTTTGAATGCAACTCAGCATTCTTTGTCCTCCAAACAAGACGAGTTGAGTTTTTACCAAAAAGTTATATTTTGGTTTCCTCTGACTATATGACATTCTCCCAATCCTCTTCTGGATCATCCAAATGCACTCTAGCAAACTTCAGACGGGCCTGGACATGTACTGGCTTAAGCAAGGGGACACGTCTGCAATGCAGGATTTGAGTTCCTGGCGGAGTAGTGTGTTACTGATGGTAGGCTTTGTTACTTTGGTCCCAGCTCTCTGCAGGTCATTCACTAGGTCCCCCCGTGTGGTTCTGGGATTTTTGCTCACCGTTCTTGTGATCATTTTGACCCCACGGGGTGAGATCTTGCGTGGAGCCCCAGATCGAGGGAGATTATCAGTGGTCTTGTATGTCTTCCATTTCCTAATAATTGCTCCCACAGTTGATTTCTTCAAACCAAGCTGCTTACCTATTGCAGATTCAGTCTTCCCAGCCTGGTGCAGGTCTACAATTTTGTTTCTGGTGTCCTTTGACAGCTCTTTGGTCTTGACCATAGTGGAGTTTGGAGTGTGACTGTTTGAGGTTGTGGACAGGTGTCTTTTATACTGATAACAAGTTCAAACAGGTGCCATTAATACAGGTAACGAGTGGAGGACAGAGGAGCCTCTTAAAGAAGAAGTTACAGGTCTGTGAGAGCCAGAAATCTTGCTTGTTTGTAGGTGACCAAATACTTATTTTCCACCATCATTTGCAAATAAATTCATTAAAAATCCTACAATGTGATTTTCTGGAATTTTTTTTCTCAATTTGTCTGTCATAGTTGACGTGTACCTATGATGAAAATGACAGGCCTCTCTCATCTTTTTAAGTGGGAGAACTTGCACAATTGGTGGCTGACTAAATACTTTTTTTCCCCACTGTATTTTCTTTGTAGACATACAGTGGAGAGAACATGTATTTGATACACTGCCGATTTTGCAGGTTTTCTTACTTACAAAGCATGTAGAGGTCTGTAATTTTTATCATAGGTACACTTCAACTGTGAGAGACGAAATCTAAAACAAAAATAAAGAAAATCACATTGTATGATTTTTAAGTAATTAATTTGCATTTTATTGCATGACATAAGTATTTGATACATCAGAAAAGCAGAACTTAATATTTGGTACAGAAACCTTTGTTTGCAATTACAGAGATCATTCATTTCCTGTAGGTCTTGACCAGGTTTGCACACACTGCAGCAGGGATTTTGGCCCACTCCTCTATACAGACCTTCTCCAGATCCTTCAGGTTTCGGGGCTGTCGCTGGGCAATACGGACTTTCAGCTCCCTCCAAAGATTTTCCATTGGGTTCATGTCTGGAGACTGGCTAGGCCACTCCAGGACCTTGAGATGCTTCTTACGGAGCCACTCCTTAGTTGCCCTGGCTGTGTGTTTCGGGTCGTTGTCATGCTGGAAGACCCAGCCACGACCCATCTTCAATGCTCTTACTGAGGGAAGGAGGTTGTTGGCCAAGATCTCGCGATACATGACCCCATCCATCCTCCCCTCAATACGGTGCAGTCGTCCTGTCCCCTTTGCAGAAAAGCATCCCCAAATAATGATGTTTACACCTCCATGCTTCACGGTTGGGATGGTGTTCTTGGGGTTGTCCTCATCCTTCTTCTTCCTCCAAACACGGTGAGTGGAGTTTAGACCAAAAAGCTCTATTTTTGTCTCATCAGACCACATGACCTTCTCCCATTCCTCCTCTGGATCATCCAGATGGTCATTGGCAAACTTCAGACGGGCCTGGACATGCGCTGGCTTGAGCAGGGGGACCTTGCGTGCGCTGCAGGATTTTAATCCATGACGGCGTAGTGTGTTACTAATGGTTTTCTTTGAGACTGTGGTCCCAGCTCTCTTCAGGTCATTGACCAGGTCCTGCCGTGTAGTTCTGGGCTGATCCCTCACCTTCCTCATGATCATTGATGCCCCACGAGGTGAGATCTTGCATGGAGCCCCAGACCGAGAGTGATTGACCGTCATCTTGAGCTTCTTCCATTTTCTAATAATTGCGCCAACAGTTGTTGCCTTCTCACCAAGCTGCTTGCCTATTGTCCTGTAGCCCATCCCAGCCTTGTGCAGGTCTACAATTGTATCCCTGATGTCCTTACACAGGTCTCTGGTCTTGGCCATTGTGTGGACAGGTGTCTTTTATACAGGTAACAAGTTCAAACAGGTGCAGTTAATACAGGTAATGAGTGGAGAACAGGGGGGCTTCTTAAAGAAAAACTAACAGGTCTGTGAAAGCCGGAATTCTTACTGGTTGGTAGGTGATCAAATACTTATGTCATGCAATAAAATGCAAATTAATTACTTAAAAATCATACAATGTGATTTTCTGGATTTTTGTTTTAGATTCCGTCTCTCACAGTTGAAGTATACCTATGATAAAAATGACAGACCTCTACATGCTTTGTAAGTAGGAAAACCTGCAAAATCGGCAGTGTATCAAATACTTGTTCTCCCCACTGTAGGTACAATATAATATATGCCATTTAGCAGACGCTTTTATCCAAATCGATTTACAGTCATGCATGTATACATTTCACGTATGGTGATCCCATTAATTTAACCCACTATCCTGCCGTTGCAAGCGCCATGCTCTACTAACTGAGCCAAATAGGACTACATGAGTACTCAAAAATCAACTTCAGACATGTCACTCACAGGGACCTATTGTGCCAACCCTTCTACAGATAATACAGATGATACAGTTTGATTGGCAAATTAAATGACAACTCCTCCTTCAAGTCCGCCTCATCGATTCCCTCCCCCCGCCTCCCTGACCCCCTTTTAAAGGTGAGGTAGAAGCTCACTCTGATAAATGGCCTAGGATTGATTTGTATTTAATTAACAATTTGCCCGAGACGTTTGAAAACTCTCTCTCTCTCTCTCTCTCTCTCTCTCTCTCTCTCTCTCTCTGTGTGTGTTATTGGCCTGGTCTCTGAGGGTTGGTGAGGCATGGACGGGGAGGAGAGGGGATGCATGGGTAATTTATGGTGTGATCGATAAGTCCTAGTCTAACATCCAACGGCTGGGATAAGAGGGCCAGGAGGACTGTCAGGGTCTACACACTGAAGGGAGGAGAGCTGGAAGAAAGGATGCATTGTTTGAATGGAGGATAGGGAGAGTTTGAGGAAGGTAAGGGGGAGGGAGAAAGTGAGGGATGAAGAAAAGAACCATGCGGATGGTGTGAGAGGCAGTGAGAGAGATGAGTGGGAGACAGAGAAAGAGGGAATTTACATCAGAGGAAGAGGTAGAGACCAGATCAGGATGGTGGGAGAGGAGAGGAAACGAGAAGAGAAGAAGAAATGATGAATGGGACTGGGAGAAAAAGAGAGTTGAGAGAATAATACTGTTGTAATCTAGGGAACCATGTGCTTACCAAACATCATGCTTATCAGCATACATAGCACAAGAGAGCCCAAATCACTCACACTGCCATTGAAGACAAGTCAGGTGACTGCAAAGCGTGTAGACCTGGCTAAAACATCTGATAACACTCTAAAATCAATGACTACTTGTGTATCCAGTCTAACAAGTTCATCTCTGAGAGACTGAGAACCATTTGTGTTCAATCCAAATACAAAGAAGATGTCAACAAGCTAGCGTAGTTGAAGTATCCATACATATTTTTCTACTATATGATTTACCTGCCATCATCCCCTCCTGTTATACAGTGTTATTCTGTGACATCCCCAATAGGGGGCAATAGTGGGTTTAGGTACCAGGATCCCCATCCCTATACCTCACTGCACTCCTCCAGAGAGCGTCCTCTGTGCAAAGATGGATAGCACAACCGTCTCTCTCCAAATGGACAAATGAAAACACCTTTAGGGGCCAACCTGTACAAACCTATATAATGCCTGCTGTGCACTGTAAAATGGAACGTCTCATTATGGTAAAATCCCCTTAAGCGAGAAGAGACGCCCGTAAAAGTAATGCACTTCAAGACACAGACACACAGTGACACATCCTCCATCGAAGAGGCCCATAACAGGTATACGCTCACGGCAAGTAATAAGGTGACCCGTTTATGCGGCAGAACTTGGGCCAAGGTGAGAACAAAAACATTAGTCATAGGCAGCACTCACCCCGTAGATCGTCGGTCGCAGGTTCCTGACCCATTTTGCGGATGCGGCCTTCAAATGGGGCCCTGAGCAGGCATGGTTTGGGACGACACCACACCTTTTACTACCAGCCCATAAAAGTGTTTTATAACATATCTTGTAATGTAGCACATTAAGGTTGCTGTTGTTCTAGCAAGGTCATTTTTCCTCCCTTCCTTCCTCCCTCGCTCGAACGAACCCCCCTCTCGTCTTGCTGGATGGGACATACTTAGCATGCTGTGACACCACACTGTGATGTTATTACTTATAAAGAGATGAACATGGAGAAAATATACACACATATGGATAACTATGAGGACTGCATCATGACAAGGTTATCTTTAGTATCAAATGCAGATATCCTGTGTTGAACAGCCACATGGTACCCATTGGTTAGTGGGCCTGTGTGTGTGTGCGTGTGTCTTTGGTTTTACTTCTAGATAACATCCACCATTCGAGTTTAGCTAAGGATTAGCACTCCATCCACAGTAGACCTAGTTCTCCTGCCCTTTTTATTTATAGCTTTTTATCATTCATATTTCTGCTCGTCTTCATACTTTTTATTATTCCTCTCTTCAGTATTAAGTCCCAGGGTTTTTCTCCTAATCCCGTCATTCAATCCAGCCCCCCACCTCTCCGTTCTGTCGAGCAGTAATAAAAGAAATGCATAATCCAGTGTTGAAAAATATTAGATTTGCTTGTTGGAATGCAGCGGCGCATATTGGATTATGGGTGGCTTTGGCCTGGTCTGGCTTGTCTGGTGAGGCTGTGGGCAGGGGGTTTACCGTTATTTATGACTGCCCGGATCTAAGATGATGGGACTGGAAAACCTGACGTTTTTTTCCCCTTTTTCCCCTCCTTTTTATTTTTACTGCGCCACGCTCATTTCTTTAATACCTTCTAAAATGTAAATCCGTAGGCACACATACATCCCGGACAATGCCCCCGATATGAATTTTATGTAAAACGTACCCATAACTCTAGCCCATGATGGAACATATGACTCCTTGAAATTTCATTAAGTAAAAGGGTTGCGTGTTTGTGGGAGAGAGTGGGAGGGGGGTGGGGGTTGTTGGGAAGACAGAGGGAGGTCTTATTAGCAAAGGTTTGTGTATGCATGCGTGTTATTGGTGGGGGAGGTGTCTGCATGTGACTGTGCATGTGCGTGCCTGCAGGTGTGTGTGTCTTTGTGCCTGTGTGTCTGTGTGTGTTGATGTGTGTGTCTAGAATGAAGTAAGGAGGGGGTTAGCATCAAGATCAGTGAAATACAAAGAGGACCGTCATATTAACTAAAGGGGAGAGCCTTTTACCAACATTAGAATAATCCAAGCATGGGTAGTAGCCTAGCATGGGGGGCTCGGCTTAGATTTAACATGCACTTATGCAGGTGAGCAATCTGAATACAGGACTGAATAAATAAGGACAATCTCAATAATTATAATATTTTAAGAAAAGCAGAAAGGGGACTGAGTGACCTCAGTCTGATCCTCAATCAACCTTAATAATAAAACACACAGAGAGTGGATGGGGTAGAATGTATTCTCCTATGTGTGTTTAGCTGTGGGCTGTACTGTACCTACTTTATCTCATGTTAAATTGTGACAATCCATGCATCTACTGTATTTGTTCATCTATACTGAAAATGTCCATGTCTGCAAACATTGTTGTTCATTTTCAATGTCTTATTGATACCCAGTACTCAGTCATGTGAATTCCCCATGTAATGTTGAAAGCCATAAATTACGCCATGAAGGTGTGTGTGCATATATGTGTGTATAGCACTGTGCGTGTGTGTATCAATGTGAGAATGTGTATACTGTGTGTTTTATACAGTATGTGTGTTGCTGTAAGCGTGTGAACATGTGTGTATGTCTCTGTGTGTGTCTGACACCATGTTGGGGTGGTTGCCTCTCATTCTATTAGGAGACTAGTGGGACTGGGCCTCCCTGTCTCCCCCTCTCCCTCCAAGGCCCTGCATGCATTTGACTTAAAGCTGCTGTTTGATGATGTCCACTGAGCCATCCATTGGGCCGTCTGCCCTTTTGAACTTGGAAGTGGCCCAGAAGGATTAGTCTTTGAATGGCTGCTTGGATTGGAAGATCAAATAGCCTCTTCAGTCCAGTGACAGACAGATCCACAGTTACCACACAGGGTAGAATAGGAACTCATCTGGCCCACAAACACATACAAGTCCTGAAATAGTTTAGTTTGGTGTTCTGGCCAATACTATTTATATGTAGATTTACGAACTGAGCGTGAAACTATTTTAATGACATTTTGAAATGATCCCAATCCACTTTTGGAATTCACATTTTTGTTACATGTTATATGTTATATGAATATTAGTGAGAGGTGTAAAAATGTCAAGATCATAAGGGTAGGATTCAAGGATTTGTCTTGTGTAAATACTGTAAATGTTGGAATGTGCGCAGGATAATGGGCATAATTGAATGCAGAATATGAAGTAAAGATATAGGCAGACACACACACACACACACACACACACACACACACAAACACAGCTATTCTATTAATAAGGAGGCTGCCAATCCATAATGTGGAAATCATGCTCCGGCGGTATCGATCGCAGCGGGCGAGGAGGGAGTGTGTATGTGTGATGGTGGTGGGGGGGTTAGCAAGGAGCCCAGACACTCCAGTCTATTGGATTGAGATTCATTCGCTATTTAAGGGTCAGAGATCGGGCCATGGGCGCGGTGGAGCCTCTCTGATCAATACCAACGCCACACACCCTGCCTGATCTGGGCATTTTGTCACCGTAAATTCACTGCTTGCTTTTTCTCCTCCTCCTCCGCCTGCTCTTTCTTTCTCTAAACTCAGTCATTTAAAAGAAGAGATGGAGTCAACCGGGACCATTTTGTAAGATCTCAATACATTTAATATATCTGAGGACGGCTGTTGAATGTTGGTTGGCCAGTGCTGGGCTGATCTTGGAGCAAAAGATCATAGTTTCCCTTCGAAATTCAAAGTATTATGGATGAACGTCTATTTTTTGCACATTAATTCTGAATGGTTACAGGGTTAATTCCGTGTGGTTGCAGGGTTAAAACAGAAACAACTCAAAAGTTAACAGCTTAAGCATTCATTCTGAGTGGTTAAGGTTAGGACTATGGTTTGGGGAAGGCTTTGCAAAGCAACCGAACTCATAACATCAAGAATTCTCATGGCTTGTGAACTGCCGTAGTGCAGTGTTCTGAGCAGCAGGCTTCGGCTCCTAGCATCACGAGTTCGTGCACAGTGCTGGGCAATCGTTTTTCTTTTTTTTGTGTCAGCGCCGAGGAAGGCATACTGTGCCTTCAGAAAGTATTCATACCCCTTGACTTATTCCACATTTTATTATGTTACAGCCTGAATAAAAAATGTATTACATTGTTTATTTTTCTCTCACCAATCTACACCCAATACCCCATTATGACAAAGTGAAAACATGTTATTTGCAAATGTATTGAAAATCAAATAAATAAATACTTAATTTACATAAGTATTCACACCCCTGAGTCAATACTTTGTAGAAGTACCTTTGGCAGCGCTAACAGCTGTGAGTCTCTAAGAGCTTTCCAAACCTAGATTGTGCAATATTTGCCCATTATTATTAAAACAATTCTTCAAGCTCTGTCAAATTGGTTGTTGATCATTGATAAACAACCATTTTCAGGTCTTGCAATAGCTTTTCAAATAGATGTAAGTCAAAACTGTAACTCGGCCACTCAGGAACATTCACTGTCTTCTTGGTAAGCAACTCCAGTGTAGATTTGGCCTTGTGCTTTAGCTTATTGTCCTGCTGAATGGTGAATTCATCTGCCAGTGTCTGGTGGAAAGCAGACAAACAGGTTTTCGTCTAGGATTTTGCCTGTGCTCCATTCCGTTTCTTTTTTTTATCCTGAAAAACTCCCCAGTCCTTAACGATTACAAGCATACCCATAACATGATGCAGCCACCACTATGCTTGAAAATATGGAGTGTGGTACACAGTAATGTGTTGTATTTGATTAGCCAAATGTTGTTGCATATTTTTTACTACTTTTTTTGTTTTCTTTTTTTAGTGTCTTTTTTTTATGGGGTAGATCAGCTTTAATATTGCATATAGAGTGTAACTTCCATCAATGTAATTGTCTGCATCACTTCCAATCACCCATATGTTATGTTTTCGCAAATATATATACAGTGGGGAGAACAAGTATTTGAAACACTGCCGATTTTGCAGGTTTTCCTACTTACAAAGCATGTAGAGCTCTGTCATTTTTATCATCGGTACACTTCAACTGTGAGAGACGGAATCTAAAACAAAAATCCAGAAAATCACATTATATGATTTTTAAGTAATTAATTTGCATTTTATTGCATGACATAAGTATTTGATCACCTACCAACCAGTAAGAATTCCGGCTTTCACAGACCTGTTAGTTTTTCTTTAAGAAGCCCCCCTGTTCTCCTCTCATTACCTGTATTAACTGCACCTGTTTGAACTCGTTACCTGTATAAAAGACACCTGTCCACACAATGGCCAAGACCAGAGACCTGTGTAAGGACATCAGGGATACAATTGTAGACCTGCACAAGGCTGGGATGGGCTACAGGACAATAGGCAAGCAGCTTGGCAACAACTGTTGGCGCAATTATTAGAAAATGGAAGAAGTTCAAGATGACGGTCAATCACCCTCGGTCTGGGGCTCCATGCAAGATCTCACCTCGTGGGGCATCAATGATCATGAGGAAGGTGAGGGATCAGCCCAGAACTACACGGCAGGACCTGGTCAATGACCTGAAGAGAGCTGGGACCACAGTCTCAAAGAAAACCATTAGTAACACACTACGCCGTCATGGATTAAAATCCTGCAGCTTTTTGGTCTAAACTTCACTCGCCGTGTTTGGAGGAAGAAGAAGTATGAGTACAACCCCAAGAACACCATCCCAACCGTGAAGCATGGAGGTGGAAACATCATTCTTTGGGGATGCTTTTCTGCAAAGGGGACAGGACGACTGCACTGTATTGAGGGGAGGATGGATGGGGCCATGTATTGCAAGATCTTGGCCAACAACCTCCTTCCCTCAGTAAGAGTATTGAAGATGGGTCGTGGCTGGGTCTTCCAGCATGACAACGACCCGAAACACACAGCCAGGGCAACTAAGGAGTGGCTCCGTAAGAAGCATCTCAAGGTCCTGGAGTGGCCTAGCCAGTCTCCAGACCTGAACCCAATGGAAAATCTTTGGAGGGAGCTGAAAGTCTGTATTGCCCAGCGACAGCCCCGAAACCTGAAGGATCTGGAGAAGGTGTGTATGGAGGAGTGGGCCAAAATCCCTGCTGCAGTGTGTGCAAACCTGGTCAAGACCTACAGGAAACGTATGATCTCTGTAATTGCAAACAAAGGTTTCTGTACCAAATATTAAGTTCTGCTTTTCTGATGTATCAAATACTTATGTCATGCAATAAAATACAAATTAATTACTTAAAAATCATACAATGTGATTTTCTGGATCTTTGTTTTAGATTCCGTCTCTCACAGTTGAAGTGTACCTATGATAAAAATTAGTATGAAAACCTGCAAATTAGTAGGAAAACCTGCAAAATCGGTAGTGTATCAAATACTTGTTCTCCCCACTGTATATACTACCATTCAAAAGTTTGGGGTCACTTAGAAATATCCTTGTTTTCCATGAAAACATACATGAAATGAGTTTGAATAGGAAATATAGCAAAATGCATAGGAAATGTAGTCATTGACAAGGTTAGAAATAATGATTTTTAATTGAAATAATAATTGTGTCCTTCAAACTTTGCTTTCGTCAAAGAATCCTCAATTTGCAGCAATTACAGCCTTGCAGACCTTTGGCATTCTAGATGTCAATTTGTTGAGGTAATCTGAAGAGATTTCACCCCATGCTTCCTGAAGCACCTCCCACAAGTTAGATTGGCTTGATGGGCATTTCTTACCATACGGTCAAGCTGCTCCCACAACAGCTCAATAGGGTTGAGATCCAGTGACTGTGCTGGCCACTCCATTATAGACAGAATACCAGCTGACTGCATCTTCCCTAAATAGTTATTGCATAGTTTGGAGCTGTGCTTTGGGTCATTGTCCTGTTGTAGGAGGAAATTGGCTCCAATCAAGCACCGTCCACAGGGTATGGCATGGCGTTGCAAAATGTATTGATAGCCTTCCTTCTTCAAGATCCCTTTTACCCTGTACAAATCTCCCACTTTACCACCACCAAAGCACCCCCAGACCATCACATTGCCTCTACCATGCTTGACAGATGGCATCAAGTACTCCTCCAGTATCTTTTCATTTGGTCTGTGTCTCACAAACGTTCTTCTTTGTGATCCGAACACCTCAAACTTCGATTCGTCTGTCCATAACACTTTTTTTCCAATCTTCCTCTGTCCAGTGTCTGTGTACTTTTGCCCATCTTAATCTTTTCTTTTTATTGGCCAGTCTGAGATATGGCATTTTCTTTGCAACTCTGCCTAGAAGGTCAGCATCCCGGAGTTGCCTCTTCACTGTTGACTTTGAGACTGGTGTTTTGCATGTACTATTTAATGAAGCTGCCAGTTGAGAACCTGTGAGGCGTCTGTTTCTCAAACTAGACACTCTAATGCATTTGTCCTCTTGCTCAGTTGTGCACCGGGGCCTCCCGCTCCTCTTTCTATTCTGGTTAGAGACAGTTTGCGCAGTTCTGTGAAGGGAGTAGTACCCAGCGTTGTACGAGATCTTCAGTTTCTTGGCAATTTCTCGCATGTAATAGCCTTCATTTCTCAGAACAAGAATAGACTGACGAGTTTCAGAAGAAAGTTATTTGTTTCTGGCCATTTTGATTCTGTAATCGAACCCACAATTGCTGATGCTCCAGATACTCAACTAGTGTCAAGAAGGCCAGTTTTATTGCTTCTTTAATCAGCACAACAGTTTTCAGCTGGGCTAACATAATTGCAAAAGGGTTTTCTAATGATCAATTAGCCTTTTAAAATGATAAACTTAGATTAGCAAACACAACGTGCCATTGGAACACAGGACTGATGGTTGCTGATAATGGGCCTCTGTACGCCTATGTAGATATTCCATTAAATATCAGTTGTTTCCAGCTACAATAGTCATTTACAACATTAACAATGTCTACACTGTATTTCTGATCAATTTGATGTTATTTTAATGGACAAAAAAATTGCTTGTTTTTCGAAAACAAGGACATTTCTAAGTGACCCCAAACTTTTGAACGGTGGTGCATAAATACAGGCGTGGTCAAAAGTTTTGAGAATGACACAAGTATTGGTCTTCACAAAGTTCGCTGCTTCATTGTTATGAGATATTTTTCTCAGATGTTACTATTGTCTACTGAAGTATAATTACAAGCATTCCATAAGTGTCAAAGGCTTTTATTGACAATTACATTAAGTTTATGCAAAGAGTCAATATTTGCAGTGTTGACCCTTTTTCTTCAAGACCTCTGCAATCCGCCCTGGCATGCTATCAATTAACTTCTGGGCCACATCCTGACTGATGGCAGCCCATTCTTGCATAATCAATGCTTGGAGTTTGTCAGAATTTGTGGGTTTTTGTTTGTTCACCCGCCTCTTGAGGATCAACCACAAGTTCTCAATGGGATTAAGGCCTGGGGAGTTTCCTGTCCATGGACCCAAAATGTCAATGTTTTGTTCCCCGAGCCACTTAGTTATCACTTTTACCTTATGGCAAGGTGCTCCATCATGCTGGAAAAGGCATTGGTCATCACCAAACTGTTCTTGGATGGTTGGGAGAAGTTGCTCTCGGAGGATGTGTTGGTACCATTCTTTATTCATGGCTGTGTTCTTAGGCAAAATTGTGAGTGAGCCAACTCTCTTGGCTGAGAAGCAACCCCACACTGGTCTCAGGATGCTTTACTGTTGGCATGACACAGGATTGATGGTAGCGCTCACCTTGTCTTCTCCGGACAAGGTGTTTTCTGAATGCCCCAAACAATCGGAAAGGGGATTCATCAGAGAAAATGACTTTACCCCAGTCCTCAGCAGTCCAATCCCTGTACCTTTTGCAGAATATCAGTCTGTCCCTGATGTTTTTCCTGGAGAGAAGTGGCTTCTTTGCTGCCCTTCTTGACACCAGGCCATCCTCCAAAAGTCTTCGCCTCACTGTGCGTGCAGATGCACTCACACCTGTCTACTGCCATTCCTGAGCAAGCTCTGCACTGGTGGTGCCCCGATCTTGCAGCTGAATCAACTTTAGGAGACGGTCCTGGCACTTGCTGGACTTTCTTGGGCGACCTGATGCCTTTTTCACAACAATTGAACCTCTCTCCTTGAAGTTCTTGATGATCCGATAAATGGTTGATTTAGGTGCAATCTTACTAGCAGCAATATCCTTGCCTGTGAAGCCCTTTTTGTGCAAAGCAATGATGACGGCACATGTTTCCTTGCAGGTAACCATGGTTAACAGAGGAAGAACAATGATTTCAAGCACCACCCTCCTTTTTAAAGCTTCCAGTCTGTTGTTCTAACTCAATCAGCATGACAGAGTGATCTCCAGCCTTGTTCTCGTAAATACTCTCACCTGTGTTAACGAGAGAATCACTGACATGATGGCAGCTGGTGCTTTTCTGACAGGGCTAAAATGCAGTGGAAATGTTTTTTAGGGATTAAGTTAATTTTCATGGCAAAGTGGGACTTTGCAATTAATCGCAATTCATCTGATCAATCTTCATGACATTCTCGAGTATATGCAAATTGACATCATCAAAACTGAGGCAGCAGACTTTGTGAACATTTGTATTTGTGTCATTCTCAAAACTTTTGACCACGACTGTAAATATACAGTTGAAGTCGGAAGTTAACATACACCTTAGCCAAATACATTTAAACTCATTTTTTCACAATTCCTGACATTTAATCCTAGTAAAAATCCCCGGTCTTAGCTCAGTTAGGATCACCACTTTATTTTAAGAATGTGAAATGTCAGAATAATAGTAGAGAGAATGATTTATTTCAGATGTTATTTCTTTCATCACATTCCCAGTGGGTCAGAAGTTTACATACACTAAATTAGTATTTGGTAGCATTGCCTTTCAATTGTTTAACTTAGGTCAAACATTTCGGGTAGCCTTCCACAAGCTTCCCACAATAAGTTGGGTGAATTTTGGCCCATTCCTCCTGACAGAGCTGGTGTAACTGAGTCAGGTTTGTAGGCCTCCTTGCTCGCACACGCCTTTTCAGTTCTGCCCACAGATTTTCTATATGATTGAGGTCAGGTCTTTGTGATGGCCACTCCAATACCTTGACTTTGTTGTCCTTAAGCCATTTTGCCACAACTTTGGAAGTATGCTTGGGGTCATTGTCCATTTGGAAGACCCATTTGCGACCAAGCTTTAACTTCCTGATTGATGTCTTGAGTTGTTGCTTCAATATATCCACATAATTTTCCTTCATGATGCCATCTATTTTCTGAAGTGCACCAGTCCCTCCTGCAGCAAAGCACCCCCACAGCATGATGCTGCCACCCCCATGCTTTACGGTTGGAATGGTGTTCTTTGGCTTGCAAGCCTTCCCCTTTTTCCTCCAAACATAACGTTGGTCATTAACATTTACATTTTAGTCCTTTAGCAGACGCTCTCATCCAGAGCGACTTACAGTGCCTTGCTCAAGGGCACATCGACAGATTCTTCACCTAGTCGGCTCGGGAATTAGAACCAGCGTCCTTTCGGTTACTGGCACAACGCTCTTAACCACTAAGCTACCTCCGCCCCCATTATGGCCAAACAGTTCTATTTTTGTTTCATCAGACCAGAGGACATTTCTCTAAAAAGTAAAAAATTTTGTCCCCATGTGAAGTTGAAACCGTAGTCTGGCTTTTTTATGGCGGTTTTGGAGCAGTGGCCTCTTCCTTGCTGAGCGGCCTTTCAGGTTATGTCGATATAGGACTTGTTTTACTGTGGATAAAGATACTTTTGTACCTGTTTCCTCCAGCATCTTCACAAGGTCCTTTGCTGTTGTTCTGGGATTGAATTGCACTTTTCGCACAAAAGTACGTTCATCTCTAGGAGACAGAACGCGTTATGCGGTATGACAGCTGCATTGACCAATGGTGTTTATACTTACGTACTATTGTTTGTACAGATGAACGTGGTACCTTCAGGTGTTTGGAAATTGCTCCCAAGGATGAACCACTTGTGGAGGTCTACAATTCTTTTTCTGAGGTCTTGGCTGATTTCTTTTGATTTTCCCATGATGCCAAGCAAAGAGCCACTGAGTTTGAAGGTAGGCCTTGAAATACATCCACAGGTACACCTCCAATTGACTCAAATGATGTCAATTAGCTTATCAGAAGCTTCTAAAGCCATGACATCATTTTCTGGAATTTTTCAAGCTGTTTAAAGGCACAGTCAACTTAGTGTATGTAAACTTCTGACCCACTGGAATTGTGATACAGTGAATTCTGTAAACCACAACAAACCTGCCAAGTCCTGCCAAGTCTGTAAACAATTGTTGGAAAAATTACGTGTCATGCACAAAGTAGATGTCCTAACCGACTTGACAAAACTATAGTTTGTTCAGGGGCGGTGTGTTCAATAGGGCGATATGGGCGACGCACTGCCAAACGGGAAAAGGAAGGGATTTTTTTTCTAATCAATTATATCACGGCAACAGTAGTTATCAGTGTTGTAATCTAGACGTCTGATCTGCCACAGTGCCACTAAATGTCCAATCAGGCTAAAGTCGTGCTTCAAATGGCCCCCATACCTTTTGGGGCGATTTCAGTCAGGTTGAAAATCGCCCAGAAGTCTGTCATAGACTCCCATGTAAAATCTATTTTTTTCAAATATCAGAGCTTTCAATACAATCTCTATGGGTTTCTGAGGGCTTGCACTTACGCGCTTTCGTCATACGTAACATAACCATGAACGTAACTAAGAAAAGAGCGGGTAGCCTCGTCAATCAATTCACTACTACTATCAAAATGGCTAGGCTTCAGTGCAACTCGATTGTGTCTTTGAAAGAAGTTCCTTTTTGTCGGCGAACAAATGAAGATAAATTGGCAACGAAACAATTAGGACCTCCCAGACCAAATTTAATAATTTAACAGGTTTCTACTAAAGGGGGGAAGTCCTACACCCGAGGATTTTCCAAAAATTGGTACGAACGAAAAACCTGGCTAGCAGGCTGCGATGTAGCTAATGCAGTCTTCTGCTACCCCCTCCTTACTCTTTCACCCTGAAGGCGGCACGGCAGACAGCACCGCTTGGACAGCGACTGGTGTGTAACGGACATGCACCATCTTTCAGGAAAGATTAAGAAACATGAGCTGTCAAAGACCCACATGGATAGCTGTTTGAGATTGTCTGCTTTGGGGAGAGTGAACATTCCCACTCAACTGGATGAGGGATACAGGCTAGCTGTCCGCCGCCACAACGATGAGGTTAGTGTTGATAATCACAAGTTTACTGGAGAACTGAAACTGACAAGGCTGACAAGATAGGACCCTTTTGTCCATTGTTATTGGATAGGAACAGAACTTATAACCAGCTCCTGACCTAAATAGATCTTAGCACAACATTTTACTCAACATATCATATTCCATATTCACTATAACAAATATATTTACTACGACATTAGCAAGAACCGCCACATCCTCAGCCGGCTAATCCAGTGTGTGAAGTTTTGCGGAGTGTTTGAGTTAGCTTTGCGAGGCAAAGATGAAACTGAGGGCTCCACCAACCCTGGTAAGCCAACACTTTTGAGATCAGTCAATAAATGCTTCTGGTATTGACTTATATGCTGCCCCTGTCTTCATGTTGTTGCTGGACATATCTTTTTTAAAATGTGTGTAGGTCACCTAAATCATCAGAAAAATTGCCCCCCCTGAGAATTTTTTCAGGAGCCGCCACTGAGTTTGTTAACAAGAAATTTGTGGAGTGGTTGAAAAACGAGTTTTAATGACTCCAACCTAAGTGTATGTAAACTTCCGACTTCAACTGTATATATACGCATCCTTAAAAAATATATATTTCCCTTTATTTCTTTCCAACCCCACCAGCCCTCCCCTAATTGGAGTAAACTAGTGAACAACAACACTTAGTCCTCTACTTCCAGCTTATACATACCATATACATTTTACAAAAAATATATTTTGTTGGTTTTTACTCCTGAACTTCCTCTACCCTCAACCTCTCCGATCATTTTCATGATGTCCAGCCGGTTTGCTTCTACAGTGGCTTGCGAAAGTATTCACTCCCCTTGGCCTTTTTCCTATTTTGTTGCCTTACAACCTGGAATTAAAATGGATTTGGGGGGGGGGGGGGGGGGGGCTGTATAATTTGCTTGACACAACATGCCTACCACTTTGAAGATGCAAAATATTTTTTATTGTGAAATAAGACCAAAAAACTGAAAACTTGAGCGTGCATAACTATTCACCCCCCCAAAATCAATACTTTGTAGAGCCACCTTTTGCAGCAATTACAGCTGCAAGTCTCTTGGGATATTTCTCTATAAGCTTGGCACATGTAGCCACTGAGATTTTTGCCCATTCTTCAAGGCAAAACTGCTCCAGCTCCTTGGATGGGTTCCGCTGGTGTACAGCAATCATTAAGTCATACCACAGATTCTCAATTGGATAGAGGTCTGGGCTATGTTTCGCCTTAAACCACTCAAGTGTTGCTTTAGCAGTATGCTTAGGGTCATCGTCCTGCTGGAAGGTGAACCTCAAATCTCTGGAAGACTGAAACAAGTTTCCCTCAAGAATTTCCCTGTATTTAGCACCATCCATCACTCTTTAAATTCTGACCAGTTTCCCAGTCCCTGCTGATAAAAAACATCCCCACCGCATGATGCTGCCACCACCATGCTTCACTGTGGGTTTGGTGTTCTCGGGGTGATGAGAGGTGTTGGGTTTGCTCCAGACATAGCATTTTCCTTGATGGCCAAAAAGCTCAATTTTAGTCTCATCTGACCAGAGTACCTTCTTCCATATGTTTGGGGAGTCTCCCACATGCCTTTTGGCGAACACCAAACATGTTTGCTTATTTCTTTCTTTAAGCAATGGCTTTTTTTCTGGCCACTCTTCTGTAAAGCCCAGCTCTGTGGAGTGTACGGCTTAAAGTGGTCCTATGAACAGATACTCCAATCTCCGCTGTGGAGCTTTGCAGCTCCTTCAGGGTTATCTTTGGTCTCTTTGTTGCCTCTCTGATTAATGCCCTCCTTGCCTGGTCCGTGAGTTTTGGTGGGCAGCCCTCTCTTGGCAGGTTTGTTGTGGTGCCATATTCTTTCCATTTTTTAATAATGGATTTAATGGTGCTCCGTGGGATGTTCAAAGTTTCTGATATTTTTTTATAACCCAACCCTGATCTGTACTTCTCCACAACTTTGTCCCTGACCTGTTTGGAGAGCTCCTTGGTCTTCATGGTGCCGCTTGCTTGATGGTGCCCCTTGCTAAGTTGTGTTGCAGACTCTGGGGCCTTTCAGAACCGGTGTATATATACTGAGATCATGTGACATATCATGTGACACTTAGATTGCACACAGGTGGACTTTATTTAACTAATTATGTGACTTCTGAAGGTAATTGGTTGCACCAGATCTTATTTAGGGGCTTCATAGCAAAGGGGGTGAATACATATGCATGCACCACTTTTCTGTTTTTTATTTTTCCGAATTTTTTGAAACAAGTAATTTTTTTAATTTCCCTTCACCAATTTGGACTATTTTGTGTATGTCCATTACATGAAATCCAAATAAAAATCAATTTAAATTACAGGTTGTAATGCAACAAAATAGGAAAAAAGCCAAGGGGGATGAATACTTTTGCAAGGCACTGTATATTCCATATCTTTCTATCTGTGCTCTTTCACAAAAGCTCTCAACCTATAACCTATATACATATTATGGAAACAGGATGCTTTACATTAGTTCTCTTGTTGTTATTAGTTGTTGTTAGTTGTTATTAGTCCCATCTTTCAGCTCTATTCAACACCTCCCATTTATCTCTTAACACCATCCATATTGGATTTGGATTTGCCATATATTTTTCAACTGTACTGTGATGTTTCACAAAAGTTCTGAACCCTTCTATTCTCATTGTTTCTACAGATTGTAAATTGAAAATAAACATTTTTGCTAAAAGTATTATATCATTGATCAATTGACTATGACTTTTCAGATCACCCCGTAGCGCTATCTGCAGGGTTAGCTCCAGTTAAATATTGCAATCCTTCAGCCATTCCTGGACATGTGACCAAAAACAAGCTACAGATGGACATACCAAAACAAATGATCTAATGATTCTGTCTCTTCGCAGCAAAATCTGCAGAGCTGTGAAGATTGTATTCCCCATATAAATAACATTCTATTAGTATCAGGAATTTTGTATAATAATTTAAATTGAACAATTCTAAGTTTTGAATCCGGCGTCGTTTTGCGTATCAGTTCATAAACACTATGCCATAGAATCGGTACGTCAAAAATCTCTTCCCAACTATTTTGCAATCTAAATGGGACGGCTGTCAATCCGTTCACTGTCTTCTTGGTAAGGAACTCCAGTGTAGATTTGGCCTTGTGTTTTAGGTTATTTTCCTGCTGGAAGGTGAATTAATCTCCCAGTGTCTGGTGGAAAGCAGACAGAACCAGGTTTTCCACTAGGATTTTGCCTGTGCTTCGCTCCATTCCGTTAATTTTTTTATCCTGAAAAACTCCCCAGTCCTTTTTTTATCCATCCACCAATAGGTGCCCGTCTTCTTTGCGAGGCATTGGAAAACCTCCCTGGTCTTTGTGGTTGAATCTGTGTTTGAATTTCACTGCTCGATTGAGGGACCTCACAGATAATTGTATATGTGGGGAACAGAGATGAGGTAGTCATTCAAAAATCATTTAAAACCCTATTATTGCACACAGAGTGAGTCCATGCAATTCATGTGACTTGTTAAAGGGAAATGTATTTTTTTTTTAACTTAAATTGTATTTCCAATGACATCATCGGTATGCATCATGTGGTTTTAACCAATTATGAGTAGGCATTGCCTACTAATTGCCTATTAATTGGTTGATGATGTCATTGGAAACACTTATCTTCCTCTATTTTTTTACTACAAAACATAGAAACGTGCCATTTTCACATGTGTTGATGTTGGGGTGGTGCTGGAAATGATGAATATGAAGGTGAAAATTTTGGACATTTCCCTTTAACAAGTCACATAAGTCGCATGGACTCACTCTGTGTGCCATAATAGGGTTTTAAAATATTTTTGAATGACTACCTAAGCAAGTTTTTACTCCTGAACTTATTTAGGCTTGCCATAAAAAAGGTGTTGAATACATATTGACTCGAGACATTTCAGCTTTTCATTTTTTATTAATTTGAAAAAAGTATGGGGTATTGTGTGTAGGCCAGTGACAAAAAAAATCTAAATTTAATCCATTTAAAATTCAGGCTGTAACACAATACAATTTTGAAAAAGTAAAGATGTGTGAATACTTTCTGAAGGCACTGTACTGTATATCGACGTTCTTAGGACTTTTTCAAATGTCCGAAATCTAAGTCTATTTCAAGTGATCAGGCTGCTTGGAGACCTTGCCTTGGAACGTTTGAGCTAGAAGAAAACCTGACATTTTTATTCCTATTACATTTCTTTCTTTTCGCTATTGACACCAGATTATCATTGTATATTTTTAGACGTGGATACGTATGGTCTCCTCAAATATATCTGCCGCTGTGCGCTTTGAATTAGGAGATTCTCTCAAACACTCGTCTTACTCTTAGGATCAGAGGTGTGTTTTAGTCCCTTTCATATGAATATATATCTCTATCTCTGAAGTGGCTTCACCCTCATCCTCTCTTTGGTCACACACACACACACACACCTTCCTCAGTGTCCTTCACACACCCTTCAGCTCCTCCTCATTTCCATACGGAATGCAAACAAGGTGTCCCCACCACCCCCCTCCCCCCCACCTCTCCTCCTCTACATGCTCCCTCCATCCCTCCTTCCCTCCTTCCTTCCGTTCATCCCCCCCATCTCCAGGCTGACAGTGGCAGGCATCAGACTGCACAGCATTCCTCTCCCTGCCTGCCTGCTTGCCTGTCTGCCTGCCTGACCTGAAATAGTAGGATGAGGTTTCGATGAACACCAAGGTCAGGGATGATGCATTTATTCAATCCACTCACTTATTAGAGATATAAATAATTTGGATCGGGACTGAACCTTTGAACCTTTACCCTGAAAGAAATGTTTTCCATTTTTTCTCTACTACCCCTCTATCTCTATCCCTTGCTCCCTGGCCCGTGCATGCAGCTGATCCATTAGGCGGATAAGATGGACACCGCCACTCAGCATATGCAATATTCCCAGACACAATTTCGTTATGGCGAGAAAACAACATATTTTCTTCTCCAAGCACCGTTCCTGGACAAGTAGGTTAACATGGGACTATTTATGGTGCTGTGTTTATGGGGCAAAATATAGGAGAAGAGGGGGGAATTTAAATAGCATAACATCTCTAAGGGGAACATATTATATATGGTCTGTGACAAGGTGAACACAAACAACGGTGTCCCACTGCTCCGTATGTGTTAAGTTTCAAAGTGTCAAGTGAGAAGTTTTACTTGGGACTTGGGGCTTTACAGATATTAATTTCACCATGAGGATAATGGCCTGTTGAAATATGCATATGTCCTTAGAGATATAACATCCTATTGTTATGAAAGGTCAGGCTCGTTCTTTACTTTCAGTAGGTTGTATTATCAGAGAGGGGGGGATGATATTCTTAGTTACACGTCATGCCTCATAAGGCCACATAAACCTCTCTCTGTACCTTTTCATATATTAATTTAGTTCCCTAAAGCTAAAAATCTACTCTAGCCTGCCAGTCAATATGGCCCCTTCCTCTGTCTTCGCCCCTGATCCCCCACGGAACAAAATTATAAAATCATAGAGAGCATGATGAGATTGCTGCTCTGTTATTAATCTTCAATAAATACATCTTGACCCAGGGATTAACTCCACCCCCTCCTCCCCCATCCTCCCCACATTTCTCTAGAGATAAGGCAATCTGATCATGCTGACATGAATTATGAAAAAACTATGGATTGGGGGAACAAATGTTCCAACCTGGATTGAGTGTCGGGACAAGCCGTGTCTTTGAAGCCTTGGTGTGTCTGTAATACTTCTGCTCAGGAAAAAATGGCATCAAGGGAATACTAGTACTTTGGCGTCTTTGACTTGTGTGAGTGTTGATACAGTATTAATAGCACTTTTATTGCATACATTTCTTTCTGCCAAAACCCCAAATAGAAACAACAGACAAGGATGCTAGTGAAACGGAATAAGACAACATTTTGCAAGATGTAATTACTCCAAGGTAACAAAAGGAAAAGGGTTTACCAGATATGTTGTAGATACAGGTAGTTACAAAATCTACCAAACGTTTATTCTGGTTTCTGACAATTCCGAAAATGTATACATACAGTATTACTCCTCCAGAAACTATTCAAATCTCAATGAATTCAAATAGCATTCGTAAATGATCAGTCACCTCGCCATGTCGCCTATGTATCCATCTAGCATGTTAATGATGTCCCCCTGTCTCCTCTAGCCTAATGAGAGGAGACCTGGGCCCTGCCTGCTGCCGCTGGCCTCATCGATTACCTGTCCCCCTGCCACAACATGCTACTAATGAATATGCTGCAAGTTGGAAACACAGACAATGGCTTTGCTGAAAAACTGTTTGCTTATGTTCACTAGTCAAGCTCTGACGACTGTGATGGAATATACTGTAAATGGATTATGAACATGTATTTTGGTGCTCAGCTGGAGTATCTAAACAAATGAAAGGACTTCCATAGTTTGGTTGGGAGTGTTCAGTGGTGTGGTATTCTACTTACATTCCACTCTAGCCAAGATATGTGGTTATAACTGCCAAAACGCATTTAATGGAAACTTGAAAATGAAATATAAAACATATATTCCTGTTTCTAGAACAAGCTGTTAGCTGTATAAACAAGGTCTTCTGCATTTCTTAGCCAAACATTAGGTGTTGAACCCAAGACAAATTCCAGGTTTGGAGTAAGGTTTTTTGTAATTTCATGGATAAAATTGATTGAATATGTTTTTGAAATAAACTGTAAACTCATTGTAAAATGTACAGAAGGACTGGTGACGTTATGCTTAGAAATATTATTAGAACTATTTAACCTCTTTAAAAATATATTTAAAAAGTATGAAAATTGGATCACACAAAAGAGGCCTGGGGATTAGAGACCTAATCCTTCACAATGCATAAGGGATGGACAATAACCATTCTCCGAAAAACAGATTCACGTAATCTTGTTTTTAATTCAATGCTGGCACCTATCTGCACTGTCTTCCAGGATAACACTGTGTTTATTCCCTTCAACAGCCTGCGGTCAACAAGAAACTGGCCTCTTAGGAGAGGGAGGGTCGGGTTGTGGTGGGATGGGCGGCTGAAAAATAAGAGTCTTAAACTGCTTTAACACTCCCAAGCCCTGTAAAGCCATATTTAAATTAAATGCTAACGAGCGTACACAGGGGTGTCAGCTGAGCCCATGCCCCTTGGACCCCACCCCAGCACCCCAACTCGCTCTCCCTGCCTCGGAGGACACATGTGTGGGCAGGAGTGCCCAGACCTCCCCCTCCCTCTTCCCCTCCTCTTCTCTGGAGCAACAATCCCACTAAGTGATTTATCACCTCCTTCAGTCAGATATCAGGCTGATACTAGGCTTGGAAGGCCTCTTTTGTTCCTGGACTGAGACACTCTACCACCCACCATAGACGTGCTGCTGCTCACTTATACCAAACAATGTGATTCCCCTGTTGTCAACATGTCGCTGCCTCAGTCCCTCTGCTACAGGGGGAATGTGTAATCTATGCAGATCAATATACTGTCAGGAGTGTGCCGGGAGACGTGCTCTCTTTTTCTCTTTCCCTCTCTTTTGTTCTCTCTTTTTCTCCCTCACCTCCTTCTCCTTTTTCTGTATATACTGTATCTCCCTTTTTCCTGCCCCCATTTTCCTCTCTTGTCTCTCTTCAACCATTCCCCTCCCTCCAGCCCTCCCTCCCCCCCTCCCTCCCTGTATTGTCACAGAGTGGTGGCTGTGAGGAATGGCCTCTGCCGGTGGGGTGGTAATTGAAAAGTGTGGCGGATGGAGGGTGGCTGTTGGGCCCATCTGTGTCTGAGCTGTGGGGCTGTGGGGTCTGGGCCAGACAGGGGCCCCCTGGGAGCTGTTAACACCTCACAGATGCCAGGGGCCCCCAGGGACCCGAAAAGCAGCACTGGGGCCTTAATGAGAAAGCCGTTCCGGTGGCATGCGTTGAAACACGTCCCCTTATCGTGGCTTTCATTTGCAAATTACAGTGAGGGGAAAAAAGTATTTGGTAGGTTTATTTGAACAGTGAGAGACAGAATAACAACAAAAAAATCCAGAAAAATGCATGTCAAAAATGTTATACATTTATTTGCATTTTAATGAGGGAAATAAGCATTTGACCCCCTCTCAATCAGAAAGATTTCTGGCTCCCAGGTGTCTTTTATACAGGTAACGAGCTGAGATTAGGAGCACACTCTTAAAGGGATCTCAGCTTGTTACCTGTATAAAAGACACCTGTCCACAGAAGCATTCAATCAATCAGATTTCAAACTCTCCACCATGGCCAAGACCAAAGAGCTCTCCAAGGATGTCAGGGACAAGATTGTAGACCTACACAAGGCTGGAATGGGCTACAAGACCATCGCCAAGCAGCTTGGTGAGAAGGTGACAGCATCTGCCTGGGGCTCCATGCAAGATCTCACCTTGTGGAGTTGCAATGATCATGAGAACGGTGAGGAATCATCCCAGAACTACACGGGAGGATCTTGTTAATGAGCTCAAGGCAGCTGGGACCATTGTCACCAAGAAAACAATTGGTAACACACTACGCCGTGAAGGACTGAAATCCTGCAGCGCCCGCAAGGTCCCCCTGCTCAAGAAAGCCCATATACAGGGCCGTCTGAAGTTTGCCAATGAACATCTGAATGATTCAGAGGAGAACTGGGTGAAAGTGTTGTGGTCAGATGAGACCAAAATGGAGCTCTTTGGCATCAACTCAACTCGCCGTGTTTGGAGGAGGAGGAATGCTGCCTATGACCCCAAGAACACCATCCCCACCGTCAAACATGGAGGTGGAAACATTATGCTTTGGGGGTGTTTTTCTGCTAAGGGGACAGGACAACTTCACCGCATCAAAGGGACGATGGATGGGGCCATGTACCGTCAAATCTTGGGTGAGAACCTCCTTCCCTCAGCCAGGGCATTGAAAATGGGACAAATATACTTGACTCTGTAAAGAATAATCTTAGCTAAAGCTAAACACATACAAATAAAGTTTATAAGGTACACCACCCCGTTCACGAAAATGGATTGCTCCTACAGACAGTGAGTCACGTGGCCGTGACTTGCTATATAAAGCAGGCAGACAGGCATCGGGGTATTCAGTTACTGTTCGATTGAACGTTACAATGGGCAAAATGAGTGAACTAAGCGACTTTGAGCGTGGTATGATCGTCGGTGCCAGGTGCACTGGATCCAGTATCTCAGAAACGGCCGCCCCCCTGGGCTTTTCATGCACTACAGTGTCTAGGGTTTACCGAGAATGGTGCGACAAACAAAAAACATCCAGTCAGCGGCAGTCCTGTGGGCGAAAACAGCTCGTTGATGAGAGAGGTCGAAGGAGAATGGCAAGGAACGTACAAGCTAACAGGCGGGCCACAAACAAACAAAAAACAGCGCAGTACAACAGTGGTGTGCAGAACGGCATCTCGGAATGCACAACTCGTTTATCCTTGTCACGGATGAGATATTGCAGCAGACGACCACACCGGGTTCCACTCCTATCAGCTAAAAACAAGTGGCTCCAGTGGGCATGCGATCACCTGGACAATTGAGGAGTGGAAAAACATCGCCTGGAACATGACAGCGAGTTCAGTTTACTTGAATGAACTACGCAGTCCCCAGACCTCAACTGAGTAGAGCAACTTTGGGATGAGATGGAACGGGCTGTTCGCAGCATGAATGTACCACCATCCAGTCTGCAGCAACTGCGTGATGCCATTGTGTCAGCATGGACCAACATCCCTGTTGAATGTTTCCGACACCTTGTAGATTGCCCCGAAGAATGAAAATGTATGCACTCACTAGCTGTGAGTTGCTCTGGATAAGAGCGTCTGCTAAATGACAAAAATGTAAATGTAAGAATTCAGGCTGTTCTGGACGTAAAGGGGGGTCCAACCCGGTACTAGATGGGGGTACCTAATAAACTGTCTGGTGAAAGTGTTTGTGTACAGTGCCTTCAGAAAGTATTCACACCCCTTGATATTTTTCGACATGTTGTTGTGTTACAGCCTGAATTTAAAATGTATTACATTTAGATGTTGTGTCACTGGCCTACACACAATACCCCATAATGTCAAAATGGGATTATGTTTAAAACATTTTTTACAAATTAATTACAAATGAAAAGCTGAAATGTCTTGAGTCAATAAGTATTCAACCCCTTTGTTATGGCAAGCCTAAATAAGTTCAGGAGTAAAAATGTGCTTAACAAGTCACATAATAAGTTGCATGGACACACTCTGTGTGCAATAATAGTGTTTAGCATTATTTTTTTAATGACTACCTTATCTCTGTACCCCACACATACAATTCTCTGCAAGGTCCCTCAGTCGAGCAGTGAATTTCAAACAGATTCAAACACAAAAACCAGGGAGGTTTTCCAATGCCTCACAAAGAAGGGAACCTATTGGTAGATGGGTAAAAAACAAAATAAAGTAGACATTGAATATCCCTTTGAGCATGGTGAAGTTATTAATTACATTTTGGATGGTGTATCAATACACCCAGTTACTACAAAGATAGAGGCGTCCTTCCTAACTCAGTTGCCGGAGAGGAAGGAAACCGCTCAGGGATTTCACCATGAGGAGACTTTAAAACAGTTACAGAGTTTAATCGCTGTGATAGGAGACAACTGAGGATGGATCAACAACATTGTAGTTACTCCACAATACTAACCTAATTGATGGAGTGAAAAGAAGGAATCCTGTACAGAATAAAAATATTCTAAAACATGCATCTTGTTTACAACAAGACACTAAAGTAATATTGCAAAAAATGTGGCAAAGCAATTACATTTTTGTCCTGAACACAAAGTGTTATGTTTGGAGCAAATCCAATGCAACACATTACTGAGTACCAATCTTCATATTTCCAAGCATAGTTGTGGCTGAATCATGTTATGGGAATGCATTTAATCGTTGAGGACTTGGGAGTTTTTCAGGATAAAAAATAAACGATTGTTTAGCAATGATAAACAACCTATTTGACAGATTTTGAAGAATTTTGAAAAGAATAATGGGCAAATGTTGCACAATCCAAGTGTGGAAAGCTCTTAGAGACTTACCCAGAAAGACTCACAGCTGTAAGGTGCTTCTCCAAAGTATTGGCTCAGGGGTGTGAATGCTTACACTATATATACAAACATTTGTGGACACCCTTGCATATTACTGGATTTGGCTATTTCAGCCACACCCGTTGCTGACAGGTGTATACAATTGAGCACACAGCCATGCAATCTCCATAGACAAACATTGGCAGTAGAATGGCCTTACTGAAGAGCTCAGTGACTTTCAAAGTGGCACCTTCATAGGATGCCACCTTTCCAACAAGTCAGTCCGTCAAATCTATGCCCTGCTAGAGCTGTTCCGGTCAACTGTAAGTGCTGTTATTATGGAGTGAAAACCTCTAGGAGCAACATTTACATTTACATTTACGTCATTTAGCAGACGCTCTTATCCAGAGCGACTTACAAATTGGTGCATTCACCTTATAGCCAGTGGGATAACCACTTTACAATATGTTATTTTTATTTATTTTTCTTTGGTGTGGGGTAAGTGGGGGTAGAAGGATTACTTTATCCTATCCCAGGTATTCCTTAAAGAGGTGGGGTTTCAAGTGTCTCCGGAAGGTGGTGAGTGACTCCGCTGTCCTGGCATCGTGAGGGAGCATGTTCCACCATTGGGGTGCCAGAGCAGCGAACAGTTTTGACTGGGCTGAGCGGGAACTGTGCTTCCGTAGAGGTAGGGGGACCAGCAGGCCAGAGGTGGATGAACGCAATGCCCTCGTTTGGGTGTAGGGACTGATCAGAGCCTGAAGGTACGGAGGTGCCGTTCCCCTCACAGCTCCGTAGGCAAGCACCATGGTCTTGTAGCAGATGCGAGCTTCAACTGGAAGCCAGTGGAGTGTGCGGAGGAGCGGGGTGACATGAGAGAACTTGGGAAGGTTGAACACAAAACGGGCTGCGGCATTCTGGATGAGTTGTAGGGGTTTAATGGCACAGGCAGGGAGCCCAGCCAACAGCGAGTTGCAGTAATCCAGACGGGAGATGACAAGTGCCTGGATTAGGACCTGTGCCGCTTCCTGTGTAAGGCAGGGTCGTACTCTCCGAATGTTGGAGAGCATGAACCTACAGGATCAGGTCACCGCCTTGATGTTAGCGGAGAACGACGGGGTGTTGTCCAGGGTCACGCCAAGGCTCTTCGCACTCTGGGAGGAGGACACAACGGAGTTGTCAACCGTGATGGCGAGATCATGGAACGGGCAGTCCTTCCCCGGGAGGAAGAGCAGCTCCGTCATGCCGAGGTTCAGCTTGAGGTGGTGATCCGTCATCCACACTGATATGTCTGCCAGACATGCAGAGATGCGATTCACCACCTGGTTATCAGAAGGGGGAAAGGAGAAGATTAGTTGTGTGTCGTCTGCGTAGCAATGATAGGAGAGGCCATGTGAGGATATGACAGAGCCAAGTGACTTGGTGTATAGCGAGAATAGGAGAGGGCCTAGAACTGAGCCCTGGGACACCAGTGGTGAGAGCACGTGGTGCGGAGACAGATTCTCGCCACGCCACTTGGTAGGAGCGACCGGTCAGGTAGGACGCAATCCAAGAGTGAGCAGCGCCGGAGATGCCCAGCTCGGAGAGGGTGGAGAGGAGGATCTGATGGTTCACAGTATCAAAGGCAGCAGACAGGTCTAGAAGGACAAGAGCAGAGGAGAGAGAGTTAGCTTTAGCAGTGCGGAGAACCTCCGTGACACAGAGAAGAGCAGTCTCAGTTGAATGACCAGTCTTGAAACCTGACTGGTTTGGTTCAAGAAGGTCATTCTGAGAGAGATAGCAAGAGAGTTGGCTAAAGACGGCACGCTCAAGAGTTTTGGAGAGAAAAGAAAGAAGGGATACTGGTCTGTAGTTGTTGACATCAGAGGGATCGAGTGTTGGTTTTTTGAGAAGGGGTGCAACTCTCGCTCTCTTGAAGACGGAAGGGACATAGCCAGCGGTCAAGGATGAGTGGATGAGCGAGGTGAGGTAAGGAAGAAGGTCACCGGAGATGGTCTGGAGAAGAGAGGAGGGGATAGGGTCAAGCGGGCAGGTTGTTGGGCGGCCGGCCGTCACAAGTCGCAAGATTATATCTGGAGAGAGAGGGGAGAAAGAAGTCAAAGCATAGGGTAGGGCAGTGTGAGCAGGACCAGCAGTGTCATTTGACTTAACAAACGAGGATCGGATGTCGTCAACCTTCTTTTCAAAATGGTTGACGAAGTCATCCATAGAGAGGGAGGAGGGGGGGGGGGGGGGGGGGGGGAGGATTCAGCAGGGAGGAGAAGGTGGCAAAGAGCTTCCTAGGGTTAGAGGCAGATGCATTTAGAGTGGTAGAAAGTGGCTTTAGCAGCAGAAACAGATGAAGAAAATGTAGAGAGGAGGGAGTGAAAAGATGCCAGGTCCGCAGGGAGTCTAGATCATTCGCGTCCGTGTCTAACGTTGTGGGTTAGTCCCGACAGCTTGAACGAGTCCGTCGTCAACTTATTCAGCCAGTTAGTTAGCTAGAATAGTTAGCATACTAGCTAGCCATTGCTTTCAGACAACGATGAAACCCCTCCTCCCACGGCACGAACACACAGAGAAAGCCAAGCTAATGTTAACTAGTCACCCATGTCCCGAATTCCCTTGAACGACTCTGGCTACCAGTATGTAAAAACAAAACACAAATGTAGGTTATAACTTACCCCTAGCAGCTACTGTTAGCTAGCAAAGTGCAAAGCTAGCCACTGAATTGACTCAGCCAGTTCGCGTCTGTTCGCTAGGTCGTTCCAGCTATTGTTTAGTAGCCATCCAGGTAGCAACAAGCTAGCTAAATTTCAAGCACAGTAGCCACTTACTACCTAACGTTAACGCTTCAGACAATGAGGTTCGAAAAACAGCTGAATGGTAGGCATTATTGTATGTAATTATTGTAGGCAGCTAGCTGGCGTAATTACAGGTACTCTCAGGCGTGAAACAACTATCCACAGTTGCTAATAGTTACCAGTAGCTACCCGCTAGCTAGTCCAGGTAGTGGGTTAGCTAGCTTCGTGCTTCACCGGGCTCAGCCGAATACAATACTAACCTACAATAATTACATACAACAACCCACGATAACTACCTACAATACCTAACTACAATCTAAATACATAGTTTAAGCTTTACTCGACAAAGCCCAAACTATGTATATAAGCCATATAAGCCAAGCTTACCTCCCGCCAGAGAGAGACACAACCTCACCCGACGACGACGACACCACAATGGCTCAGTCGCAAAGTGGTAGGCCACACAAGCCGAGTGCTGAAACGCGTAGCGCGTATAAATGTGTCTGTCCTCGGTTGCAACACTCATTACCGAGTTCTAAACTGCCTCTGGAAGCAACGTCAGCACAAGAACTGTTAGTCGGGAGCTTCATGAAATGGATTTCCATGGCAGAGCAGCCGCACACAATGCCATGCGTCGGCTGGAGTGGTGTAAAACTCGCCGCCATTGGACTCTGGAGCAGTCGAAACGTGTTCTCTGGAGTGATGAATCGTGCTTCACCATCTGGCAGTCCGACGGACTAATCTAGGTTTGGCGGATGCCAGGAGAACGCTACCTGCCCCAATGCATAGTGCCAACTGTAAAGTTTGGTGGAGGAGGAATAATGGTCTGGGGCTGTTTTTCATGGATTGGGCTAGGTCCCTTAGTTCCGGTGAAGGGAAATCTTAACGCTACAGCATACAATGACATTCTAGACGGTTCTGTGCTTCCAACTTTGTGGCAACAGTTTGGGGAATGCCCTTTCCTGTTTCAGCATGACAATGGGTCCGTTCACAAAGCGAGATCCATTCAGAAATGATTTGTCGAGATCAGTGTAGATGAACTCGACTGGCCTGCACAGAGCCCTGACCTCAACCCCATCGAACACCTTTGGGATGAATTGTAACGCAGATTGCGAGCCAGGCCTAATCGCCCAACATCAGTGCCCAACCTCAATAATGCTCTTGTGGAGTGGAGGCTGTTATAGCAGCAACTCCATATTAATGCCCATGATTTTGGAATGAAATGTTCAACGAGCAGGTGTCCACATAATTTTGGTCATATAGTGTATATTTAAGTGAAAATGCCCTCAAAGCCGGTGTTTGGGGGATATATTGGCACGGGTGTTTGACATATTTTCATTAAAAACGTTATTTTTATTAATTTATTCATACTATTTCATCCTTCCACAAGACATAGTCCCGACACAAATCTAGGGTTGCTAGAGACGCGACCCAGTCATTCAGTCTTTTTATTATGTATCTATGGACGCGACCTAGTCGTTCGTTCTAAATGTTCCATTGCCATACTGACTGGCAACGTTCTTATCCCTTGCTTGCTAGCTAGCCAACTATGGCTAACTAACAGCAAAGTAGCTGCATTTGCATTTGTTTAAGGTTTATACAAATCTCTGCTGTTGAAAACAAAAATTTTGTGGAGATGAAGTTTATAAATTGCCTGGCTGGGCTGATGAGACAGTGGATTGCGCAGTCAGATGGAACAGAGGCATTTTAATGTCATAGATTTGGCCGGTGGAATAGACACCTGTCACGATCGTTGTAAGAGGCAGACCAAGGCGCAGCATGATAGGCGTACATCTTTTAATGAGTACTTTATACCAACAACAAAACAACAAAACGATACGTGAAGTCTGAAGGTTCACCAACACAAACCTATACAGAACAAGATCCCACAATTAACTAGTGCCAACAGGCTGCCTAAGTATGGTTCCCAATCAGAGACAACGAGAATCAGCTGCCTCTGATTGGGAACCACCCTGGCCAACATAGAAAACACGAACTAGAACAAAAACATAGAAACTACAACATAGACACTACACACCCTGGCTCAACTTTTAAGAGTCCCCAGAGCCAGGGCGTGACAGTACCCCCCCCAAAGGCGCGGACTGCGACCGCGCCAACCAAACACAACAGGGGTGGGGCCGGGTGGGCATTCCGCCTCGGAGGCGGATCCTGCTCCGGGGAGTGACCACCACTCTCTCGCTATCCCCCCCGTAGCGCCCCTGGTCTGGTCCCGCTGGCCGGAGCTGGACTGGACACCGGTGGAGCGGATTGCTCAGGCTCCGGTGTGGAGCAGCTGACCGGTGCCTGACCAGGCACCGGTGGAGCAGGCACGGGCTGTGCCGGACTGACGACGCGCACCACTGGCTTGGTGCGGGGAGCAGAAACAGGCCGGACCGGGCTGGCGACGCGCACCACTAGCTTGGTGCGGGGAGCAGGAACGGGCCGGACCGGGCTGACGACGCGCACCACTGGCTTGGTGCGGGGAGCAGGTACAGGCCGGACTGGGCTGACGACGCGCACCACTGGCTTGGTGCGGGGAGCAGGAACGGACAGGGCTGACGACGCGCACAACTGGCTTGGTGCGGGGAGCAGGAACGGGCCGGACCGGGCTGACGACGCGCACCACTGGCTTGGTGCGGGGAGCAGGAACGGGCCGGACCGGGCTGACGACGCGCACCACTGGCTTGGTGCGGGGAGCAGGTACGGGCCGGACCGGGCTGGCGACGCGCACCACTGGCTTGGTGCGGGGAGCAGGAACGGGCCGGACCGGGCTGGCGACGCGCACCACAGGCTTGGTGCGGGGAGCAGGAACGGGCCGGACCGGGCTGGCGACGCGCACCACAGGCTTGGTGCGGGGAGCAGGAACGGGCCGGACCGGGCTGGCTACGTGCACCACTGGCTTGGTGCGGGGAGCAGGAACGGGCCGGACCGGGCTGACGACGTGCACCACTGGCTTGGTGCGGGGAGCAGGAACAGGCCGGACTGGACTGTGGAGACGGACTGGAGGTCTGGAGCGAAGAGCTGACACAACCCGTCCTGGCTGAATGCCTATTTCTACACACTCTTTGTGAGGCATCAGCACAGGACGTACAGGGCTGTGCACTCGTACTGGCACTATAGCACGTGGCACTGGCGCAGGATATCCGGGACCGAGGAGGGGTACTGGAGGCCACGAGCGTTGAGCCGGCACACTCCGTCCTGGCTGCATGCCCACCTTAGCACGACACGTGCGTGGACGTACAGGACTGTGCCGGACCACTCGCGGCACAGTACGCAGCTCCGCATAACTCGGAACCTGCCCAGTCTCACGCTGCCTAGCCTGAGTACGGGGAGTTGGCTCTGCTCTACCTCTAGGCTCCGCAAACCTCCCTTCCAGCCCCCCAAACCTGGTGGCCTCCTCTCCTAATCCGCCGATACGTCCTGTAGCTGCCTCCAGCATCCCCGTCGTCCATGCCGTGTGCCCCCCCAAAAAAATTTCTTGGGGTTGCCTCTCGCCTGTCCGACGACGACCCGGTTGGCGCCGCTTCTCCTCTCCTGCCTGGGCATCCTCCCTCATCGCCCTCCGGTAGCGGACGGCCTCCTCCTCTGTGATTCTCCCCCAACCGAGGAGGACATCTACCAGAGTAACCTCCTGTTCCATACCTGGCGTTTGCTCCTGCACACGCTGCTTGGTCCTTTATTGGTGGGATCTTCTGTCACGATCGTTGTAAGAGGCAGACCAAGGCGCAGCGTGATAGGCGTACATCTTTTAATGAGTACTTTATACCAACAACAAAACAACAAAACGATACGTGAAGTCTAAAGGTTCACCAACACAAACCTATACAGAACAAGATCCCACAATTAACTAGTGCCAACAGGCTGCCTAAGTATGGTTCCCAATCAGAGACAACGAGAATCAGCTGCCTCTGATTGGGAACCACCCTGGCCAACATAGAAAACACGAACTAGAACAAAAACATAGAAACTACAACATAGACACTACACACCCTGGCTCAACTTTTAAGAGTCCCCAGAGCCAGGGCGTGACAACACCGGTTGGAATGCGATTTTAACCAATCAGCATTCAGGATTAGACCCACCCGTTGTATAAAAATGAGATAATTCTGTATTTCAATAAATTTGCAGAAATGTCTAAAACCATGTTTGTAGAGGGTGAGAAAAAAATGTATTTAATCCATTTTGAATTCAGGCTGTAACACAACAAAATGTCAAATAAGTCAAGGGGTATGAATACTTTCTGAAGGCACTGTGTATATATACACAAAATATTAAAATAGGTATATATATACAGTACCAGTCAAAAGTTTGGGCACACCTACTCATTCAAGGGGTTTTCTTTATTTTTACTATTTTCTACATTGTCGAATAATAGTGAAGACATCAAAACTATGAAATAACACATATGGAATCATGTAGTAACCAAAACAGTGTTAAACAAATCAAAATATATTTTATATTTGAGATTTTTCAAATAGCCACCCCTTGCCTTGACGACAGCATTGCACACTCTTGGCATTCTCTCAACCGGCTTCACCTGGAATGCTTTTCCAACAGTCTTGAAGGAGTTCCCACGTATGCTGAGCACTTGTTGGCTGCTTTTCCTTCACTCTGCCGTCCGACTCATCGCAAACCATCTCAATTGGGTTGAGGTCGGGGGATTGTGGAGGCCAGGTCATCTGATGCAGCCCTCCATCACTCTCCTTCTTGGTAAAATAGCCCTTACACAGCCTGGAGATGTGTTGGGTCATTGTCCTGTTGAAAAACAAATGATAGTCCCACTAAGACCAAACCAGATGGGATGGCGTATCGCAGCAGAATGCTGTGGTAGCCATGCAAGTTAAGTGTGCCTTGAATTCTAAATAAATCACAGACAGTGTCACCAGCAAAGCACCCCCACACCATAACACCTCCTCCTCCATGCTTTACTGTGGGAACTACACATGCAGAGATAATCCGTTCACCCACACCGTGTCTCGGTGGTCGGAACCAAAAGTCTCCAATTTGGACTCCAGACAAAAGGACAAATTTCCACCGATCTAATGTCCATTGCTCGTGTTTCTTGGCCAAAGCAGGTCTCTTCTTCTTATTGGTGTCCTTTAGTAGTGGTTTCTTTGCAGCAATACGACCATGAAGGCCTGATTCACACAGTCCCCTCTGAACAGTTGATGTTGAGGTTTGTCTGTGACTGTGACTTGAACTCTGTGAAGCATTTATTTGGGCTGCAGTTTCTGAGGCTGGTAACTCTGGGTCTTCCGTTCCTGTGGCGGTCCTCATGAGAGCCAGTTTCATCATGGCGCTTGATGGTTTTTGCAACCGCACTTGAAGAAACGTTCAAAGTTCTTGAAATGTTCGGTATTGACTGACCTTCATGTCTTAAAGTAGTGATTGACTGTCGTTTCTCTTTGCTTATTTGAGCTGTTCATGCTATAATATTGACCTGGTCTTTTACCAAATAGGGCTATCTTCTGTATACCCCCCTACCTTGTCACAACACAACTGATTGGCTGAAACGCATTAAGAAGGAAAGAAATTCCACAGATTAACTTTTAAGAAGGAACACCTGTTAATTGAAATGCATTCCAGGTGACTACCTCATGAAGCTGGTTGAGAGAATGCCAAAGTTGTCATCAAGGCAAAGGGTGGCTATTTGAAGAATCTCAAATATAAAATATATTTTGATTTGTTTAACACTTTCCTTGGTTACTACATGATTCCATATGTGTTATTTCATAGTCTTGATGTCTTCACTATTATTCTACAATGTAAAAAATAGTAAAAATTAAGAAAAACACTTGAAAGAGTAGGTGTGTCCAAACTGGTACTGTATATATATATATATATATAGGGAAGTGGTGGTATGTAGAGGGTTTTCTCTGGTAGCTGGGAGTAGGGGGCTGGGGGGTGACTGATGAGCAACCCTAGTTTCTAAGGGGGGTGGGAAGAGTTGGGAAACATGGTTTTCGAGGAGTGGGGGGTGGGGGTTTGGATGGAGACATGTTGGCTGGCTGGGGTTTTCTTTTCCTGTTTATACTGACTGTATTTCTTACAGTTTGAGTGGCAGCCTACAGGTACATGTTTTGTAAACCTATAATTTGAAATGGATAATGTACCTGTAACCCCCCCCCCCCCCCCCCCCCCCCCCCCCCAACTCTGAGGAGCTCCTGTGTCAACCGCAGCATGCAGCCACAGGGTTATGAGCTGTGTGTAGTGGCAGTAGGACCCATGTTGTAATGAGTACACCAATACTGTAACATGATACAAGTTTACTCCTGACAGTTAGTTAGTAAATGTCAGTCAAATACTGATCAAATAAAAACATTATGTTAACAGTTTACATTACACAAGCCTTATACCAGATTCAAGACAAGAATAACCTGTTATTATCCTGTAACAAGCTAGTAAGTACATAAAGTGTTTCCACATTTTCTTGGAAAAACATTTTTAACATTACATAAATGTGTTAACTAACATACTTGTTACATGTTAATTATATAGGTTGTTCACTTATAGTTGCCCTGGTATTATCCTGTGTAATATATTATGTGTTTCCCAGTGATCTGACATCAATGAAAAATGGCCGACATCTGAATGCCAGCTTGAGGAGGACGAGGGATCAGATGATACATAGCTTACACATTTGCAATATGAATGGTCCTGAATGTATTTCAGTCAACCATTCCAGACAGATTACCAAATATTGCATTCCAGTCAAAGTATGAAATTAAGAGATAATTATGCTGAGAGTGGATGATTGAGAGGCACGCCCGTAATGGATTTGATTAAAGTCGTCAGGAAAAACATGCTAATGTGCGTGTTGATTAGTTGGATCACTCTAACGATGCTGTGAACATTAATCTGCAGTATAAACAAAAGTGTTGATGCTGTATTCACAGTTTTTACACGTTTGTGTGTGCACGTGTCTGTGTGTGCACGTGTGTATTTGTCATGAACAGGCAGGAATGATAGAGCATGCATGTAAGATACTGTGCATGACTTACAAATTATTTTCTAACACACTTAGGCATTTGAAATCATTTGATCATCATGATGAGGAACAAAACTTCATCCAAACTTGGCAAAACTGTATTTTCTAAAACTACAGTATGCTTTAAAATTATGATGCCTGTCAAATTGTTAAGAAGCAACATTCCTGTCAAACTGTCAAACCACTTTCAAACCATTTCTAGAAACCAAAACTCAAGGTTACTTTCGTAACCCCGGTTCTCTGATAATATGAGTGAAATGTTTCACATATGGGGTATTCGCTCCAGGCGGATCATTAACGAAGAACCAATTACACAACGTTGGTCGGAGACAGTCAGGTAGAGTGGCGAATGAGGTGAGCCCCTCCCTTTTTATAAGGCGCTACTCGCCCGTCATCTGGTCATTCTCAAGTATGCCTCTATTCCTTGCGCTCTTGCGAGCAGGGAAATGTTATACATCTCACTCATATTATCACAGAACCGGGGTTATGAAAGTAAGTAACGTGTGCTTAGCCGTGAGGCTTTTGTATTCGCTAGCTAGTGTTCACCCATAGGGCTTATAGCTTTGCTAATGTTCACCAGGAGGGCTTATAGCCATAAGGCTTATAGCCTTGGCCAGCAAACTAGCCAAGTTAGCTTAAGCCTTGCATTATGGGCTAACCAAGTCTTAATAGTTAGCCGTAAGCTAGCTAGCGTTCACCTCATGGGCTACTAGCCTAGCTAGTTAGCACAAAGCTAGCCGGAGAAAAATGGTTTCTTTTGACCATCGAGCTGTGAAGCTAGGGCGGTCAGTCAGTCAGTCTAGTCAACACAACACGAGAGAACGTGTGCTGAACTATACGAGAGAGGAGAGCTAGCAAATCTACCTTTCCAGGTAGAACATTTAGCTAGTACAGTGCTAGCCGAAGGGAACCGTGTGGGGGCAGGGTTCGACTTCGTGTTAGTATTCTCCCACGACCGTGGAGCCGTGATGCTATACCGGTCTGTCTAGTTAACACAAATGAGTGAACGCAGGTTAAACTAAACAAGAAAAGGTAGGAATATGGTTTACTTGCTTTCCAACGAGATAGCCAAGTTAGCTTAAGCCTTGCAGCGTGGGCAAACAAATTCTCGATAGCTAGACGTGTGAAGCTAGCTACCACCGGAGACTGAGAGGTAGAAAACAACTTCTACTCGAAGCAAAACTTTCCTTTTGGTCAGTACTCAACACTATCGTAAGGAGCAGAGGTCCTACGTTCGGCAGCTTCAGGAGCCGTAATGATTATTCCGCAAGGAAGATGGGCGAGGATGACCAGAGGACGGGCGAGTTGCGCATTATAAAGAGGGGCTCACCTCATTAGCCATGCGACCTGTCTGTCTCCGACAGACGTTGTGTGATTGGTTCTTCGTTAGTGATCCGCCTTGAGCGAATCCCCCATACAGTACGTGATACATCGAAACGAGTATTTGAAAGAGAAACACACTATATCCTTGTAGCCTGTGATGACACCTCTACCAAACACTGGCACAACAACACAACCTATCTCAGCAGTCTCCCCCTCCTCAACCAACCACTTAACTACTGCATCTGTGCTGCTACAGGACCACAGAGACACCACCACCACCACACCAGAGGATGCTATTCATTAACAGTTTGGGTTAATTGATTGTTTAGTTATATCAGCGCCTGGGGTAATCCTCTGAGCCCCTCATCACCTCCTCTTCCCTCTCCCTCCATGACTGGCTGGTGGCTGTCCCACTACCCCCACCCCCTAACGGTGCATCCACCCCCCCGCCCACCCACCCCAGAGCTGCTCCATTAGGCCTGAATTGTTGCTGTGACGTGTGGGGCCCAGGGGAGGTGTTACTGTCAGGCCTGATTTACTCCCAGCCATCTGACACGAGGTGGCCACTAGCTGGGGGCGTGGAGGGAAGGAGGGAGAGGAGAAAGCCAGCAGCCAGGCCTCAAGCTGCCTAGGGCAGGGACAGCTCAATGCAACAGCCTGAAGCAATAGTACAATGCAACAGTAGGCTACAGTGCAACAGCCTATAGCAACAATCTCATGCAAAAAACAATGTAACAGTCAACTAATGTAACAGCCTATAAACAGCTGACATCAAAGTCAAACTGACATTATATCCTAAAACCACTGACTGTGACTGACATTTCTGCTACTGAATATCTTGTCTAAATGTGTGTGGATGTCAGTAGTATTTCATTTGCTTTTTTTACATTGTCAATTTTTATTTATTTTTGCATATCTGCATTGTGGATTATGTATCTTTACTTTATTACATTTATTTTTACAGGGACAGTGCACATTAATCAGCATTTCTGTTGCCGGTTTTAGTCAGCCGACAAATTTTCATCCGCAGTCCTTGGGCAGGTTATTAAAAACACTTAAAATGACAATACAGACAGACAATAAGCACATAGCGAACAACATATGACAAGCAACACTACGCAACGCAGACAGACAGTGCAATAATACAAAAAGCAAGCAAACAAAATAGAAAAAAACGACATGTCTAACAGACAACATGGAAAGCGGCTATACACACCTGATTGCTCTTATCTGTTGCATATCTGGTTGAGTAGCCTTCAATCACATACTCCTACTGCCAACAGCAATCTAGACCTCCTGGGAAGTGATGTACAGGATCCAGCTATTGTCTGCTGAAGAATATGTGCCAGTCACCTGTCATGTCAAACATGGATCAAACACATACACATCGAGGCCTTTCACTAACATTGAACCGTACAATTAATGATTATACCCTAAACAATTACAACATACAGTTGAAGTCTGAAGTTTACATACACCTTAGCCAAATACATTTAAACTCAGTTTCCCTGTTTTAGGTCAGTTATGATCACCACTTTGTTTTAAGAATGTGAAATATTCAGCTTTTATTTCTTTCATCACATTCCCAGTGGGTCAGAAGTTTACATACACTCAGTTAGTATTTGGTATCATTGCCTTTAAATTGTTTAACTTGTGTCAAACGTTTCGGGTAGCCTTCCACAAGCTTCCCACAATAAGTTGGGTGAATTTTGGCCCATTCCTCCTGACAGAGCTGGTGTAACTGAGTCAGGTTTGTAGGCCTCCTTGCTCGCACACGCTTTTTCAGTTCTGCCCACACATTTTCTATAGGATTGAGGTCAGGGCTTTGTGATGGCCACTCCAATACCTTGACTTTGTTGTCCTTAAGCCAATTTGCCACAACTTTGGAAGTATGCTTGGGGTCATTGTCCATTTGGAAGACCATTTGCGACCAAGCTTTAACTTATTGACTGATGTCTTGAGATGTTGCTTCAATATATCCACATCATTTTCCTTCCTCATGATGCCATCTATTTTGTGAAGTGCACCAGTCCCTCCTACAGCAAAGCACCCCCACAGCATGATGCTGCCACCCCCGTGCTTCACGGTTGGGATGGTGTTCTTCGGCTTGCAAGCCATCCTCTTTTTCCTCCAAACATAACGATGGTCATTATGGCCAAACAGTTCTATTTTTGTTTCATCAGACCAGAGGACATTTCTCCAAAAAGTACGATCTTTGTCCCCATGTGCAGTTGCAAACCGTAGTCTGGCTTTTTTATGGCGGTTTTGGAGCAGTGGCTTCTTCCTTGCTGAGCAGCCTTTCAGGTTATGTCGAAATAGGACTTGTTTTACTGTGGATATAAATACAGTGAGGGAAAAAAGTATTTGATCCCCTGCTGATTTTGTACGTTTGCCCACTGACAAAGAAATGATCAGTCTATAATTTTAATGGTAGGTTTATTTGAACAGTGAGAGACAGAATAACAACAACAAAAATCCAGAAAAACGCATGTCAAAAATGTTATAAATTGATTTGCATTTTAATGAGGGAAATAAGTATTTGACCCCTCTGCAAAACATGACTTAGTACTTGGTGGCAAAACCCTTGTTGGCAATCACAGAGGTCAGACATTTCTTGTAGTTGGCCACCAGGTTTGCAAAGGGAACAAAGTACGTTAATCTCTAGGAGACAGAATGCGTCTCCTTCCTGAGCGGTATGACGGCTGCGTGGTCCCATAGTGTTTATACTTGTGTACTATTGTTTGTACAGATGAACATGGTCCCTTCAGGCATTTGGAAATTGTTCCCAAGGATGAACCAGACTTGTGGAGGTCTACAATTTTTTTCCTGAGGTCTTGGCTGATTTCTTTAGATTTTCCCATGATGTCAAGCAAAGAGGCACTGAGTTTGAAGGTAGGCCTTGGAATACATCCACAAGTACACTTCCAATTGACTCAAATGATGTCAATTAGACTATCAGAAGCTTCTAAAGCCATGACATCATTTTCTGGAATTTTCCAAGCTGTTTAAAGGCACAGTCAACTAAGTGTATGTAAACTTCTGACCCACTGCAATTGTGATACAGTGAATTATAAATAATCTGTCTGTAAACAATTCTTGGAAAAATTACTTGTGTGATGCACAAAGTAGATGTCCTAACCGACTTGCCAAAACTATAGTTTGTTAACAAGACATTTGTGGAGTGGTTGAAAAACTAGTTTTAATGACTCGAACCTACGTGTATGTGAACTTCCGACTTCAACTGTACACCTGATATCATCACAATGCATTTACATTCAACACATTCACTGTCCTCAAAAGATAACACATTTGTCTAATTCCTTTCTCACCGTTTCCTCCACTTAAAACTACCCAGCTACATTCAAACCCCCAAAATCACTTATACATTTAAAGCCACTGGGGAAACTCAAGTTAATCTGAAAGAGTGGAGGGGATAATCTCACTAGTTTCCATTAAGAGTTCATCCTCAGGTCATCCTGATCTCACCTTTTCTTCTCCCAGGGTTCCTCACACCTGTCGAGGGAGGGGAGGGAAGGGGCGGGGACATTTTAATCCAGGAAGCTGGTAGGATTTAGAGAGGCTTTTGTGGAGGCTTCAGACTTCCTGATGTGTTGTGTTCCTCTGTCTCATTGACAAATCCGCCTGGCTCAGCCCAGATGGAAACTTCCCAGTAAACTGACCATGGCAGGGATTGGGGGAGATTAGTGCTGCCTTTGACACTTCACTCTCATCCGCACTGTCTTTGCAGGGCACCCTGGGATAGGGTTACGCACCTGTCGCTTTAGTACAGCAATACTGACAGCCGCCACTCAGGAGGAAGGATTCTATTTTAAGTTGAAGTGTTGTGTTCTTGTTCTGGCAACCTGAGAACAAGAGCCAGCAGTCCAACCCTAAACTGAAGAAGTTAAGGACCTGTGTCAAAAATCTAAAACACCTATGTCAAAAAATGCTTTTATACGGCCATTTTCATTTTGGGACTTACGGTATGTGTCAATGTCAAAACACACACAATTCACAGTCTGAGAAACTTTCTTCAGCCAGTGTTTCTAAAAGCATCAATCTTCCAACGTCTGGATTTTTTTGTTGTTGGAGCAATTATGGTAAGTCCTTGGGTTAAATCTGACAATCCACAGTCATTCAAACACAACACCTATTGTTTACCAACAGGCTTGGTATTCTACTCTCATATGAGTGTGAGGGTGGGGTGGATCCTCATGTTGCAGTGCTGCCATAGGCAGATAATTATTATAAGACCAGGGAGGTGCGTCTTTTGGACAAAGAGAGTTTGTGAGAGAAAAAAGTTTTTAGTACATTTTAGGTTATAAAGCTATAGCTAACTAAAGTCCCGAGTTCTTCATGATCAGGTCTTCTGGTTCTATAGAATCCAGATTTTTCCCATTATGCCTGTTCATTTGCATTGTTAGTGCTGTAGTTCCTGTTGGAAACTGCAAATTGCTGGAAGATGTTGAAAGGATCCATCTATAAAGAATGTGCAGATTGATGGTTTTTGTCAGAGTGAGGATGGTTTTAAATGTGCCGTCTGTGATGCTATACACAGATGAAACTGCAATGCAAGTCTTTCTGTCACTGGTAGAAAAAATGTAAGACATTGACGGTCACTCACACAGTCCGAGCACGCACGCACCAAGCACACACGCACGCACACACTACACACTGTTTAATCTATTTAATTGAACCCGACTTTGAATAAGTAAACAAATTAGGAAATTCATAAGAGGCATTCGATCCCTCATAAGCTAATGGATTGAAGATTTCTATCCCGTAGGGGCATTTGGGCAAACAAGGCACGGTTATCTCCAAATCGACATCGACTCTGCATCAAAAGTCTGTACTACAGAGCAGTTGAACTCTTGATACAGCTTTGGTAATTAGCCAGACGGCCAATCTGCGGACTCAACCAGATCTCTGGATCACTCCGGTTCCCCTACAGTATCTGTATTCTGATGTAAGATCAATGTGATTAATAATCTACGAAAATAAGGGATGATATCGAAGATTAGCCACCACCCCAATGACCCTAGCTTCTGTCAGTGTTTTGAGGAAATAATATGTGTATATACTGTATAAAAAAACTACATTTTTTGTTTTGTTGGTCTAATGTAGATAGACGAGAGCCCAAAGTCAACATATTAAAGATCTGATACAAGAGCCAGTGGTCAGTTTGGATCTAGCTGACAAATTTATTAAAGACCTGTATCACTTAATCATCATCAGAGAGAATAAATAAGACATAAAACATCTTCCACATAAACAAACACGGACACCAGCCTGGGTTTCAGCATGCCCAGGTAGTTTCAATAGAACAAGATACATCTGAGAACACACAAATGCATAGAAGTAACTGGACCTCTAGTTATCGGTGGGAGGCGACATCTACAACTTGTCTAGATCCCTGGCCGTCAATGTACAAAGTCCTAATATCTGTGGTATTCATGTTGTCGAAAGGGGTTGTATAAAAATAAAGTCTCCACAATGATAAACCATAATATACATAGACATTTGGCAACAACCAGACACGTAAAGACTCTGACTTGAACCAAAACCTGCATCGGTACACATTTTTAAAAAACAGAGAAGAATAAGGTGGAAAGGATTGGGAGTAGAGTCTCTCAAAATCCAATTGGGCAAAAGTCTGAATTTGCTAAGTTGTCTCAACGATATCACTGCTGGAAATTGTGTGTATCTGTGAGCTTCCTCCGGTGTAATATTGATGACATCATAGGGATCAAAAGCATGATCGTCCAAAGTCGCTGTACACGTAGTTCAATGGTGGAGGGCTGTTTGATGAGTGCTGTGAATACTTCAGACTGAGAGATGGAGTAGTCTGTCTGTCTGACTGTTAAAAGTTCAGATTGTAGAAGTGAGGTGCCTTCCTTTCAGACCCTACTCTTAACACTATTGGAGCAACATATCAACACTCCGTCAGTAGCTAAATGATCATTCAGAACAGGCCAGCACTCCATTTTTCTAAGTCTGGCTCTCTTTAAGGAATGGTGTGTTAGTTCCAAGTGCTACTATTCATATTTTTTGATGGCCCAATCCTTCCTTTCAGTCCACTCAGATCAGGAGAAATGAAAAATATTAATTGACAGTTAATTGATAGAGAGAGATAGATAGAGTGATCCAAGGAGGGTGAAAGACAGCAACCGTCTGACCCCGTCTCTCTGTTTCACAGGTCTTGTGTGACTGTCTCTTTCCAGTTTGTGACACCCGCCAGGAGAAGACACTGAAAAAACACCTTTGAGTCCTTAGACCACGTTGACCAATCAACCCAGCTCATCAAAACTGGCTGTGGTCCACTTCATCCAACCAGGAAGCTGGACTCGCTGGGAAGTCTGGGTAGCCCCCACTGCTGCCAGTAGACAGATCCGAGCTTGGGCCGTTAGTGCCCCCCAACACTCCTCTCATGTCTGGGTTCAGCCCCGGGGCCCCGCCTTGGGTCATGATGGACAGGCCGGAGTCAGGGTAGACCAGGCTGGAGATGAGGGGCTGGTGCCTGGGCAGGGCCTGAAGCGAACCTGGGGACTGGGGTAGACCGTAGGGGCTGCTGGAGCGGATGTCACGGTACTGGTCCTGGGAGGGGAGGACTCCATGCTCCAGGGGGAAGGGGCCGTGGCTGCCCCCCATGGCTGGAGACGACTCGCTCAGGCCACTGTAGATGCCATTGGAGTGACTGAGCTCTGACATGGGTGGCTCGTCTGGAACACAAGGGAGGACACTTGGTCAGGGTGTGGCATTATGGAAGCATAATGGAATTTACTGCTGATATTATTAGTTTGATTCTGGTCATACATATATAAATTAGATTTATATGATTTTCTCTCATTGGAATTATTTGGGTTTCATTCAAATTTGAGTGGGTATAAACCAAAATGTGTGGTTTACAAATTTGCTATGTCCATTTCCGCCATACACTTAAGGGGCTGATAAATCATAGCAAAAAGAGTTTGTTTTATAATTGTGATAACTCATTTTTTATAATCTCTCATAATTCCTCAAACAGTAACTTAAAGGCACCCTCTGTATCCCATTCCCTTTAATTAGATTCTTGTGAATACATCATCTCAGATATGCCTGTCTGTTTGTTTTCCCATCCTACCTGTAAAGGAGACCTCAGCGTCGCTGTCCATGCCCTCCTCCTGGATGCTGTCCTTGTCTGATTTGGAACTACCTCGCGACCTCTTCATGTTGCGGAAGTACTGTCCCCACCTCTGTCTGCCTGCATCCTTCTTCAGCCTCTTCTCTTTTGCTCGCCTGTTCTGAAACCAGACCTGGAGGACAGATGTGGTGTTTGGTTAGGTACATATCTGTTTTGTTCTATTTATTTTAGGTATACAATTGGGAAGTTGGGAACTTCCTGTTGAAGGCAGCTCCTCCAATAAATATCTTATTTTTCTATGTAGAAGCCTTTTTCCTACCATAGAATTATGAGTAAAGGGAAATTGATTTCTTAAAATTAGAAATCTATAATGTACTGTTACATTTGCAGAGGAGTATATACAAGTAGTCAGTGTTATAACATTATCAAATATTTTATCTTTTGAACTGAATGTTTCATTCATAGCCTATTGTAAGACATGCAAAACACCATTCCTAACCACTTACTAGACCATTCCAGACATCATTTTTCTTGACTTTTTCTTCAGTGTCCCTGCTATATTTTTAAGTGGTCAGGTACATTAACATTAAAACAAAATTAATTTTCAAGGACTGTCTGGAGACTGGGCCATGTCTTCTTTAACCCAAGTGGGATATTGAAACAGTGGTACAGAACACTAATGTTGGGACCACCATGCCGTGTACAAGATTTATCACCCGCTTAATTAACTTAATGACAGCTATAAGTTGTCCTTAACCCTGGGAGCAAACAGGTTACCATGCATGTTACCCTCTCACTGGGATCTAATACCTGGAGTTGATTTTAATTATTTAAATCTCACTATTCCACGTTCTAAATTGTAGCTGTAAATTTGTGTGATACAATTGGAAACATTTTTATTTTATTTTTAAGAGACGATTTTGATTGACAAACCATTCAATGTAAGCACATATTTTGTTTAAATCTACATCATGCAAAGCGTAATTTAATTAAAACAGGTAAAAATGTTCTCCTTTCTTCCCCATATTTAGGCAAGGCCTATATTCATTAATGATATGCAGCCAAAGTGAACCCTCTTCACCCCCATTTCCCCTTCGGTGAAAAATGAAGTGCGATAGTGGCTTCCGTAGCCTACCTGCTTTTAGTGTCCTTGCCAATATAACGATATATACAGTATGACTAATTGACCATAGTCATCCACAGTAGGGCTCTTTCACAGACAATATGCGAGGCTCTCTTAGCATTGTTAACGAGCTCACTCTTACCATTCTGACTTTCAAGTGTGTGGACTTCACTTTACTCCATCTCACCGTAAATTCTAACCATCAAACCCCAACTCTTCTGTACCTGAGAGGCCATTTCAAGCGCTATTTCAAAAGGAATCCCATGCATGTCCTTAGATAATAATAAAATAAGGACGCTAATGAAATGGTCTATAATGGAGGGGGATGGATAGTTACCTGAACAACCCGCATATCTAGGCCAGTTTCTGACGATAGCTGTTCTCGTACGTGGCGGGCCGGTTTGGGAGAGTTGTTGTAAGCGTTTTTCAGGGTCTCGAGCTGTTTTGCGGTGATGGTCGTTCGTGGCCTTTTCGCTGTTGAGTCAGCCTCTGAAAATAAAATACAAGACACACAATGTAAGCCATACCATAAACAAAAATGCACCCCAATAATTTATGCTAATAGGCCTAATATTCGATTCCAAGCTGTGTCCAAATATTTATAGATCTTCAGTTAGAGCCATCGAAATATGTAAGTGACATAGGCCTCTTAAGAAATTGCTTTTTGCTATTTTTCTGTGCACAAAAAATATATCTATAAAGAAATCTATATCTGGAAATATAATTTGCAGTGCAATGCTTATTAAACAAATTATTGAATTATATTCATTGGATTATTCAGCATTCTTTGCGAGTTAGAGGTTGTAATTAAACTATTAATGAGTCGAATTACTCGTACATTTTATGACTTGTTATTACGTGCGTAGCTAATCCCAAATATATGCTACCTCATAAGCAAACAAATAGTCTACAGACCAAAAAAATGCAAGACCATCCTCCAATGCCCAAGTAATGGCGCCCTTTCATTAACAAAATAAACGTGTGTGTTTTTCCATGAGAACTCACGTTAACTCAATGTGTAAATCAGCAGTATGTGCAGGCAGTAAATTCCCACAAACAGATGGGGAAGATAACACTTGAGTAACGCATTAACTATTCACAAAGAAAATACCCTGCGTGGATTTCATTGTGTTAAAACAGAGATTCTGTGAGAGGTCAGTTGTAATTCATTTTTCATGCAATAAATAAGCATTTACATACAAAAGTGATACATTTTACTCAAAACCCGAGGCATTAGGGTAGCCTATGAGTTACTTTAGCAAAACATGGTAACCAGCGCTTTAAACAACCTTGAAACAAAACTTCTGAATAATCTGTTGTGCAGATGAGGCTGAATTTAATATTCTTAGTCACCGTCAGTCTGCTAATAAAATAAAACAAAATGAACTACGTTTTCTCTCTTCACTGCAATTGGACAGGCTTTAGGCCTATCTATACATAGGCTATTGCTATCTATTGGGATGCGGGCTACGACGCAATTAGCGCAGGTGGGTCAAGTGTTTATGGGTGACCTCATAGTCTTGGAGATCAAGTTCACAGCTCCAAACAATACATAACTTATTGGGTGATGCGGTGATTGATAGCATATAATAGGCATACTCATTTTCTATGTTTAGCAGACAGAATGAAATGAAGATGTGGGCATTGTAGGATATCCACATTCTTGGATATGGCTGAAATAACAAGGACTGTGGATACATGCGTAATTAGGCGTTAGGAACTCTGATCTTGGGGACCCTAAATAGGTGTGATACAGGTGTGTTCAGGTATACCGTGACCTCTCACCTCTCTGTTTGGCGGTCTCGTAGTCAGCCTTGCACACGAGCCTGCTGTCCTCCATCAGGTAGTACTCGTCACCTGTCGCGAGCTGCCTCTTGCACACGATGCACGCGAAGCAGTGGAGGTGGTACACGAAATCCTGTGCCCTTCTCACCACCTGCGTCGGAGGAATACCTTGCTGACACGCGGCGCATTTGGTCCCAAATCTCCTTTTTGGAAATAAGAAGGTTATCATCAATAAATTGACAAGAGTTTAATCACTTTCACAACCTGTGATTCTATCAAATAGTTAGGCTTGTTTTCAATGAACTATTAGGCTACCTACACACCTGCAATATTTTCAATAATTTGTCGTTCATGAAAGAATATGTATTTCATGGGACGGCCTATTTCTTGCACTCACTTAAAAAAGTCTTCTTTGCAGTAAACGCTATCTCCACGGCTGAAGCACTTGTCCGCAAGTTGGGATTGGCAGTCGCTGCATTTCAGGCACTTGCTGTGCCAATGGCGGTCCAGCACTTTGAGGATGAAGCGGTCCACGATGTGTTGATTACAGCCAGCGCATACAGGAATTTCTAGTGAAGACAGGATAACCATGAAGCCATCTTGAATTTAAACACTGCTTAAGAAATCATGTGGCACCGAGACAAATTATACTGTGGTCAAATTGTTTTACGGCACAAAAATAGCAATTTATACAATTGTCAAATGTAGACATTTGTTAATGCATTTGATTAACAAATCCCCTGTAGCTCAGTTGGTAGAGCATGGCGCTTGCAACGCCAGGGTTGTGGGTTCGTTTCCCACGGGAATGCACTCACTAACTGTAAGTCGCTCTGGATAAGAGCGTCTGCTAAATGACTAAAATGTAAATGTACATTTAGAATAGGCTTATTTGGGATAAAATCTAAATAAGGACACTAATTCGATACAAATCATCTAAAAATGGTGATAAATCATACTTAATATTCTGCATATTATAAATAGGACTATCATTTATACTTGAATCACACATTGATATAATGTTTTTGTTGTTGATACTACTGAAAGCTCACATAAAGAAATTCGCAGCGAAAGTGACGAGTAAATATAAATGAATGGAAAAACCCCAAGGCAGTCTATTTCAGGGCAAATATGAGACAATTTTGTCACTGAGCTAGTATCTAGAATATTGCATATTTTTATTTTCATCGATGTATATTGATTGCCATGTAGTTGAGAATTGCTATAATTTAATAAAGAAGTTGTAGGCCTAATAAACAAATCTGGTTGAATGAAAAGCATTGTTGCATTGCCGATGTCACATGGGCTAAGTGAGAACCATCACAAAAAGGCAGATTTCGAAGAGTGGATTTAAAGGAAAATTCAACACAAAAACGATATTTGATATTTGTTTCATTTGTCCATTGTTGATATAGTCCCCAAATGTTTTGCTTGTCAGCAATCAAGTTTTCAAGATATAGAACTTTCAAAATACAGAAATACAGCCTGTATAACGCATTTAGCATCATATGATGCAAAATGCAGCATAGTATGATGTAAAACGCATCATACTGGCTGCATTTCTGTATTTTGAAAGTTATATACCTTGAAAACTTGATTTCTGACAATCAAAACATTTTGGGACTATATCAACAATGGACTAATGAAACAAATAACAATAAAAATGCACCCCAATATTTTATGCGAATAGGCCTAATATTCGATTCCAAGCTGTGTTCAAATATTTATAGATCTTCAGTTAGAGCCATCGAAAAGTGTAAGTGACATAGGCCTCTTAAGAAATTGCTTTTTGCTATTTTTGTGTGCACAAAAAATATATCTATAAAGAAATATATATGGAAATATAATTTGCAGTGCAATGCTTATTAAACAAATTATTGAATTATTTTCATTTGATTATTCAGCATCCTTTGCGAGTTAGAGGTTGTAATTAAACTATTAATGAGTCGGATTACTCGTACATTTTATGACTTCTTATTACGTGCGTAATTAATCCCAAATATATGCTACCTCATAAGAAAATAAATAGTCTACAGACCAAAAAAATGCAAGACCATCCTCCAATGCCCAAGTAATGGCGCCTTTCATTACAAAAATAAACGTGTGTGTTTTTCCATGAAAACTCACGTTAACTCAAATAACAACAGATCGTTTTGTGTGGAGTTTTCCTTTAAGTTGAGTAAGGTGTTGTGGACTCATTATTGATCTATAAATGTAGGGACAGAATGATTTCAATAGTATCAGATGTAAATACACTGCTGCCTATAAATTACAGCCATTCATTCGTTTTTGTCACCACCACCATCATCATCATCATCATCTTCGTCATCATCATTGTCGTCGTTATCATCACCATCATCATATATTTCACAACCCATCAATTGCAGTAAACGCCAAAGTATGTTTTTTTGTTCCTCCCATGATTATCGAAACCTGGCAACATCCGTTACCATTTTACAAGTGTGGGTGCCAGATGCAATACAAAAGAACACAGCGAAAATCCAATTTATAAAGCTATACCATAAAATATTACAAAGACGACTGCCAACACCTATTGACTATTGGCTGAATGAGTTATAATGGCGGAACCATGACGTTTGATCTGCGGAATTAATGAAGAAGACATAGGCCTGTAAAAAAAGCATCCTTCTACTATCACTCCTCTAAACTGCGCATTCCACGAATAAAAACACTTACTTTGCATGGTAACCAGCTGATCCAAGACCTCCAGACCATCTATAAACGACAGTGGATACCGGAAAACTCTCTCTCTCTCTCTCTCTCTCTCTCTCTCTCTCTCTCTCTCTCTCTCTCTCGCTCTCTCTCTCTCTCTCTCTCTCTCTCTCTCTCTCTCTAAGCCTTTCCCTCTCTATCTCTCCCTGTTTCCCTTACTGATTCAACATACACAGTATGTATCTCTTCTCTCGTTCCTGCGACCATGCATGGGCTATCCTATCCTCCTGTTTGAGATTACCTACTGGGCACACACTGGTTGAATCCACGTTGTTTCCACATAATTTCAATGAAATTACGTTGAACCAACGTGGAATAGACGTTGAATTGACGTCTGTGCCCAGTGGGTTCAACAGGCGCATGGGTCCCTCTCTCTTTAAAACACTTGTCCATTGTTTCCCATTAAATAATCACTAGTGATAATAAAAAGCGAAGAAAAACAAGCCTTCTGTAGCGATGCAGTCAATCCCCCCGTCCATGCTCAGCCGCCCAATCAACACTGGCCCAAAGGCTGCTTTTTGAGGTTTCCAAATCACGTAGAAGCAGGCCCGCTTCGCAGAGAGAGCAAGGAGGGTTTCATTCATGTAAACGTGACCACAGCAAAATTTGATCGAAGGTTCGGACATTGAATATGTTGCCAATATTCCCGCATTCGAATTGTCAAAACACCATCCAAGCCTTTCCCACTATAACGCATGAAATTACGCTGAAAGTGCTCACTTGAGTGGATGAGGTGAAATGTGTGTTGATGTCATCAGATGTAACTTGAGTCACAGACCTAATTGTTACACGTTGTGTGTTAACATGAGTTTATTCACAATTTAAGTATGCTGATGATACCGTGCACATCATCACATTGACACATAATTAGTCTACTAGAAATTGTTTCGGTGTTGGAATGGTGAACCCGGCCTTCCATTTGGCCAAATTTGTATAATTTTATCATGACTAATTTACGCATGACATTTGACAATATCCCTCAGACACCCAATCATTCCAACCTACAGTTTATAGCTAATAGTAAGCCAATGTCTTCTTCAAGTTCAGGATTAGCTCCAACTCATATAATTAACTGAACATCAATAGACATAATGTGACAATTTGCATTTTTCAGGCCATTGAACTTTTAGGAATAATCCACTCAAACATACCCGCATGGCCAACTTTTAAGCATGGCCTTCATCAAGACAACACAATACATTAATGCAAAATGGCCATCTTTCAGCAAACAAATAACTTTTCATTGCAACTTATTATTAAACTATCAACAAACGCTTATCCAGTGAGATTGCGTCACTGGCAACTTAAATATGGCTTGAAATGTTATCACTTGGCTTAATTATTTATTCAAGTCGAAACACTTCGTGTTTCATCCATCTAAGGAATCGCATTCCTATTGTTCGTTGGTGGGCAATTTATGAAAAATGTATGGACAATTGTTTTCTGGCACCAAGAGCAAGCAATGCACAAGAGCGAGCCACGTCACTAACAGGTGCATCAAACTCATTATTAATTCAATAGGTTCTGTAAAACTAGAATACAACGGTCTAGTCTCACGCCACAATCCAGCGATTTGATCAGGTTGTAAGAATATTACCGGTATAGATGTCTGCCCATGAAAGCCAATTCAAAACCTTAGAAATTGTAGTAATATTGATAGAAACCTCGTTAAAGAAAATACATGTTTGTCCCATACAGGTTGTTACATAGTTGTTACAATCCAAACCATCCTAAATAAAGAATTCACACTTATCTTTAAACATTTAAAACAATAATGTATGTCTACAATGTGTATTTTTAAATGGTTTACTAAATCCTTATCCCTCATGTGCAATGAATGGAGAAATTGCGACAAGATTAAAACTGTGCGTAAAAGTGTAAAAAATTGCTTTGGAACAAACAGATAAGACATATGTTATTTCGTAGATTCTCCGTCTTTAGCCTTAATCCTTCGCCATACAGATTTAGCCATAATCCATTGTAATACAGGGGACAGGAGCGAAAACTGGCAAAAACTGAAAAGGGAAGTGTCCACTGTTTCGGCTAACCACTGACTAGTCTACAACTCATGGTGTATGAGCGAATTGTGCATGCAAGTATAGCGTTCATTTTTTACATATCCATGTAGGAAAAATAAGCATTTCATTGCAGTATAAAATGTTCAGAAATGCAAAAGAGGAAACTATTCGAAGAAAGTTATATTGTGTTCTTCATACAGCATGCGATACATGAAGGTGTTGGAATGAAATAAAACAGCATCCCTTATTCTGACCTGTATAAACAGCGACAACAAAGTACTGATTAAATATCTGACTATTGTAATGTGCGTAACCAATATCAGATTCGATTAAAACACAAATGGAATCATGCGTTGCTCTGTTTTATACCTTTACGTAATTCCTCGCTCTGCGCCAGCAAGGCAAACAGAATCTCCGTGTTTTTCGGTGCTCCTTTTGGAGAGTTCTGTTCATTATGTCCATCCATTGCTCATGTTCTCCTCACACGATAACGAAAAACGACTGTAGTTCTGTGTTCTTGGTGCCCACCTATCGCTCACATCGGCATATTATGCCCTATATCAAGGGGAGAATACAACAATTCAGCGCACTGTGTGCCTGCATACGCTTGAGTTTGCTGTATCCCAGTGTGATGTGCGCTGCGCAGGATTACGTCGCGTGGTTACCCTAGCGACAGGCCTGTTAAAGTAGGGAGATAGATTATCATCAACTATCAGAAACTTGGAAAGAGGTGCGGGTAACAAGTGCTCTTCCAAGGGGAAACAAATTTAATGGTACAAGATTACATTTGACGATGGTTTCGGCCATGTGTGTTTAGTTGATGAGGGCGGCAGGTAGCTTAGTGGTTAAGAGCGTTGTGCCACTAACCGAAAGGTCGCTGGTTCTAATCTCCGAGCCGACTAGGTGAAAAATCTGTCGATGTGCCCTTGAGCAAGGCACTTAACCCTAATTGCTCCTGTAAGTCGCTCTGGATAAGAGCGTCTGCTAAATGATTAATTATTATGCATAGGCTATGCCATTAAATGTCATTTTATTGCAAGCAGCTCCTACTTGACCATTAGCTGGTTCATTTACACTAACATATTTTGCATGATCTTATGAAAATAAATGTTCACAGCACGAAAAGTAGCCTAAGTGGCTTTAAATTGAACTTTGCAAAGGCCTGTTTCGAATCGAATCACGGCCACAATATAGGGCAAGCTACACAAATAATCAAACGCAAACGAAAATGGAACCTGACACATCTTTTTTAAAATTAAGTCCTGAAACTGTTGAGTTCAAAAATTCATGCAAGTTAAATAAAGTGACATTCCAAATATTTGCCTGTAATGGATAGCTTATGTTATGGATACGCAACACATGGCCTTCTATCGAAAATTCAAATAATAATAATCAAAACATAATTTTAAGTAGGTAGCTATTGTACAATTGCTTTTGCAGTTGACAAGGCAGAATGCAACTCTAATATTTGTAAAACATTCCACCATACCATAGGCCTAGTAGCTTATTACAGTATAGTATAGTTTTAAATAGGTTTAATTCGTTTTTTTCCCTGTTCTAAAATGCATATAAATAGAACGACATGTGAGGTGACCACTATTTAGAAAAAAAATAAAAAAGATCGAATACTAGGAGGCATATGTCTCAAGAACCATTAACCTACATAGGAACATAATATGATTCCCATCTAATAATAATAGCTTGATGAAATTAACACTTTTCTTTTGAAACATCTGCATCAGATGAAAAATATTCCTTTACCAAAGTTACTGTTATATTTGACTGGTATGATTTAATTACATGTACTATTTTATACTGGATATTTTGGATGTTTCTAATATTATATCAGCCATCGCACTCATGGTATTTTATTAACTCAAAAGCAAAAGAGAACATCTCCCAAACTTGACGTTGTATTGGGGTCACGGTAGATTCGTAATAAAGCCAAATCTACAATTTCCATCACGTAACGAGAACATATAAACCTGGCGTGCGAATGACTGACACACACACACACACACACACCATATTGTAGGACTATAGCCTATGCTGACTTCACAAAGACAACTGTTTACTTAGGGGAGAGATTGGCCGCTCAATAACATGTTGATCGAGGCAACACCGCGATGAATTTTATCGACACTGATCTCAGGCGCAAAAGGGCGCCTTGGGAAATCAAGAGTAGTGCCATGGCTGCGTGGACCCCTGATGAATCTAAAATCAATGCCCCATTTGCCAGTATTTTCTGAGTATATGAAATACATTTTGGTGAAAGGTGTGGGATGCTTCAGTGCTCCCTCTTACTTTTCAGCTATTTTTTTTATGTCCTGTTGATCGCTCCCTTTTGAGGGGCTAGGAGACAGTAATGGGGTAACGTGAGCAATGCTCTATGATCAACAAAACAGAAAAGTGATCCGTGAGAAAGAGGCAGTCATGGGCTACTGGTTTAATAAAGAGATGATTATTGCTTTTATTTCTAAAACCATTGCTAATCTATTGATTTGGTCATGGAATAGCCCACTTACAAGCCTTATTCATTTCCCCCATGCGCAAGGCAACACAATTTATTTTTTGGCATGGATCTACCTTATTAGATTCATAATTTACAAATATGAAGTAGGCCTAACATTGATACAAAAATGCTGCACATTTTCGAACAAATAATTTGTGCCTGGGATGAGTAGGCTATATTAATAACACTGCTGCACATAATGAATAGCCTATAGGCCTAGATGTAATGGAATAATTCAAAAACCACATGCCTACTAGGCTACATGGTTTACAGTGTGTTGGGTATTTTACAATGCAAGGGGCATGCATTCAAATAAACAAAGTAATGACTTTTCAGACAGACATTTTCTGTTTGCAAACTTTTTACGCATAGGGCTACCATTTCAAGCGTTTTTGTGCCAACTTTAGCACAAATATCCTCCTGTAACGGACCTCAGGTGCCGCACCTGTCGAAGGGAACCTGACACTTGTTTAGCATTTTGCACAGGCTGTTGACTAGGGAGGGCGGGGGCGGCCTGTGTGCAGCCGGGCTGTTGCCTTGTTGCGTACACAGGTGGTTGGTGTGACACTGCAAAAGCGCTCTGGTGGTCTCGTGGACTCGCGTGACAGCCATGAGAAATTGTGTGAAATAACAGCACACGCATAACATCTGTTCGTATGATTTCCAACAATGCAGCTCATTACGTATTCATAACGTCTCCCGCACGCAGGGAAACATAAATAAAAGCTTTAATGTTCCACCTCGAAACAGTATGAATACCCCGTGAATTTTGTTAAACTGGACACACATTTAAGTGCTATGCGCCAATATGATGAAATCCATTCGATGTGTAGCCTATCAATTTTTCTCTTTTCACAACTTGAAAGCCGTCTTGAAAGGGAAAGCACTTAGCCTACTGTAACTCTTCTTTCAGCATATAATGGTGATATGTCTAACTCTTATTTGAGAAGTTTAACTGATGATGATAGGGTGTGCTGTGAGATACAATGGGCTATTTCATGCCTGTTTGGATTCTGTCAGTAAAACTTTGAGCTGCAGGCAGAGCCCCCGCTGTGCTGATTTGCTGTATAGCTAGATATTTCATAGCTAATTATGAGCCATTAACAGATTACTGGGGACTGAACGGAATCAAATAGACTCGACGGTATGCTGGCTACATTTCCACATAAAGTTAATTTAGAATCTCGATTAGAAGTGCAAATGACTCCAAACAAACAAGAAAGCCGGCTTCTTACCTTGACCTGCACTGTATCGGGAGAAATTCACGGGATTTTGACAACTTGATCCAGGATGCTCAAGCAACATTCTGAGCAGTGATGCGTTTCAGCTCAGATGAACATAAAATCAATCGGTGGTTGAGATAGGCCTATACAGAGGAAAGGAAAGCAAGACGCGTGCCTGCTGAGTTTAGGCTAATGATAAGTGATTATTAGGAAAAAATAAAAACAAAAACGCATGATCCTATTTCTTTATCCTTTGAGAGTCACAAAAATAACGTGGTTGTAAGAGGCAAAAGTACGCCTGTCGACCTTGTCTCTCTGCGTCGTTCACCGTGCAAGGAAACTTTGAGAATGCAGCAACTTGCTGTTTGATTCCGTGTGTTGGTCGAGAGGAGGTAGAGAGAGGGGGTGGGGATAATGCCTGACCATTACCAGCGTCAGCTGACCTCACCATGGGACGGGTGTTCGTTTTTAACGTAACAAAAGTAACAGCTGGAGTCGAGATGCCGGGTGTGGCGCGTGGATGACTATGCCCTGTCCACGGTGCTGAAAAGGGGAGTTTCTGTATGTGCGCGAGGCCGGAGGCGTGTGTTGTGTGTAACCCCCCCCCCCCCCCCCCCCCACCTCCACTCCACTGTCTTCAACCCCCCTCTCCTCCTCCCTTCCCTCCTTATCCATTTAGAGGTACACGTGTCCATCTTTCATCGTACACAATAGGGCAATGGGCGATTCGTCGGGACATTGTTGTCATGCGTTTTTATTCTCGTGCCCATCTTTTGTTCGGCCAAGAATAGACCATCAGAGACAAGTGGATGGAGCGTCATTGTTTGTCCCCCACGATGAAATCCGGAGGGGACTGTGGAACTGTCTCCTTCGGTTTGTTTGTTCGTTAGTCACACGCGATATCTCAGTCTTAGACAGCACTGTGCCGATTTTGAAGAAACTTGGGTGAATGATACGTCTTGCAATAGAGATCAGAGCATTTACAAAATTACACTGATTGGCCCAAGGCGGGAGCTATAGTAATTAACTGAAATGTGTTAAAGCGTCAGCATGCATCATTCGTGCGGGAGGACATGTTTACGGTTGCCTAGTTCCATTTTGCCTTTGTGTTTTTATTCAGACTGCCCATACTATCTGTGGCAAGCTACCAGCATCTATTCTCCTTATTTATGGCCTGAAGAAGATGTCAATGGTATTCCAACACTAGTTAGCAAATTCTGACATTTCCATAGAGATTTGTTGACAAGGGCATTTCGTTGTAATCTGTTTGTAAATGCATACAGGCCTACATACATTGTTTTTAGGAGTTCCACAACATTTCTGAAACGTTGAAATTTTTATTTTTATTCTAGCCTAAAATAATAGCAATTCTAACCAATTTCAATAATGACAAAAGCCTTGTTACATGGAAACTTTTTTGCAATCACTAAAACTTGTGTGATGACAGTTTCAGTCATATATTTTGGAATATAGGCTAAAAGCCTGTTGCAACAACAAAACATAACTAGGGATTTTATGAATATAGGCTATACCATTGATTAAAAAAGTTAATTAGAAATATGAAAATAATGTGAATAATTTGAAGATTCTGTCTGTCTGTCTGTCTGTCTGTCTGTCTGTCTGTCTGTCTGTCTGTCTGTCTGTCTGTCTGTCTGTCTGTCTGTCTGTCTGTCTGTCTGTCTGTCTGTCTGTCTTTCTTTCTTTCTTTCTTTCTTTCTTTCTTTCTTTCTTTCTTTCTTTCTTTCTTTCTTTCTTTCTTTCTTTCTTTCTTTCTTTCTTTCTTTCTTTCTTTCTTTCTTTCTTTCTTTCTTTCTTTCTTTCTTTACTTTCTCTCTATCTCTCAAACTCGCTGTAACAGTTTAGTCTGAGATAGTGGCGACGTTGTCCTACAGCTTTGATTTGATTTCGGCATTAATTAATTACATAATTACTTCATTCATTAGGCTATTCTTTACAGGGCAATTATGAACTTGAAAAACATCACATAATATCATAAGCCTCCCCATTCATCCAAGGTCATTATCTATCTATCTATCTATCTATCTATCTATCTATCTATCTATCTATCTATCTATCTATCTATCTATCTATCTATCTATCTATCTATCTATCTATCTATCTATCTATCTATCTATCTATCTATCTATCTATCTATCTATCTATCTATCTATCTATCTATCTATCTATCTATCTATCTATAATCTATCTATCTATCATCTCTTTACCCATGAACCATCCACCCTCTAAGTATGGCTGTAAATATAGCTTTTCTTACTGTATACCAATTTTTCTATAGGATAAATGCGCTTGTTTTCATCGCTCCAGATGAGTTTTTGTGTTCCGCAGTAATCCCCGGTCAACAAGTCAGTCTAATGTCTTTATGGTGATTAAGGAGAAATGCCAGTAAATCTGGATGGAGCCATACACTGCAACTAGGATCCTAAAGCTATTGCTGCCTCAAAGGAGCTTATAGGAAAACAACATAACAACAGAGAAGAACCTTCATGCATTACTGTTTTTCTTCTCTTTTTCTCTGCCTGCCTTTTAGATACCTGAATGTGTTTTGTTTTTATTCAGGGCTTTTTTACAATAGGCCTACTGTGGGGTCACACTTCAAGTTAGGTTGAAGCACTAGTCGCCTGTAGGATAAAACCATGCCCTATGCCTGACACTGCTCATCAGAGGGCCATATCCAGACCAAGGTCTCTCAGTCTGCAATGCATCTCCGTTGGAGGAAAATCAGCAGAAAACAGGAGTACTGTGTAGCCTGCTGAATTATGCAGCAGATGATGATTGTAACAATGTAATAACAAAAACATTTATAATAGAAACAACAACAACAACAATTATAAACATAATCATCATAATAATGAAGGTTTTAGTTTTCATAATAATCATGAAATGAAATTAGCTTTTTAATAGTGATGTTTCAATAATAGTCTTTGCCATTATCTACTCTGTATCTCTGTAAGATGACATATAATGTTGGACCACTCTATAGTTATCTGTTGTAAAAGTAGAAAAACAATGCCAGCAGCTTCATTGGTCTTGGTCTTAGCCCCCACATAAGGCCCCAGACATGATTTCATTAAAGGGACCACCTTAAAAGGCTGATGCTCTTATTTCACCACTCTGTGCACTGGTGAGTATCATTACAGGAGATTGGTAAAGTGTTAATGCACCTGGGACCCACTTGAGAGAGCGCCCGCAATCAGGTTTTAATGGTCCTCCACAAAAGGCTCCAGCGTTTACACCCCTACGTACGCCTGCCCTCAAAGTCTAGAGGTCTGGCCCGGCTCACTGTCGGGGGATACATGGGAGATATGGAGACATGACACATGCCCGTCTTCTGAAAGCATGAGAGTCTCTCAAAGACTCTCTCATCTTCCATCTCAGTATTTTTGGTGTGTGATGTTTCCCAAACAGATCAGTCCTCTGTAACACCCTCAAGTACTGTTGAGCCAATTGGGTTTGGAGAGTTTGTTTTGGGTGTATTTGCATTGAAGCATCCCCAAAAGCCAGAGTGTATTTGGATGAGTTTGTCTTATTATAAGAACACAGTGTCTCATCAAAAAAAAAAACCTAGGGCCAATGGTAACATGTCTGGTTCCTATTGTATCAGCAATGTGAATGGATTGACTTTTGGAGTTAAAACAGATAATAATATGTATTTTGGATCTGTAACTCTTTAGCAGAGTAACCCACTTGTCATGAGAATTGTCTCCCTTGAGGGACAGTATGTCTTACAAGTCTATTTCAGGTTGTACATGATGACAGATGTTTTTATGGAAGCAAATTCATTCCAAAACAAATACAGATAATACACTTAAATAAAATCAAGCAACTAAAAAAACAAACAACTAAATTAAATACAGGTAGTATAGTTGGTTTATTCACATTTTGAATAACAATCTTCCAACTGCACCATTACGAATGTTTATTCTACCTCTTGGCCTACATCTGGCCTGTCAGGATGGAATACGATGTAAGAATATAACAGCTCAAGCATGGCACACTCATCACAAATCAGTTTAACAATCTGTAACGATGACTTGCAAGTATTGAAAGGTAAATATGAAATATGATGATTTCTAATTTCTTCTCGCACTAATGTATGTGTGTTGCAAAATATTGCTTGCATGATTAATTTGAGCGGGGAGAAAAGTTTTATACATTCCATAAATCTTCCTCTCTCCCCGTCAATACCAAGCAGTGAACTTCTTTGCATATGCAACCGGCTTATTATGCCATGGTAATATTGATTGCGGATCTATTCTGAATTTATGGCTCACTCAAACTTGATATATAAAGCAATACATAATAACAAAGTGTAAGTGGTGGGGAAAATGTCACATTCAGCCAACTGCACTTGGGAAGGCACAAACACCACACAAAAATGTTAAAGGAAACCTCCACCCAAAAGCTATCTTTTGGTATTTGTTTCATTAGTTCATTGTTGATATAGTCCCAAAATGTTTTGCATGTCAGCAACCAAGTTTTCAAGATATCCAACTTTCAAAATACAGAAATCTGGCCCGTATGATGCATTTAGCATTATATGATGTTGCGTTTTGCATCATATGATGCAAAATGCATCATATGGGCCAGATTTCTGTATTTTGAAAGCTACATATCTTGAAAACTTGATTGCTGACATGCAAAACATATACAGTGAGGGAAAAAAGTATTTGATCCCCTGCTGATTTTGTACATTTGCCCACTGACAAAGAAATGATCAGTCTATAATTTGAATGGTAGGTTTATTTGAACAGTGAAAGACAAAATAACAACAACAAAAATCCAGAAAAACGCATGTCAAAAATGTTATACATTGATTTGCATTTTAATGAGGGAAATAAGTATTTGACCCCCTCTCAATCAGAAAGATATCTGTCTCCCAGGTGTCTTTTATACAGGTAACGAGCTGAGATTAGGAGCATACTCTTAAAGGGAGTGCTCCTAATCTCAGTTTGTTACCTGTATAAAAGACACCTGTCCACAGAAGCAATCAATCAATCAGAATCCAAACTCTCCACCATGGACAAGACCAAAGAGCTCTCCAAGGATGTCAGGGACAAGATTGTAGACCTACACAAGGCTGGAATGGGCTACAAGACCATCGCCAAGCAGCTTGGTGAGAAGGTGACAACAGTTGGTGCGATTATTCGCAAATGGAAGAAACAGAAAATAACTGTCAATCTCCCTCGGCCTGGGACTCCATGCAAGATCTCACTTCGTGGAGTTGCAATGATCATGAGAACGGTGAGGAATCAGCCCAGAACTACACGGGAGGATCTTGTCAATGATCTCAAGGCAGCTGGGACCATAGTCACCAAGAAAACAATTGGTAACACACTACGCCGTGAAGGACTGAAATCCTGCAGCGCCCGCAAGAAAGCACATATACAGGCCCGTCTGAAGTTTGCCAATGAACATCTGAATGATTCAGAGGAGAACTGGGGGAAAGTATTGTGGTCAGATGAGACCAAAATCGAGCTCCTTGGCATCAACTCAACTCGCCGTGTTTGGAGGAGGAGGAATGCTGCCTATGACCCCAAGAACACCATCCCCACCGTCAAACATGGAGGTGGAAACATTATGCTTTGGGGGTGTTTTTCTGCTAAGGGGACAGGACAACTTCACAGCATCAAAGGGACGATGGACGGGGCCATGTAACGTCAAATCTTGGGTGAGAACCTCCTTCCCTCAGCCAGGGCATTGAAAATGGGTCGTGGATGGATATTCCAGCATGACAATGACCCAAAACACACGGCCAAGGCAACAAAGGAGTGGCTCAAGAAGAAGCACATTAAGGTCCTGGAGTGGCCTAGCCAGTCTCCAGACCTTAATCCCATAGAAAATCTGTGGAGGGAGCTGAAGGTTCGAGTTGCCAAACATCAGGCTCAAAACCTTAATGACTTGGAGAAGATCTGCAAAGAGGAGTGGGACAAAATCCCTCCTGAGATGTGTGAAAACCTGGTGGCCAACTACAAGAAACGTCTGACCTCTGTGATTGCCAACAAGGGTTTTGCCACCAAGTACTAAGTCATGTTTTTCAGAGTGGTCAAATACTTATTTCCCTCATTAAAATGCAAATCAATTTATAACATTTTTGACATGCGTTTTTCTGGATTTTGTTGTTGTTATTCTGTCTCTCACTGTTCAAATAAACCTACCATTAAAATTATAGACTGATCATGTCTTTGTCAGTGGGCAAACGTACAAAATCAGCAGGGGATCAAATACTTTTTTCCCTCACTGTATATATTTTTACATACAGTGGGGGAAAAAAGTATTTAGTCAGCCACCAATTGTGCATGTTCTCCCACTTAAAAAGATGAGAGAGGCCTGTAATTTTCATCATAGGTACACGTCAACTATGATAGACAAAATGAGGAAAAAAATTCCAGAAAATCACATTGTAGGATTTTTTATGAATTTATTTGCAAATTATGGTGGAAAATAAGTATTTGGTCAATAACAAAAGTTTCTCAATACTTTGTTATATACCCTTTGTTGGCAATGACACAGGTCAAACGTTTTCTGTAAGTCTTCACAAGGTTTTCACACACTGTTGCTGGTATTTTGGCCCATTCCTCCATGCAGATCTCCTCTAGAGCAGTGATGTTTTGGGGCTGTCGCAGGGCAACACGGACTTTCAACTCCCTCCAAATATTTTCTATGGGGTTGAGATCTGGAGACTGGCTAGGCCACTCCAGGACCTTGAAATGCTTCTTACGAAGCCACTCCTTCGTTGCCCGGGCGGTGTGTTTGGGATCATTGTCATGCTGAAAGACCCAGCCACGTTTCATCTTCAATGCCCTTGCTGATGGAAGGAGGTTTTCACTCAAAATCTCACGGTACATGGCCCCATTCATTCTTTCCTTTACACGGATCAGTCGTCCTGGTCCCTTTGCAGAAAAACAGCCCCAAAGCATGATGTTTCCACCCCCATGCTTCACAGTAGGTATGGTGTTCTTTGGATGCAACTCAGCATTCTTTGTCCTCCAAACACGACGAGTTGAGTTTTTACCAAAAAGTTCTATTTTGGTTTCCTCTGACCATATGACATTCTCCCAATCCTCTTCTGGATCATCCAAATGCACTCTAGCAAACTTCAGACGGGCCTGGACATGTACTGGCTTAAGCAGGGGGACACGTCTGGCACTGCAGGATTTGAAACCCTGGCGGCGTAGTGTGTTACTGATGGTAGGCTTTGTTACTTTGGTCCCAGCTCTCTGCAGGTCATTCACTAGGTCCCCCCGTGTGGTTCTGGGATTTTTGCTCACCGTTCTTGTGATCATTTTGACCCCACGGGGTGAGATCTTGCGTGGAGCCCCAGATCGAGGGAGATTATCAGTGGTCTTGTATGTCTTCCATTTCCTAAAAATTGCTCCCACAGTTGATTTCTTCAAACCAAGCTGCTTACCTATTGCAGATTCAGTCTTCCCAGCCTGGTGCAGGTCTACAATTTTGTTTCTGGTGTCCTTTGACAGCTCTTTGGTCTTGGCCATAGTGGAGTTTGGAGTGTGACTGTTTGAGGTTGTGGACAGGTGTCTTTTATACTGATAACAAGTTCAAACAGGTGCCATTAATACAGGTAACGAGTGGAGGACAGAGGAGCCTCTTAAAGAAGAAGTTACAGGTCTGTGAGAGCCAGACATCTTGCTTGTTTGTAGGTGACCAAATACTTATTTTCCACCATAATTTGCAAATAAATTCATTAAAAATCCTACAATGTGATTTTCTGGATTTTTTTCCTCAATTTGTCTGTCATAGTTGACGTGTACCTATGATGAAAATTACAGGCCTCTCTCATCTTTTTAAGTGGGAGAACTTGCACAATTGGTGGCTGACTAAATACTTATTTTCCCCACTGTAAGACAACATTTTCTTTATTGACTTTGCAATGATTACTATTACCACAAGCGCTCCAAAGGTCAAGTTTACAGAAGCAGCTCGAGAGCAAAAATAAACTTGCTGGTATCAGCAGAAACAGCCCAAGTTTATCTCTAAATAGGAGCAAAAATTTTTTCAGATGCAGCAAGTGTATTTTGCGCAGTCAGCTAAACAGGGCTATATTGGCAGCCGGGTCCACACACACACAGTGCCACTAAATGCCTGAAGTCAGACTATTGAGGGGTAGAGTGAATCATCTGTGGAAAAGCTAGTCCATTTCACAGCTGCAACACTCTCTAGGGAAACACTGTGTAATGTATTGCCATGCATCCTGCTTCCCCCATGGCAGAATATTGGCTTTTCTCCATGTTGCCAGGTTGCCACTATTTAGCCAAGAAAGGGTGTTTTGTAATGTCACAGCGTCACTTACCTACAGAGGCAGAACTTCTGAGGAGAAATGTGCCCGTCTGAGCAGGTTGAGGTTGTAAAATCAGGAAGTCACTTAAAACTCAGTGGAAATGTCAAGTCAGTGCAACTAAATTGGAAGGAAGGAAGTTGTGTTTGTGTGTGTCAGTTTGTGTATGTGTAGGCCAGTGCGTGTTTGAGTATGGAGTATGGAAGAACGTTTGGCTTTGCATTTGCAAGCCTATGTGTTCTCTGCCTGTGTGTGTGTCCATCCACACATATTTACAAGTGTGTCATCTAAAGCATATTAGTGTATTTTAATGTGTGCACACACAGGGTTTGTATACATATAACTGCCCATCAGTGGCGGCTCCTGAAAAAATTCTCAGGGGGGGCAATTTTTCTGATGATTTAGGTGACCTACACACATTTTAAAAAAGATATGTCCAGCAACAACATGAAGACAGGGGCAGCATATAAGTCAATACCAGAAGCATTTATTGACTGATCTCAAAAGTGTTGGCTTACCAGGGTTGGTGGAGCCCTCAGTTTCATCTTTGCCTCGCAAAGCTAACTCAAACACTCCGCAAAACTTCACACACTGGATTAGCCGGCTGAGGATGTGGCGGTTCTTGCTAATGTCGTAGTAAATATATTTGTTATAGTGAATATGGAATATGATATGTTGAGTAAAATGTTGTGCTAAGATCTATTTAGGTCAGGAGCTGGTTATAAGTTCTGTTCCTATCCAATAACAATGGACAAAAGGGTCCTATCTTGTCAGCCTTGTCAGCAGGTGGCCAAGGACAACACCCACGCCATAGGCCTCTCAGTTCTTCCAACTCACGAGTTCTTGCTCTGAGGACACACACACACACACACACAAACACACACACACACACACATCATCACTGTTAAACACACACACACACACACACACACACACACACACACACACACACACACACACACACACACACACACACACATCATCACTGTTAAACACACACACACACACACACACACAAAAATCCCCTCTCTTAGGCTGAACATTTGAAGACAGAGAACCCGACTCAGAGCCAATGCAACAGTGACAGTAGCCTGGAGGGGACCTCGCCCAACTCATCAGGACCAATCAGAAGATCAGAACTACTAGATTCAACCTACTTCATTTATTGCATAAAATGTCTGCACACAATGTTTCGGGGCTCTCTTCAGATAATAATAATAATAATAATAATATGCCATTTAGCAGACGCTTTTATCCAAAGCGACTTACAGTCATGCGTGCATACATTTTTGTGTATGGGTGGTCCCGGGGATCGAACCCACTACCTTGGCATTACAAGCGCCATGCTCTACCAGCTGAGCTACAGAAAGTGGATACTCATGGATGCGCATCGCAATTGTAAAATGTCAACACAATTGGAGACACCACGTCATTTTTGGAGACATGTTATTGACAGTAAACTATTGTAGATGCGACTGCTAACTAAATAAAACATTTTAGCTGGCTAGCTAATCATCTTAGCTAAATGTGGGGCAAACAATTCAGTTATTTACCGTTAATTTGAGGGATTGGGGTGAAAGAAATCGAGTTACATAGTGATACTTTACGATATACTGTATTGACAATATCGCAATATTTTAGCGCTAGTTGGCTGTACCTGCACCAAAACACCATTATTGTTCCTTCATAGCTTGTTCTCAATCTTTTCACATTGGGAGCCAATTTGTTTTCAGCACTTTTATTTCCATGACTGATCAAAACTCGTTCTCATGGCTTTCTGATCCCTCTGCAACAGACATATGGTGCGCAATAAAATCACAGTATCGAATCGCAATACGTATAGAATCATGAGACTCGCAATGCTGATGCATATATCTTATCGTGAGGTTCCTGGCAATTCCCAGCCCAAGTTCATTTGCCACAACAAATCTCTTCGCTAGCAAACGCGATGTCTTCTCCAAAACGGCAATGTGTCTCCAGCAATGTTTACTTTTTTGACGTTCTATGGCATCTCCACTTTCCAAGCATATATGACCACATGTAATATTTTGGTAAGTGATGCAAATAGTGAACTATGTAGGGCCAGGATGTAAAATATATGTAGCTGCAGCAATTTCTCTTATCTGATATGGTAAGTAATGGGGCTTAATTTATAGCTCCCTAAGAGTTTGACGAACGGGTCCGTGCACGCGATTCCAGATATCTTTACCTCTGAATAAACTGCCTTTATTATACCATATCCACCCTGTCCAAAGTCTCTACTTGGTCTCAGTTCTCCAGTAAACTTGTGATTATCAACACTAACCTCATCGTTGTGGCGGCGGACAGCTAGCCTGTATCCCTCATCAAGTTGAGTGGCAATGTTATTTTTCCGTTCGTACCAATTTTTGGAAAATCCTCGGGTGTAGGACTTTCCGCCTTTAGTAGAAACCTGTTGAATTATTAAATTTGGTCTGGGAGGTCCTAATTGTTTCGTTGCCAATTTATCTTCATTTGTTCGCCGACAAAAAGGAACTTCTTTCAAAGACACAATCCGCTCTTTTCTCAGTTACGTTCATGGTTACGTTACGTTACGTATGACGAAAGCGCGTAAGTGCAAGCCCTCAGACACCCATAGAGATTGTATTGAAGGCTCTGAAATTTGAAAAAAATAGATTTTACATTAGAGGCTATGAGAGACTTCTGGGCGATTTTCAACCTGACTGAAATCGCCCCAAAAGGGGGGGGGGGCCATTTGAAGCACGACTTTAGCCTGATTCGACATTTAGTGGCAGTGTGGCACTGTGGCAGATCAGACGTATAGATTACAACACTGATAACTACTGTTGCCGTGATATAATTGATTAGAAAAAAAATCCCTTCCTTTTCCCGTTTGGCAGTGCGTCGCCCATATCGCCCTATTGAACAGGCCGCCCCTGCTGCCCATGCACAGCTGAGTTTGGGGGAGCTCACCCCCAGTGGTGTAAAGTAAAAATACTTTAAAATACTACTTACGTTTTTTGGGGGATATCTGTTCTTTACTTTACTATTTATATTTTTGACAACTTTTACTTTTACTTCACTACATTCCTAAAGACAATTATGTACTTTTTACTCCATTCATTTTCCCTGACACCCAAAAGTACTCGATACATTTTTAAAGCTTAGCAGGACAGGAAAATTGTCCAATTCACACACTAATCAAGAGAACATCCCTGGTAATCCCTACTGCCTCTGATCTGGTGGACTCACAGACTCACAAAACACAAATGCTTTGTTTGTAAATTATGTCTGAGTGTTGGAGTGTGCCCCTGGCTATACGTTAAAAAAAAAAATTTGCTTAATATAAGGAATTTGAAACAATTTATACTTGTACTTTTGATACTTAAGTATATTTTAGCAATTACATTTTACTTATGATACTTAAGTATATTTAAAACTAAATACTTTTAGACTTTTACTCAAGTAGTATTTTACTGAGTGATTTTCACTTTTACTTGAGTAATTTTCTATTAAGGTATCTTTACTTTTACTCAAGTATGAAAATTGTGTTGTTTTTCCACCACTGCTCACCCCCGCCGCATGACTCGGCGCGCCCATGCCACCCCTCTGACACCAGGTCTCGATTGTGTGCCTGTCGTGATCAATCATGTCCTCCAATGACTGGCCTTGTGCGGGAGGGAGGGCACCAATCACACGCCTCATTACCCTGGCTTGGTTACTCCGAGCCATAGTGGTCACTCAAGTTGTCCCAGGACACTCAGCCTGTTGAGCCTGTTGCTGTCTGTGGCATTGGGCCTTCACAGAGAGAGAAAGGATAGAAAGATAACTGGGGCTCATAGGCGTATGCTGGGCTTTGGTCCCATAGACACTGCTGAAAGGAGGGAGGAGAAACAACACTTACATGTGATATATGATGGGCTATAGTTTTTGTTGCAGCATTGGAGTGAATATGTAAAAGAGTTGTTGGGGTGACATGGAGAGGCTCACAAACAGCATCCAGATCTTGACGTGTCTGAAACAGCTGCTGTTGTTTGTTAAGAGAAGTGACCTAGGGTAAGGGTGGGAAGTAAAAAAAAAAACTTAGGCTGGGAAGGGGTTAACTTAGGACAGAGGATCTTAGGCTTAAGGACACTACCTTCCTAAATAGCTGGACTTGCTAAACCAGGGTACAGCCAAAAACGATCACTGCTCAAATCTTAATGGTGAAAATTTTACATCATGGTCTAACAGTCAGCCAGCATAACTCTTATAACAGCCAGAAAATGATCGTAACAGATTCTATCACGATCTACCGTAAATTAGCATAGTAGCATATTTGTGCCAGCAACTCCTAGCTTTTACCAAAGCAAACATCTCTCATTGTTTTGATAGGCCTCCATCTGGCAAGTTTCACTGGCCGGCAACAGGCACGGCTCCCCCAGCAGCTGGCGAAACTGCCCAACCGCTTTTCGGCTTGGCCTCAGTGTAACCGCCTTGCTCCCTCCGGCCGGCCCACACCGCTACACTAACTGCCCCACAGCCCCAGCCCCTGGCCTGTCAGTCAGGGGGTCATCCAGCCAGAGAAGGGGGAGGTAGAGGGGAGAGGGATTGGAGGGGACGGGTGACACCATTGAGCCCTTTGTTACTCATCCCTGGGCAGGGCAGGGAGTGGGTGAGGGCTGAGTGGGGGAGTGGAGGGACTGTAACTCCCTGGTTAATATTTTGGGCTAAAGAGACCAATTGTTCATATTAATTTTTATACAACAATTGATGATATGATGAGCAGTGATAGTAAAGTATTTTCGTTGTTGTTGAAGATGTAGTTGGCATTGTAGAGATACTGTAGTATTGACGGTTCTATTGTAGCTAACTACAACTTTTCACTCATGTGACAATATATAGTGCATTCGGAAAGTATTCAGACCGCTTGACTTTTTCCACATTTTGTTACGTTACAGCCTTATTCTAAAATTGATTACATTGTCCCCCCCCCCCCCCCCCCCCATCAATCTATACACAATACCCCATAATGACAAACAGGTTTTTAGAAAAGTTTGTAAATTTATAAATAAAACCCCATTTTACATAAGTATTCAGAACCTTTGCTCAGTAGTTTGTTGAAGCACCTTTGACAGCGATTACAGCCTCGTGTCTTCTTGGGTATGACGCTACACCTGTATTTGAGGAGTTTCTCCCATTCTTCTCTGTAGATCCTCTCAAGCTCTTTCAGGTTGGATGGGGAACGTCGCTGCAGAGTTATTTTCAGGTCTCTCCAGAGATGTTTGATCGGGTTTAATCCGGGCTCTGGCTGGGCCACTCAAGGACATTCAGAGACTTGTCCCGAAGCCACTCCTACATTGTCTTGGCATTCAGGCCAAAGAGTTCAATCTTGGTTTCATCAGACCAGAGAATCTTGTTTCTCATGGACTGAGAGTCCTTTAGGTGCTTTTTGGCAAACTCCAAGCAGGCTGTCATGTGCCTTTTACTGAGGAGTGGCTTCTGTCTGGCCACTCTACCATAAAGTCCTGATTGGTGGAGTGCTGCAGAGATGGTTGTTCTTCTGGAAGATTCTCCCATCTCCACAGAGGAACTCTGGAGCTCTGTCAGAGTAACCATTAGGTTCTTGGTCACCTTCCTGACCAAGGCCTTCTCCCCCGATTGCTCAGTTTGGCCAGGCGGCCAGCTCTTGGATGAGTCTTGGTGGTTCCAAACTTCTTCCATTTAAGCAAAGGATCCAAATACTTATGTAAATAAGGTATATATATATATGCAGTGGGGAGAACAAGTATTTGATACACTGCCGATTTTGCAGGTTTTCCTACTTACAAAGCATGTAGAGGTCTGTAATTTTTTATCATAGGTACACTTCAACTGTGAGAGACGGAATCTAAAACAAAAATAAGGAAAATCACATTGTATGATTTTTAAGTAATTAATTTGCATTTTATTGCATGACATACGTATTTGATACATCAGAAAAGCAGAACTTAATATTTGGTAAAGAAACCTTTGTTTGCAATTACAGAGATCATACGGCGCACAATTGGCCCAGCGTCGTCCAGGGTAGGGGAGGGAATGGCCGACAGGGATGTAGCTCAGTTGGTAGAGCATGGCGTTTGCAACGCCAGGGTTGTGGGTTCGATTCCCACGGGGGGCCAGTATGAAAAAAAAAATATAAAAAAAATAATGTATGAACTCACTAACTGTAAGTCGCTCTGGATAAGAGCGTCTGCTAAATTACGTAAATGTAAATACGTTTCCTGTAGGTTTTGACCTGGTTTGCACACACTGCAGCAGGGATTTTGGCCCACTCCTCCATACAGACCTTCAGGTTTCGGGGCTGTCGCTGGGCAATATGGACATTCAGCTCCCTCCAAAGATGTTCTTTTGGGTTCAGGTCTGGAGACTGGCTAGGTCACTCCAGGACCTTGAGATGCTTCTTACGGAGCCACTTCTTAGTTGCCCTGGCTGTGTGTTTCGGGTCGTTGTCATGCTGGAAGACCCAGCCACAACCCATCTTCAATGCTCTTACTGAGGGAAGGAGGTTGTTGGCCAAGATCTCGCGATACATGGCCCCATCCATCATTCCCTCAATACGGTGCAGTCGTCCTGTCCCCTTTGCAGAAAAGCATCCCCAAAGAATGATGTTTCCACCTCCATGCTTCACGGTTGGGATGGTGTTCTTGGGGTTGTACTCATCCTTCTTCTTCCTCCAAACACGGCGAGTGGAGTTTAGACCAAAAAGCTCTATTTTTGTCTCATCAGACCACATTACCTTCTCCCATTCCTCCTCTGGATTATCCAGATGGTCATTGGCAAACTTCAGACGGGCCTGGACATGCGCTGGCTTGAGCAGGGGTACCTTGCGTGCACTGCAGGATTTTAATCCATGACGGCGTAGTGTGTTACTAATGGTTTTCTTTGAGACTGTGGTCCCAACTCTCTTCAGGTCATTGACCAGGTCCTGCCGTGTAGTTTTGAGCTGATCCCTCACCTTTCTCATGATCATTGATGCCCCACGAGGTGAGATCTTGCATGGAGCCCCAGACCGAGGGTGATTGACCGTCATCTTGAACTTCTTCCATTTTCTAATAATTGCGCCAACAGTTGTTGCCTTCTCACCAAGCTGCTTGCCTATTGTCCTGTAGCCCATCCCAGCCTTGTGCAGGTCTACAATTTTATCCCTGATATCGTTACACAGCTCTCTGGTCTTGGCCAGTGTGGAGAGGTTGGAGTCTGTTTGATTGAGTGTGTGGACAGGTGTCTTTTATACAGGTAATGAGTTCAAACAGGTGCAGTTAATACAGGTAATGAGTGGAGAACAGGAGGGCTTCTTAAAGAAAAACTAACAGGTCTGTGAGAGCCGGAATTCTTACTGGTTGGTAGGTGATCAAATACTTATGTCATGCAATAAAATGCAAATTATTTACTTAAAAGTTAAACAATGTGGTTTTCTGGATTTTTGTTTTAGATTCCATCTCTCACAGTTGAAGTGTACCTATGATAAAAATTACAGACCTCTACATGCTTTGTAAGTAGGAAAACCTACAAAATCGGCAGTGTATCAAATACTTGTTCTCCCCACTGTATATATATAATTTTATGTGCTACATTTTCTAAAAACCTTTTTTTCACTTTGTCATTATGGGGTATTGTGTGTAGATTAATGAGGAAAAAAAGTTATTTAATCAATTTTAGAATAAGGCTGCAACGTAACAAAATGTGGAAAAAGGGAATGGGTCTGAATACTTTCCGAATGCGCTGTATGATTCAAAAATTAATAATTAACCTTTTCATAAACAAACAGGTATAGAAGTAAAGACGAAAATAGATACAAAATAAAATCCTAAACACATATTGAACTAAGCTGAGCAACTGATTCAGACTTCATTCTCTCTTTATGTTTTATTGTTTTGTGACATAGAAAATAAAAATAATTATTCAATGTATTTCATGGGGGGGGGGGGGGGGGGGTTACAAGCATATAATTTCATATTCCGTTCATAAAATATATTTCCCATTCATTATTTCACACCTATATATTCTTGTTGTACCTGTGGGCTGCCAAAAAAGTATTGATCATTTTGATCATATTACAGTTTAGATTATAATAAATTCAGTATGTAAAAAAAATAAAAAAAGAAGTGGGCCTCCACCACCAACATCCCATTCCCCCTTCCCTCCCAGCCAACATGTCTACCTCCCACTACATGGTTTATGAGTTGGAGAACACATTGAGAGGGATCTTAGACCATTCCTCCATTCAGAATCGTCTGCTCTTATGGACTGCCCTCTTCAATTCAAACTACAGGACTTCAATGGGTTCTCCAATGGGAGACTGAGATGGACATTGCAAAATGTTGATTTTCTGGCCAATTAATCATTTCTTTGTGTATTTTGATGTGTGCTTGGTTTATTGTCTTACTGGAAGATCCACTTGCGCCCAAGTTTCAGCCTCCTGGCAGAAGCAACCAGGTATTTGGCCAAAATATCCTGGTACTGGGTAATGTTTATGATGCCGTTCACCTTAACAAGGGCCCTAGGACCAGTGGAAGCAAAATAGCCGCATAACATCAAAGATCCACCACCATATTATACAGTAGGTATGGGGTTCTTTTCTGCTCATGCATTCTCATTTCGAAGCCAAACCCACCACTGCTGTGCGTGGCCAAAGAGCTCTATTTTCATGTCATCTGACCAAAGCACCAGTTCCAATCCATGTGCCAATGCCGTTTAGCAAACTACAGGGGTTTACATCTATTGGATGAAAACATGAAAATATAAATAAATAAAGTAAAGCATAAAATAAGTAATAATTGATCCCTTCAGACATTTACATTTAAGTTTTAAGTTAGCAGACTTGAGGAGTTAGGGTGGGTAATGAAGAAAAAATGTGTAGGCTAAATATAACAACATATATATATATATGTATATATACAGTTGAAGTCGGAAGTTTACATACACTTAGGTTGGAGTCATTAAAACTCGTTTTTCAACCACTCCACACATTTCTTGTTAAACTATGGTTTTGGCAAGTCGGTTAGGACATCTACTTTGTGCATGACACAAGTAATTCTTCCAACAATTGTTTACAGACAGATTATTTCACTTATAATTCACTGTATCACAATTCTAGTGGGTCAGAAGTTTACATACACTAAGTTGACTGTGCCTTTAAACAGCTTGAATAATTCCAGAAAATGATGTCATGGCTTTAGAAGCTTCTGATAGGCTAATTGACATAATTTGAGTCAATTGGAGGTGTACCTGTGGATGTATTTCAAGGCCTACCTTCAAACTCAGTGCCTCTTTGCTTGACATCATGGGAAAATCAAAAGAAATCAGCCAAGACCTCAGAAAAAAAATTGTAGACCTCCACAAGTCTGGTTCGTCCTTGGGAGCAATTTCTAAACGCCTGAAGGTACCACGTTCATCTGTGCAAACAATAGTACGCAAGTATAAACACCATGGGAACACGCAGCTGTCACACCGCTCAGGAAGGAGACGCGTTCTGTCTCCTAGAGATGAAAGTACGAAAAGTTCAAATCAATAACAGAACAACAGCAAAGGACCTTGTTAAGATGCTGGAGGAAACAGGTACAAAAGTATCTGTATCCACAGTAAAACGAGTCCTATATCGACATAACTTGAAAGGCCGCTCAGCAAGGAAGAAGCCACTGCTCCAAAAACTGCCATAAAAAAGCCAGACTACGGTTTGCAACTGCACATGGGGACAAAGATCGTACTTTTTGGAGAAATGTTCTCTGGTCTTATGAAACAAAAATAGAACTGTTTGGCCATAATGACCATTGTTATGTTTGGAGGAAAAAGGGGTATGCTTGCAAGCCAAAGAACACCATCCCGATCGTGAAGCACGGGGGTGGCAGCATCATGCTGTGGGGGTGCTTTGCTGCAGGAGGGACTGGTGCACTTCACAAAATAGATGGCATCATGAGGAAAGAAAATTATGTGGATATATTGAAGCAACATCTCAAGACATCAGTCAGGAAGTTAAAGCTTGGTCGCAAATGGGTCTTCCAAATGGATAATGACCCCAAGCATACTTCCAAAGTTGTGGCAAAATGGCTTAAGGACAACAAATTCAAGGTATTGGAGTGGCCATCACAAAGCCCTGACCTCAATCCTATAGAACATTTGTGGGCAGAACTGAAAAAGCGTTTGCGAGCAAGGAGGCCTACAAACCTGACTCAGTTACACCAGCTCTGTCAGGAGGAATGGGCCAAAATTCACCCAACTTATTGTGGGAAGCTTGTGGAAGGCTACCCAAAACGTTTGACCCAAGTTAAACAATTGAAAGGCAATGCTACCAAATACTAATTGAGTGTATGTAAACTTCTGACCCACTGAAAATGTGATGAAAGAAATAACATCTGAAATAAATCATTCTCTCTACTATTATTCTGACATTTCACATTCTTAAAATAAAGTTGTGATCCTAACTGACCTAAGACAGGGAATTTTTACTAGGATTAAATATCAGGAATTGTTAAAAACTGAGTTTAAATGTATTTGGCTAAGGTGTATGTAAACCTCCAACTTCAACTGTATATATATATATGATCGCCACAAGTGTTTAACTCAACAGCAGTTCCTCAGGGCCTGTGTGAGAGAGTGTGCTCAGCTCGGTCTAAAGAGGCTGCCACCGTTACCCGACATCAACCTCTGAAATGAATATTGAGATGCTAATGACGTACAACACAGGGGACAAAGGCCCAACGCTACAGGGGACAAAGGCCCAACGCTACCACTGGACACCAATACAATGATCCTTAACTCAGGCCCTGACACCTTTACAACCCAACATGTGTCACTTGTTTCAGGCTCAGACAATGAAGGGTCCAACAACGGTCCATCCTTTGCGGAATCTCGCATGCTCACTTTTCCTTTTTGTCTCATTTATGTTGGCTCTCCATGGCTGGACAAGACTAATTTAGCCTTCTGGGGACTCTTGGGTTTTGTTGTGTTTTGCGTGGCTTTGTCTCGGTGTGGAGTATCTGTCTCTTTAGTGCGACAACAACCTACCCCAGGGCAGACATAATGCAGTGAGGTCAGGGTTCAAACCTCTTAGGCAGAGTTAAGGCTCTTCGCAGCTTGGGATTGGGGATGCTGACCTGTCGAGGACATGTCTGTCTGGTTTGTAGGTGGTCGTTGTTGGGTCTTCTGAGGGGCAACTATGGACACAGGCAGACAGACATACAGACGGACAGATGGACAGACAGCTAGACGGATGGACAAACAGACCGACAGACAGAAATAGGGCTTGTAAGCTTTAAGTAAATTCATAATGGACTTGGATCAGATTGTGAAAAATATGGCCCATAACCCCCACATTTCTGTGGCTAATTTAAATAGACCTGAGTTACAAAATATTAATTGCTAACCTTCATCCTAACCTGGGCAAAGATATTTGCAGATCAGGGGTAGCCAATAATCTCTGGCCAATTATATTCCACTTTGTCCTACAAGCGCTTTGAGATTCTTTCTGTAATGAAAAGCGCTATAGAAGTTGAATAAATTATTATTATTGATATTACATTACTCATGGTATTACTCAATGATGACAGACTAAAGTAATAAGAGAGGGCGATAGGAGACAGGGATGTTGGTCCTTGGTACGAAAAATATTTAAAAACACTCCAACCTCAACCATTGTACCCAAATCAACAAAAACAACCCTGAATCATTCAATATAACAAGAGTTGATAATACAATGCATTCGGAAAGCATTCAGACGCCTTCCCTTTATCCAATTTTTGTTACGTTACAGCCTTAGTCTAAAATGTATTAAATTCATTTTTTTTCTCATCAGTCTACACACAAAAACAGTTTTTTAGAAATGTTTGCAACTTTATTAAAAACAAAGAACATAGATACCTTATTTACATAAGCTATGAGACCCGAAATTGAGCTCAGGTGCATCCTGTTTCCATTGATCATCCTTGAGATGGTTCTACAACTTGATTGGAGTCCACCTGTGGTAACTTCAATTGATTGGACATGATTTGGAAAGGCACACACCTGTCTATATAAGGTCCCACAGTTGACAGTATATGTCAGAGCAAAAACCAAACCATGAGCTCGAAGGAATTGTCCGTAGAGCTCCGAGACAGGATTGTGTCGAGGCACAGATCTGGGGGAAGGGTACCAACAGATTTCTTCAGCATTGAAAGTCCCCAAGAACACAGTGGCCACCATCATTCTTAAATGGAAGAAGTTTGGAACCACCAAGACTCTTCCTAGAGCAGGCCGCCCGGCCAAACTGAGTTCCTCTGTGGAGATAGGAGAACCTTCCAGAAGGACAACCCTGCAGCACTCCACCATCAGGCCTTTATGGTAGAGTGGCCAGACGGAAGCCACTCCTCAGTAAAAGGCACATGACAGCCCGCTTGGAGTTTGCCAAAAGGCACCTAAAGGACTCTCAGACCATGAGAAACAAGATTCTCTAGTCTGATGATACCAATATTGAACTCTTTATCCTGAATGCCAAGCGTCAAGTCTGGAGGAAACCTGGCACCATCCCTACGGTGAAACATGGTGGTGGCAGCATCATGCTGTGGGGATGGTTTTCAGCAGCAGGGACTGGAGACTAGTCAGGATCGAGGAAAAGATGAACAGAGCAAAGTACAAAGAGATCCTTGATGAAAACCTGCTCCAGAGTGCTCAGGACCTCAAACTCGGGCGAAGGTTCACCTTCCAACAGCACAACGACCCTAAGCCCACAGCCAAGACAATGCAGGAGTGGCTTCAGGACAAGTCTCTGAATGTCCTTGAGTGGCCCAGCCAGAGCCCGGACTTGAACGCGATCGAACATCTCTGGAGAAAACTGAAAATAGCTGCGCAGCAATGCTCCCATCCAACCTGACAAAGCTTGAGAGGATCTGCAGAGAAGACTAGGAGAAACTCCCCAAATACAGGTGTGCCAAGCTTGTAGAGTCATACCCAAGAAGACTCGAGGCTGCCAAAGGTGCTTCAACAAAGTACTGAGTAAAGGGTCTGAATACTTATGTAAATGTCAGATTTCAGTTTTTTATTTGTAATATATTTGCAAGAATTTCTAAAAGCCAGTTTTTGCTTTGTCATTATGGGGTATTGTGTGTAGATTGATGAGAAGAAAAAATAACTTTTTAATCCATTTTAGAATTAGCCTGTAACGTCACAAAATGTGGAAAAGTAAAGGAATCTGAATATTTTCCGAATGCATTGTATATGCGATTTAACTGACACTTTTATCCAAAGCAACTTACAGTCATGCGTGTATACATTTAACATACGGTTTAACAAACCCACAACCCTGGCGCTGCAAGTGCCATGCTCTACCAACTGAGCTACAGAGGAACACATTTGTTCTTGACATTCTCGAACCACACCTGTTCTAGGTTCCTATCTGGCCATTCTGGAACCGTACCTGTTCTAGGTTCCTATCTGGAAACACTGGAATTATACATGTTCTAGGTTCCTATCTGGACATTCCGGAACCATACATGTTCTAGGTTGTGTACTGAACATTGTGGAAGCGTATCTGTTATAGGTTCCGTACTGACCATTGTGTTGCTTGAGGGTCAACGTGTGTTCAAGATTTAATTGTTGTATAAAAGGTTTTGATCAAAGTCATCACTTGTCTTTTACAGGTGTTTATAACCCAGCCATAACCCATAACTCCTAAACAAACACACGTATAACATAGAGTTATAATGACTTTCCATTGTAATTGAGGAGAGACAGGAGAGGAGAGACAGGAGAGGAGAGACACTCAAGGTTGTGCCTCTGCTCAGGGACACTTCAGCAGCTCATCTGTGCCACTTGTGGCTCTTAATTGGATTCTAATTGAAATCTCTGACCCCCCACCGCTAGACTCCACACTCCCCGCTCCCTTCTGCTCGGCCAAAGACGAGATGAGGGCGATGAGTTATTGCTCTCTGTCTGCAGAATTACAGAGCTCCCATCCCTAAACACAAAGCCGCTCCATGTCCTCACACCTCTAGCCTAGCTCATTTTCACCTCTCTCGCTCTCTCCTCTCTCTCTCTCTACTTCTGTTCACTCTCTATTTCTCTCTCTCTATCTCTCCTTCCTATTTTTATAACCACTCTTTCTCCTTCTTGTTTTTTCAAAAAATGTTCTGTCTTTTTCCCAATCTGCTTGACTTGTCACTTTTATATTGTCCTCTTCTCCTTCTCTCTTCCTTCTGTCGCTTCCTCTCTCTTTCCATCTCTCCATCTCTCACCCGCTCCCTCTGACCATCAGCAGCGACATCACCGAGCGGACACTCCTCTCCCCTTATGATGGATGTAATCATTCCGCTCCAAAATGAATGTATTTATTATTAGTAATTTATTTGCTGATTAATCATACTCGGTGTCAAAGCACGCTGGATAAACGGCCTGCCGCAAGGATCAGAGGGATCAGGTGTTTAAAAGCTTGAATTTATCATGGTGTCACTATTAGATGTCATTATTGCTGAGCTGGTCTTGATTCAGTAAATTAGAAACCGATTTATCGGAACACTGCAAATCACACACATCAGAGGCTGGGCTAAAAAAGCAAGTTGCTTGTCTTAGTGTGGTTAACATTTATATTTGTTCCTCTTTCCTTGAACCCCTCTAAACGGGGGCGGGGTTAAGATTGTGGAGGGAGGAGAGAGGGAAGGGGGTAGTTGTGGTAGTCTGGGGCATGCAAGCTTGTGTGTGTTTGAGTATGGGGGAGGTATGTTGTTTTTTCTTTCTTTTTCCGATGGCAGGGGATTTAAAAATCACGAATAAGAGACACCCGATGGACAACACACAACAGTAATCCCATAGTCTTAGACTCGTGACCCACTTTCTTGGAGGAGCGGGACGGAGTAGGCGCAGCCCCTTGCCCAGCCCAGCCCAGGAGCCTCCAGAAGGCAGGGTGGAGGGGTTGGAGTAGTGGAGGGACCCCCAGACAAAGGGATGAACAGACTCCTGGTCCTTGGGGGCCTCTTGCTGCCACAGCCCTGCCCCAGTTCTTTGCCCAATCTCGAAGTTTGATATCCGTACTATATGCTAGTTCTACGATACTTTTCAACATCCATCCATAAATTGACTTTTAGGAAGGTGTCTGTCCCTACATGGACTGTTGTCAAGGTGCTGAGCAAGAAAGGCTACTGATGCTGCTCTCTAGTTCACAACTAGTTAGCACTTACATACCTTGTGTCAGCTCTTACCCATCAAGGAAACTGATATTTGCAAGTGCTTCAGATTTGTGATGCATAATGGACAAACTTTAGTGCTTTATCATCCATAAAGCAGACTGACAGGGCTAGCTAGTCAAGAACAACCCTTAGAGGCTTGGGGCATCTGGTATGACCATCACCATCCTATCAGACAGCTCAAGATGCCCCTTTCACAGTTAGCACTGTACCTCCTACTGCGACCCTTAAAAAATTAAAAGTGAAATTTGCAGTTTCACATGTGAAAATCGCGTTGTCACGTGAAATGGCTGTTTTCATATTTTGAGCTTAAATTTCAATTTAGAATTCACATGTTAACACCACCCTTTCATGTGACTGGAATAACATGTTTTCACCTCACATGTGAATTACAGTTTCACGTGAATTTTGCGGTTTCACATGACAGAAAATGTCACGTGCAAATCGGATATGCAGTTTCACATGTGAAAAATTAACATGTGAGAAAGCCATGTGAAACTTCACGTGTCTGACACATAAACACATTTTAAAAATCACATGCGATTTCTTCGTACATGTGTATTTTTCACGTCATTTGTTCGCACATTTGTATTCACACGTATCCGAAAAAATCTTGTTTTTTCTCATGATTGTTTTACGTGATTTTTTTTTTGTATGGGGAGTGCCATATACGAGATACTCCCGGATCAGGGGGAAAATGGCGGCCAAATGGAAATCCAAGCCATTTCCTAATTAAACCAGTGAATTAATCGCAGATCATCCACCCATACAAGACTAAAGAAAATAATTATCCTTTCTTTTATCTTACCTATTGTTAACATAATGATTTAAGACATGACGTGTGCCTGATGTAAAATGGGTCAACAAAGCAGAGTTGAAACATTAGATAATGTTACTCGCTATATCTTGTTTTCTTGTTTTCTTTTTTCCCACTCCCCCGTTCTTTTCCTTCAGAAAACATTTCCCCACGCGCACCACAACACACACCAGTCTTATGTCTCTCTTTATCTTAATCCCTGGCAGACTTTAAGTGTTTGGCATCGGGGCAAAATCCCAAACTGGAGAGGAGAGCGTTTGGACTTAATCCCCTTACCCCTAGACTTGAGCTGCCCTCAATTCACCTCTACCAAAGTAGGCCAAGAACCAGGAGCCTCCACAGGGAAGGCAAGCTCTTAGGCTCAGCGTCAACACGATGCCAGCATGGACGCACGCACGCATGCACAGTCACACACACTCACATACAAGCAGCTGAAACACACACACACTCACACACAAACAAAATCACACCCCTCTGTGGCCCCTCTGCCCACCATGGCTTGGCAGGACTAGTCCCACATGGCTGCATGTCGCTGGGCTGACTGACTGGCCCAGTAGGAGGCAAAGCTCCGCTCCGGCGCCTTTTCCAGGCTCAAGGCCTGCTCCCCCAGATTAGACAGGGCACTTTCTTCGAGTGCAGCGGGACCCTAACAGAGGGATAAGACCCAGGGAGGTGGTGGCAAAGGAGTGAGAGGGAGTTATCTTAAGAATCAATCAATAACATTAGATTTAGGAGCATTTGTTCATACCTGTATTTGGCACTTTCATTTGTGCTGATATGATGAGGTAAGAATCTTTTATTTTCAATTGAGTGTCAATTATGCACCACACCCATTCCCTACTGGCTTTAATGAGAATGATTGTAGAACCCATACTAGTACTAGCTTAAATTTACAGCACAAACCAGTGCAAACAGTGCAAACTCATGGATACATTCATTGATTATTTATTCTCATGAGGTGCCAACTTCACAGAGCTGTGAGCGGGGTACTATGGGCTTGTCTCCAGGGAAACCAGTGTTTGTGATTGGCTGCCTTGACGACAGGTAACTAAAACCACGACAGACCTGTGACAGTGTTCCCTCAGCATCTGGTCAATGGTCAGGTCCCCCCTCTAAAAGGTAATGTAATACAAACTCTGGGGCTGCATGATGCACTCAAGACACACACGCATGCGCTCACGCACTCCCGCACGCACACAAACACAAACATTTTACATTTTACATTTTAGTAATTTAGCAGACGCTCTTATCCATGAATATGAAGGACAATGTGCACACACTCTCACACAAACAAACACACACGATCATTATGCTTTCTCAGCTATAAAGAGTCTCACGATAATGACATCAAAACTAGAAAGACATCACTGCTACACAAATATCTATGAAAATATAAATAATAAACTCTTGACTGCATTATTAAGAAAAGGGGTGTTCTTAGTCAAGCATTTACATTATGATTACATAGTCTATCCTTAAAAAATATATATTTCTGTGTAATTCAATTCAAGCATCCAATGACTTTGGTTGCAACAATCAGTATTTTGGCGGCAGGTAGCCTAGTTGTTAAGAGCGTTGGGCCTGTAACAGAAAGGTCGCTGGTTCGAATCCCCGAGCCAACTACAGTGCTATGAAAAAGTATTTGCCCCCTTTCTAATTTTCTCTACTTTTGCATATTTGTGATACTGAATGTTATCAGATCTTCAACCAAAACCTCATATTAGATAAAGGGAACATAAGTGAACAAATAACACAACAATTACATATTTATTTACATCACACCACCACCACCATGCTTGACCTTTGGTATGATGTTCTTACTGTGGAATGCAGAGTTTGGTTTTCGCCAGGCATTACTGGAACCATGTCGTCCAAAAAATTATACTTTTGAATCATCTGTCCATAGAACGTTCTTCCAAGAGTCTTGATGATCATCCTGGTGCTTTTTGGCAAACTTGAGTCAACTTTTTGGACGAGATGGGTCCCATTATGCCTGTCGAAAATCAAACACTGCATTCTACAATAAGAACATCATACCAAAGGTCAAGCATGGTGGTGGTGGTGTGATGGTTTGGGGATGCTTTGCTGCCTCAGGACCTGGACGACTTGCCTTAATAGAAGGAACCATGAATTCTGCTCTGTATCAGAGAATTCTACAGGAGAATGTCAGACCATCCGTCTGTGAGCTGAAGCTGAAGCGCAGCTGGGTCATGCAGCAAGACAATGATCCAAAACACACAATCAAGTCTACATGAAAATTGCTAAAAAGCAACAAATTGGACGTTTTGGAATGGCCTAGTCAAAGTCCAGACCTAATCCCAATTGAGATGTTGTGGCAGGACTTGAAATGAGCAGTTCATGCTTGAAAACCCACACGTCACTGAGTCAAAGCAGTTCTGCATGAAAGAGTGGGCCAAAATTCCTCCACAGCGATGTGAGCGACTGATCAACAACTACAGGAAGCATTTGGATGGAGTCATTGCAGCTAAAGGTGGCACAACCAGTTATTGAGTGTAAGGGGGAAATTACTTTTTCACACAGGGGAATTGGGTGTTGCATAACTTTGTTATATTAGGTTTTGGTTGAAGATCTGATAACATTCAGTATCACAAATATGCAAAAGTAGAGAAAATTAGAAAGGGGGCAAATACTTTTTCATAGCACTGTAGGTGAAGACTCTGTCGATATGCCATTGGGCAAGGCACTTAACTCTACTTGCTATGGATAAGAGTGTCTGCTAAATTACTAAAATGTATGAAAATGTATGCACTCACTAACTGTAAGTCGCTCTGGATAAGAGCGTCTGCTAAATGACTAAAATGTAACTGTATTTGTAAGTGCTTTGTGGGGCTCTGTAGCAGTAAAGGATGACTGAACAATACTGCCACCCAATGGCACCCAGACCAAACTACACTAATGTTCTGAGAACGATGGAATACATGCCACAAAAATTGATCCCATTACAGTGAGGGAAAAAAGTATTTGATCCCCTGCTGATTTTGTACGTTTGCCCACTGACAAAGAAATGATCAGTCTATAATTTTAATGGTAGGTTTATTTGAACAGTGAGAGACAGAATAACAACAAAAAAATCCAGAAAAACGCATGTCAAAAATTTTATAAATTGATTTGCATTTTAATGAGGGAAATAAGTATTTTACCCCATCTCAATCAGAAAGATTTCTGGCTCCCAGGTGTCTTTTATACAGGTAACGAGCTGAGATTAGGAGCACACTCTTAAAGGGAGTGCTCCTAATCTCAGTTTGTTACCTGTATAAAAGACACCTGTCCACAGAAGCAATCAATCAATCAGATTCCAAACTCTCCACCATGGCCAAGACCAAAGAGCTCTCCAAGGATGTCAGGGACAAGATTGTAGACCTACACAAGGCTGGAATGGGCTACAAGACCATCGCCAAGCAGCTTGGTGAGAAGGTGACAACAGTTGGTGCGATTATTTGCAAATGGAAGAAACACAAAAGAACTGTCAATCTCCCTCGGCCTGGGGCTCCATGCAAGATCTCACCTCGTGGAGTTGCAATGATCATGAGAACAGTGAGGAATCAGCCCAGAACTACACGGGAGGATCTTGTCAATGATCTCAAGGCAGCTGGGACCATAGTCACCAAGAAAACAATTGGTAACACACTACGCCATGAAGGACTGAAATCCTGCAGTGCCCGCAACGTCCTCCTGCTCAAGAAAGCACATATACATGCCCGTCTGAAGTTTGCCAATGAACATCTGAATGATTCAGAGGAGAACTGGGTGAAAGTGTATTCCAGCATGACAATGACCCAAAACACACGGCCAAGGCAACAAAGGAGTGGCTCAAGAAGAAGCACATTAAGGTCCTGGAGTGGCCTAGCCAGTCTCCAGACCTTAATCCCATAGAACATCTGTGGAGGGAGCTGAAGGTTCGAGTTGCCAAACCTCGAAACCTTAATGACTTGGAGAAGATCTGCAAAGAGGAGTGGGACAAAATCCCTCCTGAGAGGTGTGCAAACCTGGTGGCCAACTACAAGAAACATCTGACCTATGTGATTGCCAACAAGGGTTTTGCCAACAAGTACTAAGTCATGTTTTGCAGAGGGGTCAAATACTTATTTCCCTCATTAAAATGCATATCAATTTATAACATTTTTGCCATACGTTTTTCTGGATTTTTTTGTTGATATTCTGTCTCTCACTGTTCAAATAAACCTACCATTAAAATGATAGACTGATCATGTCTTTGTCAGTGGGAAAACGTACAAAATCAGCAGGGGATCAAATACTTTTTTCCCTCACTGTATATGTGCATTCGGAAAGTATTCAGACCTCTTTCAAATGTTGTTACATTAAAACCTTATTCTAAAATGGATAAAATTATCTATTTTTTCTCATCAATATACACACAATACCCCATAATAACAAAACGAAAACAGGTTTTTGGAAATTTTAGCAAATGTATTTAATAATAAAAAACAGAAATACCTTATTTACAGAAGTATTCAGACCCTTTGCAATGAGACTCGAAATTGAACTCAGGTGCATCCTGTTTCCATCGATCATCCTTGAGATGTTTCTACAACTTGATTGGAGTCCACCTGTGGTAAATTCAATTGATTGGACATGATTTGGAAAGGCACACATCTGTCTATATGAGGTCCCATAGTTGACAGTGCATGTCAGAGCAAAAACCAAGCCATGAGCTCGAAGGAATTGTCCGTAGAGCTCAGAGACAGGATTGTGTCGAGGCACAGATCTAGGGAAGGGTACCAAATAATGTCTGCAGCACTGAAGGTCCCCAAAAACACAGTGGCCTTCATAATTCTTAAATGGAAGAAGTTTGGAACCACCAAACTGAGCAATCAGGGGAGAAGGGCCTTAGACTGGGGCGAAGGTTCAGCCAGAGCCCAGACTTAGCAATGCAGCGACGCACCCCATCCAACCTGAAAGAGCTTGAGAGGATCTACAGAGAGGCATGGGAGAAACTCCCCAAATGCAGGTGTGCCAAGCTTGTAGCGTCAAACCCAAGAAGACTCTAGGCTGTAATCGCTGCCAAAGGTACTTCAACAAAGTACTGAGTAAAGGGTCTGAATACTTATGTAAATGTGATATTTCAGTTTAATATTTGTATAAATTGGCACAAAAAAACAATCTGTTTTTGCTTTGTCATTATGGGGTATTGTGTGTAGATTGATGAGGGGAAAAAAACATTTTAATCTATTTTAGTATAAGGCTGTAATGTAACAAAATGTGGAAAAAGCCAAGGGGTCTGAATACTTTCTGAATGCACTGTACTGTAGATGATGACTAGTATAGTATGAATGGGGTCAAAGAAGAATATGAATGTGGTCAAAGAAGAGTAGAAATACATTCTCCACTTAACTACTTTAACTGTTGGGCCTTAATACCCCAATTAGCAGCCATTTTGATTGCAACATTCTAACAGTCTAATAAATACATTTCATATATGCTACCAGAAAGATAATTATTTGGTTGTGTTCATGAAGGTCTTGGGTAAGAATATAAAAATATATACACTGCTCAAAAAAATAAAGGGAACACTTAAACAACACAATGTAACTCCAAGTCAATCACACTTCTGTGAAATCAAACTGTCCACTTAGGAAGCAACACTGATTAACAATAAATTTCACATGCTGTTGTGCAAATGGAAGGTGGAAATTATAGGCAATTAGCAAGACACCCCCAATAAAGGACTGGTTTTGCAAGTGGTGACCACAGACCACTTCTCAGTTCCTATGCTTCCTGGCTGATGTTTTGGTCACTTTTGAATGCTGGCGGTGCTTTCACTCTAGTGGTAGCACGAGACGGAGTCTACAACCCACACAAGTGGCTCAGGTAGTGCAGCTCATCCAGGATGGCACATCAATGCGAGCTGTGGCAATAAGGTTTGCTGTGTCTGTCAGCGTAGTGTCCAGAGCATGGAGGCGCTACCAGGAGACAGGCCAGTACATCAGGAGACGTGGAGGAGGTCGTAGGAGGGCAACAACCCAGCAGCAGGACTGCTACCTCCGCCTTTGTGCAAGGAGGAGCAGGTGGAGCACTGCCAGAGCCCTGCAAAATTACCTCCAGCAGGCCACAAATGTGCATGTGTCTGCTCAAACGGTTAGAAACAGACTCCATGAGGGTGGTATGAGGGGCCGACATCCACAGGTGGGGGTTGTGCTTACAGCCCAACACCGTGCAGGACGTTTGGCATTTGCCAGAGAACACCAAGATTGGCAAATTCGCCACTGGCGCCCTGTGCTCTTCACAGATGAAAGCAGGTTCACACTGAGCACGTGACAGACGTGACAGAGTCTGGAGACGCCGTGGAGAACGTTCTGCTGCCTGCAACATCCTCCAGCATGACCGGTTTGGCGGTGGGTCAGTCATGGTGTTGGGTGGCATTTCTTTGGGGGGCCGCACAGCCCTCCATGTGCTCGCCAGAGGTAGCCTGACTGCCATTAGGTACCGAGATGAGATCCTCAGACCCCTTGTGAGACCATATGCTGGTGCGGTTGGCCCTGGGTTCCTCCTAATGCAAGACAATGCTAGACCTCATGTGGCTGGAGTGTGTCAGCAGCTCCTGCAAGAGGAAGGCATTGATGCTATGGACTGGCCCGCCCATTCCCCAGACCTGAATCCAATTGAGCACATCTGGGACATCATGTCTCGCTCCATCCACCAACGCCACGTTGCACCTCAGACTGTCCAGGAGTTGGCGGATGCTTTAGTCCAGGTCTGGGAGGAGATCCCTCAGGAGACCATCCGCCACCTCATCAGGAGCATGCCCAGGCGTTGTAGGGAGGTCATACAGGCACGTGGAGGCCACACACACTACTGAGCCTCATTTTGACTTGTTTTAAGGACATTACATCAAAGTTGGATCAGCCTGTAGTGTGGTTTTCCACTTTAATTTTGAGGGTGACTCCAAATCCAGACCTCCATGGGTTGATAAATTTGATTTCCATTGATAATTTTTGTGTGATTTTGTTGTCAGCACATTCAACTATGTAAAGAAAAAAAGGTTATTTCATTCATTCAGATCTAGGATGTGTTATTTTAGTGTTCCCTTAATTTTTTTGAGCAGTGTATATTTCATGCAATACAATAGCTTTTTCATTAGTTTATGTTACAGTAGGCTATCTGCTGCTACCCGGACAAGCTAAACACCTTCTTCGCCCGCTTTGAGGATAACAGAATGTCAGCGACGCGACCCACTCCCAAGGACTGTGGGCTCTCGTTCTCCGTGGCCGACGTGAGTAAGACAGTAAGCGTGTTAACCCTTGCAAGGCTGCTGGCCCAGACGGCATCCCTAGCCGCATCCTCAGAGCATGCGGAGACCAGCTGGCTGGAGTGCTTACGGACATATTCAATCTCTCCCTATCCCAGTCTGCTGTCTCCACTTGCTTCAAGTCCACCATTGTTCCTGTACCCAAGAAAGCAAAGGTAACTTCTGTCATCATTAAGTGCTTTGAGAGGCTAGTTAAGGATCATATGACCTCCACCTTACCTGACACCCTAGACCCACTTCAATTTGCATACCACCCCAATAGATCCACAGACGATGTAATTGCATTGCACACTGCCCTATCCCAGCCAGACAAGAGGAAGATTGCTGTTCATTGACTATAGCTCAGCCTTCAACACCATAGTACCCTCCAAGCTCATCATTAAGCTCGGGCCCTGGGTCTGAACCCCGCCCTGTGCAACTGGGTCCTGGACTTCCTGACGGGCTGCCCCCAGGTGGTGAAGGTTGGAAACAACACCTCCACTACGCTGATCCTCAACCTCACCCTCAACGTCAACAAAACGAAGGAGCTGATCATGGACTTCAGGAGACAGCAGAGGGAGCACACCCGTATCCACATTGACGGGACTGCAGTGGAGAAGGTGAAAAGCTTAAAGTTCCTTGGCGTACACATCACTGAAAATCTGAAATGGTCCACCCACACAGACAGTGTGGTGAAGAAGGTGCAACAGCGCCTATTCAGCCCCTAAGACCCTCACAAACTTTTACAGATGCACAATTGAGAGCATCCTGTCAGGCTGTATTCTACTGTATTTTAGTCAATGCCACTCCGACATTGCTCATCCTAATATTTATATATTTCTTAATTCCATTATTTTACTTTTAGATTTGTGTGTATTGTTGTGAATTGTTAGATACTATTGCACTGTTGGAGCTAGGGACACAAGCATTTCACTACACCCGCAACAACATATGCTAGATATGTTTATGTGACCAAAATATATATATATATATATATATTTTTTTTTATTATATTGTTTTATATTTTTGTGTAAAAAAACAACAACATATTCTCCCCAATTTTGTGATATCCAATTAGTAGTTACAGTCTTGTCTCATCGCTGCAACTCCCGTGCACAGTGGCGGCTCCTGAAAAAATTCTCAGGAGGGGCAATTTTTCTGATGATTTAGGTGACCTACACACATTTTAAAAAAGATATGTCCAGCAACAACATGAAGACAGGGGCAGCATATAAGTCAATACCAGAAGCATTTATTGACTGATCTGGGGAGATGGATTCCAGTTTCTGTGACAGATTATAAATAATCTCTGATGCCTTTGTTATATTAGCTTTTGGTTGAATGTACTGTCGTAGTAAATATATAATGTTATAGCTTGGTCTGACTAAAATCTTGTGCATGACCCATTTTGTGTTGGGCGTTTGTTTTCAATCAATGCTGTTCCTATCCTATAACAATGGACAAAAGAGTCCTATCTTGTCAGCCTTGTCAGCAGGTGGCCAAGGACAACACCCACGCCATAGGTCTCTCAGTTCTTCCAACTCACGAGTTCTTGCTCTGAGGACACACACACACACACACACACATCATCACTGATAACACACACACACACACACATCATCACTGTTAAACACACACACACACACACATCATCACTGTTAAACACACACACACACACACACAAAAATCCCCTCTCTTTAGGCTGAACATTTGAAGACAGAGAACCCGACTCAGAGCCAATGCAACAGTGGAGGGGACCTCGCCCAACTCATCAGGACCAATCAGAAGATCAGAACTACTAGATTCAACCTACATCATTTATTGTATAAAATGTCAGCACACAATGTTTTCGGGGCTCTCTTCAGATAGCTCCCTAAGAGTTTGACGAACGAGTCCGTGCACGCGATTCCAGATATCTTTACCTCTGAATAAACTGCCTTTATTATACCATATCCACCCTGTCCAAAGTCTCTACTTGGTCTCAGTTCTCCAGTAAACTTGTGATTATCAACAGTACACAACGGTAACAAACAATTGGGGGAACTCACGGGGCAGATAGTAAGGTCGCAGTGACACAGAAAGCAGTTCAATGTCGGGGCTCGGGGGTACAGAGTCGCTCTCTTACCAGGATCGATTTTCCCTGTGACTGTCAGATCGAGGTCCGCTCCGACCAGGGTGAAGCCGGCCGGCTCCACTTCTCTGTCCGGGACTCTGTCATCCAGCCAAGTCTCCCAGCTGTATTGGATTCCGCTGCCAGCAACGTTTTCATTATTTAGTCCGTTCGTAGCGGGTATGTACACGATCAACAAGATCAGTCCAAAACCCACCACTGGAAATCCATGGTTGGCAGAATGTTTGTAAACTAAGTGTACAAATTAAAAACATAAAATAACGCCACTAAGTGTACAAATTAAAAACATAAAATAACGCCACATTGCAGGTCGCAACAGAGACGCTGCTAGCCGCTATTTGCTTAGTTACGTTCATGGTTACGTCACGTATGACGAAAGCGCGTAAGTGCAAGCCCACAGACACCCATAGAGAATGTATTGAAAGCTTTGAAATTTGAAAAAAATAGATTTTACATGACAGGCTATGAGAGACTTCTGGGCGATTTTCAACCTGACTGAAATCGCCCAAAAACGGGCGGGGCCATTTGAAGCACGACTTTAGCCTGATTTGACATTTAGTGGCAGTCAGATCAGATTACAACACTGATAACTACTGTTGCCGTGATATAATTGATTAGAAAAAAAATCCCTTCCTTTTCCCGTTTGGCAGTGCGTCGCCCATATCGCCCTATTGAACAGGCCGTCCCTGCCCGTGCAGACTCGGGAGAGGTGAAGGTCGAGAGCCATGCGTCCTCCGAAACACAACCCCGCCAAGCCGCACTGCCCGCTTAACCTGGAAGTCAGCCGCACCAATGTGTTGGAGGAAACACCGTACAGCTTGCGACTGAAGCCAGCGTGCATGCGCCCGGCCACCACAAGGAGTCGCTAGAGCGTGATGGGACGAGGACATCCCAGCCGGCCAAACCCTCCCCTAACCCGGACGATGCTGGGCCAATTGTGCGCCACCTCATGGGTCTCCCGGTCGCGGCCGGCTGCGACATAGCCAGCATGATCGAACCCGGATCTGTTGTAACGCCTCTAGCACTGATCAGTGCCCTAGACTGCTGCGCCAATACAATTAGATTTTATTTTTGATGAGACAGGTGGAGCTCAAGGAACAGAGATTATTTGTGGATTTAAAAAAAAGTTATTTGGCAAAGGTAAGTGCTTTGGAAACCTCAGAATCTGCTCGTTCTGATACTATATAGAAATATAAACCTCTTACCTGCATGTGATTCTGTAGGAGGACTGAAAAAAAAACTTTTTGGCACTCCCGACAAAAATCACGTCTACTTAAACTGCTAATAACACAAATTCTGTTCATGATATAGAAATTCTAACAACATACATGTGTTAAATATACTTATTTAGGTAAATTCAACGATGGAGGGGGGCATGACTTTAAAATTGGCAGAGATATTTACATTTTAATTTAATATGCTGTCTAAATGACTGCCTCTGTGCTTCTAGTGTTAAGGGAACCATCATCACATGATTTTGATGATTGACCACAGGCTTTATGGTTTGATATCAATCAGGTAGCAATAATGAACACATTGATAATGATGGACTTTGATACTCAGTTAATGCTATCGCCTATAATGAATGTACATCCCATAAGTAGTATTTACTGTGTGTCACGGATTCGGCCGAGGCTGCTCCTCCTCCTTGCTCGGGCAGGCTTCGGCGGTCGTCGTCCCCGGAGTACTAGCTGCCACCGTTGTATGTTATCGATGTTTGTTTGGTTTTGTCTTCCTTGTTCACCTGTTTCCTGTTAGTGTTAATTATGTTCCCTATAAGTGTCTCGTTTTGTTTGTAGTGAGTTGTGTGTAATTGTTCCGCCTGTCCGTAGGTGCTGGTATTTTGCTCTATTGTGTTTAGAGTCCAGACGCACTTTTGCGTATTGCTTGTGCATTGGAGTGTTTTTGCGCACTGTTGCGTAATCGCTCGCCTCCTTGTTTTGTTGAGGCCCTTTTCTTTGTATTGTCGTGTCCTCTAGTAAAGTCTGTTGGAAGTAGCTTCTGTGTCCTGCGCCTGACTCCTACACCACATCCACATCAGCCATTGGCAGAATTACACACCATCATGGAGTCAGCAGGAGCAGCAGCAGCACCCGAGTCGCTGGAGGTGCGCGTCAGCGGGCAAGACGACCGGATCCTTCAACTCGGGTCCGCCCTGCAGGACGTGATCAACACTCTGCACCGATGGGAGACCAGAGGAGTGCCCACACCTCCTCCGACCTTACCACCACCATCGGTCAGTCCTCCCATCCAAGCTCCAGAATCCAGTGGGATTCGGCTCTCGCTCCCGAGGGCGTATGATGGCGCCACAGCCGGGTGTCAGTGGTTCCTCCTGCAGGTGGAACTCTACCTGGCCACCATACACCCGGCGCCCTCGGGATACGAAAGCGTTTCCGCCCTCATCTCCTGTCTCTCCGGCAAGGCGTTGGAGTGGGCCAACGCTGAATGGAGGGGAATAGATGCCGCCACCATCACCTACACGGAGTTCTCCCGCCGCTTCAGGGCAGTGTCGACCATCCACCTGAGGGGAAAGCGGCGGGGGAGCGTCTATTCCACCTCCGACAGGGGAAGAGGAGCGCACAGGTGTTCGCCCTGGAATTCCGGACTCTAGCGGCGGATGCGGGGTGGAATGAGCGGGCCCTCATCGACCACTATCGATGCAGTCTACGGGAGGACGTTCGGAGAGAGCTGGCCTGCAGGCACACCAACCTATCGTTCGACCAGTTGGTGGACATGTCCATCCGTCTCGACACCCTGCTGGCCACCCGCGGACGTCCCGAGTGGGGGCCGTCCATTCCATCCTCCAGCACCTCCGAGCCAAGCCCTATGGAGCTCGGGGGTGCTGGCGCTAGAGAGAGGAGGAGAAGGAGCCAGAGGGGGCCGTCCCCTGCACCAACTGTGGCCGTGGAGGGCACACTGCGGCTAGGTGCTGGGGAGGGTCTCCAGGGGGAAGGGACAACAGGCCACGCACTGGGGAGTCCTTCCAGGTGAGTAGGCGCCCCACTTACCCAGAGCTCTCTGTTGTTCACTTATGTATACCTGTAAGATTTCCACAGGTTGCACCTCATTCCCAGCATAAGGCGCTAGTAGATTCAGGCGCAGCTGGGAATTTTGTTGATCGGAATTTTTGTGTAAAGTTAGGGATTCCCCTCCTTCCTGTTGATGCTCCCTTCCCTGTCCATGCACTAGATAGCCGCCCGTTGGGATCGGGGTTGATTAGAGAGGTCACAGCACCACTTAGGATGAGTACGCAGGGGGGTCATGAGGAAACTATTCAGTTATATCTGATCGACTCTCCTGCATATCCAGTGGTGCTGGGGCTTCCCTGGTTGATTACCCATAATCCCTCCATTTCGTGGCAACAGAGGGCTCTCAAGGAGTGGTCTGCCCAGTGTGTAGGGCGATGTCTAGGTGTTTCCGTGGGGGCGACCTCGGTGGAGAGTCCGAACCAAGTGCCCGCAATGCACATTCCCCCTGAGTATGAGGGTGTAGCACTCGTGTTTAGCAAGACGAGGGCGACGCGGTTGCCTCCTCATAGACAGGGGGATTGTGCGATAGACCTCCAGGCAGGAGCAGCGCTTCCGCGGAGCCATGTGTATCCTCTGTCTCAAGAGGAGAAGGGGGCTATGGAGACTTACATAGCCGAGTCTCTGAGACAGGGATACATACGGCCCTCCACCTCCCCTGCGTCCTCGAGCTTCTTTTTTGTGAAGAAGAAGGATGGAGGGTTGCGCCCCCGTGTATTGATTACCGTAGTCTCAATCAGATCACTGTGAAATACAGTTATCCACTCCCTCTGATTGCGACTATGACGGAATCATCACACGGAGCGCGTTTCTTCACAAAACTAGATCTCAGGAGCGCCTACAACTTGGTGCGCATTAGGGAGGGCGATGAATGGAAGACAGCATTTAGTACCACCTCGGGTCATTACGAGTATCTCGTCATGCCATACGGGTTGATGAATGCTCCTTCAGTCTTCCAATCCTTTGTGGACGAGATCTTCCGGGACATGCAGGGGCAAGGTGTGGTCGTGTACATTGACGACATTCTAGTGTACTCTTCTACCCGAGCCGAGCATGTAGCCCTGGTGCGCCGAGTGTTGGGGAGGCTGTTGGAGCACGACTTGTATGTCAAGGCAGAGAAATGTCAGTTTTTTCAGGAGTCGGTCTCCTTTTTGGGTTATCGGTTGTCCGTGTCAGGGGTGAGGATGGAGGTTGACCGTGTGTCAGCCGTGCGTAATTGGCAAACCCCAACCACGGTTAAAGAGGTGCAGCAGTTCTTGGGTTTTGCAAATTACTACCAGAGGTTTATCCGGGGTTTTGGACAGGTGGCAGCTCCCATAACGTCCCTGCTGAAGGGGGGCCCGGTGCGTTTGCAGTGGTCTGCTGAGGCGGACAGGGCATTTGGGAGACTGAAGGACCTGTTCACTTCGGCTCCGGTGCTGGCGCATCCGGACCCCGCTTTACCATTCCAGGTAGAGGTGGATGCGTCAGAGGCCGGTATTGGGGCCGTACTATCGCAACGGTCCGGCATGCCACCTAAACTCCGCCCCTGTGCTTTTTATTCCAAGAAGCTCAGCCCGGCGGAGCGAAATTATGACGTAGGGGACAGGGAGCTGTTAGCCGTGGTACAGGCCCTAAAGGTGTGGAGGCATTGGCTTGAGGGGGCTCAACACCCTTTTCTCATTTTGACTGACCACCGTAACCTGGAGTACATCCGGGCAGCTAGGAGATTGAACCCTCGTCAGGCTCGGTGGAACATGTTTCTAACCCGGTTCGTGTTTAAAATAACGTACATCCCTGGGTCCCAGAACGGTAAGGCAGACGCCCTGTCCCGGCGGTATGACACAGAGGAGAGGTCCATTGAGCCCACTCCCATCCTGCCGGAGTCTTGTCTGGTGGCACCGGTAGTGTGGGAGGTCGATGCGGAAATCGAGCGGGCGTTGCGTACCGACCCTAGTCCCCCAAAGTGTCCTGTGGGTTGGACGTACGTTCCGCTCGAGGTTCGGGATCGTCTGATTTATTGGGCTCATACGTCCCCCTCCTCTGGACATCCAGGTATTGGCCGGACAGTGCACTGCCTTAGCGCTAAGTACTGGTGGACAACGTTAGCCAGGGATGTGAGGGTTTATGTCTCCTCCTGCTCGGTGTGCGCCCAGTGTAAGGCGCCTAGACACCTGCCCAGGGGAAAGTTACAACCCCTGCCTGTTCCACAACGACCCTGGTCTCACCTCTCGGTGGATTTCATTACAGACCTTCCCCCCTCTCAAGGGAATACCACTATACTGGTCGTTGTGGATCGGTTCTCGAAACCTGCCCCTCCGCCTGCCCTGCCGGAAGCTGGGTCGGCGGTTTGTGGGGCCATTTAAAGTCCTGAGGAGGTTGAACGAGGTGTGTTACAGGTTACAACTGCCTATTGATTATCACATTAACCCCTCGTTCCATGTGTCTCTTCTCAGGCCGGTGGTAGCTGGTCCACTCCAGGACTGTGAGATAAGTGAGACTCCTCCGCCCCCATTGGACATCGAGGGGGCTCCGGCGTACACAGTTCGGTCCATCTTGGATTCGAGACGTCGGATGGGGGGTCTCCAGTATCTCGTGGAGTGGGAGGGGTACGGCCCGGAGGAACGGTGCTGGGTGCCGAGGAGGGACATCTTAGACCCATCTCTCCTGACTGAGTTCCACCGTGGTCATCCCACGCGCCCTGCTCCGCGTCCTCCTGGTCGTCCCCGAGGCCGGGGTCGGCGCACGGCTGGAGCCGCGCGTCAAGGTGGGGGGTACTGTCACGGTTTCGGCCGAGACAGCTCCTCCTCCTTGCTCGGGCAGGCTTCGGCGGTCATCGTCCCCGGAGTACTAGCTGCCACCGTTGTATGTTATCGATGTTTGTTTGGTTTTGTCTTCCTTGTTCACCTGTTTCCTGTTTCCTGTTAGTGTTAATTATGTTCCCTATAAGTGTCTCGTTTTGTTTGTAGTGAGTTGTGTGTAATTGTTCCGCCTGTCCGTAGCTGCTGGTATTTTGCTCTATTATGTTTAGAGTCCAGACGCACTTTTGCGTATTGCTTGTGCATTGGAGTGTTTTTGCGCACTGTTGCGTAATCGCTCGCCTCCTTGTTTTGTTGAGGCCCTTTTCTTTGTATTGTCGTGTCCTCTAGTAAAGTCTGTTGGAAGTAGCTTCTGTGTCCTGCGCCTGACTCCTACACCACATCCACATCAGCCATTGACACTGTGGATACAAGTCATTGTGTGTGTCTTACAGTGTACAGTTATTTGATAGAGCTAAACAGATACTAGACTCTACACACAGATACAAAAAATATATATGATTTATTTTCTTCATTTGTCTCTCAAAACATGACATTTGTCCAAATAAGAACTTAAAAATCTGCTTTTCAGTGCACAATTTCTTTTCTGAGAACATCAATTAAATTAATTCGAAATTGCCTGTCACTAGGATAAAGGGATAAGATACAGATACAGAAATCCTACATATATGCCATTACACGCCATTTGCAAGAAAAACACAACAAGGCAAAAGCAAAAAAAAGAGAGCGAGAAACAAACAATGAACTAAAAACAATATGTATTTGAGGGGAATTATGCTAAGAGAACATAAAGCCGAGCTATTTGAAATTCATCCCACTACGTTTGAGCTCATATGCTGTACGTGCCCTCCCTATCCCCCACACGAGAGGGCCGGCAGGCCATGTCTTCAAATCCAAACGCTAAGCTGCCAGCGCTCTGACCAGCTTACTGAAGTGGGCGAAAAAGGCATTATGGGAAAGCTGAAGCAGACACAAGTCAAAGGCAAAATGGCCATTATAGTAAGGAGATTGGCCCAGGCTGGGGCATTGTCTTGGGGATTGCGTTGCAGAGCGGGAGTTTTAAGAGGTTTTATAGGAGGGCTAAAAGACTTCAGCTCTGGTTGGATCCCTGAGATACAGTGGAGAGCAATGACAACAATGCTGTGATTTAAAGGGCTCATCCTCCTCTCTCTCTTTTTCCCTCCCTCTTCCCCTTCCTCTTTTCCCAGCCTTGCTCCCAGAGCCAGGCGTTGGGAAGATTTGCTCATACTTTGTCATTATGCAAATTGTTTTTCCTCACGAAACTCATGGCACTGTTTAGGTTCACCAAAGAGATCGCTTTCCTGTTAGGGTGATGCAGCACGGAATATGTAGCCAGATACTAAGCTAGTGTATTACACCCGCTCACCCACTGCCCTGCTTTCAGATCCTGAACTGAGCTGATGCAGAGGGCCAGTAGTAAGCTGTCCATCTGGGCAGATTATGGCGGGAAACTGTCATTTATGTGCAGGTGATTGTCCATGTAATTGGACAATAACAATGACCAACAGGTATAGCAGGGGTTATGTCTTTGTTAATCCTTGTAGAAGATATAAGGAACATATAGGGCAACATTCATTCTAATGATCACAGATTTTTAAAAAGAGATTCTCTGGTACTTTTGTATACTTTTTAGCCAATAGTTCTGAAAGTAGCGCTCACGAGCCAAAAGTGGTCACTGAAAATTGCGCACTACGTCACATATGTGCAGATATGTGCACCACATCATTGCGCTCTCTCTCGCTCTGCTGTGTGTACATTTTGCTAAATGTCACTCAAATGGCGAGGGGCTGAATCTCATTGGCTGGAACTTGAATTGCTGGGGGGCTGGCCCACGTGGGGGAAAATGTACAGTCGCTTTCAAACTAGGGATTTCATGGCTAATTCTGCTCATATATTATGCATGGATGAACTAAACATTGACACATTTACATTTTACATTTTCGTCATTTAGCAGACGCTCTTATCCAGAGCGACTTACAAATTGGTGCATTCACCTAATGATAGCCAGTGGGACAACCACTTTACAATATATCAATTATTATTATTATTATTATTATTATTATTATTATTATTATTATTATTATTATTTTATTTTTTGGGGGGGTAGGGGGAGGGTAGAAGGATTACTTTTATCCTATCCCAGGTATTCCTTAAAGAGGTGGGGTTTCAAGTGTCTCCGGAAGGTGGTGAATGACTCCGCTGTCCTGGCGTCGTGAGGGAGCTTGTTCCACCATTGGTGTGCCAGAGCAGCGAACAGTTTTGACTGGGCTGAGCGGGAACTGTGCTTCCGCAGAGGTAGGGGGGCCAGCAGGCCAGAGGTGGATGAACGCAATGCCCTCGTTTGGGTGTAGGGACTGATCAGAGCCTGAAGGTACGGAGGTGCCGTTCCCCTCACAGCTCCGTAGGCAAGCACCATGGTCTTGTAGCAGATGCAGGCTTCAACTGGAAGCCAGTGGAGTGTGCGAAGGAGCGGGGTGACGTGAGAGAACTTGGGAAGGTTGAACACCAGATGGGCTGCAGCGTTCTGGATGAGTTGTAGGGGTTTAATGGCACAGGCAGGGAGCCCAGCCAAGGACACATCCAGCCCAAAGCGGGAGGATGAAAAATGACTTAGTAGTTGCCAAAGTTCCGGAACATGTCTTTAATCCTGCACCTCACACCATCTATGTGTGTTTTTTTTTGGTGATAATGTACTTGAAAAAAATCATAGTACACAGTACTTGTTAATGTACTCAGTAAAAATCATACTACAATTCAAGAAAATCATATTACAATTCAAGAATAGCCTACTGATAACTATTGGTGACCCTTAGAGGATGCACACTAACCTATTCGATGCTGTTAGGGTCAAGTGGGGTGAATTAATCTCTGCATCTAGGAGCAGATGTAAAGAATTACACAAAATATTTGACATTTCCCTCATTATGAAGATGCCAAAAACACAAGAGTTTTACAAGATACATGCTCCACTTAGAGGCAAGTCAGGCAGAATGTAACCTCAAGTGACAACAACAATAACAATGCATTAATGACAAGGTAATGGAGACAGATGGTTTTGTTTTTGTCAAATGGACAGTTACCAAAATAAAAAAGAAATACATTTGAGTTGCCAATTTTAAACCTAAAATCAGCTTATTCCCAATCTCATTTTTGTCTTATTTTTTTCTTGCAGCCCTGTTCCCTTTAGGAGTGATGAACGAAAAGCCTCTGGCACACAGCTAAGGGATTAAAGTAGAAAACAAAACGTCCAAGGGCCCTCCTGGGGAAAAACAGCTTGTTTTTGGTATATCTGAAAAAACATTTTAGGACTAATGAAATAGGTGTCTTGAGGAGCTTACTGTCCAATCTTGTATAAGATATAGGCCTATCATGTTAATAAGATTATTCCTTACACTATGACCAGGATGACTTCTATGATAGTTTTGACTAGAGCATGGCTCTTGTAACACCAGGATAGTGGGTTCGATGCCACCTTTACTCCACACACAGAGACGCATACAAAGCTCTCCCTTGCCCTCCATTTGGCAAATCTGACCATAATTCTATCCTCCTGATTCCTGCTTACAAGCAAAAACGAAAGCAGGAAGTGCCAGTGACTTGCTCAACACGGAAGTGGTCAGATGATGCAGATGCTACGCTACAGGACTGTTTTTCTAGCACAGACTGGAATATGTTCTGAGATTCATCCAATGGCATTGAGGAGTATACCACCTCAGTCACCGGCTTCATCAATAAGTGCATCGACGACGTCGTCCCCACAGTGACCGTACATACATTTCCCAACCAGAAGCCATGGATTACAGGCAACATCAGCACCGAGCTAAAGGCTAGAGCTGCTGCTTTCAAGGAGCAGGACACTAATCCAGACACTTATAAGAATTCCCACTATGCCCTCAGATGAACCATCAAACAGGCAAAGCGTAAATACAGGACTAAGATTGAATCCTACTACACCTGCTCTGATGCTCGTCGGATGTGGCAGGGCTTCAAAAATATTACGGACTACAAAGGGAAACCCAGCTGCGAGCCGCCCAGTGACGCGAGCCTACCAGACGAGCTAAATGTATTTTATGCTCGCTTCGAGGCAAGCAACACTGAAGCATGCATGAGAGCACCAGCTGTTCCGGACGACTGTGTGATCACGCTCGCCGTAGCCGATGTGAGCAAAACCTTTAAACAGGTCAACATTCACAAAGCCACGGGGCCAGACGGATTACCAGGACATGTACTCAAAGCATGCGCGGACCAAATGGCAAGTGTCTTCATTGACATTTTCAACCTCTCCCTGACCGAGTCTGTAATACCTACATGTTTCAAACAGACCACCATAGTCCCCTGTGCCCAAGAAAGCGAAGGTAACCTTCCTAAATGATTACCGCCCCGTAGCACTCACGTCGGTAGCCATGAAGTGCTTTGAAAGGCTGGTCATGGCTCACATCAACACCATCATGCCGGAAACCCTAGACCCACTCCAATTCGCATACCACCCCAACAGATCCACAGATGACGCAATCTCAATCACACTCCACATTTCCCTTTCCCACCTGGACAAGAGGAACACCTATGTGAGAATGTTGTTAATTGACTACAGCTCAGCATTGAACACCATAGTGCCCACAAAGCTCATCACTAAGCTAAGGACCCTAGGACTAAACACCTCCCTCTGCAACTGGATCCTGGACTTCCTGAAGGGCCGCCCCCAGGTGGTAAGGGTAGGCAACAACACGTCTGCCACGCTGATCCTCAACACTGGGGCCCCTCAGGGGTGCGTGCTTAGTCCCCTCCTGTACTCCCTGTTCACCCACGACTGCGTGGCCAAACACGACTCCAACACCATCATCAAGTTTGCTGACGACACAACAGTGGTAGGCCTGATCATAGACAACGATGAGACAAACTATAGGGAGGAGGTCAGAGACCTGGCAGTGTGGTGCCAGGACAACAACCTCTACCTCAATGTGAGCAAGACAAAGGAGCTGATCGTGGACTACAGGGAAAGGAGGGCCGAACAGGCCCCCATTAACATCGACGGGGCTGAAGTGGAGCAGAGCGGGTCAAGAGTTTCAAGTTCCTTGGTGTCCACATCACCAACGAACTATCAACACACCAAGACAGTTGTGAAGAGGGCACGACAACACCTTTTCCCGCTCAGGAGACTGAAAAGATTTGGCATGGGTCCCCAGATCCCCAAACAGTTCTACAGCTGCACCATCGAGAGCATCCTGACTTGTTGCTTCACCGCCTGGTATGTCAACTGCTCGGCATCTGACCATAAGGCGCTACAGAGGGTAGTGCGTACGGCCCAGTACATCACTGGGGCCAAGCTTCCTGACATCCAGTACCTATATACTAGGCGGTGTCAGAGGAAGGCCCAAAAAATTGTCAAAGACTCCAGTCACCCAAGTCATAGACTGTTCTCTCTGCTACCGCACGACAAGCAGTACTGGAGCACCAAGTCTAGGACCAAAAGGCTCCTTAACAGCTTCTACCCCCAAGCCATAAGACTGCTGAAAAATTAATAAAATGGCCACCCAGACTATTTACATTGACCCCTTCCCCTGCTGCTACTCGCTGTTTTTTAGCTATGCATAGTCACTTAACAAATTACCTCGACTAACCTGTACCCCCGCACATTGACTCAGTACCGGTACCCACTGTATATAGCCTCGTTATTGTTATGTAATTTTCTTGTGTTACTATTTGATATATATATATTTTTGTACTTTATTTTAATTAGTAAATATTTTCTTAACTCTATTTCTTGAACATCATTGTTGGTTAAGGGCTTGTAAGTAAGCATTTCACGGTAAGGTCTACACCGTTGTATTCGGCGCATGTGACATATAAATGTGATTTTATTTTATTTGATTCCCGGGACCACCCATTTGTAAAAAAATGAATTTTGCACGCATGACTGTAAGTCATTTTGGATAAAAGCATCTGCTAAATGGCATACATTATTATTATTATTATTTAACTTTAAAGGGTTTGAATACCCTTGGTCCTCTGTAGCTCAGCTGGTAGAGCACGGCACTTGTAACGCCAAGGTAGTGGGTTCGTTCCCCGGGACCACCCATACACAAAAATGTATGCACGCATGACTGTAAGTCGCTTTGGATAAAAGCGTCTGCTAAATGGCATATTATTATAACTCAAATGCTTATAGGGAACATCCTCGAGCGATAACAATAACAGTATGGTTAGTCTCATGCGTCCATATCTGAAACATTTTTCATACAGTATAGTATCCTAAATCAAAGAGAGGTCATAGGACTACTTAATCCAACCAAAAACATACTGTTCCTCTTGTACATGCTCTTTATGAAATTACAAAATTCAAGGAAGACCTGCATTTGACAGGCTCAATAAGGGATGATCCTTAAGCCTATGCTCCAGACATATATTGTATATTTGACCTGTTTATTTGTGTGTGTGTGTGTGTGTGGGGGGTAATTTTCTTTAAATGGGGGGCATTATCAGAACAGGCCCCATTACTTTATTACATTGATGGTATTCCTGAAGATTTGTGCCTCATTAAATAGAGTTGCTGAAGCCTACATCCTCATTGCCCACTTTGACAGATGGACTGCTGGGAGGGGGGGGGATTATGATATATTACTCCCTGTAATTATTTCCTTATATGATAAGAGCATGGGGGTGATAAAGAGGGAGGGAGCGGGAGGTTGGGGAGGACGAGTGAGGCGGGGTCTTACAGTGTCAAGACCTGACGCTGCAACCAGAACAATAGGCAGCACGCCACAACAGTTTGAAGCCCAATTGTGGGGCGTGTTGATTTCTCAACGTATAAAAGGCTCTGTCTTAAGAATGCATTATATAAAATATTATCACTTCAACCAGTATGTGTATTACAGTAAATATGTGATATGTGAACTGGGATCATTGATTTAAAATGATCTTCAAAGGCATCACAATATTTTTGATTATAGAGAGATTACCTATTTCTGTGGAGTGTAATGTGTTGTTGTGGTAGGTAGGATTGGGTGGGAGACTCCTTCCGCCCCTGTCTCACTGGGACCAGTCATGCAACAGCAAATTGGAAGAGGGTGTGGGCTTGCATGCATGCAAGTGTGTATGTGTTGGTGGGGGGCACAATGGAGAGTTAGTAGAAGAATAGATGCGTTGTCTTGGAAGTGAACCTACTCTATGCAGCAAATTCATAACTGCATGAGATGTGTAATTGTTCTGCCCATGCAATCTACTGCTTTGTAGGTTGGGCTGTATGATGGTTCTTAAAACAATTTTCCAAGTAAAAAGCCATGTTCCTGGAACGTGGCAAGACAAAGTGAAGCTTATCGTGGCAGTAGAAATAGATTAGGCAGAGAAGAACATTTGACAGAGCTCTATTGATTCTAATTATGTTTCTTTAATAATCAGAAACATGTAGGAGCTAGTCAGGGATAACTCAACAAAATCTTACGAATACACAGATTTAGTCAAGCTGAGTTTGATAGCTTTTGTGAGGATTTGACTCAGTTTTAAAGTTACTGCTTTGAACTGTGTGGAATGTGAGAACAGCAAAATACATTTCTAAAGCTTTATCGTCATTCTACGATTGGTATAACACTGCTCTCCAATGGTAAGCCAGAGTACTGCAGAAGCCCTGGGTCTTGAAGTGGTAAACAAGAATCAAGTGCATCCAACCACCTGCATTCAAGTATGAGGCTGTTTTATTTTATTTTTATTTTTTTACATTAACTTAGAGAACGTTCTGACTATACACACCTCTGCAAATATTATTGTTGAAGAGGTGAATGAGTAGTGAAAAGTTAATCATAGACTTCAAAATAGCACTTGATTCTCCTCTTGGTTCCTGACGTCCTGGTTCTACTAGTGCTGCTCTGCTATCAGGATATAGATCTTGGGCACCTCCCTGTGGTATTACATAGTAACACAGGTTTTATCAATCCAGAAATTGGATTGGAATAACATTTCTGCCTGTTCTGTTTGTGGGCAAGATTCTCAAATATTTGTTCAGATTAGATTGTCAGAAAATAGATATAGGCTGTTGTTTCAGCTCACCAAAATGAGCAGTGGCCATACTAACTAAAATAAAAATGTATAATGTATTACACTCTTTATTACTTGATTGTTACACTGAATTATTCCATGTGTAAATATTGTAGTGTAATGTCTATTTTAGTACAACTGACTTTAGGTTTGTTTGCACACTGTATGCTGGTATCCCATGAATTGATCATGACTCATGATGCCATGTCTTTGTAAACAGAGATCGATGGAAGTAACTGAATGGAAAGTAGGAGGCGGAGAAGAGAAGAGGGGGAGGAATGGGGAGAGATGAAAACAGGGAGGATTTATCTACGATGAGATGGAACTCCTGGTTGAATGTTATGCGAGTCACTTCAATTCCTCTGCCCAACAACAGCTCAGACTGTAAGCATGAGTCATACTGTATATGCCACACAACATCTCGTCAAGAAAACAAAAGACTTGACCTCTAATCCATCCTCTGTAAGAGTGATCTATTGACCCCTGAGCCCTGACCCTTAACCCCTGCATTGGTGGCAGTGAGAGATGATGCAAGCATCCACCTGCAGAGGTCAACATCACAGGGGTCAATGGGGGGCCATGGGATCAGGGTTATATCACACAGCTTGATATTACCCGCCCCGTAATGCTAACCCCTAACTCCCATTCTGACACAAGGAAGAAGGGGTTATCTACCAATAAGATGCTCCCACGCCCCCACCACCAATAAGACACACACCCCACCCCCCCAAACCAACGAGTGAATGATGAGCGAAATGAGAGGAAAAGTGGCATTGATGCTTTAGAAATAATTCGCTACGTGGTGGTATCATTTGATTGAATGAATTTGATTGAGCATGTGTTATATAATTTCACAAAAGGAGGGCACCAGCTTTTCCTACCACACAGGCCTAAGTCAGCATACCATAATGAATGGTATTATTCATACATACAAGCCCACTAAGTCTCAAGGGCTTGTTTTGTGCCACAGCAGCATTTCAGACAATGGCCTCTATATCCTTCCCCCATCATTTCAAAGCAATGTCACTGAGTAGCACTCATAAGAGCACTCTGCTAAGCATGAGGAAGTACCAGCTAAATAACCGGAATGGGGCCTGTCACCAAATTTACTTAACTGGTTTACTATAGACCGAGTACCTGTTTTCTGGGGAAGAACAAATGAGGAGCACATACTACAGTATATCTCAGATGCGTCAACAAGACAACCGCAAGTATGAAAGAGCTAACCACAGACATTCACAGAGGATCCAGTGTCAGATGCTTTGTGCAGTGTAGCTGCTAGCTAGCCTATGAGCCCTCTGTAAAATACTACCCTCCTGAAGCCTCCTGCTAAAGTGTTTACATCTGTATTTCAGAATGGAAATTAGGCAGACTAGGCTCTAGGTTGAATGAACCATGTTACTTTTGCCTAGCAGGCCTGGAATGAGTTTTATATCACTTACATCTTTTTTTAAATTGTGACACTTTAGGAGGTAGCGGAAATGTGGTCATAATTCATGCTCAATGGGAAATCCTACAGATTCCAATCTTTCAATTGGAAACTAGCTCATTTGTATTAGATCAGATAAGTGTGTTGTAACTGTTGCCAAATAATGCAATTACCATACAGTACCAGTCAAAGGTTTGGACACTCCCACTCATTTTTTTTCTTTATTTTTTAGTATGTTCTACATTGTAGAATAATAGTGAAGACATCAAAACTATGAAATAACACCTATGGAATCATGTAGTAACCCAAAAAGTGTTAAACAAATCAAAATAAATGTATATTTTAGATTCTTCAAAGTAGCCATCCTTTGCCTTGATGACAGCTTTGCACACTCTTGGCATTCTCTCAACCAGCTTCATGAGGTAGTCACCTGGAATACCTTTCAAACAGTCTTGAATGAGTTCCCATATATGCTGAGAACTTGTTGGCTGCTTTTCCTTCACTCTGCGGTCCAACTCATCCCAAAACATCTCAATTGGGTTGAGGTCGGGTGATTGTGGAGGCCAGGTCTGATGCTGCACTCCATCACTCTCCTTCTTGGTCAAATAGCCCTTACAATGCCTGGAGATGTGTTTTGGGTCATTGTCCTGTTGAAAAACAAATGATAGTCCCACTAAGCGCAAACCAGATGGGATGGCGTATCGCTGCAGAATTCTGTGGTAGCCATGCTGGTTAAGAATGCCTTGAATTCTAAATAAATCACTGACAGTGTCACCAGCAAAGCACCCCCACACCATCACACCTACTCCTCCATGCTTCACGGTGGGAACAAAGACACGGCGGTTGGAACCAAAAATCTCTAATTTGGACTCATCAGACCAAAGGACAGATTTCCACCATTGCTCATGTTTCTTGGCCCAAGCAAGTCTCTTCTTCTTATTGGTGTTCTTTAGAAGTGGTTTCGACCATGAAGGCCTGATTCACACAGTTTTCTCTGAACAGTTGATGTCGAGATGTGTCTGTTACTTGAACTCTGTGTAGCATTTATTTGGGCTGCAATCTGAGGTGCAGTTAATTTCCGTTTTCTGATGCTGGTAACTCTACAGAGGTAACTCTGGGTCTTCCTTTCCTGTGGCGGTCCTCATGAGAGGTTTTTGCGACTGCACTTGAAGAAACTTTCAAAGTTCTTGCAATTTTTCATATTGACTGACCTTCATGTCTTAAAGTAATGATGGACTGTCATTTGTCTTTGGTTTTTTTAGCTGTTCTTGCCATAATATATATATATATATCTTTTTTTACATTTTAGTCATTTAGCAGACGCTCTTATCCAGAGCGACTTACAGTTAGTGAGTGCAAACATTTTCGTACTGGTCCCCCATGGGAATCGAACCCACAACCCTGGCGTTGCAAACGCCATGCTCTACCAACTGAGCTACACGGGACTACAAATATGACTTGTTTTTTTACCAAATAGGGCTATCTTCTGTATACAGTGGGGGAAAAAAGTATTTAGTCAGCCACCAATTGTGCAAGTTCTCCCACTTAAAAAGATGAGAAAGGCCTGTAATTTTCATCATATGTACATGTCAACTATGACAGACAAATTGAGGAAAAAAATTCCAGAAAATCACATTGTAGGATTTTTTATGAATTTATTTGCAAATTATGGTGGAAAATAAGTATTTGGTCACCTACAAACAAGCAAGATTTCTGGCTCTCACAGACCTGTAACTTCTTCTTTAAGAGGCTCCTCTGTCCTCCACTCGTTGCCTGTATTAATGGCACCTGTTTGAACTTGTTATCAGTATAAAAGACACCTGTCCACAACCTCAAACAATCACACTCCAAACTCCACTATGGCCAAGACCAAAGAGCTGTCAAAGGACACCAGAAACAAAATTGTAGACCTGCACCAGGCTGGGAAGACTGAATCTGCAATAGGTAAGCAGCTTGGTTTGAAGAAATCAACTGTGGGAGCAATTATTAGGAAATGGAAGACATACAAGACCACTGATAATTTCCCTCGATCTGGGGCTCCACGCAAGATCTCACCCCGTGGGGTCAAAATGATCACAAGAACGGTGAGCAAAAATCCCAGAACCACACGGGGGGACCTAGTGAATGACCTGCAGAGAGCTGGGACCAAAGTAACAAAGCCTACCATCAGTAACACACTACGCCGCCAGGGACTCAAATCCTGCAGTGCCAGACGTGTCCCCCTGATTAAGCCAGTACATGTCCAGGCCCGTCTGAAGTTTGCTAGAGTGCATTTGGATGATCCAGAAGAGGATTGGGAGAATGTCATATGGTCAGATGAAACCAAAATATAACTTTTTGGTAAAAACTCAACTCGTTGTGTTTGGAGGACAAAGAATGCTGAGTTGCAGTCAAAGAACACCATACCTACTGTGAAGCATGGGGGTGGAAACATCATGCTTTGGGGCAGTTTTTCTGCAAAGGGACCAGGACAACTGATCCGTGTAAAGGAAAGAATGAATGGGGCCATGTATCGTGAGATCTTGAGTGAAAACCTCCTTCCATCAGCAAGGGCATTGAAGATGAAACGTGGCTGGCTCTTTCAGCATGACAATGATCCCAAACACACCGCCCGGGCAACGAAGGAGTAGCTTTGTAAGAAGCATTTCAAGGTCCTGGAGTGGCCTAGCCAGTCTCCAGATCTCAACCCCATAGAAAATCTTTGGAGGGAGTTGAAAGTCTGTGTTGCCCAGCGACAGCCCCAAAACATCACTGCTCTAGAGGAGATCTGCATGGAGGAATGGGTCAAAATACCAGCAACAGTGTGTGAAAACCTTGTGAAGACTTACAGAAAACGTTTGACCTGTGTCATTGCCAACAAAGGGTATATAACAAAGTATTGAGAAACTTTTGTTATTGACCAAATACTTATTTTCCACCATAATTTGCAAATAAATTCATTAAAAATCCTACAATATGATTTTCTGGCATTTTTTTTCTCATTTTGTCTGTCATAGTTGACGTGTACCTATGATTAAAATTACAGGCCTCTCTCATCTTTTTAAGTGGGAGAACTTGCACAATTGGTGGCTGACTAAATACTTTTTCCCCCCACTGTACCTCCCCCCCTACCTTGTCACAACACAACTGATTGGCTCGAATGCATTAAAAAGGAAAGAAATTCCACAAATTAACTTTTAACAAGGCACATCTGTTAATTGAAATGCATTCCAGGTGACTACCTCATGAAGCTGGTTGAGAGAATGCCAAGCGTGTGCAAAGCTGTCATCAAAGCAAAGGTTGGCTACTTTTTTGGTTACTACATGATTCCATATGTGTTATTTCATAGTTTTGATGTCTTCACTATTATATGTAGAAAATAATAAAAATAAAGAAAAATCCTGGAATTAGTAGGTGTGTCCAAACTTTTGACTGGTACTGTATATTGCTAAGAATATCAGAGTATGGTGACTCCCCTAGTGGGTCTTGAACACAGGCTACCTTCACCAATGACAAACTTCCTGTTGAACGCGGAATGAGGGAGAGCTCGGTTGTTGTTTTGAAAAGTTTGTTGTTTTGAAAGTGTATTGGAAAGTTTCTTAGTAGCTAGCTAACTTTTTAGTTTGGATCCCACGACGCATTTGGCATCAGTTGCTGGGACTGCTACTCTCTGACCAGTGATCCTGCCGACCAGGGCCTGGTCTGAGGAGCTATTTGGCGTAGCAGCTAGCCTAGCTGCTAGCTTGCTGCCTATCAAGCTAGCGGGTTTTTTTGAGGGCTTGAACGCAGCCAGCGACACGGTTAGCCATTGTGGCTGGGACCACAGATTGTCCCGGGTTTGTGGCTGTCTAGATCCCTGCTGTTTGTTGTGTTCAATCTTCCCTGTGACCTGTCCTGTCTGGAACTGCGAGGAGTAACAGCGTCACCTACGTTGCTAGCTACCATGACAAAGACCAAAGCTGGCGGGAGTACTGTTGAGGACAGTGGTGTCTCTCTATCACAGGTGAATGATCTTTTAAACGAACAAAAATAGTTCTACAAGCAGTTGTCAAACAACAAGAAAATAGCTTCAAGTGTTTTGTCCAAATACTGGTTGATTTACCTAATAAAATAATGGATGACCTGACCAGAGAGGTCCAGGACCTGAAGAACAGTTTGCAGTTCTCCCAGGGTCAGCTCGATGAGGTGAAACAGGAGAACGGCAAGATTACAGCAATCTGTAAGTCATTGAGAGAGGACATCAGTTCTGTGTGTGAATCCACGATAACAATGACGGATAAAATCTCGAGGGACAATCAAGGCGGAACAACATGGTTGTGGATGGAATTGCAGAATCTCCACATGAGACTTGGACGGAGTCTGAGGATAAAGTGAGGGAAATGATATCTGAGAAATTGAAGATGGACCACAGGAAGATTGAGGTGGAGCGCGCCCACAGGACTGGAAAACCCACCACCGGCCCAGGTGACAGGCCCAGGCCGATAGTGGTCAAGTTCCTGAGGTTCAAGGACAAGGTAGCTGTTCTGGAAAGAGCCAAGAACCTGGAGAGGAACGTATATCTTCCTCAACAAGGACTATCCTGAAGCTGTGCACCAGAAGAGGAAAGATTAATGGACTGCTGAATGTTTATTTCTTTCTCTTCCTTTGTTTGCTCTTTTCCATATTATTTCTATCTCTGATAAGCTACCCAGGAAAGGGCTGAAAATAGCCCATATTAATATGTGTAGCCTTAGAAATAAGGTTCATGAAATTAATAATAATAATAATAATATGCCATTTAGCAGACGCTTTAGCGACTGCATACATTTTTACGTATGGGTGGTCCCGGCAATAACTTGCTATCATCAGATAACATTCATATATTAGCTATTTCTGAGACTCACTTAGATAATTCATTTGATGATACAGCAGCAGCAATACAAGCATATAACATCTATAGAAGAGACAGAAATGCTTATGGGGGAGGTGTTGCTATATATATTCAGAGCCATATCCCAGTAATGCTTAGAAAATATCTTATGTCAAGTGTTATTGAAGTGCTGTGGTTGTAGGTTCACTTGGCACATCTAAAGCCTTTTCTTTTGGGGTGTTGCTATAGGCCACCAAGTGCTAACCGTCTATCAAAATAATATGTGTGAAATGCTTGATTGTGTATGTGATGTACACAGAGAGGTCTACTTTCTTGGAGACCTGAATATTGACTGGTTTTCATCAAGCTGTCCACTCAAGAGGAAGCTTCTCACTGTAACCAGTGCCTGTAATCTGGTTCAGGTTATTAATCAACCTACTAGGGTATTTACAAACACTACAGGAACAAGATCACATTTTTACTAATACTGTAGAACTTTGTTCTAAAGCTGTATCTGTACCCATTGGATGCAGTGATCACAATATAGTGGCTATATCCAGGAAAGCCAAAGTTCCAACAGCTGGGCCTAAAATAGTGTAAAATAGATCATATAAAAGATTTTGCTGTGACTCATATGAGGATGATGTAAAAAAAAAAATGTTGGTCTGATGTGATTAATAAGGAGCATCCAGACGCTGCACTTGATGAATTTATTAAATTGCTTCTTCCAATTATTGATAAACATGCACCTGTTAGGAAACTGACTGTTAAGGCTCCATGGATGACAAATTGAAAAACGGTATGGTTGAAAGAGATGGGGCAAAAGGAGTGGCTAATAAGTCTGGCTGCACATCTGACTGGCTGACTTACTGCAAATTGAGAAATTATGTGACTAAACTAAACAACAAAAAATAAGAAACTGTATTATGAAGCCAAGATCAATGATAAAAATAAGTACTTTAAATGAAATGATGAGCAGAAAGACAAATTCAACTCCATCTTTTATTGAATCAGATGGCTTATTCATCACGAAACCATTTGATGTTGGCAATTATTTGAATGGTTACTTAATTGGCAAAGTGGGCAAATTTAGGCAGGAAAAAACTAATAATTAAAGAAAAGCATTGCAAGTTAGAATTTTGTAAAGTTAGAGGTGGAAAAAATGATTAACGATCAATAATGACAAACCTCCTGGCATTGACAACTTAGATGGAAAGCTACTGAGGATGGTAGCTGACTCTATAGCCACTCCTATCTGTCATATCTTTAATCTGAGCCTAGAGGAAAGTGTTGGTCCTCAGGCCTGGAGGGAAGCCAAAGTAATTCCGCTACCCAAGAGTGGTAAAGCGGCCTTTACTGCTTCTAACAGCAGACCTATAAGCTTGCTGACAGCTCTTAAAAATAATAGCGTTTGACCAAATACAATGCTATTTCTCTGTAAACAAATTAACAACAGACTTTCAGCATGCTTATAGAGAAGGGCACTCAACATGTACTGCACTGACACAAATGACATTTACATTACATTTACATTTAAGTCATTTAGCAGACGCTCTTATCCAGAGCGACTTACAGTTAGTGATTACATGTTTTTTTTTTTTTTTTTTTTTTTTTTTTATACTGGCCCCCCGTGGGAATCAAACCCACAACCCTGGCGTTGCAAACGCCATGCTCTATCAACTGAGCTACATCCCTGCCGGCCATTCCCTCCCCTACCCTAGACGACGCTGGGCCAATTATGCGCCGCCCATGAGTCTCCCGGTCGCGGCCGGCTGCGACAGAGCCTGGATTCAAACCAGGATCTCTAGTGGCACAGTTAGCACTGCGATGCAGTACCTTAGACCACTGACTGATGATTGGTTAAAATAAATTGATAATAAGAAGATTGTGGAAGCTGTACTGTTAGATTTCAGTGGCCTTTGATATTATTGACCATAACCTGTTGTTGAAAAAACTTTTGTGTTATGGCTTTTCAACCTCTGCCATATCGTGGATTCAGAGCTATCTATCTAATAGAACTCAAAAGCTTTTCTTTAATGGAAGCTTCTCTAATGTCAAACATGTAAAGTGTGGTGTACCGCAGGGCAGCTCTCTAGGCCCTCTACGCTTTTCTATTTTTACCAATGACCTGCCACTGGCATTAAACAAAGCATATGTGCCCATGTATGCTGATGATTCAACCATATACAGTGCCTTGCAAAAGTATTCATCCCCCTTGGCGTTTTTCCTATTTTGTTGCATTACAACCTGTAATTTAAATTGTTTTATTTGGATTTCATGTAATGGACATACACAAAATAGTCCAAATTGGTGAAGGGAAATTAAAAAAATTACTTTTTCAAACAAATTCTAAAAAATTAATAACGGAAAAGTGGTGTGTGCATATGTATTCACCCCCTTTGCTATGAAGCCCCTAAATAAGATCTGGTGCAACCAATTACCTTCAGAAGTCACACAATTAGTTAAATAAAGTCCACCTGTGTGCAATCAAAGTGTCACATGATCTGTCACATGATCTCAGTATATATACACCTGTTCTGAAAGGCCCCAGAGTCTGCAACACCACTAAGCAAGGGGCACCACCAAGCAAGCGGCACCATGAAAACCAAGGAGCTCTCCAAACAGGTCAGGGACAATGTTGTGGAGAAGTACAGATCAGGATTGGGATATAAAAAAATATCAGAAAATTTGAACATCCCACAGAGCACCATTAAATCCATGATTTAAAAATGGAAAGAATATGGCACCACAACAAACCTGCCAAGAGAGGGACGCCCACCTAAACACACGGACCAGGCAAGGAGGGCATTAATCAGAGAGGCAACAAAGAGACCAAAGATAACCCTGAAGGAGCTGCAAAGCTCCACAGCGGAGAATGGAGTATCTGTCCATAGGGCTGGGCTTCACAGAAGAGTGGCCAGAAAAAAGCCATTGCTTAAAGAAAAACAAATAAGAAAAAAAAACAAAAGGAATGTGGGAGACTCCCCAAACATATGGAAGAAGGTAGTCTGGTCAGATGAGACTAAAATTGAGCTTTTTGGCCATCAGGGAAAACACTATGTCTGGCGCAAACACAACACCTCTCATCACCCCGAGAACACCATCCCCACAGTGAAGCATGGTGGTGGCAGCATCATGCTGTGGGGATGTTTTTCATCGGCAGGGACTGGGAAACTGGTCAGAATTGAAGGAATGATGGATAGCGCTAAATACAGGGAAATTCTTGAGGGAAACCTGTTCTTCCACAGATTTGAGACTGGGACGGAGGTTCACCTTCCAACAGGACAGTGACCATAACCATACTGCTAAAGCAACTCAGTGGTTTAGGGGGAAACATTTAAATGTCTTGGAATGGCCTAGTCAAAGCCCAGACCTCAATCCAATTGAGAATCTGTGGTATGACTTAAAGATTGCTGTACACCAGTGGAACCCATCCAACTTGAAGGAGCTGGAGCAGTTTTGCTTTGAAGAATGGGCAAAAATCCCAGTGGCTAGATGTGCCAAGCTTATAGAGACATACCCCAAGACACTTGCAGCTGTAATTGCTGCAAAAGGTGGCTCTACAAAGTATTGACTTTGGGGGGTGAATAGTTATGCACGCTCAAGTTTTCTGTTTTGTTGTCTTATTTCTTGTTTGTTTCACCCCCAAAAATATTTTGCATCTTCAAAGTGGTAGGCATGTTGTGTAAATCAAATGATACAACCCCCCCCAAAAAATCCATTTTAATTCCAGGTTGTAAGGCAACAAAATAGGAAAAATGCCAAGGGGGTGAATACTTTCGCAAGCCACTGTATGCATCAGCAACCACAGCTAATGAAGTCACTGAAACCCTTAAAATAGAGTTGCAGTGTGTTTTGGAATGGGTGGCCAGTAATAAACTGGTCCTGAACATCTCTAAAACTAAGAGCATGGTATTTGGTACAAATCATTCACTAAGTTCTAGACCTCAGCTGAATCTGGTAATTAACGGTGTGGCTGTTGAGCAAGTTGAGGAGACTATATTACTTGGTGTTACCTTAGATTGTATACTGTCATGGTCAAAGCATATAGATTCAATGGTTGTAAAGATGGGGAGAGGTCTGTCCGTAATAAAGAGATGTTCTGCTTTTTTGACACCACATTCCAAAAAAGCAAGTCCTGCAGGCTCTAGTTTTGTCTCATCTTGATTATTGTCCAGTTGTGTGGTCGAGTGCTACAAGGAAAGACCAAGTTAAGCTGCAGCTGACCCAGAACAGAGCGGCACGACTTGCTCTTCATTGTAATTAGAGGGCTGATATAAATACTATGCATGCCAGTCTCTCTTGGCTAAGAGTTAAGGAGAGACTGACTGCATCACTTCTTCTTTTTATAAGAAACATGAATGTGTTGAAAATCCCAAATTGTTTGCATTGTCAACTTAAACACTGCTCTGACACACACACTTACCCCACTAGACATGCCACCAGGGGTCTTTTCACAGTTCCCAAATCCAGAACAAATTCAAGAAAGCGTACAGTATTACATAGAGCCATTATTGCATGGAACTCCGTTCCATCTCATATTGCTCAAATGAACAGTAAACCTGGTTTAAAAAATAGAGAAAGGAACACCTCGCGGCACAACACCTCTCCCCTATTTGACCTAGATCGTTTGTGTGTATGTAATTCTGTCCTTGAGCTGTTCTTGTCTATTAATGTTCTGTATTATGTCATGTTTCATGTTTTGTGTGGACCCCAGGAAGAGTAGTTGCTGCTTTTTCAACAGCTAATGGGGATCCTAATAAAATACCAAATACCAAATACCAAATGCCCTAACCACTGTCCCAATAAGGGATATCCCTATGGGCATGTGCTTATTGGGTAGTTAGGCCCTGTCCAGAAGCAAAACCTAACCCCTTTTCCCTAGGCACTTGTGTAGATCTCAAACATCTGTATATGTGTAAGCATAGGGTGAATGCACTTTGAAGTACATCTCTGCTCTGTTAAAAAGTGCACTTAAAAAAAAATATTTGAGTGATTCAGGAATATCATTAACCCCATAGTTAACCCCATAGTTAATTAGCATAATAAAAACATCCCCATAAGAATAAGTCGGTTTAAGCTAGAAATATCTTTTTTTTTTGCATTGGATGCGTCGCACTTCTGCATCTGCAGTGAAAGGTGACAGAGCTACAGATGTGCTTTTCAGACCATGAGACATCCCGAAAAATCGGTCTTCTCACAAAATCGTCTGTAGCATCCGAACGGTTTGGCCTACAAACTATTTTGTAGGACATGCTAACCTCTCACCGGATTATCCGTAATCATGGTAGCATCCATATTAATGTAGAAGTGTTTATAAACATATTCTATTCTTATTTACAATAAAAGTGACTCCAAAATGACACTATACATTATTTACCATTAATTTCTATCGGCACAAAATAATCTGAAACACAACCAAAACAAACAGCAAATGCATCCAACAAATTTGTTGTCAGAAGTTTGATGTAGTCATTGCGTTCTATGAATATGGGACCAAATACTAAACTTTTTACTAGTTTGATTTGATTTGATTTATTAGGATCCCAATTAGCCGACGCCAATTGCGATAGCTAGTCTTACTGGGGTCTGACACATAACGGGAAAGACATTACAGACAAAATACTTAACAATTTACATACATTTAAAAACATGAACATGTACTGTGTGTGTGCGTCTATCAGTTACACATACATGTCAGTACATACACACAACAAGTGCAGACTTTAATACACATATAAGTGAATTTGTCCCAATACTTTTGGTGCCCTAACGTGGTAGGACTATGTACAAAAAGTGCTGTAAGTTCTAAACGGTTCACCCGATATGGATGAAAATACTATCAAATTAAAGCTGCACTTTTACCTCATAGTCATTGTTTGATTTCAAATCCAAACTTTTGGAGTATAGAATCAAAAAAATAAATAATGCTTCACTATCCCAATATTTACGGCTGGCACGGTATATTCAGGGTAAATATACACTGAGTGTACAAAACATTAAGAACACCTCCCTAATACTGAGGATATTCATATGACAGGTAAGATATACAAAACCTTGCAGAGAGCACATCCAACTGACAATCTCTTAGAGAAAAAAATTAACTATTGGAAGCAAGACTTTAAAAAAGAACTGATATTGGCACAAGATGGAGGGAATGTTGGAACATAACTAACGAAAATACCAGTTAACGAAAATGTACGGTTAATCGACGGAGAGAAACAAAATGGTGGAGTTTGAGGCCATGTGGCGGAGAGTGAAGCGGGCGCTGAAAATGGGGGTGTGAGCAGGTGGGTCTGGTCAGGTGTGATGTTGTTGATGTTTGTGTGCATTTGTATGATGCCTTATGTGTGTGTATGTTTTGTATTGTTCGATTTAAAAAATAATCTATACAAAAAAAGAAACGTGTCTGGAATATTCATATCTTATACTCTGAGAACATGGCAACCATGTTCTGTGTATGTTTGGTGTGGCGTTGATGGAATATTCTACTAACACACAGAATTGGACACAGCACTGTTCTTGCAACATCTCATGAAACGTGTCTAGAACATTAATATCTTATATCCTGAGAACATGGCAAACCATGTTCTGTGTATGTTTGGTGTGATGTTGATGGAAATTCTCCTAAAGAAAAACACATATACAAATATAAGTCTGTTCTCAAACACATGCAAACATGCACATGCTCCTCTTGAGTCCAATAGTATTATGTAATGACCCGGGCTGGGTCATAAAGGAAAAAGAGACGGACACCAGGTGTGCAGGCCAGAACACAGGTTTATTCCTAAACTGAGCTATTGTTCAGGCCACAGCCCACGCCGCTAAACTCCGAACGTACACAAATACACAATGTAAAGGTAAGTGGCAGACTCATAGGAGCAGATCAAGATCCCGAATAGAAAAGAGAGAGATGAGACAGTAGCCCCTATTTATGCATTTCAAAACCCTGCGGGATTACCCATCATATCCCCCCAACCTTTCCATCTGTCCTGGCATATTTAACCCCTGCTAGCACCCATGAGAACAATAACACACCCACGAACACAGAACACAATACCGGGTTGTTACAGTATTGTTAGTTAATCTGTTTACAGTTTATTTCGTTTTCCATATGCAAAGTTCTGACAGGTTTGATAACAGTGTTTATTCAGAGAGACCAGATAGCAGTACAGTATGTCAAGAGACAAAGCTGGCAGGGGTTTTGTAGAGGATTGTCCCATCAGGGAAGTAGCAGAGGTGTCATACATTGGAACCTAGACCTATAGCTTCATAAACTAACTGTACAGATGTAACTAATGTTATGCTTGTAATTAGTGCTTGAATTGCTAAAGATCTTATTTATTCAATTTCTAAAAGCAATACATGAAATTAGGGGTCTGCCAGAAAGCATACATACTTGTCATCAGCATCACCCTGCCATAAACACAGACTGACAACTCAGCAAGCTGTGATTTATTGAGCCTAGCTTATCTATTGATACTATCACTGCCATGTTTCTCAAGAGATAATCACAGTTAAACAGAAAATTACCTGGAATTATTTTATATGATGTGGGGAAACGGTTAAATGTAACACGTGAAAAGATGGTGAGAAAAGGAAGTTGGAGGAGCTTAGAGGTAAGTCAAGTGGTGAAAGGGACCCTGTGGGGAAAAAAAAAACAGGTGTAGCTATGTGCTTTGAAAAGAGACCAGAAAAATGTTAGCGCTCAGCATATGGTAAGACAGAAGAAAATAACAATGAGAAGTGTGAGAAATAGCCTGTCAGTGTGTGCATGCATGTGCCTACAGTGGCTTGCGAAAGTATTCACCCCCTTGGCATTTTTCCTATTTTGTTGCCTTACAACCTGGAATTAAAATGGATTTTTGGGGGGTTTGTATCATTTGATTTACACAACATGCCTACCACTTTGAAGATGCAAAATATTTTTTATTGTGAAACAAACAAGAAATAAGACAAAAAAAAACAGAAAACTTGAGCGTGCATAACTATTCACCCCCCCCCCAAAGTCAATACTTTGTAGAGCCACCTTTTGCAGCAATTCAATCAATCAATTTTATTTTATATAGCCCTTCTTACATCAGCTAATATCTCGAAGTGCTGTACAGAAACCCAGCCTAAAACCCCAAACAGCTAGTAATGCAGGTGTAGAAGCACGGTGGCTAGGAAAAACTCCCTAGAAAGGCGAAAACCTAGGAAGAAACCTAGAGAGGAACCAGGCTATGAGGGGTGGCCAGTCCTCTTCTGGCTGTGCCGGGTGGAGATTATAACAGAACCATGCCAAGATGTTCAAAAATGTTCATAAGTGACAAGCATGGTCAAATAATAATCAGGAATAAATCTCAGTTGGCTTTTCATAGCCGATCATTAAGAGTTTAAAACAGCAGGTCTGGGACAGGTAGGGGTTCCATAACCGCAGGCAGAACAGTTGAAACTGGAATAGCAGCAAGGCCAGGCGGACTGGGGACAGCAAGGAGTCACCACGGCCGGTAGTCCCGACGTATGGTCCTAGGGCTCAGGTCTCTCAGTTGGCTTTTCATAGCCGATCATTAAGAGTTGAAAACAGCAGGTCTGGGACAGGTAGGGGTTTCGTAGCCGCAGGCAGAACAGTTGAAACTGGAATAGCAGCAAGGCCAGGCGGACTGGGGACAGCAAGGTGTCATCATGCCCGGTAGTCCTGACGTATGGTCCTAGGGCTCAGGTTCTCAGAGAGAAAGAGAGAACGAGAGAATTAGAGAATTCCAGCTGCAAGTCTCTTGGGGTATGTCTCTATAAGCTTGGCACATCTAGCCACTGGGATTTTTGCCCATTCTTCAAGGCAAAACTGCTCCAGCTCCTTCAAGTTGGATGGGTTCCGCTGGTGTACAGCAATCTTTAAGTCATACCACATATTCTTTTTTCTTTTTTTTTTTTTTTTTTTTGGATTGAGGTCTGGGCTTTGACTAGGCCATTCCAAGACATTTAAATGTTTCTCCTTAAACCACTCGAGTGTTGCTTTAGCAGTATGCTTATGATCACTGTCCTGCTGGAAGGTGAACCTCCGTCCCAGTCTCAAATCTCTGGAAGACTGAAACAGGTTTCCCTCAAGAATTTCCCTGTATTTAGCTCCATCCATCATTCCTTCAATTCTGACCAGTTTCCCAGTCCCTGCCGATGAAAAACATTCCCACAGCATGATGCTGCCACCACCATGCTTCACTGTGGGGATGGTGTTCCAGTGGTGATGAGAGGTGTTGGGTTTGCTCCAGACATAGCGTTTTCTTTTATGGCCAAAAAGCTCAATTTTAGTTTCATCTGACCAGAGTACCTTCTTCTATATGTTTGGGGAGTCTCCCACATGCCTTTTGGCGAACACCAAACGTGTTTGCTTATTTATTTATTTAAGCAATGGCTTTTTTCTGGCCACTCTTCCGTAAAGCCCAGCTCTGTGGAGTGTACGGCTTAAAGTGGTCCTATGGACAGATACTCCAATCTCCGCTGTGGAGCTTTGCAGCTCCTTCAGGGTTATCTTTGGTCTGATCTGTACTTCTCCACAACTTTGTCCCTGACCTGTTTGGAGAGCTCCTTGGTTTTCATGGTGCCGCTTGCTTGGTGGTGCCCCTTGCTTAGTGGTGTTGCAGACTCTGGGGCCTTTCAGAACAGGTGTATATATACTGAGATCATGTGACAGATCATGTGACACTTAGATTGCACACAGGTGGACTTTATTTAACTAATTATGTGACTTCTGAAGGTAATTGGTTGTACCAGATCTTATTTAGGGGCTTCATAGCAAAGGGGGTGAATACATATGCACACACCACATTTCCTTTATTTATTTATTTTAATTTTTTGAAACAAGTAATTTTTTTCATTTATTCTCTTCACCAATTTGGACTATTTTGTGTATGTCCATTACATGAAATCCAAATAGAAATCCATTTAAATTACAGGTTGTAATGCAACAAAATAGGAAAAACGCCAAGGGGGATGAATACTTTTGCAAGGCACTGTCTGTGTGTGACTGTTGGTGCTTTCAACTGGGAACTCGGAAAGAAAACAAGGTAAAATCATGATGTCAGTGATCTTCAGGTCGGAAAGTCAGAGCACTAGAAAGATGCCTGAGTTTCCGACTTGGAATTCCAAGTTGGATGACCGTTCAAAACGATTTTTCCCAGTCGGAGCTAGTTTTTTTCAGAGTTCCTAGTTGTTTTAAATGCGGCAAGAGACCGTTGTAATTTACCCTTTTGCAGTCAGCAGCCCTGCTTAAAACAAACGTTCTCCCATTCGGAGCTAGTTTTTTTCAGAGTTCCCAGTTGTTGTGAACGCGACAAGAAACCGTTGTGTGTAATTTGCCCTTTAGTCAGCAGCCCTGCTTGTTCCCTCCCTAGTTGTTGTGAACGCGGCAAGAAACCGTTGTAATTTACCCTTTAGTCAGCAGCCCTGCTTGTTCCCTCCCTTCTTCATACTCATAGACAAACCCACTACTATGTGCTCTGTGATGTCAGCAGCGGGGGAGGGGCTTGCCTTAGATGGCTTTATTTGCACAAAACCTTACTTCCTCCGTAGCTGCCATTACTGAGAGGCAGAGAGAGCTGCCAGGAAAGCGGTAGTAGCAGCACAGTGAAAGAGAGGTCTTGAGCAGCTTGAAGAAATATTCGTGAAGGGCTAGCTACAGGAGGACGCTGCCCATGGCTCAGTCTGCTAACGGTGTGGACCAGGATCTGGCCAGCAAGAGGCTCCACTCGAGGTAGGACCCGACCTGGGGGGATGGGAGAGGAGAGAGGGTTAGTGTGGTGTGGTGTGGTGTGGTGTGGTGTGGACGCCTGGACGTTGGCAGAGCCTGTTCTTAGTGGGGGGAGGAGAGGGAGCAGCTGGGCTGAGAGACACAACGGCTGCCGGCTCTCTGTCTGGCTGCCTGAGGAGGGGCAAGACAGGGGAGCTTGCCTAGCCACAGCTCCCTGGAAGTAGGATCCAGCCAAAGCCCCAGTCCCAAGCCTCATTCCTGGCCTTGGTCCTGGATATCTTAGCCTTTCCTCTCCCAGACTCTAGTCTTACTGCTGCTGTGGGATCTTAAGTGAATGTGCAGACTGGAAGGGGCCATGAAGAACTTGGACAAGCGTGGGATACTGAGTGGAGCTTCTCAGCTGGCTGAGGCTGAGATTGGGCTCAAGATTTGAGACACACACACATATGCATTAAGGGTCAACAGAGCAAGCAGAGTACGCAGCTGCTCAGTAAAGTCTTTATCTGTCTTAGGTGGATTTGTATATGTAACAGTATGGCTGTCTAGAGGTGTATGAATCTTCCCCTGTCTTTGCACAGCCATGCCTTTCTCTGTCTCCTCTGTCTGTTCCCTTCCTGTGCTCTCTACTACTGACTGTACTATATCAAATGGTTTCACACTGCTCTGAGGTTAAACATTATGGACAGTTTAGTTGTAGACCGTATAGAGAGTATGACAGTTAAAATAATGGTGTGTGTCAGTTTTATTCTAGATTTGAATGTCCTAAACTAGTAAGTGTGTGGATTGTCTGAATCAGCAGTAAGACCATGTTGGATTGATTAGCTTTTTAAAAAATGTCTGGGACACAAAGGGCTGCTGGGAATGTTAATGACTGCATTGTGAATTAACATTCACAGGGCCTGCGAGGTCATCATGCCCCTAGGACACACACAGCAGTATAGGCTACCCTTTCTCTCAAACACACATAACATTTAAGTCATTTAGCAGACGCTCTTATCCAGAGCGACTTACAGGAGCAATTAGGGTTAAGTGCCTTGCTCAAGGGCACATCGACAGATTTTCACCTAGTTGGCTTGGGGATTAGAACCAGTGACCTTTCGGTTACTGGCACAACGCTCTTAACCACTAAGCTACCTGGTTAACCCTGCGTTTTTCAGTCACTTTATTTGGATAGTCCAGATTTTCCATCTGCAGATGCTCTACAGATGGTCATGCAGTACTATCTGTTGATAAGCAACTGCATACTAAGGTTAGGTTTATAATAAGGGTTAGGGCTAGTAGATAGTCTGCAGATAGTCCATCTGTATATGCTCTACAAACTATCCAAATATAATGTTACCCGTTTTTCTGTTGTGGTGTGTGTGTATATAAATATGCACTGCACAATGTGTGTTTATGTGGGTACTCACGTGTGCATGTGTATATACGGTCATTCCATTAGAATTCAATCAGTTTTTGACTGCTACTCTTTTGATTTGAATGAAACTTTCTATACATATTTGTCTAACCATTTAGGAGATAGAGGTGCTCAAAGTTGACCCATTTTGCATTCACCACCCTACCATCTGTCTTCATCACTGGAAAAAATTAACTGTTGAGTTTTATATAATTTAATAGCTTACAAACAGGGTTGTCAAACTATTGTATAATTTCTTGAAAAAAACGTTAATTATTTTTTACCTTTGCCGTAAATGATCTAAAAACACGTAAACTCTGTTTTTTTCATTTTCGCATATGTTGTAGCTAAGACCCTATTTTACATAATCTAAGCTGTTTCTGTTGTGCCCGTCACTGGTTGAGACACAACGTGCTCTTGAATACAGGGTGGGTGTCATGTTTTGGCTGATAAATGTACTGAAATGGGAATAAAATAGAAATTTAAACCATCAGATGGTAGCACAAAGATGGTTGGAGGTCCACACATCAGATAATGTTGACTTGAATAAGTACAGTGGGGGAAAAAAGTATATAGTAAGCCACCAATTGTGCAAGTTCTCCCACTTAAAAAGACGAGAGAGGCCTGTCATTTTCATCATAGGTACACGTCAACTATGACAGATAAATTGAGTTTTTTTTTCTCCAGAAAATCACATTGTAGGATTTTTAATGAATTTATTTGCAAATTATGGTGGAAAATAAGTATTTGGTCACCTACAAACAAGCAAGATTTCTGGCTCTCACAGACCTGTAACTTCTTCTTTAAGAGGCTCCTCTGTCCTCCACTCGTTACCTGTATTAATGGCACCTGTTTGAACTTGTTATCAGTATAAAAGACAACTGTCCACAACCTCAAACAGTCACACTCCAAACTCCACTATGGCCAAGACCAAAGAGCTGTCAAAGGACACCAGAAACAAAATTGTAGATCTGCACCAGGCTGGGAAGACTGAATCTGCAATAGGTAAGCAGCTTGGTTTGAAGAAATCAACTGTGGGAGCAATTATTAGGAAATGGAAGACATACAAGACCACTGATAATCTACCTCGATTTGGGGCTCCACGCAAGATCTCACCCCGTGGGGTCAAAATGATCACAAGAACGGTGAGCAAAAATCCCAGAACCACACGGGGGGACCTAGTGAATGACCTGCAGAGAGCTGGGACCAAAGTAACAAAGCCTACCATCAGTAACACACTACGCCGCCAGGGACTCAAATCCTACAGTGGCAGACGTGTCCCCCTGCTTAAGCCAGTACATGTCCAGGCCCGTCTGAAGTTTACTAGAGTGCATTTGGATGATCCAGAAGAGGATTGGGAGAATGTCATATGGTCAGATTAAACCAAAATATAACTTTTTGGTAAAAACTCAACTCGTCGTGTTTGGAGGACAAAGAATGCTGAGTTGCATCCAAAGAACACCATACCTACTGTGAAGCATGGGGGTGGAAACATCATGTTTTGGGGCTGTTTTCCTGCAAAGGGACCAGGACGACTGATCCGTGTAAAGGAAAGAATGAATGGGGCCATGTATCGTGAGATTTTGAGTGAAAACCTCCTTCCATCAGCAAGGACATTGAAGATGAAGCGTGGCTGGGTCTTTCAGCATGACAATGATCCCAAACACACGGCCCGGGCAACAAAGGAGTGGCTTCGTAAGAAGCATTTCAAGGTCTTGGAGTGGCCTAGCCAGTCTCCAGATCTCAACCCCATAGAAAATCTTTGGAGGGAGTTGAAAGTCCGTGTTGCCCAGCGACAGCCCCAAAACATCACTGCTCTACAGGAGATCTGCATGGAGGAATGGGCCAAAATACCAGCAACAGTGTGTCAAAACCTTGTGAAGCTTTTGCCCTGTGTCATTGCCAACAAATGGTATATAACAAAGTATTGAGAAACTTTTGTTATTGACCAAATACTTATTTTCCACCATAATTTGCAAATAAATTCATTAAAAATCCTACAATGTGATTTTCTGGATTTCTTTTCCTCATTTTGTCTGTCATAGTTGACGTGTACCTATGATGAAAATTACAGGCCTCTCTCATCTTTTTAAGTGGGAGGACTTGCACAATTGGTGGATACTCCCCCCCCCCCCCCCCCCCCACTGTATATCAGTTGTTTTAAATTATACTGTCAATCTTCCATAGAAATATAGATAATAGAATATACAGTCCCAGTGGGTGGACCGGCGGCCATCTTTGTGGTAATAATTGGAAGTTAAAATGTAAATATGTACCAGCTAAATTGCAGTGGTCTGAAGGGATATGTTCATTTGATTAATTATTTTTCTATGATTGAAATGACACCCACCCTGCATTTAAAAGTATGCTGTGTCTAAACTGATGATGGACACAACACAAACAACTCAGATTATGTAAAATAGGTTCTAAACTACAATAAATGAGAAAATGAAAAAAATCTGAGTTTAGGTAATTGATGTTAAAGGTAAAAAAAAAGACATTGTTATTTAACTTATTTTTCAATAAATTATATAATAATTTGACAATCCTGTTTATAAGCTTTAAATGATATCAAACTCAACTGTTTATCTTTTCCAGTGATGAAGACATGGATGTCTCATGTTAGTGTTGGGTATGCGTAATAGGTCAACTTTGGCACACCTACTGTATCTCCTAAACATTTTGGCATTCAAGTCCAAAAAGTAACTTGCTGACCACTTCTTCATGGGCAAATACAGTATGTATGGAACGTTTGGTTCAAATCAAAAGGGTTGCGTTCAAAAAGTGATTGAAATCAAATGGAACAACCCTATATGGTACTCTGTTTGTGTCGTGAGTAAAGGGAAAAACACAGATTAGTCAACAGCAGGGCATTGTCTGGGGCAACTTTTTCATCACAAGCTAAATAAAGTCTCTCTCTTTCATCTGTCCGTGTTTGTGTGGGTCTGATAAACGGGGCTCCATTCATGGCTTTGTGGGCAGTGCAGACAAAACAATGCTGGAGGATGGAGAGGTTCAGCTCTGAAGAGGTGCTTCAGACCCTCTCTGTTTCCTAACAACACAGTAGATGACTATCCATTAGTCCCAGAGCTAATGTCTGTGTTCCTGTACAGAGCTTGAACACTGTCTGGCACTCCATTTGTCTGTGATCAAAATATTCAATGATACGTTTTCTTCCATTATCTATTGCATTCAATTGATGTAGCTAGACTACAAGGGCAATAGAAAAAATTATTCATTTATATGGCACTGTAATAGGAAGGCCTCGTCATGACCTGAAGTTGCTCACCATGTTTGTTGTTGTTGTGTGTTCATGCTTCTTGGAGAAATAAAAACAGCTACCGGTGTATCAGGAATAACCTGCTCACATGCATACTGAGATCTTTTGAGGACCTTAAATGGCATAAACCAAACCCTTTCTCCTCAAGCAATGTGATGTGGTATTAATGTCAATTTTGTTGGTTACATTCCTTCAGTCTTTCTGAGAGAGAGGGAGAGAGAGATTCCTCTTTGCTTTCCCTGACAACCAGCCTTGCGCCTCTGTAATCATGGGTGGATTAGTACTCTGAGCACAGCGCTCCTGAGCCAAACAAGGACCCAGCCAAGAGTACAGTATCATAGTACCCACAATCATATTCACATTCAGCCAAGCATCACGACACATACTCTGGCCTTGCCAAATGTAACAGGCCAGATCTCAACCCTGTCACCTTGACACTGATTGACCACACTCAAAGATATTTGATTAAAGTGGGTGGTTATAGAGCTATATCAACTGAAACTGAAGGCAAACAACTGTCTTCAGGTCTCAGACCGAGCCCCCATCAATATAGTAGAAACCTTTTATCAGAACCAGAGGAAGCTCACCATAGTCCAAGATTTGCTGGGCTTGTCATTATGGTGGATGGGAGACTGGAGAAGTTGGAGAGCTTGGTAAGAGTAGGGTCAGAAAGCCACAGGTCTGTTATACAGATCGATATGTTTATTGAATAAAACGAGACACTTATTACTATTACATTGACATTGATATCAGTCTGTGCCAAATATCAAGGCAGAGAATGTTAGTCTTATTTTATTACTGCTCTATTTCCTGGTATAAATTACATATTAGCTTTGGGATCAGAGATCTTGGTGGATGGGCATTCCACCACAAGTCATCAAATGTTTTAACATTTGGGACTGATTTCTCACTTTTTCACACTAAACTGAGTACATACTAATTTGCAGGGTTGGGGAGTAACTGATTACATAATATATTGTAATCGGATTACAGATACTTTTGAAAAACTAGATTACATTTAAATTCAGAAAGGATGTTTTGAAAAAATACATTATTACACCTTTTCTGTTTTCTCAATAACATTCAATTCAGCATTGAAGTTAAGTTTGTTCCACCTGAGCGAGTCTGACCACAAGTCAGAGACCACTGATGACACACCAAATGCGTTTGATGGATCATTTTTGTCTTCTTCTAATGCCTCTAAGGGGAAAGTAATCAAAAAGTAACAAAGTAATCAGATTACTATAATGAGTTTGGATAATCCAAAAGTTGTGTTACTGATTCAGGGCCGGTGTTATGGGCGGGCCTTAGGGGTCCTGGTCCGCCCTACCATACCTCCTTGCCTGTCCAAATAAAATATTGAAATATTGATAATTTATTTGACCGAGATGCGCGCCCCGACAAAGACTCATCAATCTCAGATAAAGCATCTGAGCGAGCGAAACAGCGCCCCTCTGTCTCAGTATGTGTAGCCCATGGACAGTATCTGATGCTGTTTGGACAAAAACAGTATGGCATGTCATACTCTTTTTGGCCAGACGGCATCAGATACATGGGCTACATATAGTAAGACAGAGGGGCACTGTTTTGCTTGAGTATAATAAAAAATGTTCAGACAAAAAGAAGGGGACGGGTGTGTGTTGAAGATATAGGCTGTCTCTCACCAGAATGCATGCGCTCAGCTCTCCTGTCTCTCGCCAATTCTTGCGCATTCATTGTTTCATTGTGTGAATTGTTTGCCCTTTGATTGTTTTTTAAATTTATAAATTCCCCATTGCATATGTCACCAGTAGTAAATGTACCGTTAATCCCCGTCACTTGGATCTATTCATTAATGTTAATGCATGTATTAATCACAGTCATTTACCGTTCTCATTGTCGGAATGGAAACGTTGTTTGAAGAGTTCGGAACCCTCTACACTTGTGAGAAACAAGTTTTGGTTTATTTCATAACCATCATTTAAGAGTTTAGTCCATTTTTTCATTGTCTTTTGTTTGGAGTGCTCCATGTGAGCAATAAGCATGTGTCTGGTTTCTCTGTCCTGTTAATGTTGAGGGAGTGCGCACGCATAGTAGCCTACCTGGCCTGCTGGGCGCAAATGTAGGACATTTGGGGATGTCTGATTTCTGATTGTCTTAACTCACCACGTCCAACAATAAGCTGAGCTTCTCAGACATTTCTTCTTCATCTCACACATTGCGAATGATAATAGTTACTCACAGTATTTGAAAAATATTTCCTCAGTGTGAAATAACAAAATATCATGATCTGATGATCCCATATATCCAGTGGAAATGTCATAAAATACCTGAACACTTTTCTCTTCTGCAAAAACACCTGTCTGTCCCAAGCACACTGGCACAGGAACCTCTGAACCCAGTTGATTGATTTGATACAATGTTACACTTCACTAGCAATAGCTCAAGTCAAGACAGAAAGGGAGGCAGAGTAGAGAGATGAATGCGATTGAAAGAACCTGAATTTTCATCAGGATATTTTCTACTGTTTTTAGGGAAAGGGTACAACTGTATGCATTCAACTGAAATGTCTTCCGCCTTTAACCCAACCCCTCTGAATCAGAGCTGCCTTAATCGACATCCACGTCTTCGGCGCCCGGGGAGCAGTTGTTTTTTGGGGTTAACTGCCTTGCTCAGGGGCAGAATTACAATGGATCACGGTGTATCAATGTGTCCATATGGCAGAGGCTGGTGCTCTCACATTAGTTGAATTCTAACTTTTTATATTTTTATCATTTTAATTCAGATTTTATGATTAACCAAGTGACAATGATTTTGAGAAACAAAAACGTTATTATTGAAATGAAACTGTTCCATGAAAATGCGCATATGAAAATCATAAATGGCACGTAGATTGGTAGTGGTAGGATAAATTGTAAGCTTCCCCAAACTTGAAACTCACACGCTGCCTATGATTTTGTGATTTGTTTGAAAATCAGATAACATCATGACTGGTTGTGTTTTTACAGTTAAATTACATGTCTTCACTATAAAACCCATTAAAAAAATGTGTGCAGGCACACATGAAAAAAACGTGCCCCCCTATCTAAATCAAATGCCAGTTCAACTGATTTGTTTTGGTGCTGGTCCTGTATTGATTACAATTTTGGACAGGTAACTCTGTCAATGTAACGGATTACATTTAGAAAGTAACCTACCCAACCCTGCTAATGTCTCCCCTCAGACGGTCAAAGTTCAACCAAAACATTTTCTTCTCTCAACGGACAGACATTTAAGTTCACCCATTCTTCTGATGTGTGGCCGACCAATGACACAGCCACCGCTGATGAACTCACAAAACTCACTTCCTGTAAACTGACCTAGGAGGACGCGTAACCCGGGGGCTGCCATGACGACAATGTTGGGCGAGCATGCCATCTCCCTCAGACCACAGGCGGGTTATTATGGGATGCTTGTCTCCAAACAGACCAAGTTGAGCAGTAATCAGAGGAGAGCATGGCAGACTTTACCACAGACACATTCTTAAACCAGCCACAGGGAAAATACAGTATGGGAGCCGGGTCTTAAAACCCTCCAATACATGCTAATAATGTAAGATTTATGTCAGTGCATTTCTCTTGTTGTTCTTTTACTACCTTCGTCTGTCTGCCTGTCTCTGTCTGTCTGTCGGAAGGTCAATGTTACTCACACACATCTTCAGTTAGGATTTGGCACAACTTTCTCTCTTTTTCTCTGTCACTTGTTCAACTTAACCGTCCCGATGACTCTCTTGCCTCCTTTCCAAGGGAAAGGTCATGTAAAAATAACTCTGATTACGCAATCAGAACAAAGACTCCTTCCATTTTTATTGGCACTATAATGCTTGACTACTTCTTGGGTCTTGAGTTCAGGCCACACAGATTAAGCTTCTACCTGTTTTTAATTGGAAATATATATTTTCCCAATATAACTTGCCTTCAGGGATGAGAAGCTTAATCTTGGCTGGGCAAAATTCACAGCCAACATCTGGGAGCTTTATGCAAGGCAAGAGACATGATCCAAGTATCCATATCGTTTCTGGGAAAGAGGAAATCATTTGACTTCTGAATTTATAACTGTATTTTTAAGACTAAACAAAGTCTTTGGGTTCACACACACACATTTTTACGCTACTACTTTGTGGCTCAGAGGTATAAGGGTGTTTTATGACATGCTGTGTAATTATTGTTTGTCTAGAAGGATTCTAAATTCAGTGGTTTAAGCTAATTAAACAACTGGTGGTCTTTTAAGTATCTTTTCCTTTCTCTCTCTCTCTCCCTCATCTCGTGTGTTGTAATTTCCTAATTGTTCTCAACTATAATATCAAGTAATTCATGAAGACATCCAAGGTAAAAAAAAAAAACATCAAGAAACATGCTAGAATAACAAATCTCCTCCCTTTTCCAGACTAAACCATAATTCCACTCCACATTTTAGCACACAGATTCCCAATATCTGAAATAAGACCACATGACAGCCTTTTCTACTGGGATTTTATGGCAACTTAGTGTTACTATGCAAAGACCAACTGTCACAGAAGGAAAATATTATTATTCCTTTTAGAGTACTATCTTTGGCCCAGAGTAACCATGGCTCCCCTTTTGATTCCACCATAAACTCAATTTCCTTCTCTCTCTGGTGTACGTCCGGCATTTCATTGGACCTCCCTCTTGGAGAGGACTTAATATTATTGGACTGTTTCAGAGTTCCTCTTTGGAGTTTTATCCTTGCTTCAAATCGGGCCACGTCCAGTAGCCAAACGTTGTGGAACGTTGCAGATAGAAATGCATGAATAGAGCCGACGTGATTCCTTATTCTACATGTCAGAGAGGCGTATTTGTCCTACATAGCATATTTCTATCTGAACGTAACAAAACGTTACATCCTGCAGAATGTGCCACTGGTTCCTTCAGTAACCTTGCGGTGTGAATGAGATTTTGGATATCATATGCTTGGGTAAATATTAAACAAAACATTGCCTGTGTTAAATTAGCATATTTGCATTAGCTCCCACTGAACACTCCTAACTCACATATGATTTGTTCTTATCTGAAAACCACACAGCAAAGCGCAAACACTGAAATAGCTACTGATAGAGTTTAAAAACCCCTAAGGTCGATGTCCGCGCCCCTGTGGAAATGTAATCCCCATAGAAATCTGGTAGTTTAAGCTTCAGATATGTTTTTTTGGTTGCGTCTCAATCCACCGCATCCACCTATGTCGCACTTCCACATCTGCGGTGAAAGGGGACGGCGCTAGAGCGGTGTCAGACCATGAGACATCCCGAAAATCGATGTTCTCACAAAATCGTCTGTAGTGTCCGGAGGGTTTGGCCTACAAACTAGTATGACCCCTCTATTGAAAGATGAGACTCTCACGAACACGATGGTGTTCTCCGTTCTGCTCTATGATCCACACAAGCAACTTGGGACTCGTCTGAAGTCAGTACAGCCGATCTGCTAACTTCTGTCTGTAGCATCCGAACAGTTTGGGCTACACACTAATATGAGCTACACACCCCTCTGTGCAAAGGTGAGACTCTCACAAGCACATGCATGTCGGTTGGTTTGCTCTAGGATGCCCACAGGCCTAACAAGACTCATCTGAAGGTCCCCTGCTACCAGTTGAAAAAATTAATGGAAGTAATGTGCATTCGGAAAGTATTCAGACCCCTTGACCTTTTCAACATTTTGTTACAGTGAGGGAAAAAAGTATTTGATCCCCTGCTGATTTTGTACGTTTGCCCACTGACAAAGAAATGATCAGTCTCTAATTTTAATGGTAGGTTTATTTGAACAGTGAGAGACAGAATAACAACAAAATAATCCAGAAAAACGCATGTCAAAAATGTTATAAATTGATTTGCATTTTAATGAGGGAAATAAGTATTTGACCCCCTCTCAATCAGAAAGATTTCTGGCTCCCAGGTGTCTTTTTATACAGGTAACGAGCTGAGATTAGGAGCACACTCTTAAAGGGAGTGCTCCTAATCTCAGCTTGTTACCTGTATAAAAGACACCTGTCCACAGAAGCAATCAATCAATCAGATTCCAAACTCTCCATGGCCAAGACCAAAGAGCTCTCCAAGGATGTCAGGGACAAGATTGTAGACCTACACAAGGCTGGAATGGGCTACAAGACCATCACCAAGCAGCTTGGTGAGAAGGTGACAACAGTTGGTGCGATTATTCGCAAATGGAAGAAACACAAAATAACTGTCAATCTCCCTCGGCTTGGGGCTCCATGCAAGATCTCACCTTGTGGAGTTGCAATGATCGTGAGAACGGTGAGGAATCAGCCCAGAACTACACGGGAGGATCTTGTCAATGATCTCAAGGCAGCTGGGACCATAGTCACCAAGAAATCAATTGTTAACACACTACGCTGTGAAGGACTGAAATCCTGCAGCGCCCTCAAGGTCCCCCTGCTCAAGAAAGCACATATACAGGCCCGTCTGAAGTTTGCCAATGAACATCTGAATGATTCAGAGGAGAACTGGGTGAAAGTGTTGTGGTCAGATGAGACCAAAATGGAGCTCTTTGGCATCAACTCAACTCGCCGTGTTTGGAGGAGGAGGAATGCTGCCTATGACCCCAAGAACACCATCCCCACCGTCAAACATGGAAGTGGAAACATTATGCTTTGGGGGTGTTTCTGCTAAGGGGACAGGACAACTTCACCACATCAAAGGGACGATGGACGGGGCCATGTACCGTCAAATCTTGGGTGAGAACCTTCTTCCCTCAGCCAGGGCATTGAAAATGGGTAGTGGATGGGTATTCCAGCATGACAATGACCCAAAACACACGGCCAAGGCAACAAAGGAGTGGCTCAAGAAGAAGCACATTAAGGTCCTGGAGTGGCCTAGCCAGTCTCCAGACCTTAATCCCATAGAACATTTGTGGAGAGAGCTGAAGGTTCGAGTTGCCAAACGTCAGCCTCAACCTTAATGACTTGGAGAAGATCTGCAAAGAGGAGTGGGACAAAATCCCTCCTGAGATGTGTGCAAACCTGGTGGCCAACTACAAGAAACGTCTGACCTCTGTGATTGCCAACAAGGGTTTTGCCACCAAGTACTAAGTCATGTTTTGCAGAGGGGTCAAATACTTATTTCCCTCATTAAAATGCAAATAAATTTATAACATTTTTGACGTGTTTTTCTGGATTTTTTTTTGTTATTCTGTCTCTCACTGTTCAAATAAACCTACCACTAAAATTATAGACTGATCATGTCTTTGTCAGTGGGCAAACGTACAAAATCAGCAGGGAATCAAATACTTTTTTCCCTCACTGTACGTTACAGCCTTATTCTAAAACTGATGAAATAGTTTTTTCCCCTCATCAATCTCCCTCGCCCTGCATTTTGCAAATCTGATCATAATTCTATCCTCCTGATTACTGCTTACAAGCAAAAACTAAAGCAGGAAGTACCAGTGACTCGCTCAATACGGAAGTGGTCAGATGATGCAGATGCTACGCTACAGGACTGTTTTGCTAGCACAGACTGGAATGTGTTCCGGGATTCATCCAATGGCATTGAGGAGTATACCACCGCAGTCATCGGGTTCATCAATAAATGCATCGACGACGTCGTCCCCACAGTGACCGTACATACATATCCCAACCAGAAGCCATGGATTACAGGCAATATCCGCATCGAGCTAAAGGCTAGAGCTGCTGCTTTCAAGGAGCGGGACACTAATCCAGACACTTATAAGAAATCTCGCTACGCCCTCAAACAAACCATCAAACAGGCAAAACGTCAATACAGGATTAATATTGAATTCTACTACACCGGCTCTGATGCTCGTCGGATGTGGCAGGGCTTGAAAACTATTACGGACTACAAAGGGAAACCCAGCCGCGAACTGCCCAGTGACGCGAGCCTACCAGATGAGCTAAATGCCTTTTTATGCTCGCTTCGAGGCAAGCAACACTGACGCATGCATGAGAGCACCAGCTGTTCCGGACGACTGTGTGATAACGCTCTCGAGAGCCAATGTGAGCAAGACCTTTTTAACAGGTCAACATTCACAAAGTTGCGGGGCCAGATGGATTACCAGGACGTGTACTCAAAGCATGCGCGGACCAACTGGCAAGTTTCTTCTCTGACATTTTCAACCTCTCCCTGACCGAGTCTGTAATGCCTACATGTTTCAAGCAGACCACCATAGTCCCTGTGCCCAAGGAAGCGAAGGTAACCTTCCTAAATGATGCCCCGTAGCACTCGCGTCGGTAGCCATGAAGTGCTTTGAAAGGCTGGTCATGGCTCATATCAACAGCATCATCCCGGATACCCTAGACCCGCTCCAATTCGCATACTGCCCCAACAGATCCATAGATGATGTAATTTCAATCGCACTCCACATTGCCCTTTCCCACCTGGACAAAAGGAACACCTATGTGAGAATGCTGTTCATTGACTACAGCTCAGCGTTCAACACCATAGTGCCCACAAAGCTAAGGACCCTGGGACTAAACACCTCCCTCTGCAATTGGATCCTGGACTTCCTGACGGGCCACCCCCAGGTGGTAAGGGTAGGCAACAACACGTCTGCCATTCTGATCCTCAACACTGGGTCCCCTTCTGTGCTCCCTGTTCACCTACGACTGCGTGGCCATACACGACTCCAACACCATCATTAAGTTTGCTGACGACACAACAATGGAGGCCTGATCACCGACAACGATGAGACAGCCTATAGGGAGGAGGTCAGAGACCTGGCAGTGTGGTGCCAGGACAACAACCTCTCCCTCAATGTGAGCAAGACAAAGGAGCTGATCGTGGACTACAGAAAAAGAAGGGCCGAACAGGCCCCCATTAACATCGGCTGTAGTGGAGCGGGTCGAGAGTTTCAAGTTCCTTGGTGTCCACATCATCAACGAGCTATCATGGTCCAAACACACCAAGACAGTCGTGAAGAGGGCACGACAACACCTTTTCCCCCTCAGAAGACTGAAAGGATTTGGCATGGGTCCCCAGATCCTTAAAGTTCTACAACTGCACCATCGAGAGCATCCTGACCGGTTGCATCACCGCCTGGTATGTCAACTGCTCGGCATCTGACCGTAAGGCGCTACAGAGGGTAGTGCGTACGGCCCAGTGCATCACTGGGGCCGCGCTTCCTGACATCCAGGACTTATATACTAGGCGGTGTCAGAGGAAAGCCCAAAGGATTGTCAAAGACTCCAGTCACCCAAGTCATAGACTGTTCTCTCTGCTACCTCACGGCAAGCGGTACCGGAGCACCAAGTCTAGGACCAAAAGGCTCATTAACAGTTCTACCCTTAAGCCTTAAGACTGCTGAACAATTAATAAAATGGCCACCCTGACTATATAAATTGACCCCCCCCCCCCCCTCCCCCCTTACACTGCTGTTACCCGCTGTCTATGATCTATGTATAGTCACTTTACCCCTACCTACATATACAAATTACTTTGACTAACCTGTACCCCCTCACATTGACTCGGTACCCGTACCCCCTGTATATAACCTTGTTATTGTTATTTTATTGTGTTACTTTGTATTATTTTTTATTTTATTTGGTAAATATTTTCTTAACTCTTTCTTGAACTGCATTGTTGGTTAAGGGCTTTTAAGTAAGCATTTCACGTTAAGGTCTACACCGTTGTATTCGGCGCATGTGAAAAATAAAGTTTGATTTGATATTTCAGTTAAAATATATATATAAATTAGCGAAGAAAAAGCAATATCTCAGACTGCCCATCTTAATCTTTTCTTTTTATTGGCCAGTCTGAGATATGGCTTTTTCTTTGCAACTCTGCCTAGAAGGTCAGCATCCCGGAGTCGCCTCTTCACTGTTGACATTGAGACAGGTGTTTTGTGGGTACTATTTAATGAAGCTGCCAGTTGAGGACCTGTGAGGCGTCTGTTTCTCCTCTTTCTATTCTGGTTAGAGCCAGTTTGCGCTGTTCTGTGAAGGGAGTAGTACACAGCGTTGTACGAGATCTTCAGTTTTATGGCAATTCCTCGCATGGAATAGCCTTCATTTCTCAGAACAAGAATAGAATGACGAGTTTCAGAAGAAAGTTATTTGTTTCTGGCCATTTTGAGCTTGTAATCGAACCCACAATTGCTGATGCTCCAGATACTCAACTAGGCTCAAGAAGGCCAGTTTTATTGCTTCTTTAATCAGCACAACAGTTTTCAGCTGTGCTAACATAATTGCAAAAGGGTTTTCTAATGTTCAATTAGCCTTTTTAAAATGATAAGCTTGGATTGGCAAACACAACGTGACATTTGAACACAGGACTGATGGTTGCTGATAATGGACCTCTGTACGCCTATGTAGATATTCCATAAAAAATCAGCCGTTTCCAGCTACAATAGCCATTTACAACATTAACAATGTCTACACTGTATTTCTGATCAATTTGATGTTATTTTAATGGACAAAATAATTGCTTTTCTTTCGAAAACAAGGACATTTCTAACTGACTCAACTTTTTAATGGTAGTGTATAAATACAGGCGTGGTCAAAAGTACGTACGTACGTACGTACGTACATACATGTACAGTATCACCTCCCCCGTAGACATTCCTGTATTTTCTATAGATGTTATATCCTTGTAATTCTACTTCTGTATCATCAAAGGTTCTGTATAAGTGAGTTCAGAAATGTCTAATATATTAATATTATCTAAGATTAGCAAATTACTAATCTCATCATTTACATTTACGTCATTTAGCAGACGCTCTTATCCAGAGCGACTTACAAATTGGTGCATTCACCTTATAGCCAGTGGGATAACCACTTTACAATATGTTATTTTTATTTATTTTTCTTTGGTGTGGGGTAAGGGGGGGTAGAAGGATTACTTTATCATATCCCAGTTATTCCTTAAAGAGGTGGGGTTTCAAGTGTCTCCGGAAGGTGGTGAGTGACTCCGCTGTCCTGGCGTCGTGAGGGAGCTTGTTCCACCATTGGTGTGCCAGAGCAGCGAACAGTTTTGACTGGGCTGAGCGGGAACTGTGCTTCTGCAGAGGTAGGGGGCCAGCAGGCCAGAGGTGGATGAACGCAATGCCCTCGTTTGGGTGTAGGGACTGATCAGAGCCTGAAGGTACGGAGGTGCCGTTCCCCTCACAGCTCCGTAGGCAAGCACCATGGTCTTGTAGCAGATGCGAGCTTCAACTGGAAGCCAGTGGAGTGTGCGGAGGAGCGGGGTGACGTGAGAGAACTTGGGAAGGTTGAACACCAGACGGGCTGCGGCATTCTGGATGAGTTGTAGGGGTTTAATGGCACAGGCAGGGAGCCCAGCCAACAGCGAGTTGCAGTAATCCAGACGGGAGATAACAAGTGCCTGGATTAGGACCTGTGCCGCTTCCTGTGTAAGGCAGGGTCGTACTCTCCGAATGTTGGAGAGCATGAACCTACAGGATCGGGTCACCGCCTTGATGTTAGCGGAGAATGACAGGGTGTTGTCCAGGGTCACGCCAAGGCTTTTCGCACTCTGGGAGGAGGACACAACGGAGTTGTCAACCGTGATGGCGAGATCATGGAACGGGCAGTCCTTCCCCAAGGGGAAGAGCAGCTCCGTCTTGCCAAGGTTCAGCTTGAGGTGGTGATCTGTCATCAACTTTGTTTCTGAGGCTACATATAATTTAAATGAGCTAACTTTTTAACTCTTTCTTGGGGAGCTTATCGAAAACTGAACTCATAATGTTAATAGTTTGTATATCTACAGTAATAATTATTTTTCTGATAATAAAAATGAAGGAATTAATGAGCAGATTATGTTCAGCAGATGCCTTATCTGGTTTATCTCGGCTGAAGCAGGAACTGCAGATATCAGTCCAATGCAAAGGTTTAGTAAATCTGTCCCTCCGGGGGCTAAAGGATCCATCTAAGCCCAAAACATCTTAGCCTTCTTATCTTACACAATTCCAACCCAGTAACCCTGGGAAACTGTGTCTCAAAGACCAACAGCCAATGTGTCCTGTTTTCCCTTCCTGAAGCCTGTGCTTCTCTCTGTTTCTCTCTGTTACTCAAATGAGAACTGATGATATAACTCAGGCTCTTTACTCATTACATCAAAAGCACCCTGATTCAAGAAATAGAGCAGCCGAAAATATAATGCCAAATATTCCATATTCAATATTTAATGGAATCAAAATCAAACGTGTACTCAATTTGTCTCCGATTTGTAAACCTGCGTATTTGTATCGCTCTCTCTCGCTCTCTTCCCCCTCTCTCTCTCTTTCTCTCTCTCCCTCTCTTTCAATTTTTTCCCTCTCTCTCTTTCTCTCTCTCTCTCTCTCTCTCTCTCTCTCTCCCTCTTTCTATTTTTTTCTCTCTCTCTCTCTCTCTCTCTCTCTCTCTCTCTCTCTCTCTCTCTCTCTCTCTCTCTCTCTCTCTCTCTCTCTCTCTCTCTCTCTCTCTCTCTCTCTCTTTCCCTCCTCTCTCACCGGGGCACCGGTCCTGCTGAGAGACGCTCGTGTCACACTGTCGTCACCCAGGATCCTCGCTCCAAGATACTTCCTCTTCTCTCAGCATGGCTCAGCGGGACTAGATCGACTACAGCACTCAGTCACACAGTGCTGGTTGAGTGAAGGACCATGCAATACTACTTAGGGAGGACAACACTATACAGTCATTTACTGATTCACCTGTTAACCTGCTTCATATAGTGCTTCTGTGGAATTGGGGAGTTTTACATTTGTGGATATCCATAGAAGACATCTGCAGTGTTGGAAGGACTAATTTTGTTGATTTGTTAGAAGTTTGTGTGTTCTAATCTGTTTTGGGGATTCTTGTCATTGTCCTGATCGCTTCAGATGTTGATCGTTGGTTCTTTGGGAAGCATTTGGGGACACCTGAGGAACAGTGCTTTAAAGTGTGCGTTGTATCTCCAATGGGATTCTGTCCAAATGGTCTGGCTGCACTGTTGCTAACGCTGGCATATTCGACTATGGAGTAATTAATTGAATCTGACATCTGCTTTCATAGAGACTTATCAGGGACACGTCAAGCCCCCATCTCAAACCCGGCTGTGTGTATGTGTGTCCTGGTGGGAGCAGCGTATTGCTATGTTTTTCTCCTGGATTCTCTAGCAGAACTCTTGAGTGTATTGCATTAGCATACGTGAGATTTTGCATTCAAGTTCACCTCCACCCTAAAGTTCCACCTCACGCCACACATCCCTACAGCTAAGGAGTGCATTTCAGTGCCTTTAGTTGACCTGGGACCCCATGTCGTCTAACTCTTGCCATCTCACCGGGGCCCAGAGTGCCGTGTGCAGGCTGGTCAACCGGGGCTTCAGACCCCGGGCCCTGCTGAGGCCCATAAGGCTGGAGCTGGGGGTGTACGTCGAGAAGACCCGCACCAAACAGAAACACAGGTACTGGTTGAAGTCCTGCCAACAGCAGGCTCAGACATAGCACTTTATTTTACTGCACTATTAAGGCATTTGCTCAACATATAGCCTAGATGCTGACTGCTAGGGTATTGGTTGGCTGCATATTTCAAATAATTATATTTCCAACCTATTTGGGACAAAATAGTGTCAGGTGCTGCATAAGTCATAAGTCTTACAGTACTTAACAAGTTGTTTTTGCCAATGAATCCCTTGGAAATTGGCGTAAAGGAGTAATTGTTGTGTAATAATAAAATGTAATTTCTAAGTAAATACCAGGGAAGTGATGTAGCTTAGTGGTTAAGAGCGTTGTGCCAGTAACCGAAAGGTCGCTGGTTCGAATCCCCGAGCCGACTAGGTGAAAAATCTGTCTGTGCCCTTGAGCAAGGCACTTAACCCTAATTGCTCCTGTAAGTCGCTCTGGATAAGAGTGTCTGCTAAATGACAAAAATGTAATGTAAAATGTGTACTGTAAAATAAAGTGCTACTAATCATATTTACATATGGATTACACTGTGGGGCTAATCTACACTGAACTCTACACTGAGCTTGCTGAAGAACCAGTGGCATTATCTTTTGCGTTTTTCAAACGATAACATAATCACATCCACATTGGCTGGTTGCTTTCATCGTATCAATGGTTCTCAGATGACTGTGGGGAAGGTCTTGAAATGGTCTCAGGAATGAGGCTTGTTGAGCGATTATGCCAGAATAGATTTCAGACCACGGGTGCTAAAATAATGAAGTAGAGCTAATTTTCCTTGAAAACAGACGTCTTTCACTGCACTGTATAATCATATCTAGCTTCAGGCATTGTTGAAAGGGCAGTGGGCATAGCAGCGGGAAGTAGGGGTGCTGAGGGTGCTGTAGCACCCCATAAAAATTTATTTTTTTGTACAATATTTAACTTTACAAATATTTTGGACAGTTTTGAGTGACAGAAGCTGTTATGTGAAGACCAGAAAGAGGTTAGGTATGCATAGTATTATGTAACCATGGTAACTAAGGCATTCTGGGGGGCGAGAGGGACCTGGCTCTACAGCAGTTATTTCTGGAATATGAGCCCTCCTCTATTCTCTTCAGAATTTAAATGAACAGTTATTATATTGACTTAACACAAACACTTTATAATTGTACTCTTGGGCTATACTTTGGAGGCCCTACAGCACACTGAATAATATTTAGCTTGGACAACATTGACAAAAATACAGTGTTTTGAGGGGGCAAGGAAATACTTCAAGGAGCATGTTCATTGGGCTTGAGGCTTTGTGTGTAGTGATATGAATTCAATCTCCTTCCTTATTGTCAGTGTGGAGATTAGGTGTTTTCAAAAAAAAATCCACTCTGTCTCCCAATGCGGTATTTAAGACCTGCTGCGCATCAACACTAGCCTGGTTAAACCAGACTGAACTAGAGTGTGTGAACCGGACAACTCTGGGAGGCTGAGACACTGAATCTAAATGCAGGGAAGAAAGGACGTGCCAGTTATCTTCACTATATAAACTGGACTTTTAAACAGTAGCGTTATGGAGAGATAGAGATGAGATAACGGAGCTGAAAAGGCTACATCTCCAAGGTGCTCATGTCAAAGTAAGTGTTTATTCTGACAGTGTTGCTGTGGTAACCGCACAGTGATATTGATTCAGACACTGTTGCCATGGAGACATTTAGGAATAAACTTTCATTGTTATAGTGACACAATTTCCGGACACCATTGCCATGGTACCTTCATAGGCACACTGTTTCGGACTCTGACGCTGTAATACTGACGTTATCTCTTTTTCTCTGTCCTTCTGTGTGTGTGTGTGTTTGTATGTTCAGGATGGAGGCCTCGTGTCTGGAGTTGGCCCTGGAGGGAGAGCGGCTGTGTAAGGCGGGGGACTTTAAAGGGGGGACAGCGTTTTTCGAGGCGGCTGTGCAGGTGGGAACAGAAGACCTGAAGACCCTCAGTGCCATCTACAGCCAGCTGGGCAACGCCTACTTCTACCTGAAGGAATATGGCAAGGCCCTGGAGTACCACAGACACGACCTCACTCTGGCCAGGTGAGGTCATGGAATTCCAGGCAACATCATGTCTGATTATGGATTCAAATTGTAGTGAAAGGATTTCAACCTATGGTATTAATATGTTTAAAATAGCAATTTTATAGACTGCAATGCATGTATATGTCATTTAGACTGAAGTCATTCATAAAGCATAAGAGAGTATGTAAACAGTTATCCTTAGCTATGGGTTGCATACTATACAGAGTAGGGCTGGGAATCGTGGGACCTCACGATACAATATTATCACAATACTTTGCTGCTGATACGATATGTATTGCGATTCTCACAATTCTATATGTATTGTGATTAGATAATTAGATTTTATTGCGATTCAATGTTCCAAACATATTGCTCACCATATGTCTGCTGCAGAGGGACGAGAGAGCCATGAGAAAACAACACGTTATGATCAATCATGGAAATAAAAGTTCTGAAAACAAATTGGCTCCCTATTTAAAAAGAAGATGGAGATCAAGCTATGATGGAAAAATGCTGGCGTTTTGGTGCAGGTACAGCCAACTAGTGCAACAATAATATTGCGATATTGTCAAAACAATACGACGATATATCGTCAAAAATAATATCCTGATAATAAACTGTATCGATACCCCCCATCACTAATATGAAGTGTATGCCTGTTGCCCTCCTAGAAGAAAGAGGCAGGTTTTGATAGTGTTCATTTTGATGAGAGACCCCCTTGGTATTTAGCTCAGATGACTAAGCCTGTCTCCTGTGGAGAGGGGTGCAGTTGGTAGCCTGGCAGGGTGGCGAGTACAAACCCAGGGGGCTGTTGCTTTGTTACATTACAATAACAGCAGGACAACTGGAACCCTGTCCTAAGAAGGTAGGACCACTTAAACAGTTAGGTAATCAAATCAATAAAGCTCTAAGTCTAAGCAGTAGCATGTGTGTTATTGTGTTGACAATGAGCAATGGATTTGGCAAGACGTCACAAACAGATCTGGGACTCAGGCTATGTACGCATTGATTATGACTTCAAAACCATGACTAATAATGAGATACGGTCTCTATTTACAGGACAATAGGGGATAGGATAGGGGAGGGGAAAGCCAGCGGTAACCTTGGAAACACAATGAAGGTTTTGGGGCGCTTCGACGAGGCAGCGGTGTGCTGTCAGAGACACCTGGACATCTCTCAAGAGCAGGGGGACAAGGTAGCATACACAGACAGACACTCCAACCCACACCAGTATCACATTGGATTGGAGGATTGCATCTGTTTATAAGATGCAATCCTGATATCAGATTTTGAGGAACGGCGTATTGTATAGAAAATACATTTGAGTGTGGTCCATGCTATTTCAGTTGAAAAATTCCCTAATGTCTTCCAATGTCTCTATTTGTCTTCTAAAGTCGCTCATTTCTTTCTCCCTTTTCCCTTTGCGTCTGACCAGGTAGGAGAGGCCAGGGCTCTGTATAATATAGGGAATGTGTTCCATGCCAAGGGAAAGCAGCAGCTATGGGGCTGTACCCAGGACCCTGGGGACCTCCCACCAGACGTCAGAGATACACTGCAAAGGGCTACTGGCTTCTATGAGTGAGTGTTAGGCTGTATACACACGCTTATACATGTGCACACGAACACCTACGCACTCAACACGCTAGAACACAAGCAGGCACGCACCCGTGCATGCACACAGCATAGACACCATACATATGATTGAAATATCCCACTGGGCTATTAGCTCCTTCAAAATATCTCTCTGCAGGCAATTAACACTACTTGCAGCGATGAGACAAGACTGTAACTACCAATTGGGGAGAAAAAGGGGTAAAAAGTACAACAACAAAAAAAGGCTAAACTGTAGTACACAATCCCCTGTGGACATACTGAGAGGCTTGCTCAGGCCCTCTGTTTCGTATGACAACACACTGACAGGCCAGTTGCCTACGTCAAAGCTTTCATAAGTACTGTACTGTTTATGTTGTGCAACCAGGAGGTACAAAGTTTATAATGTTTTGTTCAAGACAACAAAAATTTGACTTTGTATAATTTGTGTAAAACACAATTGGTACACATCTTTAACTCAAGTCCTCCTCTCTCCTACAGGACGAATCTGTGTCTGGTCAAAGAGCTGGGCGACCGAGCTGCTCAGGGGAGGGCCTTTGGTAACCTAGGCAACACCCACTACCTGCTGGGAAATTTTGTGGAGGCCATCAAGTTCCACAGACAGGTGAGATACATGTACATATCCCTGGGACAGTAGTCAACACCATCATGTGTACTAGTAAAGAGATATGCACACAATAGTGTGACGTACTGTAACATAATTAATGGTAAGAAAAGGTATTTTCACACTCAACCATTTCGTCCCTGAATGAAAACACAAAATCAACTTGCCTGTTTGAATGAGCTGTTTTGCATTCAGGCCAAACAGTAATTTACCCATCCATCAATAGGGTAAAGACTGGTCAAGGTGAGCAATATACACATACATTTCCAAGAAAATATATAAACTTTATTTTGTTCAGAGACTCTCCATCGCCAAGGAGTTCGGTGACAAAGCAGCTGAACGTAGAGCCTATAGTAACCTAGGCAACGCTCTGATTTTCCTGGGACAGTTCAACACTGCCACGGAGTACTACAGGTAAACAGACTACACGCTGACACCTAGTGGACACGATGTGTATCAACCAATGGAGCTCAGAGCTACGCCATATCATAGACTTGATTACCTGCATGGATTCAAATCTATTAATGTTTTAAGATCAATATAATGTATGAGATTAATTTATAATAAGAATGTTTCATTTAAAATAAATAATTCGAATTTTGTGTGGAACAAACACATTTTTAACTATAAATACCTCTCTCTCCTCTTACTCCATTCATCACCCTCTGTCTTTACCTCTTTCCCTCTGTATACATCTCATTCCTTCTTCCTCTCTCTCTCCATATCCCTGTATTCCTCTTCCATCCAGGAAAACTCTGCAGCTGTCTCGTCAGTTGAAGGACCAGGTGATGGAGGCCCAGGCTTGTTACAGCCTGGGGAACACCTACACTTTGCTGCAGCAGTACGAGAGAGCCATAGACTACCACCTCAAACACCTCCTCATAGCCCAGGAGCTCACTGACAGGTATGCACACTTAATGGTCAGACACACCGAGAAATCTGACTGCCGATAGGTAGTTAGCACAGTAGGAGGCCGTTCCTTCTCTTGCTAGAACAAAATACATACCTGCTGTGTATCGACCTTGTACCAACGAACTACTAGTAGAATCGCACTTCTCGTCAAAGGACAACAACTTGACTTTGATCCGATCAAAGTGCACAAACCTCCACGTGGGGGAGCTGACAGGAATGACAAGGAAAATAAAAAAATAGGGCACTTTCCCAGTGTAATCCCCCTTTTCATTAGAATTGTGACTAAAACAATAAAGCTGCATAATACATATTTTTTTTAGCTAAGGAGTTTTGTGCTTGGGGATTTTTTGTTAGGTTTGATAATGTGCATTTGCTTGTTAGTTGGCTAGATAGCTAACTTTAGCTTGCTAACTAACTTAGCCAGGCAGTCACACACACAATTTAATATGAAATGAATGGGGTGGTAAGTCAAATCAAATTGTCACATGCTTCATAGACAACCGGTGTATACTAACAGTGAAATTATTACTTAAGGGTCTTTTTCCAACAATGCAGAGTTAAAGATAAGATAAACAATATAAAGAGTGACACGAGCAATAAATACACAGTGAATAACAAGTAAAAATAACATGGCTATATATAGGGAGTAGAAAATAACATGGCTATATACAGTGGGGGAAAAAAGTATTTAGTCAGCCACCAATTGTGCAAGTTCTACCACTTAAAAAGATGAGAGAGGCCTGTAATTTTCATCATAGGTACACGTCAACTATGACAGACAAATTGAGGGGAAAAAATCCAGAAAATCACATTGTAGGATTTTTAATGAATTTATTTGCAAATTATGGTGGAAAATAAGTATTTGGTCAATAACAAAAGTTTCTCAATACTTTGTTATATACCCTTTGTTGGCAATGACACAGGTCAAACGTTTTCTGTAAGTCTTCACACACTGTTGCTGGTATTTTGGCCCATTCCTCCATGCAGATCTCCTGTAGAGCAGTGATGTTTTGGGGCTGTCGCTGGGCAACACGGACTTTCAACTCCCTCCAAAGATTTTCTATGGGGTTGAGATCTGGAGACTGGCTAGGCCACTCCAGGACCTTGAAATGCTTCTTACGAAGCCACTCCTTCGTTGCCCGGGCGGTGTGTTTGGGATCATTGTCATGCTGAAAGACCCAGCCACGTTTCATCTTCAATGCCCTTGCTGATGGAAGGAGGTTTTCACTCAAAATCTCACGATACATGGCCCCATTCATTCTTTCCTTTGTTACTTTGGTCCCCCGCTCTCTGCAGGTCATTCACTAGGTCCCCCCGTGTGGTTCTGGGATTTTTTCTCACCGTTCTTGTGATCATTTTGACCCCACGGGGTGAGATCTTGCGTGGAGCCCCAGATCGAGGGAGATTATCAGTGGTCTTGTATGTCTTTCATTTCCTAATAATTGCTCCCACAGTTGATTTCTTCAAACCAAGCTGCTTACCTATTGCAGATTCAGTCTTCCCAGCCTGGTGCAGGTCTACAATTTTGTTTCTGGTGTCCTTTGACAGCTCTTTGGTCTTGGCCATAGTGGAGTTTGGAGTGTGACTGTTTGAGGTTGTGGACAGGTGTCTTTTATACTGATAACAAGTTCAAACAGGTGCCATTAATACAGATAACGAGTGGAGGACAGAGGAGCCTCTTAAAGAAGAAGTTACAGGTCTGTGAGAGCCAGAAATCTTGCTTGTTTGTAGGTGACCAAATACTTATTTTCCACCATAATTTGCAAATAAATTCATTAATAATCCTACAATGTGATTTTCTGGATTTTTTTTCCTCAATTTGTCTGTCATAGTTGACGTGTACCTATGATGAAAATTACAGGCCTCTCTCATCTTTTTAAGTGGGAGAATTTGCACAATTGGTGGCTGACTAAATACTTTTTTCCCCCACTGTATAGGGAGTAGAAAATAACATGGCTATATACCAGGGGTACGAGGTAATTGAGGTAGCTACTGTATGTACTGTACATTTACAGTGCCTTCAGAAAGTATTCATACCCCTTGACTTATTCCACATTTTGTTCAGCCTGAATTCAAAATGGATTAAGTAGACTTAATAATGACACATAATAAACACTTTAAAAAGACCCCATAATGACACATTTTTGCAAATTTATAGAAAATGAAATATAGAAATCTCTAATTTACATAAGTATTCACACCCCTGAGTCAATACTTGTAGAAGCACTTTTGGCGGCGATAACAGCTTTGAGTCGTCTTGGGTATGTCTGTATCAGCTTTGCACATCTGGATTTGGGGATTTCTTCCCATTCTTCCTTGCAGAATTTCTCAAGCTCTGTTAAGTTAGATGGGGAGCGGCGGTGAACAGCAATCTTCAAGTAAGTCTCTCCACAGATTTCCAATGGGATTCAAGTCTGGGCTTTGGCTGGGCCACTCAAGAGGCTCTATTTTTGGCTGGCGTTAAATCGGCCCTAGTGTCAAATGCACGTTAGTTTGCGGAAAAAAATTCAGCCCTAACGCCAGGTTCGGCAATTTATCTGTCTTATATCAGCTCGCTTGCGCTCAGATGGGCGGGGTGGAAATATTTGAGGTGTGTCCTTAAAAACATGATCCAAAGTGCTAATTTCAGGCAGCGCTGATAGAGATATTTAAGACCAACCAAAAGCTGGTTTTAGTAGTTGGTTATGGCATGAAATTTGACCGCGGAAACGCAGCATATCCAGCCGTGACGCACACTGCCCATATGCGCATGGAACAAGAGTAGCCTAATGTACTTTTGGTGCCTGTATACTTCGTATTTAGAAACATAAAAAATCTAATGTCTTTTCCCATTTAGTTTTATTTGATTAAAAACCAATCATAGCCTCCCTCCTCTAAATGAAGTCTTTTATTTTTTTTGTCTGCCCAATACCATCGCGAAGTAGTCAAGACTGTCGATAAAGGGTTTGGCTCCTGAGAATGCTTGAAAATAAATCTTAATCACCAAAGCTTACTAAAATATCAAGTTTGAGAGGAGTAAAACAGTGAGCTGACATTCACCTTTATCTATGCATTGTAGGCAGGCCCACATTATTTTTGCCATGCAGGTCCCGTTTTGGATGTGCATAAAATCCTCCATAGTCTGTGTTGTTTTATTATTATCTGTCCACGGGGAGAAATGATGGTGCCTGTAAGTGACATAGGATATTTAAAACAGGTTGTTGTTTTGTTTAGAATTTGATTAGAATTATTCATTATCTTTTTAGGCCTCATCAATAATTAATTTAATCTTGCTTGTTGCTTATTGTTTGGCATGTCCATGCTCAGCCATAACGCAATTTAGAGTAGGCCTAGCCCCTATATCAGTGTGAATGCTATTGAAGTCATGCAATTACTTAGAACAATGTGGACTGCAAATAGGTTCAAGTTAACCTATTTAGCAATGGGATAGGTCTACATTTTGCTATTTCGTTTTCTGTAAGCCATTTAAACTTTAACGGACTAACATTGGAATTACAGTTGATTCCAAGGCAATGCATAAAATACCGTAAATACACAACCTGAAGCAACCACATATTTCGCCATGGAGCACGTTCTGATTGGCCAGTGAGGGGCCAAGCCTCGACACACCCACAACTTGTTTATTCATCACAACCCAGCCCTTTCGTGCCAACACCAGCAAGTGCGCCGATAATTGATAGTAAAAATAGCAAAAATATTTGACACACCCCCGAACCTATAGCGTTACCGCCTGCGCTTAGATTTACCATTGCATTAGGTTTGTTAAAATAGAGCCCAAGGACTTTCACATTCTTGTTCTGAAGCCATTCCAGTGTTGCTTTGGCTGTATGCTTGGGGTCATTGTCCTGTTGGAACTTAAATCTTGGCCCCACAGTCTAAGATCGTTTGCACTCTGAAGCAGGTTCTCATCAAGGATTTTCCTGTATTTGGCTCCATTAATTGTTCCGTCTATCCTTACCAGTCTCCTAGTCCCTGCCGCTGAAAAGCATCTCTATAGCATGATGCTGCCACCACCAAGCTTCACGGTATGGATGATGTTAGACAGGTGATGAGTTGGGCCTGGTTTTCTTCAGACATAGCGCTTTGCGTTCAGGCCAAACAGTAAAATGTTTGTCTCATCAGACCACATAATCTTTTGCCTTATGCTCAGTCTTTCACATGCCTTTTTGCAAACTCCAGGCGTGCTGTCATGTGTGTTTTTCTCAGGAGTGGTTTCTGTCTGGCCACTCTCCCATAAAGCCCAGATCGGTGAAGTGCTGTAGAGACTGTCCTTCTGGCAGGTTCTCCCATCTCAGCCAAGGAACTCTGTAGTTCTGTCAGAGTGGTCATTGGGTTCTTGGTCACCTCCCTGACCAAGGTCATTCTTGCCTGGTTGCTCAGTTTGGCCGGACGACCAGCTCTAGGCAGAGTCTGGGTAGTTCTATATTTTTTCAATTTCCCAATGATGGAGAACATTGTGCTCTTGGAAATGTTTAACACTCTAGAAATCGTTTTATACCTTTCCCCAGATATATGCCTCATCACAATTATATCTCGGAGATCTACGGACAGTTCCTTGGACTTCATGATGTAGTTTCTGCTCTGACATGCACTGTCAACTGTGGGATTTTATATAGAGAAGTGTTTCTCTTTCTAAATCATGTCCGAATTGGCCACAGTGGACTCCAATCAAGTTGTAGTGACATCTCAATGATGATCAAAGGAAATTGGATGCACCTGAGCTCAATTTGGAGTGTCATAGCAAAGTAATACATGTAAATTAGATATTTCTGTATTTCATTTTCAATACATTTTCAAAAATGTATAAAAAAATGTTTTTAATTTGTCATTATGTGTGTGGTTGGGTGAGAATAAAGAACTATTTAATAAATTTTGAATTTAGGCTGTAACACAACAAAATATGGAATAAGTCAAGTGGTATGAATACTTTCTGAAGGCACTGTAGGTAGGGGTAAAGTGACTAGGCAACAGGATAGATAAGACAGTAGCAGCAGCATATGTGGTGAGTGTGAAAGTGTGTGTGTGTGTGTGTGTGTGTGTGGCGTCAGTATGCATGTGTGTGCATGTTATGTAGTGTGTGTGTCTGTGTCTGTGTGTTGGGGTGTCAGTGTGAGTGTGTGGGTAGAGTCCAGTGTGTGTGCAAGAGAGTTAGTGCAGCACAATTGACACAACACTAAATAATTTACCAAGCTAGCTATCTAGCAAGATGATGAAGAAAATAATTCACTCTCCCATACTGCCAGTACCAGCTCGCTTGCTAGCTAACATTAGCTAAACGGTTAGCACAACATAGCTAGCAAGCTACTCCACTGATTCTCAGCAGCTAATAGGCAGCTGCTTCATTCAAAAATAAGTCCTTTGTAGATCAGTTGGTAGAGCATGGTGCTTCTAATACCAGGGTAGTGATTACAACCTCTCAGATTACAACCTCTCACTTTCAGTTATTTGAAAAGGAAATAATCTCCCAAATGTCACTATTTCTAAAACAAGCCATAGAAAGTTGGTTGCAATTTCAATTTAATCCTCCAGAAACGACAGAACAAATAATGCAACAAATATTGTGGTTAAATTCAAATATACTAATTGACAAAAAACCTTTATTTTTTGACAGAATGTTTAAAAAAGGTATAATCTTCGTAAATGATATCATCGGTAGGACTGGTGGAGTTATGTCGCACATGCAGCTAACAAAAACATATGGAAATGTCTGCTCTACCCAGAATTACAACCAAATAATTGCAGCCTTACCGCAAAAGTGGAAGAGGAAAGTTGAAGGGGGAGAAAGTAAGGAACTTGTCTGTCGGCCTTGCATTAAAGAACATAATTGGTTAAGGAAAACTGTGATAAATAAAAAAGTATATCAGTTTCACTTAAGGACCAAAGGATTGACAGCCGTCCCATATAGATTGCAAAATAGTTGGGAAGAGATCTTTGACGTACCGATCCCATGGCATAGTGTTTATGAACTGACACGCAAAACGACACCGGATTCAAAAATTAGAATCTTTCAATTTAAATTATTATATAAAATTCTTGCTACCAATAGAATGTTATTTATATGGGGGATACAATCTTCCCAGCTCTGCAGATTTTGCTGTGAAGAGATAGAATCATTAGATCATTTGTTTTGGTTCTGTCCATTTGTAGCTTGTTTTTGGACACAGGTCCAGGAATGGCTAAAGGATTGCAATATTTACCTGGAACTAACCTTGCAGATAGCATTACTGGGTGATCTGAAAAGTCATAGTCAATCAATCAATAATATAATAATACTTTTAGCAAAAATGTTTATTTTTAATTCACAATCTGTAGAAGCAATGAGAATAGAAAGGTTCAGAACTTTTGTAAAACATCACAGTACGGTTGAAATATATATGGCAAATAGAAATCCTATATGGATGGTGTTAAGAGATAGATGGGAGGTATTGAATAGAGTTGAAGGATGGGACTAATAACAAATAACAACAAATAATAACAAAGATAGCTAATAATGTAAGCATACTGTGTCCATAATAAGTATATAGGTTGTATGTTGGGAGCTTTTGGGAAAGAGCACAGTTAGAAAGATATGGCATTTAGAAGCAAACCGGATGGACATCATGAAAATGATCGGAGAGGTTGAGAGTAGAAGAAGTTCAGGAGCAAAAAAATAAATAAATATATATATATATAGTGTTAATTTTACAATAATTCTATATCTATATCTATATATATATATATATATATATATATATATATATATATATATATATATATAGATATAGATATAGATATAGATATAGATATAGAATTATTGTAAAATTAACTCTGTCCATAAGGTGTAGATAGTAAGTATAGACCGGAAGTAGAGGCCTGGGCGTTGTTGTTCACTAATTTACTCCAAGTAGGGAAAGGATGGTGGGGTTGAAAAGTAATAAAGGGGAATATATATATAAAAAATAAAACATGGGGGATTGGAAGTGATGCAGACAATTACATTGATAGAAGATACAATCTATCTGCAATATTAAGCTGATCCATCCCCCCAGCAAAAAAAAAAATAAAAATAAAAAATAAAAAAATACCAGGGTAGTGGGTTCGATTCCCGGGACTACCCATATGTAAAATGTATGCACGAATGTAAGTCACTTTGGAAAAAAGCGTTTGCTATATGGCATATGTTATTATATTAAATCCATTGTGATGTAATTATAATGTTGCTAGATATCTAGTTGTGGCCATCTGGCTAGTATCGGCAAGGGCTTATTAGAAATTCTAGCTAGCGCGCAACAACATTAGCGCAGCTTACTAGTTCTGATCTACAGCAGGCACAAGCCAAACATACATGTAGCTTAAGTAAGCTACTGCCACCTTGTGGTCTGGAGTACTTTAACTAGGCTGATCGGTGGGGAATCTGTGCTATGTGAACAACAAAAGGTTGACTGCCGACACTCTGGGCAGAGGTGTACCTCTCAGCAGTCAGTATCCTTGGTGTGTCCGAGCCTTTACGCACACACACCTTAACCTTTACTTAACATGCTTATCATTATGGTGTTTGATTTGTTCCTTCTCTAACTGTGTATGTGTTGATAGGGTTGGAGAGGGCCGTGCCTGCTGGAGTCTGGGAAATGCTTATGTGTCTTTACGGAACCATCGCCAGGCCCTGCACTACGCCCGCAAATACCTACACATCTCCAGAGAGGTAACCAGTGACCACTGCAGCTACACTACTTTTTAAAGGAGTTATATTACTGTGAAGACAGAAAATGATCGAACAGTGAAATCCCATTCACCTGTAGTCAATAAGGTGTGTCTCTCTCTCACTCTCTTACTCTCTCTTACTCTCAGATTGGGGACAGGAATGGCGAGTTGACTGCCAGGATGAATGTGGAGCAGCTGATGGAGGCGCTGGGGGTCAACGAGAGTGACCTTTCATCCTGTGGATCAGAGTTCGAGGTGCAAGGTAAGAGGGAGATTTCTTTCTATGGTTCTTCCTTGAACTTGTATTTTCAGTGTGAGAGGGAGACTTACAGTATAGAAATGATGACCATGTGCCAGAGTGGTGTAACGGTCAAAGCGCCAAACTACGGACCACACAAGGCCTCTGGTGACCATGCTGTCTGTGCCCCTCTCTGCCACAGGATTCTGGTGAAATACATAAATGATGACCACTGGAGTTGTTTTTGGAAAAGGATAAAGTTTCCCATGTAGACACTGGTTTGAGTCTAGATGTGTTTGTCCTCTTGATGGTTCAGTGTGGGATTTGAGGAGGGTAAGATGATTCTAGATAATTCTACCTGGAGCGCCAAAATCATAACATGCTGAACTAACAGTCCAAATTATTTAATCTACTTTTGGTTGTTTATAAAGAGTAGATTTTCAATTTGACCCATGTCTGCACTTTTTTAAACATGAGTTAATCCCTATGTGGATAAGAAGTACATATAAAAACAGAAGGTGATGGATATATTTCTTTTGATACCCAACCCAGCCATACTTTCTCAGGGTGATAGCAATGACAGTAATAATAAATATGAAAAGTCCTGTACAGTAAGTCTTGTCTCTGACCAGCCTTAGTCCACATGCACTGGCACTGCCCAGCTCTCTCTCTCTCTCTCCTTACCACACCCCACGCACAACCCTGAGCACACACTCTCTCTCACACACGCTCAGAAGGAGAACTCTGAGTTGAGAGAGGCAGGAGCTGTGATGGGTTCCCCCAGGATACTTACTGGACACCACAAATGGAATACAACTATAGACTAATAGCAATTATAGCAACATTTGATTTAAATGTAACAATAACTGTACCATAGCTCTCCGAGTCCGGAGTATGAGGTAAGCAAGGTCAAGGCTTGATTATAGCCTTTTAATTCTTTCAATATACTGTACATGGTATTGGAAGCATTCCCTTCTATTTGCCATGAATCTGTAAAGAATACTCAAGGGGTTTGTGTGCATACTTTAAAAGCACTCTGTGAAATGCTATAGCTCATTTTCCATTCAATCGGTCGAGGGAGATGTATGTACAGTAAATGTTAGAGGTGGAGAGATTTTTGCAAAGCTCAGAATAAGCTTTAGAGGATGCATACATTTGTCCTTGTGCAAATATCTCCAAGCCCCAGGCTTAGATAGATGATGTAGCACTGTGCTTCTGTCAACAGAATCCTCCTCTGCTGATCATTCATCTCTAGGGCCATAGTCTTAGTGAATACATAATGTATGACCCTCTAAAAAAACTTCTGTACAAGTATAGAGTCTTCTATAGAATCATCATTTCAACTCTATCGTTCTGAGATTGGATTCAGTCAATCACGGATAAGACGATGGAGATGTGTACTTTGTAAAGGAAAATGTATTCTTAATGTTTCTCCGAGACAGACATGCACTTCATCTGTCAATGTGTGTTAATTATTCATGTACAGTTGTACAAATTACATACTCTACAATTTTACATGCACAGTGCTGAGTTGAGAGGAACTCCATGTATTGTCTTTATCTTAACCCTTTAAGTCATTGTGACAGCTTGTAAACTAATATCCAGGCAATATACTCTGTCTTCCTACAACAATGTTCTAAGGCTATGACAGGAGAAAGCTAAAGGGGCCATGTGAGACATAGTCTGATGAAGATAGACTGTCGACAGGTCAATCGAAAGGTCAAACATTGACAGGTCAATGTTTGAGGTCACTTGAGATCATCCTGGGCCATTGCATCTTCCATTGCGTCCAGGTCTGGGAGGAAAGGGTGAGTCAGGTGGACACAGCCCTTTTCTGTGTATGGAGAGGACATGTTGGATGTTTATTTGAAACAGGGAGCGTCTGTTTGGAGCAGCAGGCCCACGCTGTATAGACTGTGGTTAGGTGGGACCTGATGCTGGGCGGCCCTGGCATTGCCACCTCACAGAATAGAAATACAACAAGTAGAACATACATTCCGGCTGGTGATTTATTGGTGTTTAGTTTTCTCTATGCAGGAATGTAGCGTTCTGCCTTATTGGTTAGGTAATGTATGATAAAATATGTCCTGTCTATTCCTTTTATGTCTATGTCTGAGACATAGCTCTTCAGTGTGTCAGTACATTGGGACACGTGTGAGCCAAAGGGAACAAGTGTAGATAGATTTGGGGTGGCCAAATCCAGCATGAAACCAACATACCTTTGTAGATAAATAAATGTTTCCCTCTAAACAAATACACAAATGGGTTCTCTGACGCACATAACATAAACACACTGTAAATAAAGAGGCGTTTGTATCGCACTTTGAATAAATAGGCCCCAGACACATGGTTCAAATCCATTGGTCAAATAATGATAACATAACTTTCTAACTGTAATTGTTAATTCATTCCAATAATGCTAGAGCTAACGATACAACCAAATACATACATAGTGTTTTCATTTTCAACTTTTCAAGTGTCATACGACTGACAGATGCATATGTAGGATCTTAATTTGACCAGTATTGTCGTAGCAAAAGAATACTGCAGCAACAGGAATTGAACGTTTAGTCCATAATGTTGCTTGATCGGTGGTTAGGCTATTAGCTGAAACAAAAGTAGGCTGCATGAAAAGTGCAATACTGTTCATATAACCATGTGTCAGTGCGGGTTTTCAGTGAATTTATGTAAATTACGAAGCTCATCTGCATTTCCTGCAGCGCTGGAAAATTCTCTGCAACAAGATCTACACAGATGGTAGAAGTGTGAGAAGTGGACTGCAGAAATGGACGTGCAGTCCCATCCCTCACATAGGGCTGTTCTGGGTCTCTGTGAAGGTCCTCCAGCTCACACCCTGGCCCAACATTCCCTATGGGCGCATGGCTCGTAAAGGGCCCCTTATTCATAGTCTGTTTGCCTGGCTGTCTGACTGAACCTCGTCCTCACTGCACATCACAAGACCACAGCACACACATGGAAAACCATGCATGCTGCATTGAGCTCCCATATAGCGCTAAATAGAGTTCATGGGAATCAACTGTTTGAGCTGTATGTGGAAAAACTGTCCGTTTTCTGTTTACGAGATTTATCTCACGGTTGAGCAATGTCGTTTTTGAATGGTCACGTACAGAACCCTCTGTAATACATTAATGCTAGAGACATTAGTAAAACACCCTCTAAGGGGTTTGTAAACTGTTTATAAACTGTTGATACTGAACAAAAATATAAACGCAACATGCAACACTTTCAAAGATTTTACTGAGTTACAGTTCATATAAGGAAATCAGTCAATATAAATAAATGCATTAGGCCCTAATCTATGTATTTCACATGACTGGGCAGGGGCGCAGCCATGGATGGGCCTGGGAGGGCATAGGCCCACCCACTTGGGAGCCAGGCCCAGCCAATCAGAATGAGTTTTTCCCCAAAAAAGGGCTTTATTACAGACAGTAAATACTCCCCAGCAGCCCCCCTGGGAGGTCCTGGGCTGGCGTGGTTACACATGGTCTGCAGTTGTGAGGCCGGTTGGACGTACTGCCAAATTCTCTAAAACGACATTGGAGGCGACTTATGGTAGAGAAATGAACATTCAATTCTCTGGCAACAGCTCTGGTGGACATTCCTGCAGTCAGCATGCCAATTGCATGCTCCCTCAAAACTTGAGACATCTTTGGCATTGTGTTGTGTGACAAAACTGCACATTTTAGAATGGCCTTTTATTGTCCTCAGCACAAGGTGCACCTGTGTAATGATCATGCTGTTTAATCAGCTTCTTGATATGCCACACCTATCAGGTGGATGGATTATCTTGGCAAAGGAGAAATGCTCACTAACAGGGATGAACATTTGAGAGAAATACATTTTTTGTGCGTCTGGAAAATTTCTGGGATCTTTTATTTCAGCTCATGAAACATGGGACCAACACTTTACATGTTGCGTTTATATTTTTGTTCAGTATACATTTTTTATGAATTATGATGATCGTACAGATTCAGTCATGAACTGATAAATATTTATCAAATAATTGTACATACTGTAACCCTAGCCTTGATGATCGTGTTACTATGTCTCTGAAGTGGGATTGTGGATAGGATGTTTGTCTTGGGTCAGGTGACCCTGTTTAAAGTCCCACTCAGGGCATTACTGGCCCTCCATTCATTACAGCACTAAAGGGCACACTTACCCTTTGTAAAGTTGTCAATGGAAGGTTATCTGCTTTAATGTCCTCTTTGCGCTCTTCTCTGTTCTAGGAGCCAGACCAAAATTCACCAAGAGAAACAGCATGGACAGTGTCGAACTGTGGAAGTACTCATCAGATAAGGTAAAAACAAAGTCATTTTGTTGATTCCATTTAGTTTTGTTTTCTCACATAATTTCTCTGACATTTTTCTGTAACACAACTTACATTGTACATTTCAAGTTTCTATAAAATTACAGCATACAAATGTAAAATAAATGAAATTCCATTGGTATACTTTACTTTCCCTGCAGAATGGAGACAGCCAGGACTTGGACAGTATATCCCGGAGAGCCAAGAGTCAGCAGTCTCAGCCAGGCGGAGGGAAGGGCTGCCCCGACAGCCAGTCCTCAGATGACAGGCAATGGTTGGACTCCCCTGTGGACACCGACGACATAACTGTCCAAGTCCCGCCTCCAGTGAGTCTTAATTTTTAACTGAGCTCTGAAAAACTTAGTTAACCATGAAAGTTAATTTTCCATCCACGCAACCGATTTTAATCTGAGTAGATTTCTATTTGTAAGTTTCTTTTTAAATTGCCTACTAGCCCTCGCGATGGCATATAACTGAACTTGTTATATCTCTGGTTAACAATAACATGCACCTGGTCTTTACTAGTCAATTTTATATTTAGATCAGTCAAACTCATCCCTGTCTCACAACGCCAGGGTTGTGGGTTCGATTCCCACGGGGGGCCAGTATGAAAATGTATGCACTCACTAACTGTAAGTCGCTCTGGATAAGAGCGTCTGCTAAATGACTAAAACATTTAAAAAAATGTAAATTACAAAAACTATTGTTTTCAATGTGTAGCGTAGCTCTATAATGGACTCAGACACAATGACTTTGAACTGTGTTAGCTTTAGCTGACAGTAGCGATTGCTCCTCTGAGTAGCTTGTTTCTCCTTAAAGCCCTAATTAAATCTCACGCTTTCCTCCTAGTATGAAAGTGTTCTACTGAAAGGCATTATCTACTGACTCCAGCTTCAGTTTCCCCTCTGCATTTAAGGATTGGCAGCCTTTTTAACAATCAATGAAAGCTAACCTGACAGCTAAAAGACATGAATGTGGTTAGCGCGCCAACGCAGGTGGTCAGGAAGAGGCTTCTGAAGTCTGTAGGGTCCTTGTATCCAGATTTATGTCATATGATGATAGGGGCAAGGGAAAGTGCTGTAGGTGAAACTTGATGTGATTTAATGAGGGTTAATGGCCAGACTAGGTCTCCAGGTTACTTCCTGGTAGAGAGGAGTGCTGTGTCTGATGGCGCTTCCAGGAATAACACAATGTAAACCTGCTGGCCTTTCTGATTGCTCTAGATTGTTCATAACAATACACCTTTGTGCTGCCCTTATCCTTAGAACATCATCGGCCAGCTTCAGCCAATGGGGTTGTGCCTTGCTGTAATTCAGCGCCTGACTCGGCCAACCATGCATCTCGGTTCTGTGATGCTGTTAATTGTTGTAATCAGTGGACTACCGTGGAAAAGAGTAAGGAAGACATTGTGTAAAGGATGGCCGTTATTTATTGGCTGACTAAAATAGCTGTTGTACCATTGGGTGTTGGTATGGTGACAAAGTGCACTTCCTCTGTTGCTTATCGCTCTCTGGTCTCCAGAACTAGAGTCAATAATATCTTGAACTGACAATATAAAGGGTATTTGGTCAATTTTCTTCACACCAGGTCACAAGTCACTCTGATCACAAAATGCGAGGAGAAGGGATCGGCCATTGGGAAGTGGTGAAATGTCAATGGGTGCCTCTGTGTGTGTCTGTTAAGGATAGCGGCGCAACTTTGAGTTCTGGTTTCCTTAGCAACACTGATTTCATTTAGGGAGAGCCCTTTCCCCTCCCACTTCCACCTCTCTCTCTCTCACCCCTCACACACTCTCCTTCCAACTCACTCTCTCTCACTCGCTCCCCTTCACCATAATTGAGTAATTGAACAATACATAGGCAGAGGGAAGATCCAGCCAGAGAGGCAAGGGGAGAACAGACAGAATCCAGGAAGTCACAGCTCATTATGCTCGGAGGGGGAGAAAATTACAATCACATGGACCTCAGCTGAGGCACAGTAAGACCCACAGAATGTTTCCTCTTTTGCTGGTCAATTTGGGAATTCATCACAGAATAGCATTTTATTCACAAGAGATCCATATGAATTTATTGCTGCTATAGATACAATTATTAAATAGATGGCATGATTGAACCCAATGAGATGTTCCATTGTGCTTGCCGGAACTGTCTCTTGGCAGAGCTCAGAGTTTGTTGTTCCTGTGATATGTTGGTGGGCACTCTCTGCCCATCCCCCTGCCTCGGCTGACAATGTGACCTTCATCAGAAGACCCCCTCTCCTCATAATGAGTTATTTTCCCACAGTGGGAGAGAGAGCTGCAGCTGGGACAATGATGACCTGCAGAAGGGAGAGAGGAAGGAGGAAGATATATATATATATATATGTGTATGTGTGTGTGTGTGAATGAATGGTAGAGAGAGAGAGAGAGAGAGAAAGTGAGTGAGAGGGTGAGAGTTGAGAGGATGAGAGATGAGAGCGGGGGAGAGATGAGTGTGAGTGAGAGAGAGAGGGGGAGAGATGAGAAGAGGGGAGAAAGGGAACAAGGGAGGGCGTAATGAGGAGGGATGGGGGAAAGAGAGCAAAAAGAGCACCGAGAGGGAAGGGTGGAAAGGAGGAGAGTGGTGAGGGAAGGGTGGAAAGGAGGAGAGTGGTGAGGGAAGGGGGGAAGAGAGGGGAGTGTGAGTCAGGCGTGTGGAGAGTGAGGGAAAGGGGGAGAGCGCTTGGAGAGAGTGAAGAAAGAGGAAAGAGAGGTGCTTGTGTGGTAAGATACTTCACTGTACTCTTTATCTATATGATAATTTGATGGACGATGGTGTTGCTTGAACTAGTCTCTCTAATTTGTGACTTGGTTATCCTAAATGTATGTTTCTTGCTCTGCCAGAGAGGCAGACACATTTTGTGGCAATTAAATGCTTTTACGACGCCCAGTAAAGCAAACGTTTGAAGTGTAGCCTAATTTTGGTAGAAAGTTTTCACAAGAAAAGTCTCTGCTGAAAATGTGACCGCCTACAGCGACAGCACTGTTGTCTCGTACTATTGAACATTGTAGTCTCTGACCAGATTCTGGTGAGCTTATTCACTGATAGTTGCGTTTGTACAGATCACACTGTACCGAGTTGAGTCTTAAAGGTTCTTAATTATCAACGTTACCAGACAAAATTGCCTTGTACGGTACGTGTATCCAGTTCTATTTTTGTGGCGATAATACTTGGTGTTAATTGGGCCATTATGGTGTGTCTGCCTGCGAGGCGTGGTGGGGAAGGGGTGATGTCCAGGGGGATAATGACACCATCAGCCATTATTGATCCATGATGTGTCCTGTGGCTCACTGCCTTTGATGCCTGGCATTAACCTGCCCAGGGTTTTATCATCAACATGGAGGCAGGATCACACACTGACTTCAATACAGAGAATCATGCTGATTTTTCCTGAGTGTGGATATTGAAGATGGCCACAGTACTGGATGTTGATACTCAGAGGAGGCTGTGGGGGATTTATATGTGTACTATATTGAGAGGTTGTGCTATGTTTGATGACCTAACAGCAATTTTGTATGACAACTAAATGTAGTGAATAGTCATATATATTCATGTTTACATTGGAATTAGGTCATTATAACAGTATACATTATTTGGAACATATGCACCAACATTTTAACACTGAGATGAAGATAGCTTTACAAGTGTATTTTCATGAATATATTAATGGAGAATTTTAACAGGGCAAGAAAGGAGGTTTATTTTGTACATTATGTCATTGGGACGGATTGCGCAAACTTGAAGGCATCTTCAGCCCTAAGCACAAGAATTGGTCAGATAGTGACTATTCCACTGTTATGTGCTATTCCAGGCAGTATCGAAGCCATTTTGTTTCCAAAGTGCTATGAAAAGGTTGAGAACAACTCAAACAACAGCAACTCGATATATAATGGTACAGGTCACCAAAATGGTAGAGAGCCAATAATTGTACTGCCACTGATTGCATTGGGCTAAAACTGGTGAATCACACTAATAGCCAATCAATGGATACAGACAGACAGTGAATCTATTTGGCCATGTGACTCATTAGACACTATGACACCAGGACATACTGTATGGTCATTTCACAGCAGTTCAATAGTACTTGATATGCTAAACTAATTTTCTCCTCTATCTAGAACACCAATCGCCCCAAACCTGCCATCCTCTTAAACAAGCCAAACAGAAACAGGATATAAGAGACTGTGTGTGTGTGTGTGTGTGTGGAAATACAGTGCATTCGGAAAGTATTCAGACCCCTTCACGTTTTCCACATTTTGTTACGTTACAGCCTTATTCTAAAATGGATTACATTTATTTTTGTCCTCATCAATCTACACACAATAACCCATAATGACAAAGCGAAAACAGGTTTTTAGAAATTTTTACGTATGTATGTATGTATGTATACACACACACATATATATTTTAAATACCTTATTTACCTAAGTATTCAGACCCTTTGCTATGATACTCAAACTTGAGCTCAGGTGCATCCTGTTTCCATTGATCATCCTTGAGATGTTTCTACAACTTGATTGGAGTCCACCTGTGGTAAATTCAATTGATTGGACATTTGGAAAGGCACACACCTGTCTATATAGGTCCCACAGTTGACAGTGCATGTCAGAGTAAAAACCAAGCCATGAGGTTGAAGGAATTGTCCTTAGAGCTCCGAGACAGGATTGTGTCTAGGCACAGATCTGGGGAAGGGTACAACATTTTTTCTGCAGCATTGAAGGTCCCCAAGAACACAGTGGCCTCCATCATTTTTAAATGGAAGAAGTTTGGAACCACCAAGACTCTTCCAAGAGCTGGTCGCCCGGCCAAACTGAGCAACCGGGGGAGAAGGGCCTTGGTCAGGGAGGTGACTTAGAACCCAATGGTCACTCTGACAGAGCTCCAGAGTTCCTCTGTGGAGATGGGACAACCTTCCAGAAGGACAAACAACCAACGGAGCAAAGTACAGAGAGATCCTTGATGGAAACCTGCTCCAGAGCGCTCAGGACCTCAGACTGGGGGTGAAGGTTCACTTTCCAACAGGACAACGACCCTAAGCACACAGCCAAGACGACACAGGAGTGGCTTCGGGACAAGTCTCTGAATGTCCTTGAGTGGCCCAGCCAGAGCCTGGACTTGAACCCGATTGAAAATCTCTGGAGAGACCTGAAAATAAATAGCTGTGCAGCGACGCTCCCCATCCAACCTGACAGAGCTTGAGAGGATCTGCAGAGAAGATTGGGAGAAACTCCCCAAATACAGGTGTGCCAAGCATGTAGCGTCATACCCAAGAAGAATCGAGGCTGTAATCGCTGCCAAAGGTGCTTCAACAAAGGACTGAGTAAAGGGTCTGAATACTATGGTAAATGAGATTTTTTTATATTTTCAAACATTTCTAAAAACCAGTTTTTGCTTTGTCATTATGGGGTATTGTGTGTAGATTGATGAGGGGGAAAAAACAATTTAATCAATTTAAGAATAAGGCTGTAACGTAACAAAATGTGGAAAAAGTCAAGTGGTCTGGATACTTTCCGAATGCACTGTATGTGCCTGTTATATCACTTAGCGTCAATGTCCCTCTGTTTCAGAAACTAGGTCGTGACCCCTCCGATGAGGACTGCTTCTTCGACCTCCTCAGCAAGTTCCAGAGCAGCCGCATGGACGACCAGCGCTGCCACCTAGACGACCCGAACGAGGAGAACGGAGAAAATGGCAAGAATGGAGGGGCCGTCTCTCTCAATGAAATGCTAGGTAGGTTAGCGACTGTGACGGCGGTCTAAAGCTAGAGGATCCCTAATACTACTTGGGACCGTCATTACTTCCAGTGACTTGATTTGACATCAATGCATGATTCACTCAAAGCACTAGTCTCTAGTCAGGAATGTGTGGCTTTGAATATTTTCTGTCAATTAAGGTAAATTAATATAGTCCTCCTCTTGTGCTTCTCAGACCCTACACTCATCACCTCGCCCCAGACAGAGGAGCTGTTTGACCTGATTGTCAGCTCCCAGAGCCGTCGCCTGGATGACCAGCGGGTCAGCGTCAGCAACTTGCCAGGCCTCAGGATCACCCACAACAACCTGGGCCACCTGTGTGTCGATGCAGACCCCCAGGAGCCCAGCGACGACTTCTTCAACATGCTCATGAAGTGCCAGGTAGGGCCGCGTCTCACTGCCTCAGCATCTCGATGGGTTGAATCTTAACCTAAGATCTGCTCAAATAACTCAAATGTTTGTGTTTAGTCAGTCTCTATTAGCATCAATCAATGCATGATTTAGGTAAAATACTCAAATGTTTGTGCATATCTCAGGCTATGCAGGATTCATAAACTGCAGGACTTGCTATTTTAGATGTCTGTCTCTCCCTCTATCTCACTCTCCGTGTCTGCTCCCAGTCCTCAAGGATCGATGACCAACGGTGTTCCCCGCCAGAAGGGGGACCCCGGGCCCCCACAGTGCCTGACGAGGACTTCTTCAGTCTGATCCAGAGGGTACAGGCCAAGCGCATGGACGAGCAGCGGGTCCACCTCCCGTCAGACGAACAGGACGGGCACGACTCTGACCCAGAACCACCTTCCGGAGACTCCAGCTAGGGACCCAAGCACACACCCCTGGGGGACTCTGCCTCATAGAAGGTGGAGAGAAATAAAAATCTATTAAATGGAGGAGAAATTGGCCACCACTTGAGGAGATCCGTGAAGGGGTCAAAGTAAATTAGGTTGATGTGTGATGCAAGATCCAAACCCCTTGTGCAATAGGTGGCCCCCTTTCAGCTGTTGTGAATCTGTTTAGGTTTGAAATATGTGTAAATCCGATAAAGATTAAATGGAATGTATATGATACATTTATGTGAATGAAGGTTTGTGGTGTTTCGCTAGGGTTTGAGATGCCAACAAGAAATGACAGATATTCATATTTACACCATTTACTGCCTTAATCAGTTTTTCTCAGACTCAGATTGTATTCCGTGTCGGGTCTGTGGGTTCAAAGTGCATGATAGAATAGTATTCGGTTTGAAGGATGACAATTAATGCTGCTGGTATTATTGGTGTAACAAACAGTATTGTCTACAGTTTTCGGTGGCAACAACATGGTTAGTCAAGGTCTCTTCATTATTTAGTTATGGTCCTCTGGAGCACAACCAAACAGGTTTTCAAACAAATATATGACTTTATCAAAATAGTAAAAGATACGGTGAAAATACATTTGATGTATAATAGTATATAAAATCAAGAAAAACACATTTTAAGGGAGAAATTGAGTAGTTGGATCAGGGGACTTTTTAGGACAGCACAGGAGTAGATGCACAGCCTATGCACACAGAATCCTGTTTTGCAGGGAACTCCTGCTACAATGCCACAGCTGTTAGTCTTCAATTTCCAATCATCTATAAGGGATTAGTCTCATTCTGCTGGTATACTGCCCCTTTGTGGTGAAACTTGTATACTACAACTGTCCTGTGTACCTATTGGAAATGAGTTGTAATTCCTGTGGAAGGTTGAGGATGTGATCTTGTGCTCAAAGTATATTGATTTTAAGCACTTTTGTATTTTATTTTAGTGACAAGCTATACTTAAACTGTACAGTATATACATTGCATATTTTTGGGGGGGATAGTGTATTTGCAACAAAAATGTAGTGCCTCTTGTGTATTTTTATTCAGTTGTGGTTATCAAACTTATTCAGTAACAGACCCAGCGGACCAAAGACGGGTGAAAACTGGAGAAATTAAACAAAAACGGCTTATAGTAAGATCTAATGTACTGTACATATGTGTTGCCTAACTGATGATCCACAATGGACATTTTAGTTGCTCTTCTTCTTTGGGACTGCGTTTTGTAAATGTGTTAGTTTTAGCGTGTAGCTCTTCTTTGTACCTCAAGGGTTGTGAACCTAACCCAGGATGGGACGTGATCCATATGATTAATCTCTATCTCTGTAGTAAGGGGGTAACAAGGTCCCCACTGTTCTCCAAAAATAGTTCATTTCCTCTGTTTTCTCATACCTTATGAGGATAAACTTGGTCCAGACCTATCCGGTACGCTTCTATTTGTCACTGCCATATGTACATATATTTTTTTGTATTTATGTTCCATTTGAGGACATGTAGATGTCCCCTCTGCTTTTAATAAAATGTTGATTCAAATGTTTAATGTGCCGCTGTAGTCATCAACAGAGTTCTAAACATTACCATAAGAATGTCTGCTTTCAAATAAGGGGCTATGCTTAAACTTCAACACTTTCTACGTAGGTGGTGTTGCGACTGCCTTTTTTTGATTACGCCCCATACTACAGTATATTGCAGAACTACTCTTATGTCCAGACCCTCATTTGGTGCAGTGTATGATTCAATTTCCCCCCAGTCCAAAGACATGGACATTCTTTAAATATCAGACATGGAACGTTTTAGAATATCAAATTAGTCTCCTCGCCCTGATAAGAATGACTCCTTATAACAGCAACTGAAAACAGTAATAAAAAAGGATGGGGAGTGTCATTGACTTGCCCTTGGTTGGGCAAGGCACAGTGGACTGACCAAACATGTTGGTTTGCTTTTCTCTGTTTTCTAGAGGAGATTATCCCAGAAACCCTAGACCCACTCCAATTTGCATACCGATCCATAGACGACGCAATCTCAATTGCACTCCACACTGCCCTCACCCACCTAGATAAGAGGAATACCTATGTGAGAATGCTGTTAATTGACTACAGCTCAGTGTTCAACACCATTGTCCCCTCCAAGCTCGTAACAAAGCTTAGACTCTGGGACTGAACACCTCTCTCTGCAACTGGATCCTGGACTTCCTGACGGGCTGACCCCAGTTGGTGAAGGTAGGCAACATCACCTCCGCCACGCTGACCCTCAACACGGGGGCCCCACAGGGGTGTGTGCTTAGTCCCCTCCTGTACTCCCTGTTCATGCACCACTTCAACACCATCATCAAGTTTGCTGACAACACGACCTGGTAGGCCTGATCAGCGGTGAAGATGAGACAGCCGACAGGGAGGAGGTCAGTGACCTGACAGTGAGGGGCCGGAACAACAACCTCTCCCTCAACGTCAGTAAGACCAAGGAGCTGATCGTGGACTACAGAAAACGGGGGGCGAGCACACCCCCATCCACATCAATGGGCTGCAGTGGAGCAGGTCGAGAGCTTCAAGTTCCTCGGTGTCCAAATCACTAAGAACTTAAACTGGTCCACACACGCATGCACAGTTGTGAAGAAGGCACGACAGTGGTTGAAAAGGTTTGGCATGGACCCTCAAATCCTCAAAACGTTCTACAGCTGTACCAATGAGAGCATCTTGACTGGCTGCATCACTGCTTGGTATGGTAATAGCACCACCCCCGATTGCATTGCGCTACAGAGGGTTGTATGGACAGCCCAGTACGTCACTGGGGCCGAGCTCCCTGCCATCCAGAATCTGTATATCAGTCGGTTTGAAAGGAAGGCCCGGAAAATCGTGAAAGACTCCAACCACCCAAGCCATTGTTCTCTCTGCTTAAGCATGGCAAGCGGTACCGATGCATCAAGTCTGACACCAACAGGCTCCTGAACAGCTTCTATCCCCATGCCATAATACTGCTAACTACACTGAACAAAAATAAAAACGCAACATGTTGGTCCCATGTTTCATGAGCTGAAATAAAAGATCCCAGAAATTGTCCACACGCACAAAAATATTATTGGACAAAGTTTTGGACAAATTTGTTTACATCCCTGTTAGTGAGCATTTCTCCTTTGCCAAGATAATCCATCCACCTGACAGGTGTGGCATATTAAGAAGCTGATTAAACAGCATGATCATTACACTAGTGCACCTTGTGATGGGGACAATAAAAGGTCAGTTCTTTCACACAACACAATGCCACAAATGTCTAAAGTTTTGAGGGAGTGTGCAATTGGCATGCTGACTACAGGAATGTCCACCAGAGCTATTGCCAGAGAATATAATTTTCATTTCTCTACCATAAGCCACCTTCAATGTCGTTTTAGAGAATTTGGCGGTACGTCCAACCGGCCTCACAACCGCAGACCACATGTATGGCGTCGTGATGGCGGAGCGGTTTGCTGATGTCAATGTTGTGAACAGAGTGCCCAATGGTGGCTGTGGGGTTATGGTATGGGCAGGCATAAGCTACGGACAATGAACACAATTGCATTTTATCGATGGCAATTTGAATACACAGAGATACCATGACGAGATCCTGAGGCCTATTGTCGTGCCATTCATCCACCGCCATCACCTCATGTTTCAGCATGATAAAGCACGGCCCCATGTCACAAGGATCTGTACACAATTCCTGGAAGCTGAAAATGTCCCAGTTCTTCCATGGCCTGCATACTCACCAGACATGTCACCCATTGAGCATGTTTGGGATGCTCTGGATCGACGTGCACAACAGCTTGTTCCAGTTACTGCCAATATCCAGCAACTTCACACAGCCATGGAAAAGGAGTGGGACAACATTCCACAGGCCACAATCAACACCCTGATCAACTCTATGCGAAGGAGATGTGTGGCACTCCATGAGGCAAATGGTGGTCACACCAGATACTGACTAGTTTTCTGATCCATGCCCCTACCTTTTTTTAAAGGTATCTGTGACCAACATATGCATATCTGTATTCCCAATCATGTGAAATCCATAGATTAGGGCCTAATTAATTTATTTCAATTGACTGATTTCCTTATATGAACTGTAACGCAGTAAAATCTTTGAAATTGTTGCATGTTGCGTTTATATTTTTGTTCAGTATAGTATGCTTACTTACTTTATCATGTTCTTCTTATTTTGATATCTTGTGTGTTTTTGTTTCTACCTTATTATTGATTACATCATTGTTGGGGTTAGAGCTGGCAACAAAGGCATTTCACTGTACTTGTGCATGTGACATTAAAACTTGAAACTACATAACAGTGATCAGAATGCAAAGCTCTTTATTCAGCTTGAGTTGTGGTTCACATTTGCACATTGGCTCTTTTCCTGTTTGTTGCAAAAACACAGATGCATCATTGCTCTTTTACTCTTTTTGGGTCGGCGTTCCTTTGATAATTACTGTACATAAACAGCCTCTCCTCTATGATATCATAGGGAAGCTCGCTATGGGAAAAAAAATGAACAAAGGCCAAGCAATTCCCATGCATCTCCAGTCTTCTGCTGGAACAGACCACAAACCTTTCATTGGGCACACCACGTCATTTAAACGTGGAAATGTGGGTAATATTTGGTTGAGACGTTGGTCAATGTGATTTCAAAAAGACAGCCAGAAGTTTGTTCAATTCTCAATGTGTTGTCACTATGCTTTCAACCATTTAAAAGCACAACAAAGTTCAAATGGATATACAATGTCAGATATTTTGTATTTATACAACAACTTAATGTGTTATCACTGTGCTTCATCTAATAGCACAACCAAATGACCTGGATTGCAGATGAGATTACGTTAAATTTACATAGTGCAAGTGATCAATCCTGTTCAAGATTCTGCGCAGATTATTACAGCAATTGTGAAGATCTCCACAGACCTGCCGACCTTTGCATGCTATCATCTTGAACATGCACACTTTCTATGATTACATAAGAAGACATTTATAGTTACAGTAACCTCAAAATGTGGCCATGGATGTGTTACTCATTTTAAGGTTGAATAAATACTGTTACATTAGTTTGTAAGATAGCCTTAGCTTTAGGCTATTTACTCCATTACAAAAATATTATTGAATTGTGTTTGGTTGACAGCGCAACCAAATATAAACATTTAAAGGGTATCTAATGCTTGGATAGTTTCATCTGAGCCACTGGCTTAATCCTAGTCTTTGACTTTTATTTTTGGTTTAGTTGGAGACGTGAATCGAACATATAATTTGGTAACTTGTTGACAAGTTAATAGGCTATTTACTGTATTGCAAAAGTGATATTGAAATGTGTTTGGTTGTCAGCAAATTCCAGTTTGTCTACAAATTAAGAATTTATACAGTACCAGTCAAAGGTTTGGACACACCTAGTCATTCCAGGGTTTTTCTTTATATTTACTATTTTCTAAATTGTAGAATAATAGTTAAGACATCAGAACTATGAAATAACACATATGGAATCATGTAGTAACCCAAAAATTATTTTATATTTGAGATTCTTCAAAGTAGCCACCCTTTGCCTTGATGACAGCTTTGCACACTCTTGGCATTCTCTCAACCAGCTTCACCTGGATTGTTTTCCCCACATATGCTGAGCATTTGTTGGCTGCTTTTCCTTCACTCTGTGGTCCAACTCATCCCAAACCATCTCAATTGGGTTGAGGCCGGGTGATTGTGGAGGCCTGGTCATCGGATGCAGCACTCCACAACTCTCCTTCTTGGTCAAATAGCCCTTACACAGCCTGGAGGTGTGTTGGGTCATTGACCTGTTGAAAAACAAATGATAATCCCACTAAGCGCACACCAGATGGGATGGCGTATTGCTGCAAAATGCTGTGGTAGCCATGCTGGTTAAGTGTGCCTTGAATTCTAAATAAATCACAGACAGTGTCACCAGCAAAGCACCCCCGCACCATCACACCTCCTCCTCCATGATTCACAGTGGGAACCACACATGCGGAGAGCATTCATTCACCTATTCTGCTTCTCACAAAGACGCGGCGGTTGCAACCAAAAATCTAAAATTTGGACTCATCAGACCAACGGAGAGATTTCCACCGGTCTAATGTCCATTGCTCGTGTTTCTTAGCCAAAGCAAGTCTCTTCTTATTATTGGTGTTCTTTAGTAGTGGTTTCTTTGCAGCAATTCGACCATGAAGGCCTGATTCACGCAGTCTCCTCTGAACAGTTGATGTTGATATGTGTCTGTTACTTGAACTCTGTGAAGCATTTATTTGGGCTGCAATTTCTGAGGCTGGTAACACTAATTAACTTTTCCTCTGCAGCAGAGGTAACTCTGGGTCTTCCTTTCCTGTGGCGATCCTCATGAGAGCCAGTTTCATCATAGCGCTTGATGATTTTTGTGACTGCACTTGAAGAAACTTTCAAAGTTCTTGACATTTTCAGAATTGACTGACCTTCATGTCTTAAAGTAATGATGGACTGTCGTTTCTCTTTGCTTATTTGAGCTGTTCTTGCCACAATATGGACTTGGTCTTTTACCAAATAGGGCTATCTTCTGTACAACAACCCTACCTTGTCACAACACAACTGATTGGCTGAAACGCATTAAGAAGGAAAGAAATTCCACAAATTAACTTTTAAGAAGGCACACCTGTTAATTGAACTCCATTCCAGGTGACTACCTCATGAAGCTGGTTGAGAGAATGCCAAGAGTGTGCAAAGCTGTCATCAAGGCAAAGGGTGGCTACTTTGAAGAATATAAAATATAAAATATATTTTGATTTGTGTAACACTTTTTTGGTTACTACATGATTCCATATATGTTATTTCATAGTTTTGATTTCTTCACTATTATTCTACGATGTAGAAAATAGTAAAAATAAAGAGAAACCCTGGAATGAGTCGGTGTGTCCAAACTTTTGACTGGTACTGTATGTTGGATTCACATCTCCATCTCAACCAAGAATCAACGTTAAAGAATAGGACTAAATCAAATAAGACTTTATTTAAAATGCATTTAAAGTTTGATTAAATTTAGTCCTATTCTTTAACTTAGATGTTTGGTTGTAGACAAACTGGAATTAATGCCAGACTAAGTCAGTGGCACAGATTGAACTATTCTAAGCAGAAGATACAGTACATCTCCTTCAAATGTTGATATTTGGTTGCGTTAACAACCAAACACAACTCAATATCCAGTTTGTCTACAAATCAATAATTGATATGTTGGATTCACGTCTCCATCTCAACCTAAAATCAAAGTTAAAGAATAGGGCAAAATCTAATCTAATCTAATTTTGAATACACTTTAGATAAAGTTGATTTTGTCCTATTCTTTCTTTGATTTTGAGATGGAGACATGAATCCAACATAGAGTATTAATGATTAACTTGAAGATTACATTTGAAATAAACCAAAGCTTGAAACCCTAGGCCAGTATGTATTGTTTTTTTTTGTTGAACCCTGGGTTGAATTGAAACAATAGCTGTTGATGACTTTGCAAATGCTATATAGGCCTAAATAGTATCATTAATGATATATGACATATAAAGTATGGTTACATTTCAATCAATCAATCAGATTTATTTATAAAGCCCTTTTTACATCAGCAGATGCCACAAAGTGCTATACAGAAACCAAACCTAAAACCCCAAACAGCAAGCAATGCAGATGTAGAAGCATGGTGACTAGGAAAAACTCCATAGAAAGGCAGGAAACTAGGAAGAAACCTAGAGTGGAACCAGGCTCTGAGGGGTGGCCAGTCCTCTTCTGGCTGTGCCAGGTTGAGATTATAAGAGCACATGGCCATTTAAGGCCAGATCCTTAAATGATCCTAGGGCTTCATTTGCTCTGTTAAACGTACCCCTTGGAATGACTTTGATAGCAACAGCGAATATATTTAGTTATTAAGAGGTCTCTCAATAATCATTCTCACGATAGCACATTGGTAGTAGTCAGTGTTCTGTTCAATGTTCTCTACCTATAAATTACTCTAAATACCCCAGTTCATGTTGTTAAGTTTGAAAGAAAACAAGATAAAAATCGCTCACACCATTCAATCCAATGAAGGGCAGCTCTGAACAGTTGAAACTGGATTTTAAAGAGCTGATTGATTCTCTGCATAAATGCGGAAGACACATTTCAGTTCAATGCATTCAGTTGTATAACTGACTAGGTATCCCCCCATCATACAGTTGAAGTCGGAAGTTTATATACACTTAGGTTGGAGTCATTAAAACTCGTTTTTCAACCACTCCACAAATTTCTTGTTAACGAACTACAGTTTTGGCAAGTCGGTTAGGACATCTACTTTGTGCATGACACAAGTCATTTTTCCAACAATTGTTTACAGACAGATTATTTAACTTATAATTCACTGTATCACAATTCCAGTGGGTCAGAAGTTTACATACACTAAGTTGACTGTGCCTTTAAACAGCTTGGAAAATTCCAGAAAATGATGTCATGGCTTTAGAAGCTTCTGATAGGCTAATTGACATCATTTGAGTCAATTGGAGGTGTACCTGTGGATGTATTTCAAGGCCTACGTTCAAACTCAGTGCCTCTTTGCTTGACATCATGGGAAAATGCAAAGAAATCAGCCAAGACCTCAGCAAAAAATTGTAGACCTCCACCAGTCTGGTTCATCCTTGGGTGCAATTTCCAAACGCCTGAAGGTACCACGTTCATCTGTACAAACAATAGTACGCAAGTATAAACACCATGGGACAACGCAGCCGTCATACCGCTCAGGAAGGAGACGCGTTCTGTCTCCAAGAGATGAATGTACTTTGGTCCGAAAAGTGCAAATCAATCCCAGAACAACTGCAAAGGACCTTGTGAAGATGCTGAAGGAAACAGGTACAAAAGTATCTATATCCACAGTAAAACGAGTCCTATATCGACATAACCTGAAAGGCCGCTCAGCAAGGAAGAAGCCACTGCTCCAAAACGGCCATAATAACAGCCTACTTTTTGGAGAAATGTCTGGTCTGAGGAAACAAAAATAGAACTGTTTGGCCATAATGACCATCGTTATGTTTGGAGGAAAAAGGGGGTTAATTGCAAGCCGAAGAACACCATCCCCACCCTGAAGCACAGGGGTGGCAGCATCATGTTGTGGGGGTGCTTTGCTGCAGGAGGGACTGGTGCACTTCACAAAATAGATGGCATCATGAGGAAGGAAAATTATGTGGATATATTGAAGTAACATCTCAAGACATCAGTCAGGAAGTTAAAGCTTGGTCGCAAATGGGTCTTCCAAATGGACATTGACCTCAAGCATACTTCCAAAGTTGTGGCAAAATGGCTTAAGGACAACAAAGTCAAGGTAATCCTATAGAAAATGTGTGGGCAGAACTGAAAAAGCGTGTGTGAGCAAGGAGGCCTACAAACCTGACTCAGTTACACCAGCTCTGTCAGGAGGAATGGGCCAAAATTCACCCAACTTATTGTGGGAAGCTTGTGGAAGGCTACCTGAAAGGTTTGACCCAAGTTAAACAATTTAAAGGCAATGCTACCAAATACTAATTGAGTGTATGTAAACTTCTGACCCACTGGGAATGTGATGAAAGAAATAAAAGCTGAAATAAATAATTCTCTCTACTATTATTCTGACATTTCACATTCTTAAACTAAAGTGGGGATCCTAACTGACCTAAGACAGGGAATTTTTACTAGGATTAAATGTCAGGAATTGTGAAAAACGGAGTTTAAATGTATTTGGCTAAGGTGTATGTAAACTTCTGACTTCAACTGTATCTGGCCCTTTGCCCTCTCTGAATCATGGCATTGAACGCTTTAGCAGGATTCTTTCTCTACACAACTGGCTATGTGATTATTGCAGCTCAAAGTGTGTAACTTTTGTTCACAATTTCAATACCTTTTAGAAACAAAACACGTTTTATAAGGAGGTTGGGATCCACCCAAATAATTTGGGTTCCTGGATCCTTTCACAGCATTAAGGCTGTGTTGAGACTTATCAATGACCCAAGCCCAGCTCAGTTAATCCCTACCATTGTGTCGCTGAGTTGTCATAATGCTTCAGCAAATGTACATTATAGCAGGGGCGTTGGTAGACACAATGTAAGTAACGCAATTTATGTCCCTCTAACTGCCCTAAATGCCTCTGCTGATCCTACAGCTATTGTATGCAGTCATCATATGCCTATGAACCAGAGTTATACTGTTAGCACTGATGCAGTGTGCCCTAGTAGGTAGTCCACTGTGTGCAGCTCACCCTGCACTAACATAAATAACATGAGCATGTCCACTTCTGCTAAGCTTCCCAGTAAAGCAATGAAAACAATCAAGTATCCCAGAAAAGTGCTAAAAATGGCACACGTTAACATATGTAGCTTAAGAAACAAGGTTCATGAATATTACTATTTGATTTGTTATTTTATTGAATATTAAAACATACAATCTACTTGCAGTGAAGCCGCTCAACATTTACATTACATTCAGTCATCTAACAGACTCCCATCCAGAGTGATCCACAGAAGCAACCAGGGTCAATGCCCTGCTCAAGGGAACGACAACAGATCTCCCACAAGGTCAAAAACGGTGAACCCGAACCAGCAACGTATCATCCACTGGCACAAGCTCCCAACCACCAGGACACCAGCCCTCCAAGATCCCCCCCGCAGTTCCCCAAGAGCTGCCCCTCAACCATCCGAGACCCCCCCCCCCCCCACCGTGAAATAAAAAATCATAATAAAATAAAATAATTCCCCTCCCCCAAGAAGGGAACATATTTTCCATAAATACAGGTATTTTATCAACCAGCACATTTTAGTTCAGCCATAATATTTGTTGTAATATTTGTTCTATCTTTTCAGGGGGGTGAAATTGAAAATGTAACCAGCTCTGCAATGCTTGTTTGAAAAAGAGAGATACTTTGAAAAAGGTTTCATTTTCTAGTAATCACTAATGAGACATGGCAATTTTTAAACAATGGATGAGATTTTCTCAGTAATCTACTTGAGAACCATTTAGGGTTCAAGTAAAACTTTTGTATAAGTGAAGATTTTAGAGAAACAAGCTTCATGAAACTTGCTAGTAACAGATGACATTCATATTCTGACTCTCTCTGAAACTCACTTAGATAATAACTTTGATGATACAGTGGTAGCAATACATGGTTATAACATATACAGAAAAGACAGAAATGCCAATGGTGGCGGTTTGCTGTTTATATTCAGAACCACGTTCCTGTGAAGCTTAGAGAGGATCTTATGTTGTAAATACTGTTGAAGCAATATGGCTACAGGTTCATCTGCCTCACCTAAAGACCATTCTTGTGGGAAGCTGCTATTCTTGTGGGAAGCTGCTATAGACCACCAAGTGCTAACATTTAGTATCTGGATAACATGTGTGAAATGCTAGATAATGTACTGTATGTGATATCAACAGAGATGTATATTTTCTGGGTGATTTAAATATTGACTGGCTTTCATCAAACTGCCCACTCAAGAAAAAGCTTCAAACTGTAACCAGTGCCTGCAACCTGGTTCAGGTTATCAGTCAACCTACTAGGGTAGTTAAAAACAGCACAGGAATGAAATCATCAACATGTATTGACCACATCTTTACTAATGCTGCAGAAATTTGCTTGAAATCAGTATCCAGATCCATCGGATGTAGTGATCACAATATAGTACCCATATCTAGGAAAACCAAAGTTCCAAAGGCTGGGCCTAATATAGTGTATAAGAGGTCATACAATAAGTTTTGTAGTGATTCCTATATTGTTGATGTAAGTAATATTTGTTGGTCTCTGGTGTGTAATGAGGAGCAACCAGACGCTGCACTTGACACGTTTTGAAATTGCTTATTCCATGACTGTAAAAACTGTTAAATCCCTGTGGATTGATGAGGAATAGAACAATTGTATGGTTGAGTGGGATGAGGCTGCACAACAGATTGGCAAACATACTGCAAATTGAGAAATCATGTGACTAAACTGAACAAAAAGAAGAAGACACTGTACTGTGAAACAAAGATAAATGATATAAAGAATGATAGTAAAAAGCTCTGGAGCACCTTAAATGAAATTTTGGGCAAAAGGGCAAACCCAGCTCCATCATTCATTGAATCAGATGGCTCATTCATCACAAAACCCGCTGATATTGGCAATTACTTTAATGATATTTTTCATTGGCACGATTAGCAAATTTAGACATGACATGCTAGCAACAAACGCTGACACTACACATCCATGTATAACTGATCAAATTATGAAAGACAAGCATTGTAATTTTGAATTCCGTAAAGTGAGTGTGGAAGAGGTGAAAAAATTATTGTTGTCTATCAACAATGACAAACCATCGGGCTCTGACAACTTGAATGGAAATTTACTGAGGATAATAGCGGACGACATTGCCACTCCTATTTGCCATATCTTCTATTTAAGCCTACCTTAAAGTGTGTGCCCTCAGGCCAGGAGGGAAGCAAAAGTCATTCCGCTACCTAAGAATAGTAAAGCCCCCTTTACTGGATCAAATAGCCAACCAATCAGCCTGTAACCAACCCCTAGTAAACGTTTGTAAAAATGGTATTTGACCAGATACAATGCTATTTTACAGTAAACAAATTGACAACAGACTTTCAGCACTCTTGTAGGGAAGGACATTCAACAAGCACAGCACTTACACAAATGACTGATGATTGGCTGAGAGAAATTGATGATAAAAAGATTGTGGGGGCTGTTTTGTTAGACTTCAGTGCAGCTTTTGACATTATCGATCATAGTCTGCTGCTGGAAAAACTTAGACAGGGAATTCTTACTAGGATTAAATGTCAGGAATTGTGAAAAACTGAGTTTAAATGTATTTGGCTAAGGTGTATGTAAACTTCCGACTTCAACTGTATATCATGTTAGTCCAGTTCATTGATAATGTTGATTGAGGAATGGAAAATGTATAATGTGGAATTTAAGGTTTACAGGTTTGAAGTTGTGGAAACAAGACAATCTCAGTTGATCAGATAGCGCCCCAAGTGTTCAGAGAAAAGCTTGGGGTTCCTCTGAAGGAACATGGAAAGCAAGATTGAAGTTATTTTTATTGGGATATATTCATTTGAATATATTATAATTTCCATGTAACTTAGAATGTGTCATGAATCAATGCATTTTCTGGGATGATGTTAGGAGGTTAGGAATTAATTTGTATGTTTTGTTTGTTTGGTTCAATTACTGTTATATTAATGGAATACTCTTTGCAACAACAAATAGAAAGAAAAATAGGAATTGTTATGATGACTTGTGATACAAGATTCATTAATGTATGTACAACTCATAAGATGTATGTAAGGGAGAGAGGACAAGGACATGCCATGTGGTATTGGTGTCACAGGTTAGTAACAGAAGGTCAGTGTGCCAAGATAGATGGGGGGCCACTGTTGCTAATCTTGGGAGGGGTACGTGATGGAATGGCCTAGCTAGGGTGCCATATGACACCAAGTCGGTGGATGATATGGTGGTAGATGAGTGACACTCAATGATGGTTGGCAACTGTTGGATAGAATTAGCTTGCAAACAAGTATTTAAACTGAGAGATTTTGTATGGAAGTCATTCATATGGCAGGAGGCTATGTCCGTACGGCCTGTCATTGAATCCAATTTTGTGACCATTAAATAATGACTGAATCCAATCTCCATCTCGTAACATACTCTCTTGCATCCTGAACTTCTCGATACCAGAAACTCATCATAACACTGTCTAACAGAAAACAGAGGGTGTTCTTTAATGGAAGCCTCTCCAACATAATCCAAGTAGAATCAGGAATTCCCCAGGGCAGCTGTCTAGGCCCCTTACTTTTTTCAATCTTTACTAATGACATGCCACTGGCTTTGAGTAAAGCCAATTTGTCTATATATGCGGATGACTCAACACTATACACGTCAGCTACTACAGCGACTGAAATGACTGCAACACTTAACAAAGACCTGCAGTTAGTTTCAGAATTGGTGGCAAGGAATAAGTTAGTCCTAAATATTTCAAAAACTAAAAGCATTGTATTTGGGACAAATCATTCACTAAACCCTAAACATCAACTAAATCTTGTAATGAATAATGTGGAAATTGAGCAAGTTGAGGTGACTAAACTGCTTGGAGTAACCCTGGATTGTAAACTGTCATGGTCAAAACATGTTGATACAACAGTAGCTAAGATTGAGAGAAGTCTGTCCATAAAGCGCTGCTCTGCCTTCTTAACAACACTATCAACAAGGCAGGTCCTACAGGCCCTAGTTTTGTCGCACCTGGACTACTGTTCAGTTGTGTGGTCAGGTGCCACAAAGAGGGACTTGGGAAAATTACAATTGGCTCAGAACAGGGCAGCACAGCTGGCCCTTAAATGTACACAGAGAGCTATACGCATGTCAATATCTCATGGTCATCACTACTTGTTTTTGTAAGAAGTGTTGACAAGCTGAATGCACCATGCTGTCTGTTTAAACTACTAGCACACAGCTCGGACACCCATGCATACCCCACAAGACATGCCACCAGAGGTCTCTTAATATAATAATAATATATCCCTGCCTTGGCAGCAGCTAATGGGGATCCCTAATAAAATACAAAAAATACAAATGAGGGTTTGGAACTTTAAAGCCAATTATCTCAGAATAATTTTAGCATATAGAATCTTATAGGCCCAAGCTCTCGAAATATAAAAGCTGAGCTATGCTGGGCTTGGTTAAAACCCTGGATGGGAGACTTGTCACGATCGTTGACACATGAGGAGGACCAAGGCGCAGCGTGTGAAACAAACATGACTTTATTTAATTAAAGTATCAAACAAAACACGACTCGTGAAGTCCACGGTTAACAATACCGACACGGAACAAAAACCCACAACACCCAAGGGAAAACATACAGTTTAAATATGGCTCCCAATCAGAGACAACCAACAACAGCTGACACTCGTTGCCTCTGATTGGGAGCCACTCTGGCCAACATAGACATAGAACAACTTAGAATACCCAACATAGAAAATGAACACATAGAATGAACACACCCTGGCTCAACATATAGAGTCCCAGAGCCAGGGTGTGACAGTACCCCCCCCTAAAGGCGCGGACTGCGACCGCGCCTCAACTAAAGCAAAACAGGGGAGGGCTGGGCGGGCATACCTCCTCGGCGGCGGCTCCGGCTCCGGGCTTGCCCACCACCCTCCAACAAACCCCCCATAGCGCCCCTGGTCCGGTCTGGCCCCGCTGGCTGGAGCTGGACTGGACGTAGCAGGAGCGGTAGACTTCAGCTCCTTAGTGGAGCAGTAGAGCGGTACCTGAATTGGCACCGATGACTTAGGCACGGGTTGTGCCGGACTGACGACTCGCACCCCTGGCTTGGTGCGAGTGGCAGGAACGGGCCGGGCCGGGCTGGCGACGCGCACCGTAGACTTGGTGCGAGTGGCAGGAACAGGCCGGACCGGGCTGGCGACGCGCACCGTAGACTTGGTGCGTGGAGCAGGGACAGGCCGGACAGGGCTGGCGACGCACCCCGTAGGCTTGGTGCGTGGAGCAGGGACAGGCCGGGCTGGGCTGACGACGCACACCGTAGGCTTGGTGCGTGGAGCAGGGACAGGCCGGACAGGGCTGGCGACGCACACCGTAGGCTTGGTGCGTGGAGCAGGGACAGGCCGGGCTGGGCTGACGACGCACACCGTAGGCTTGGTGCGTGGAGCAGGGACAGGCCGGACAGGGCTGGCGACGCACACCGTAGGCTTGGTGCGTGGAGCAGGAACAGGCCGGGCAGGGCTGACGACGCACACCATAGGCTTGGTGCGTGGAGCAGGAACAGGCTTGGTGCGTGGAGCAGGAACAGGCCGGGCTGGGCTGGCGACGCACACCGTAGGTTTGGTGCGTGGAGCAGGGACAGGCCGGGCTGGGCTGTCGACGCACACCGTAGGCTTGGTGCGTGGAGCAGGGACAGGCCGGACTGGGCTGGCGACGCACACCGTAGGTTTGGTGCGTGGAGCAGGAACAGGCCGGGCTGGGCTGTCGACGCACACCGTAGGCTTGGTGCGTGGAGCGGGAACAGGCCGGGCTGGGCTGTCGACGCGCACCGTAGGTTTGGTGCGAGTGGCAGGAACAGGCCGGGTCGGGCTGGCGACGCGCACCGTAGACTTGGTGCGGGTGGCAGGAACAGGCCGGACCGGGCTGGCGACGCACACCGTAGACTTGGTGCGTGGAGCAGGGACAGGCCGGACAGGGCTGGCGACGCACCCCGTAGGCTTGGTGCGTGGAGCAGGGACAGGCCGGGCTGGGCTGACGACGCACACCGTAGGCTTGGTGCGTGGAGCAGGGACAGGCCGGACAGGGCTGGCGACGCACACCGTAGGCTTGGTGCGTGGAGCAGGGACAGGCCGGGCTGGGCTGACGACGCACACCGTAGGCTTGGTGCGTGGAGCAGGGACAGGCCGGACAGGGCTGGCGACGCACACCGTAGGCTTGGTGCGTGGAGCAGGAACAGGCCGGGCAGGGCTGACGACGCACACCGTAGGCTTGGTGCGTGGAGCAGGAACAGGCCGGGCTGGGCTGGCGACGCACACCGTAGGTTTGGTGCGTGGAGCAGGGACAGGCCGGGCTGGGCTGTCGACGCACACCGTAGGCTTGGTGCGTGGAGCAGGGACAGGCCGGACTGGGTTGGCGACGCACACCGTAGGTTTGGTGCGTGGAGCAGGAACAGGCCGGGCTGGGCTGTCGACGCACACCGTAGGCTTGGTGCGTGGAGCGGGAACAGGCCGGGCTGGGCTGTCGACGCGCACCGTAGGTTTGGTGCGAGTGGCAGGAACAGGCCGGGTCGGGCTGGCGACGCGCACCGTAGACTTGGTGCGGGTGGCAGGAACAGGCCGGACCGGGCTGGCGACGCACACCGTAGGCTTGGTGCGTGGAGCAGGGACAGGCCGGGCTGGGCTGTCGACGCGCACCGTAGGTTTGGTGCGAGTGGCAGGAACAGGCCGGGTCGGGCTGGCGACGCGCACCGTAGACTTGGTGCGGGTGGCAGGAACAGGCCGGACCGGGCTGGCGACGCACACCGTAGGCTTGGTGCGTGGAGCAGGGACAGGCCGGGCTGGGCTGTCGACGCACACCGTAGGCTTGGTGCGTGGAGCAGGGACAGGCCGGACCGTACTGGGAACACACACCACTGGCTTTAAACGGGGATCAGGAACGGGCCGGACCGGACTGGCAATACACCTCAGTACCTCTCGCCGTGCCTCTACGACTTCCTTCCCTCCTCTCGCCAATGGCTCCCGTAACCCGGTGGCCTTCTCTCCTCGTCTCCTATTTCGCCCTGTGGCAGCCTCCTGCTGCCCAGTCGCCCACGCCGTGTGCCCCCCCCCCAGTGGCGGCTCCTGAAAAAATTCTCAGGGGGGGCAATTTTTCTGATGATTTAGGTGACCTACACACATTTTAAAAAAGATATGTCCAGCAACAACATGAAGACAGGGGCAGCATATAAGTCAATACCAGAAGCATTTATTGACTGATCTCAAAAGTGTTGGCTTACCAGGGTTGGTGGAGCCCTCAGTTTCATCTTTGCCTCGCAAAGCTAACTCAAACACTCCGCAAAACTTCACACACTGGATTAGCCGGCTGAGGATGTGGCGGTTCTTGCTAATGTCGTAGTAAATATATTTGTTATAGTGAATATGGAATATGATATGTTGAGTAAAATGTTGTGCTAAGATCTATTTAGGTCAGGAGCTGGTTATAAGTTATGTTCCTATCCAATAACAATGGACAAAAGGGTCCTATCTTGTCAGCCTTGTCAGTTTCAGTTCTCCAGTAAACTTGTGATTATCAACACTAACCTCATCGTTGTGGCGGCGGACAGCTAGCCTGTATCCCTCATCCAGTTGAGTGGGAATGTTCACTCTCCCCAAAGCAGACAATCTCAAACAGATATCCATGTGGGTCTTTGACAGCTCATGTTTCTTAATCTTTCCTGAAAGATGGTGCATGTCCGTTACACACCAGTCGCTGTCCAAGCGGTGCTGTCTGCCGTGCCGCCTTCAGGGTGAAAGAGTAAGCAGGGGGTAGCAGAAGACTGCATTAGCTACATCGCAGCCTGCTAGCCAGGTTTTTGTTCGTACCAATTTTTGGAAAATCCTCGGGTGTAGGACTTCCCCCCTTTAGTAGAAACCTGTTGAATTATTAAATTTGGTCTGGGAGGTCCTAATTGTTTCGTTGCCAATTTATCTTGATTTGTTCGCCGACAAAAAGTAACTTATTTCAAAGAGACAATCGAGTTGCACTGAACGCTATAGCCATCTTGATAGTAGTACGTGAATTGATTGATGAGGCTACCCGCTCTTTTCTTAGTTACGTTCATGGTTACGTTACGTATGACGAAAGCGCGTAAGTGCAAGCCCTCAGAAACCCATAGAGATTGTATTGAAAGCTCTGATATTTGAAAAAAATAGATTTTACATGGGAGTCTATGACAGACTTCTGGGCGATTTTCAACCTGACTGAAATCGCCCCAAAAGGGGGGGGGGGGCCATTTGAAGCACGACTTTAGCCTGATTGGACATTTAGTGGCACTGTGGCAGATCAGACGTCTAGATTACAACACTGATAACTACTGTTGCCGTGATATAATTGATTAGAAAAAAAATCCCTTCCTTTTCCCGTTTGGCAGTGCGTCGCCCATATCGCCCTATTGAACACACCGCCCCTGCCCCCCCCTAAAAAATTATTGGGGGTGCCTCTCGTCCGTCCGACGATGGCACTGCTGACGCCGCTGCTCCTCTCCTGCCTGGGTCTCCCCCTTCATAGCCCTCCGGTACCGGACGGCCTCCTCCTCGGTAATCTGCCCCCAACCGAGGAGGACATCCACCAGCGTCACCTCCTGCGTGTGTTCCTGGACACGCTGCTTGGTCGTTGTATGGTGGGTTTTTCTGTCACGATCGTTGACACATGAGGAGGACCAAGGCGCAGCGTGTGAAACAAACATGACTTTATTTAATTAAAGTATCAAACAAAACACGACTCGTGAAGTCCACGGTTAACAATACCGACACGGAACAAAAACCCACAACACCCAAGGGAAAACATACAGTTTAAATATGGCTCCCAATCAGAGACAACCCACAACAGCTGACACTCGTTGCCTCTGATTGGGAGCCACTCTGGCCAACATAGACATAGAACAACTTAGAATACCCAACATAGAAAATGAACACATAGAATGAACACACCCTGGCTCAACATATAGAGTCCCAGAGCCAGGGTGTGACAAGACTAAATGATCAGCTGTAGATCCTCTCCAGTAGGAGGTGCTGCCCAGCCTATTGATTAAGAAAAAAATATGGATATAATGTTGAATTTATGACGTTGTTTCAAAGGTACAAATTCAACACATTTTATAAAAGGTTTGTCTATGTTGGATATTGGTTACAATGATGACATAATCCTGAGGTTGAAATTTCATCTTGAAAAAAAAAGTTGATGACTTTTTTCAAATCCAATGTATTTTCCATGTAGATTCAACGTCAGAATACATTGACAAATTACGTTGAAACAACTCTGATTCAACCAGTTTGTTCCCAGTGGGCTCCTTTGTACAGTAGCTGTGTGTTTCCCTACTGACCTCCCCAGCAGTTGGTTCAGTCCATATTAAAGGAACTACATCTCAATCTGCAGTTAGTTGATAATCTCCCCCTTCACTGACTTCCTCATTAGCTTGTTCTCTCCCTAGCTTCCTAGCTCTCTCTCTCTTCCCCTCGATTACACAATCTCTCCTTGATGAAGCAGGGCGTAAAATTTTAATGCAAAGGGATCAGCCGCGGATCGAACACACAACACAACAATAATTAATCCTTACAGCAGCACACTGCCCGCAAACCCTCCCCCTCCCTCTCCTCCTCTCTCTCGCCCTCCCTCACTCTCCCTCTTTTCCCAGAATGCACTAGTGTCGGAGCAAGCTAAGCTGCGCTATAAAAAGGAGGAGGAGGGAGAGGGAGGGCCGCCGTGCAGCAGGGACACTGCTCAGACACACACAGGATACAGGGACAGTCACACTGGTGGACAGAGCCGCACCGTTACAGAGAGGTCAGTACAGACAGCCACACAATGGAAGCCGCGCAGAGGAAGAGAGAGCATAAGAAGTGTGGCTTGGGGGCTAATTGTGCTGCAGGAACACAGAGAGAGGCTTGTGAGGGAATAGTTGGCAGGGCTGCTTGACAGGCTGGAGAGAGAGAGAAAGAGAGAGGCACTGTGCAGTGGCGCCTGACGTTAGCTGTAACTGCTTCTCTGATGCAATGCATTTAGAGGCTATGGAAGGCTGACAGCCAAAGGAAGCGTGTGTCATTCTATGTGCCATCCACCATGGCTGTGAATGGCCTAGACCATTGCACAGTATTTATAAATCTCAGTGACTGACAAGAGCATGCCTAGGCTGCATGCACAGAAGGAGATAAAAAGAACAGGCTTGGCTGTATTTTGTGTCATTCATCTTTTATGATCCATAGCAGAAACAAGATTTGATTGAGCTGTCATGAAGTTCATCTGGAATTTCCTACATGCTCGTCCTGTTGCTCCTTCCCACCCACCGGCTGTCATGTTATTTTTGCATTCAGACATAGGCTTACTTTATTTGCAGTATGCCTCTATTTAAAGCATGTTGCATTGACACGGGCTGCTGCATGCCTTTTCATGCTATTGATTCTTCTCAGTTAATGGTGCAGGTCCAAAACAGCGAAGCCCTACAGCCTGGAACTCACACACACACACACACACACACACACACACACACACACACACACACACACACACACACACACACACACACACACACACACACACACACACACACACCACAAAGCTACAGTAGACCTCTCTCTCTCTCTCTCTCTCTCTCTCTCTCTCTCTCTCTCTCCCCCTCTCCCTTTCCCTCTCCCTCTCAAGACTACAGAATATCATAACTCAGACTGGGCTGATGATGTCAAAGAGTTCCACTGCTTTCCCTTAACGGGATATCACCACTATTAAAGGAGCAGTACCACAGGAGTACCACATACAATACAGTACATCACTTGCTTTGCATAACAGCGAGATGGGGAACACTGCAGTTGTAATGACGGATTATGTGCTTATTGCTAAATACTCTACGCTACACTTCCATTGCCTTTACTAGCTGCAAGTGCAATCCAGCCTTCCATGTGCTTTACACATGCTTATACATGGTTTCTGGGAATGGTTGACATGGTATCTGGGAACAACTGCAGGGGGGACTGACAGGGTATTTTTATTGCTGGGGAAAGAGAGAGGTGCATCGGATAGCCACAGGCTTGAGGTAGGGGCGAGTGGGTTCGCAGTTGCTTCTTGGTGCAGGTTTTACGCAAGTGGCTTACATGAGGAAACTGAATGGGTTGATTCTGACACATTCAAGTTGACCTTGGTGCTGAAACGTTACCGTGTCTGTTGAATCATGTTGTATTCATACATTGCTGGAAAGCAGTGCAATATTTTGTGTGTGTGCTTCTTTCGTGCGTTATTGATGTCCTGTATCATGAAGAAAGGAACGTGTTTTTGGATGGGAGCTAACAGACATTGAAACAGGCAACCCTGCCTCAATAATGACAGAGGATAGGCCACAGAGATGGCATTGTCATCGGAACATAAAGTTCTATTTTACACAGCTAACATGTGTAAAAAATGGTTTTACAGTCAACGTAAAGGTCAATGTAAGTGGTCAACATAGTGCAGTGTAACACAATATAGCACACATGTTACGCCTCATGTAAAATCAATCATACTTCATAACGGTAACCCCAGCTGCCTTGGAAGTGCCTGGTCCTCCCCTGATTGGAGGCGGTGAGTGTTTGGCATTCCAAGTAGGCTGGAGACCCTGATGAGGGCACCATAATAGGCCAGGATGGGAGTCCCAAAAGGGCACAGCACTGACTCAGATGCTTGGGTGACATTTACAAAGACCACAGGGTCAACAGCCCCTACATAAAACCTGCCACCCTGGACCTGGACTACTGAGCTTGCAGAAAAAGGAAGATAGAGTAGGGTAACAGGATTGTGAAGACATTCAGTGAAACTCTACCACTTCTTACATTTCTCCTCTGTGAGTGGGGTGGAATAATTTTATCAAGCACACATACACCAGACAGTGTGCAAACAATATGGCCACTATATTGAAACACTTTTCCATGGGTGAAAATTCTACTTGAACCTGTCTGTGGAACAGGGCTGAGCTGCGACTGTTTTCTGGTGCATTATAAATAAATCACAAAGCAAATGAAAGGACATCTATGCTTAGTGCTACTAGTCACCTGCCTACCCATGTATTTGGCAGTGTCACTGCACAATTAATCATAGGATATTTTAAACCAGAAACACCTCCTAGTGTGTGTTGTTGGTAACCTGTAAGTTTATGCACTGAAAACTATTACCATGACACGGGCAGACATGCAACCATTATTCTATTCAGTCCTTAATTATCCTGAATATCCTGTTTTCTCCATGGAGTTCAACTCAGGATACTCAAACCCACAACAGGTAACCAAGTAACCAAATAAACCTTGATTATGTGGGTTTGAGTATTCTGAGTTGAACTCCATGGAGAAAACAGGATATTCATGTTCATTAGGGACTGAATAGAATAATGGTTGCATGTTTGACCGTGTCATGGTAAAAGTTTTCAGTGCATAAACCTACAGGTTATGAAAAAATACGATAGTATACTATGGTATAAATACTGTAGTATTACTATATTTATATACTATAGTATTCACTGTAGTGTTTTGCAAAATTTACTGTAGTATTAAGTGTAGTATTTACTGAAGTCTTTTTGTGACATGACTGTAGTATACTGTAATGTTTACTATAGTGTTTTTGTTTTGTTATCTTTGACATAGAAGTGGCGGCTTTCTCCTTGAGGAAACCTACTGGACAAATACTAAACTAGCAACATTTTCCATAACCTGTAGGTGGGACTGAAGTCTGCTCAGATAGTTCAGCGCTTCTGCTCTTCTCTATAACCTGTAGGCAACACAATATGGTCTGTAATTGGCATGTAGGTTTCTCATTCATGGGTGGAATAAATTGGGATACGGGGGAAGGAAATGGGTGGGGTATATGCAAATGTAATACCGCAGTATTACTATTGTTACAAAACTGTAGTGTTTTTGCAGACACTGTAATGTTTTTGCAGATAATACTTTGTTATTTACTATAGTATTCTACAGTGTACTACACAATTCTATAGTAAGTAAGGTCAGATCCTCATATCCCAAGACACACTGAAGTTTTCACTTATCCCTCAACAACTGATTGAAGAACACCCTCCCTACCACCACCTTTGTTTCAGCCAGTAATGACTGATTCATGGTCAGCTCGTGTCAGACTTTTTCACTTATCCCACAACAACTGATACAGGATCAGCTCTCCATATCTCCTATCTTACCTTAGCTATGAAGAGACCAGGACCAGTTAAAACATGTCTCTCTACCTGTTTAACCAGTTGTTTCAGGCATATTCAAAATAACCACATGGCTTCAAATCAAATCAAATGTTATTTGTTACATGCTTCGTTAACAACAGGTGTAGACTAACAGTGAAATGTTTACCTACCGGACTTTTCCAACAATGCAAAGTTAAAGATAAAGATAGAAAAATATAATAAAATAATGGGTCACAAGATCCAGGCATGCAGCCACTTGAGGTGAGAGATTTGTTTACACATGCCATCCTGACACACCCAGAAATGATTCCCCTCCTCTGGCTCTTAGGAGGGCCTGAAGAGAGAGACAAAACGCACAGCGAACAGGAAGGCTGTCTTCTTATTTCGGAATATTTATTAATATTTACTGCAATCAGAAATATTCAGATTCCATTCCGTCATACAGTATTTGCACAGTGACACTGATGGTGCTATGCTCTGGTCTTGATTTTGTTTGGGGTGTAAAGGAACATCAGATTCAGCCATCATTTCTGGTTGAGGAGTGTAACCAGCTGCTGAGTGATCAGATACTGTAATGTTACTGTCATTTATTCTGTGCCAACTTCTGTGGCAGATGGTAATGCAGCTGTACTTTATACTGGAATCCTGAGTAACGCTTCTGACTTAACAATCCTCTGCCTGAGGGCTCTTGGTCTGGTATGGTTTTGTTAGTCTGTCAGATGTAGAGCTGTCAGTGCTACCCACAGCACTGAGATGTTGATGCATGTGTTGATGCTGCGTTCTAATGATTCCCTTCTGTGGACTGGGTTTATTATACCTAAGTCAAGTTACATTCAAATTACATAATATACAAATGGTAGTGTGTTTCAACTGCAAAATACTTGGTCATTCAGAGATGTATGGAGACCTTATATAGACAGGTGTGTGCCTTTCCAAATAATGTCCAATTAATTGAATTTACCACAGTTGGACTCCAGTCAAGTTGTAGAAACATCTCAAGAATGATCAATGGAAACAGGATGTACCTGAGCTCAATTTCGAGTCTTATTGCAAAGGGTCTGAATACTTATGTAAATAAGGTATTTCTGTTTTTTATTTTTAATACCTTTGCAAACATTTCTTAAAACCTTTTTTCGCTTTGTTATTATGGGGTATTGTGTGTAGATTGATGAGGAAAAACATTTATTTAATCAATTTTGAATAAGGCTGTAACGTAACAAAAATGTGGAAAAAGTCAAGGGGTCTGAATACTTTCCAAATGCACTGTACATTACAAGAAAGTAGCAATTTCAGGCGGAAGTGGCTATTCTCACTTAAACATTTCCTCTTTTGCTTGGACATCAACTGTCTTAATGTCAAAACTGAGAAAGAGTATAGGCTTTACTACAATATAATGAATGTGAATGTATTCAGATTAGATTAGGTCATTCGCATACAGAGATAAGTAAGTATGCGAAGATAAACTACTGACCGATATTTCCATCTTTGGTTCTCTTTGAAATGCTATGGGTGACTATTTTGAATAGGAAATGGGACTGTAACCAAAATATTTGCATGGAGTCAAAAGTGATACTAGCTCTGAATGTACAAGCTAACGTCTGTATTCTCTCTCTTCTAATTCAGTTAAAAGGAATAACCCTTACATAACAGATCACGATGGCAGGTAATTATGAAAAATTATATTATGTTGGTCCCCCTTTTACGTAAGACTGTTTTCATGGGAGAAGTGCTTGTGTGTCCTAAGTGTATGCTTAGGCTATTGTGACCTCTTCTGGTTGTTTTTGATGTTGCAACAGCTGAAAGGAACATACTGTACCTTCACGGTCAACACGACAGTCATGGGAAAATAGTTTATATGAGTTTGTAGCTATACATTCTATTTTTGTTTATTATTCGATGAGGGCACATTCAAAGTGAAATGGATTTCTTAGCTACTTCTTAGCTACTACTTATCAGTGACTGATACATGTATTCCATTGAGAGATAGATTTGCACTGCTTGTGCTTGACTCTGATCCAATCCAGATGTAAAAATCTCAAAGACTACTAGAAGGTACTTTTGGATTCCCTAGTGACTCAAACACTGCATTTCCTCATGTGGAATCATGTAGACTAACTCAGACCATTATGCATAAACATCCCAAATTGCTACCAAATGTGTGTGACTACAGTGAATTTGGATAATTTACCTCAGAATTCTAGCTAGGGGCCATCTTCTATGTGGTCACAAAGCATTGTGGTTGGTTATAGTTGCCAAGGTAACTCCATTGTATATAAGTCCAAGTAGCCAGAGTAGAGCATGGCATGCTAGCTCCAGTGCAGTGCAGTGAGGTTCTGTGTCAAGATGGGTTGCTCAGCCAGCTGCTCTGGACGAATTGTCCGTTCTGAGGATGGTTTGTTACACTGCCAAATGTCTTTTAAATGGAACTTTGTTTACTCTTACTAAGCTGCAGGGTTAATCAGTAGCCTAATCATCTGAAGTTGTTTCTAGAACTACCAAGACTCACGTTGTTCTGTTGTCTCTGTTCCTTCTAGACAAAATCAAGGACGCCAAGATCATCTTTGTTGTGGGTGAGTGAAATACATTTTGCCAATAATTGTGTGAAACCCCACACAAAATCAAAATCAACACCATCTACAGTTGAAGTCAGAAGTTTACATACACTTAGGTTGGAGTCATTAAAACTTGTTTTTCAACCACTCCACACATTTCTTGTTAACAAACTATAGTTTTGGCAAGTCGGTTAGGACATCTACTTTGTGCATGACACAAGTAATTTTTCCAACAATTGTTTACAGACAGATTATTTCACTTATAATTCACTGTATCACAATTCCAGTGGGTCAGAAGTTTACATACACTAAGTTGACTGTGCCTTTTAAACAGCTTGGAAAATTCCAGAAAATTATGTCATGGCTTTGGAAGCTTCTAATAGGCAAATGGACATATTTTGAGTCAATTGGAGGTGTACCTGTGAACGTATTTCAAGTCCTACCTTCAAACTCAGTGCCTCTTTGCTTGACATCATGGGAAAATCTAAAGAAATCAGCCAAGACCTCAGAAAAACAATTGTAGACCTCCACAAGTCTGGTTCATCCTTGGGAGCAATTTCCAAACGCCTGAAGGTACCACGTTCATCTGTACAAACAATAGTACGCAAGTATAAACACCATGGGACCACGCAGCCATCATACCGCTCAGGAAGGAGACGCGTTCTGTCTCCTAGAGATTAACGTATTTTGGTGCGAAAAGTGCAAATCAATCCCAGAACAACAGCAAAGGACATGAAGATGCTGGAAGAAACAGGTACAAAAGTATCTACATCCACAGTAAAACAAGTCCTATATTGACATAACCTGAAAGGCCGCTCAGCAAAGAAGAAGCCACTGCTCCAAAACCGCCATAAAAAAGCCAGACTACGTTTTGCAACTGCACATGGGGACAAAGATCGTACATTTTGGAGAAATGTCCTCTGGTCTGATGAAACAAAAATAGAACTGTTTGGCCATAATGACCATCGTTATGTTTGGAGGAAAAACGGGGTTGCTTGTAAGCCGAGAACACCATCCCAACCGTGAAGCACGGGGGTGGCAGCATCATGCTGTGGGGGTGCTTTGCTGCAGGAGGGACCGGTGTACTTCACAAAATAGATGGCATAATGATGAAGGAAAATTATGTGGATATATTGAAGCAACATCTCAAGACATCAGTCAGGAAGTTAAAGCTTGGTGGCAAATGGGTCTTCCAAATGGACAATGACCCCAAGCATACTTCCAAAGTTGTGGCAAAATGGCTTAAGGACAACAAAGCCAAGGTATTGGAGTGGCCATCACAAAGCCCTGACCTCATTCCTATAGAAAATTTGTGGGCAGAAATGAAAAAACGTGTGCGAGCAAGGAGGCCAGCTAACCTGACTCAGTTACACCAGCTCTGTCAGGAGGAATGGGCCAGAATTCACCCAACTTATTGTGGGAAGCTTGTGGAAGGCTACCCGAAACGTTTGACCCAAGTGAAACAATTTAAAGGCAATGCTACCAAATACTAATTGAGTGTAAGTAAACTTCTGACCCACTGGGAATGTGATGAAAGAAATAAAATCTTAAATAAATCATTCTCTCCACTATTATTCTGACATTTCACATTCTTAAAATAAAGTGGTGATCCTAACTGACCGAAGACAGGGAGTTTTTACTCGGATAAAATGTCAGGAATTGTGAAAAACTGAGTTTAAATGTATTTGGCTAAGGTGTATGTAAACTTCCGACTTCAACTGTAAATGCCTGATATTAGATGTGAAGACAACACTTATTTTGAAAGAATGCCCAAAAGTATACAGTAAATATATACAACAGCCCTGTGTCATACACTTCCAACCACCACTAAGGTTATGGCTAGATAGAATTCACCAACCGACCAACCACCACTAAGGTTATGGCTAGATGGGATTCACCTGTCCTTTTTGTATGTGTCTCCAAGGCGGGCCTGGCTCTGGCAAGGGCACCCAGTGTGAGAAGGTGGTGGCCAAGTATGGCTACACCCACCTGTCCTCCGGGGACCTGCTGCGTGCTGAGGTGGCATCCGGCTCAGAGAGGGGCAAGACCCTCCAGGCCATCATGCAGAAAGGAGAGCTCGTACCCCTGGTGAGTGGCTGCATGGGACAGCTTTTACAGTCATATCCAGAAAGCAGTTACTATGTAACAGCACGTCAATTAAATGTTGTTCTTACAGCAATTATAGTCTAACTACACAGATTTATGGTATAAGGTATAACCATTTGTGCTGAATTCCTTGCAATAAGTACCAATAAATCAGGTAAATACCAATTGTAATAGGGGTGTTATTGTGTTCATAAGTTACTTTGTCATTTTTCAACACAGAAGTAAAACTGTTCAAACATATTTCTATGAGGGTGAGTGTGTTTCATGTCAATAAATAGTACATGTGCTTCCCTCCTATAGGACACAGTCTTGGACATGATCAAGGATGCCATGATCGCTAAGGCTGACGTGTCCAAGGGCTTCCTCATTGATGGCTACCCCCGTGAGGTCAAACAGGGTGAGGAGTTCGAGAAGAAGGTAAGAGGAGACAGGAACATGGATTCACATTTAGAAAATCATTACTGTTCCCAGGCAGAGGCCAGTCTGAGGCCACCCCTCCCACGTGCCTTCTCAAAAATGTGTTATGGGATTTATAGTAAAGACATGTAATTTAACTGTAAAAATGTATTACCTTTTAATGTGCCATGAACACAACTAGTCATGATGTTTTCATCTGATTGTCAAACAAATCACTTAAAAAAAATAGGTTACATTAGTACGTTCATCCAAAATAATTCCAGCATGCGAACAGTGCACTGTGCACCTGCCAACTGTCCTTCAATTCACAAGTGGCTCACCGGAGAAGGCATTCGAGCGAGTGAAACAGTGCCCCTCTGTCTTACTATATGTAGCCCATGTATCTGATGTTGTCTGGCCAAAAAGAGTATGACATGCCATATTATTTTGGGCCAGAGAGCATGAGATACATGAGCTACACATACATGTCCTCTGCATCGACGACGATGGCAGTATTATCAGCAGCCCCTGTCTTTTTACCAAAGAAATGCATATTGTATCTCCCTAAGCTAACATATGGAATTGTTTTAAGATGGTCATACCAAGGATAATTTAGCTATTTGATTTTGAATTTTGAGACCCCTGTAGGTATAACTTTTTTTCATTACAAAATGATTTGATGAAATATCGAATTTGGCTTTACTGCTATTAGCCGATAAAAAACGCATTTAGTAACAAATTCATAAATGGAAAAACAGCCAAAAATCAATCAAAAGGAAGTATGTTTTGAAGTGTCTGTCCTATATCTGAGAGAAATAAGCTAAAAAAAGAAGAAGAATTTATAATAGAATTACCCGTATACATTTGACGTGGAAATGCCGTATAAAATTCACTCCCATAACATTTTCAGCCCATTACCGGGTTACCTTCAAATGAGTCTTGTGAAACTTCAGAGAGCAAAACAGAGAACAGATGTTAGAGATGTTTTCATGAGAAGATCAATTTTCGGGATGTCTCCTCGTCTGACAAACACCACAGATGTTGAAGGCAAACATTGGCGGATGCGGTGGATGAGATGCAGCCCATACAAAACAGATATCTCTAGCTTAAACAGACGGATTGTGATGGGGATTTTTTAAATTATTTATTTATTATGCTTCAAGCATTTAAATGTATTTTTTTATACCCATCTCATGAGGCCCCTTGATGACGTGAGGCCTGAGGCAATTGCCTCGTCTGCCTAATGGTGTCTGCCAGTGACTGTTTCATCGCTGGGCAATTCGGTTGCAGCACCATGAAAACACTTACATGGGTGATTCTACAGAAGTGGTGTACATTTCTGTCCCACCCCAAAATAACTATTTTAAAGAACAGTTATATACATCATGATATGTTTTAATTCAATCCAAGTCCATAACAAATATGTTTTAATTAATATAGTACAAAGTCATTGTTTATACACCTACAGTGGGGAAAAAAAGTATTAAGTCAGCCACCAATTGTGCAAGTTCTCCCACTTAAAAAGATGAGAGAGGCCTGTAATTTTCATCATAGGTACATGTCAACTATGACAGACAAATTGAGAATTTTTTTCTCCAGAAAATCACATTGTAGGATTTTTTATGAATTTATTTGCAAATTATGGTGGAAAATAAGTATTTGGTCACCTACAAACAAGCAAGATTTCTGGCTCTAACAGACCTGTAACTTCTTTCTTTAAGAGGCTCCTCTGTCCTCCACTCGTTACCTGTATTAATGGCACCTGTTTGAACTTGTTATCAGTATAAAAGACACCTGTCCACAACCTCAAACAGTCACACTCCAAACTCCACTATGGCCAAGACCAAAGAGCTGTCAAAGGACACCTGAATCAAAATTGTAGACCTGCACCAGGCTGGGAAGACTGAATCTGCAATAGGTAAGCAGCTTGGTTTGAATAAATCAACTGTGGGAGCAATTATTAGGAAATGGAAGACATACAAGACCACTGATAATCTCCCTCGATCTGGGGCTCCACGCAAAATCTCACCCCGTGGGGTCAAAATGATCACAAGAACGGTGAGCAAAAATCCCAGATCCACACGGGGGGACCTAGTGAATTACCTGCAGAGAGCTGGGACCAAAGTAACAAAGCCTACCATCAGTAACACACTACGCCACCAGGGACTCAAATCCTGCAGTGCCAGACGTGTCCCCCTGCTTAAGCCAGTACATGTCCAGGCCCGTCTGAAGTTTGCTAGAGTGCATTTGGATGATCCAGAAGAGGATTGGGAGAATGTCATATGGTCAGATGAAACCAAAATAGAACTTTTTGGTAAAAACTCAACTCGTCGTGTTTGGAGGACAAAGAATGCTGAGTTGCATCCAAAGAACACCATACCTACTGTGAAGCATGGGGGTGGAAACATCATGCTTTGGGGCTGTTTTTCTGCAAAGGGACCAGGACGACTGATCCGTGTAAAGGAAAGAATGAATGGGGCCATGTATCGTGAGATTTTGAGTGAAAATCTCCATCCATCAGCAAGGGCATTGAAACGTGGCTGGGTCTTTCAGCATGACAATGATCCCAAACATACCGCCCGGGCAACGAAGGAGTGGCTTCGTAAGAAGCATTTCAAGGTCCTGGAGTGGCCTAGCCAGTCTCCAGATCTCAACCCCATAGAACATCTTTGGAGGGAGTTGAAAGTCTGTGTTGCCCAGCGACAGCCCCAAAACATCACTGCTCTAGAGGAGATCTGCATGGAGGAATGGGCCAAAATAACAGCAACAGTGTGTGAAAACCTTGTGAAGACTTACAGAAAACGTTTGACCTGTGTCATTGCCAACAAAGGGTATATAACAAAGTATTGAGAAACTTTTGTTATTGACCAAATACGTATTTTCCACCATAATTTGCAAATAAATTCATTAAAAATCCTACAATGTGATTTTCTGAATCTTTTTCTCTCATTTTGTCTGTCATAGTTGACGTGTACCTATGATGAAAATTACAGGCCTCTCTCATCTTTTTAAGTGGGAGAACTTGCACAATTGGTGGCTGACTAAATACTTTTTTCCCCCACTGTATTTCTATTGAGAGGTGGCTGTCCCAAACCCTGATTCCTAAACTTCATGTTTGAATATAAAGCAATTCATGATTTTTGTATATTTTTGTACACTTATTTAAATAGAACATCTTGAGTTGTTCTATTACTACATTGAAAGATACTGATCTAATTATTAGTTTTGTTTATTTTTAAATATCTTTCTCTGAAAAATGCTGTCCCCACTTTTGATGTCACTACATCCATTAAGACCTAAACCTGGAGTTGTACATAAAGGGTGTGACCATTGAAAAAGTTAAACTGCTAGGTATAACATTGGATGGTCAGTTATCATGGTCAAGTCATATTGACAAAGTTGTTGTGAAGATGGGGAAGGGTATGTCTGTCATAAAAAGCTGTTCTGCGTTTTTGACACAAACATCAACTGTACTATTTGTTAAGGCTCTGGTCTTGTCCCATCTTGATTACTGTCCGGTAATATGGTCAAGTGCAGCAAAGAAAGACCTAGCAAAGCTGCAGCTGGCTCAAAACAGAGCAGCACGCCTTGACCTTAATTGCACATACAGAACTAACATCAACAATATGTATGCCAGTCTTTCCTGGTTGAGGGTTGACGAGAGATTAACTTCTTCTCTTGTAGTTTTTATGAGAAATATTACTGTGACGAAAATTCCAGATTGTCTGCAGAATCAAATAACATTCAGCTCAGACACCCATACATACCCCACAAGACATGCCAACGGGGGTCTCTTCACAGTCCCCAAGTCCAAAACGAATTCACGGCAACGCACAGTTTTATATAGAGCCATGATCGCATGGAACTCCCTTCCCTAAAAAACTGATTAAAAGACATCTCATGGAACGGCGGGGACTGTAAGGGGACACACACAGAAACACACCCACACACAGACACACTCTAACACATACATACTTTTTTAGTTGTATTGTTTGTGTAATTTTTTGTTGCATTGTTTGTATTTTGTTGTATTTTATATTTGTGTGACTCTCCTTGTCTGTCAGTGTATGTGTTTTGTAACTTGTCATGTTTTGTGCTTTTTTTGTGGACCCCAGGAAGAGTAGCTGCTGCTTCTGCAAAAGCTAATGGGGATCCAAATAAACAAACTACCGAATCACACACTTTAAAAGACTGTAGAATGAATGTGCCTTAAGCCATACCCCTACAAATATCACCAGGTGATGGGATTGCACCCCTCTCCACTATGGCCACATGGTGAGTAGTCTGTCTGCAAACATTTTGGAGAAAAAATGAGTGAGCAAGTTGGTAAATCTTAATGTATTTTTAAGAAGTGTTACTACCGAACATCCAATACATCAAGAAATATGTAAACTTATGGTTTTGGGACTAAAATATATGTTTTCTGGGATGTCCACATGAAAGATAGCCAGCCATATGTAAACAAAGCCGATTTTTTAAAAGTCCAAAATGAGTCACAATTGTCCAAACCGAAACGGTCACAACCAAAACAATAGAGATAAATAGAGGTCTCATCTTTGTATCTGTGCCATTATGGAGTCTGTGACTGCACCGGCAGGGCCATTGAGACTATCTCCAATCTAAAGTTGCATGTGCCATGCTCTACCAACTGAGCTACAGAGGACCACCATGTGGGTAGTGGACAAGTGCACACTTCAGGAAAAAGTGTAGAATATTGAAATGTATAGCCAGCAGGGGGGGGGGGGGGGGGGGGGGGGGGGCTCCAATCCAATCCAATCCTATTTGGCCAAAACATAGACGTCTATAATGTGCTATACTGTACTGAACTGTACTCTACTGTGCTCTATTATACTGTACTGTAACCTACTCTACTATACTGTACCCTACTGTACTGTACTCTACTCAAGTTTACTCTACTTGAGTTTCTAACAATTGAAGAAAGGGCCTTGGACTCTTGATCTAGTGGTCTTGGTCTTGAGACCACTCAAGACCACATACATTAATTAGATCTTTAACTTGTCATGGTCTCAACTCACTGGGTCTGGGTCTTGGGACCAATGTCATAGTATAAATCTTGGTCTTGGCTCCTGGATATTACCTTAGTCTTTGATTTACAAACCATAGGCAACCCAATTTGAAAAAATACAATGCTCTCTGATCATTGGCTGATCACTCTCAAACCATAGGAATCCCCACCCAGTTGACTACTTTTAAATGGTGGAAGCCCTCAAGGGTAATGTCTATACCAAAACAAGTTACTTCCATCTAGAGTCCTCTACCTCTATGACTAATACTTGACACAGAAACGCCTGGTATTTTACCAAAATAAAGACATTTTACAGAGAACAATAGAGATGATATTTCTCTAAATAAAATGTAAAGGTTTTGAAAATCAGGCTAAATATCATGTTTTTACTATTTTGTTAATTTAGTATGCAAATACAATTTCGAAAATGAATCTGTAATTGAAGGTTAATCAAAAATTATCACTACTATGCATGGTTCTCCCTTTATAGAAACTTTTTCCACTATGTTTCAGTAGTGACAAATTTAGTGAGGTGGTAAGGAATTCAGGTAAATATTTCAGATATGCAATACAAACAAAGTGTGTGAATAGTATATATGTCTACCTGACATGTGTGCTGGAAGTTTGGGAGAAACAGGATACAAATGTGATTTTTTTCCCAACCCCCAATTTACACCAGTTCTGTAGAACAACCCATATATGCACTTATGAGGTGTCCTGTCCTTTCAAAAATCACCAATAGCTCAATATCCCTCAATTTCCCATAGTGTTTCTCTCAATAAATATTTTTCTTTGGCCCATCACCTCCCACTTAAGAGGACTATATAATTTCAAAAACCTTCTAACAGTTGTCCTCACCATTATGTTTGTCTTCTCACAGATAGGAGCCCCCTGCCTGCTGCTGTACATTGATGCCAAGGGTGAGACCATGGTCAAGAGGCTGATGAAGCGTGGTGAGACCAGTGGCCGAGCTGACGACAATGAGGAGACCATTAAGAAGCGCCTGGACCTGTACTACAAAGCCACCGAGCCAGTCATCGCCTTCTACTCCAGCCGCGGCATCGTCAGGAAGGTGAGACTGGAACTACAAGCTATAGGCTATTGTAATGAGATAAAAGATAGAGGAAGTTTGTCATGTATGAGAGTATGTCATAGCACAGTGGAATAAAAACATTTCAGTTTTATTTTTATTTTTAAATGGCACGTAAAAAATGACACATTGTGACAATACACTCAAGTGTCTCATCTCACATCTCTCTGAAAGCTATAACACTCTCTCACTCAGAAAATTCTCTTCACTTTACAACGGTGACGCCACCCTCATTGCAATCTCATTTCATGCCTCTCTTTCTCTCATTCTCCTCAGATTGACTCCGAACTGCCTGTGGATGAAGTCTTCGGACACGTTGCCAAAGCTATCGATGGCCTGAAGTAAAAAGCAAACATGCCTGGATATAAACGTTGTTTTTGATTCGTTTTTTCTAAATGTCTATCTTATGCCGAAAAAAACAACAATCTGCTGAGCCACCTTGGTTATAATGAAAGGCCATTAAAGAACAGTGATGCCTTAATTCAACACTGTACTCCTCCTCCAGCAATAATCTCTTGTTACAGTTCACCAACCACAACAGACACCCATATACAGCCACATTTACAAGAATGTCATAACTTCCTGAGAGTCTACTGTTCACTTCCTGTTTGTCTGCCATGTCTTGTCCACACTTCCTGTACAGAATGTCTACGTGTGTATGTGTGTGTGTATGTCTGTATGTGTGTGTGTGTCTGTGTGTGGTTTTCTAAAAACCATACATGTTCCTCTGTCTCATTAAAACATCACCTTCAAACCCTGACCAAACAACTGCATATGAATTTAATATCTGACAGAAGAGACCTTCTCAATGGGATAAATAATAGGTTGATGCAATCTCACAGAATAGCACACACACACACAATGCACACACCCTTACGGTTGGTGCTGATCTCAGCTCTATGTAATTACAAGAGGGAGCTGTCAACACTTCGCCTGACCTTACATGTACAATGCCTTCCTGGGGTGGGCTCGGCTGCACTCTCTATGCTCATGTGCCGCCATATAGGCACTGGAGTATATGGGAAAGCATGGAGACTAGACTCCTTTATGCCTGGTGCTAAATGCCATGCAGTGACAGACATGGCAGCAGCAGCAGGCCATATCCATCATTCAGACATTCAGGATATAGTATAGTTCTCCCACAGCAGGAATAAAGTACAATAGTAACCAACAGTTGTAAAAGAAAATAGAGTATGTTCATAGTTATTCCACTGTCTAACACCTCATGATATGTCTCATTTCATCACATAACAGATCTGCTGTATCTTGAGGGAATCATATTTGAGTCAGAAAAGGATATTCATATGATAGGTAAGATATACAAAACCTTGCAGAGAGCACATCCAACTGACAATATTTAGAAAAATATATAAACTATTGGAACCAAGACTTAAAAAGAACTGATATCGGCACGAGATGGAGGGAATGTTGGAACTTAACTAACACATTTACAGTGAATAAAATTGTACGCTTAATCCAGTATAAACTAATGTACGGAATATATTATACAAGAGACAAAATTCACAAATTCTACAGCACAACGGCAGAGGCATGTCTTAAGTGTAAAACTAACAATGATTCAATAATCCATGCATTCTGGGAACGATATAAAGTCCAAAAGTTATGGGCGGAGTTAGAAAGTTAGCTGTCAGAAGTATTACACTCTAAAAAGAAAAGGTTCCTGGAAGATCTTTTAGGGGTTCTTCAAATTGAAACTGTGGGGGAACCTCTATAAGTTATTTGAATAACCCTTTAAAAGGGATCTTCAAAGATCCCCCCTTTAATGGTTCCTCGAATAACCTTCTGGGGTTCATTCTTTACCCCCCCATTATTATTATTATTATTATTATTATTAATCAGCATAACAATAACAAGAATAACACAATATTTTAGTTGTCAATGTTTATTATGATTTTAGTGGCAAAGCAGAATTCAAAAATCTAAATATAAGGTAAACTCCTAGCAGAGCTCCAAGTTCAATCAGTATATCCTCTGGTGTGTTAATGTGTTGAAATCCTTCGTACCCATAGCCAGAATGATTTTGCAGTGCATGGTGATCGAACAGGTTTCCAGTTATATTCATCTGTGGTGTACACTCTAAAAAGAAAAGGTTCTTGGAGTATCCTTTAGGGGTTCTTCAAATTGAAACTGTGGGGGGACCCCTATAAGTTATTTGAAGAACCCTTTAAAAGGGTTTTTCAAAGAACCCCTTTTAATGGATCCTGGAAGAACCTTTTGAAGAACCTTTTGGGGTTCATTTTTGAACTACCTCCCCCCCTATTAATAATAATAACAATAATAATAATAATATACATAACAATAACAACAATAACACAATATTTTAGTTCTCACTGTTTATTATGATTTTAGTGGCAAAGCAGAATAAAAAAATAAAAATATGAGGTAAACTCCCAGCAGAGCCCCAAGTCCAATGTGTATATCCTCTGGCGTGTTGATGTTAATGTGTTGATATTCTCCGTATCCATAGCCAGAATGATTTTGCAGTGCCTGGTGATCGAACAGGTTTCCTGTTATATTCATCAGAGGTGTAGGGAGGGTGAAGTCTGTGAATCCCCAAAATAGTAATTACACAGATGATTAACAAAACATGCACATGACAGAATTCATTCCTTGGTTTTTGTGGAGAATGTGAATGAAAAAAATTGTTTTGATAATGGTTTTCATAAACATACCTTGTCCATAATGTAGAGGCCTATGGGATATTCATTGAAGAGGTAAGGGAGGAGGACGGTAAATGTGATCAGCATAACATACCAATACCAATTGACATACCTTTGTATGCCTCCTCGTCTGTATACCTGCAGACAAAGACACAAAAGTGAGGAGTTCAGTCATCTGCACCCAATACAGCTAGCCTTCAACATATTCTTATAGCCTACATAGTCTTACCTCTTTGTTGATTGATATCCATTGAATTGTGTCCATGTTCTGTTTTAGAAAGATTGGACAAAAATGAAAAGATAGATAGTATCATCATAAAACTATATACATTTAGATCATATAAGGGACAAACCTTACCTTAAATTGAGGAGATCTTGAAATGTTTCAGTTAAGTGCCTGCACCTTCTGTCCATTCAAATTGAAATGTTTCAGTTGGGCAGTTAGGATCCTGCAAGAACACCCACCAACTAAGGAGGTTCCTCGATGAACCCAACCTCCTATGGGGTTATTTGAAGAACCTTTTGGGGGCAATTTTCAGTGCCAAGAACCCTAAGGTTCTTCGAAGAACTTTGAGGATCTAAGAAGAACCCTTGTTGAACCCTTAATTTCTAGAGTGTAGGGAGGGTGAAGTCTGTGAATACAAAAATAATATTAACAAAACGTCCACACGACAGTATTCATACATTGTTTTTTGTGGTAAATGTGAATGAAAAAACTGTTCACTTTTGACAACGGTTTTCATACACATACCTTGTCCATAATGTAGAGACCTCTGGGATCTTCATTGAAGAGGTCAGGGAGGAGGAAGATGGCTGCTGTGACTGAGTCCTATAAGGTTTTAGAGAAACCATTAATAAAATTAGATGATAGCATAAAATTGTACACAGTGGTGGAAAAAGTACCCAATTGTCATACTTGAGTAAAAGTATAGATACCTTAATAGAAAGTTACTCAAGTAAAAGTGAAAGTCAGCCAGTAAAATACTACTTGAGTTAAAGTCTAAAAGTATTTGGTTTTAAATATACTTAAGTATCAAAAGTAAATGTAATTACTAAAATATACTTAAGTATCAAAAGTAGATGTATAAATCATTTAAAATTCCTTATATTAAGCAAAGCAGACGGCACCATTTTCTTGTTTTTAAATTTTTCGGATAGCCAGGGTCACACTCCAAGACTCAGACATTATTTACAAAAGATGCATTTGTGTTTAGTGAGTCTGCCAGACCAGAGGCAGTAGGGATGACCACGTTTTCTCTTGATAAGTGCGTGAATTTGGCTATTTTCCTGTCCTGCTAAGCATTCAAAATGTAACGAGTACTTTTGGTTGTCAGGGAAAATGTATGGATTAAAAGTAAAAGTAGTCAAAAATATAAATTGTAAAGTAAAGTACAGATACCCTGAAAAGCTACTTAAGCAGTAGTTTAAAATATTTTTACTGAAGTACTTTACACCACTGATTGTACATACCTTTGTGTGCCTCCTCGTTAGTATACCTGCAGACACGGAAACACACAAATAAGTGGGCAGTTCAGTCATCTGCGCCCAATAAAGCTATAGCCTTCAACATATTCTTCTTACCTCTTTGTTGACTGACATTCATTGAATTGTGTACATTTTCTGTTTTAGAAAGAATTTTAAAAGGGAGAAAGTTCCAAACTACACAGCCATTTGCACAAATATGAAAAAATAGATGATATCATCATAAAACAATATCAATTGAGATCATACATACCTTACCTTAAATTAAGGAGATCTTAAAAATGTTCAGTTAAGTGCCTGCACTTGCTTTTTTTTTCAAATTTCAAAGTTAGGTTCCTGCAAGAACCCCCAAGAACTAAGGAGATTCCTCGATAAACCCCACCTCCTATGGGGTTCTTGGAAGTTCAGTGCCTTGCAAAAATATTCATCCCCCTTGGCGTTTTTCCTATTTTGTTGCACTACAACCTGTAATTTAAATTGATTTTTATTTGCATTTCTTGTAATGGACATACACAAAATAGTCAAAATTGGTGAAGTGGAATGAAAAAAATAACTTGTTTACAAAAAATTCTAAAAAATAAATAACAGAAAAGTGGTGCGTGCATATGTATTCACCCCCTTTGCTATGAAGCCCCTAAATAAGATCTGGTGCAACCAATTACCTTCAGAAGTCACATAATTAGTTAGATTGCACACAGGTGGACTTTATTTAAGTGTCACATGATCTGTCACATGATCTCAGTAAATATACACCTGTTCTGAAAGGCCCCAGAGTCTGCAACACCACTAAACAAGGGGCACCACCAAGCAAGCGCCACCATGAAGACCAAGGAGCTCTCCAAACAGGTCAGGGACAAAGTTGTGGAGAAGTACAGATCAGGGTCGGGTTATAAAAAAATATCAGAAACTTTTAACATCCCACGGAGCACCATTAAATCCATTATTAAAAAATGGAAAGAATATGGCACCACAACAAACCTGCCAAGAGAGGGCCGCCCACCAAAACTCACGGACCAGGCAAGGAGGGCATTAATCAGAGAGGCAAAAAAGAGACCAAAGATAACCCTGAAGGAGCTGCAAAGCTCCACAGCGGAGAATGGAGTATCTGTCCATAGGACCACTTTAAGCAGTACACTCCACAGAGCTGGGCTTTATGGAAGAGTGGCCAGAAAAAAGTCATTGCTTAAGGAAAGAATAAGCAAACACATTTGGTGTTCGCCAAAAGGCATGTGGGAAACTTCCCAAACATATAGAAGAAGGTACTCTGGTCAGATGAGACTAAGATTAAGCTTTTTGGCCATCAAGGAAAACGCTATGTCTGGCGCAAACCCAACACCTCTCATCACCCCGAGAACACCATCCCCACAGTGAAGCATGGTGGTGGCAGCATCATGCTGTGGTGATGTTTTTCATCGGCAGGGACTGGGAAACTGGTCAGAATTGAAGGAATGATGGATGCCGCTAAATACAGGAAAATTCTTGAGGGAAACCTGTTTCAGTCTTCCAGTGATTTGAGACTGGGACGGAGGTTCGCCTTCCAGCAGGACAATGACTCTGAGCATACTGCTAAAGCAACACTTGAGTGGTTTAAGGGGAAACATTTAAATGTCTTGGAATGGCCTAGTCAAAGCCCAGACCTCTATCCAATTGAGAATCTGTGGTATGACTTAAAGATTGCTGTACACCAGCGGAACCCATCCAACTTGAGGGAGCTGGAGCTGATTTGCCTTGAAGAATGGGCAAAGGGGGGTGAAAACTTTCGCAAGCCACTGTACCTTTTGGGGGCATTTTTCAGTGCCAAGAACCCTAAGGTTCTTCAAAGAACTTTGAGGATCTTAGAAGACCCCTTGTTGAACCCGTAATTTTTAGAGTGTACAATGTACATTTATTTGTAATTCATCTGTCTGCATGTTTCAAGACATGGCATTTGAGGGTGCAGTGATATACCCCATGGGTTGGACGATACTTTTCTCGTCAATCATCTTGAAAAAACTTATACTTAAAAAGTCAAGCAATCCTCCATTATTAACAAAATGGAAAGGTCAAATGCTTCATTATTTAAGTGCGTGGGCAACGGAGAGAAATAAAATGGTGCAGTTTGAGGCCATGTTGCGGAGAGTGATTCGGGCGCTGGAGATGGGGGTGTGAGCAGGTGGTTCTGGGCATGTGTGATGTTGATGTTTGTGTGTGTCTGTATGCTGTCATTTGCATGTGTATGTTTTGTAATGTTTGAAAAACAAATCCTACTAAAATAATATCTGCTGTATCATATAAGAAGTATAGAATAGTGTATCACAAAAGCTATCCTAAAGAATTAAATAAATTAGTAGTACAACTTTTATTTTGTCTGCCTGACTTGCAAATGCTGGGGCGGCAGGTAGCCTACCGGTTAAGAGCGTTGGGCCAGTAACTGAAAGGTTGCTGTTTCGAATCCCTGAGCCGACTATGTGAAACATCTGTTGATGTACCCTTAAGCAAGGCACTTAATCCTACATACTCCTGTAAGTCCCTCTGGATAAGAGCATCTGCTAACTGACTAAAATGTAAATAATTGTAAAACAATACTGCACCATAGTGGGCAGAAACAGGATGATCAAAGCATGAACACCTATTGCCATATACAGTACATACCATAAAAAACAGCTCTTTCAGGAAGCATAGTTTTAAGATAGTCTTACATAAAAACTATCCCTGAAACATGTAAGAACATGAACTCCACTTCACTAAAAGTGCTGAAGGTGGTTCTTTTACACCAAAATCTGGGTTATGGTGAGTGAGCATGTAAACACAACAGGATGTAGATACACCGCTACTCCAGTACATCCATTATTGGAACTTTCCCCTCAGAGCTTCCCACCACCCGTGTTTTTCCTGTACCTCACACCTCACACACAAGCCTCAGTAGGCTCAGAAACACATTCGAGCAGTTATCCGGCCATGATTTAACAAATACACTGTTTGACCTCCAGATCCAGTCTTGCCCATCTCCCATGTCATGTGCCAAAGCTCTTTGCTAACACATGGCCTTGCCCCAGCATCCATAAGGAAACCTGTGAGGTGGCACATGGAATCTTTCACAAATGTCCTCCTCCACTGACCTGCTGCTGACTGGCGACATGGAAACCAGCGGCACCGTGCTGAAACCCGCGTCAACCCGCTGAACCGGCGATAGAAGATGATGACGACAGACCGGCGGATTGTTTCCTGTTATTGAAGTACTACAGAGATGCCCCCCCCCCAGCCGAGGTGGACGTGCAGTCTGCCTGGCTCGTCTGGGACGTTGCTATGCTAGGCATGTGGATGTTTATCTACCTAGCTGTATTTGATGCATGGCCAATGTACTGTAGTCCTCCTCCTGTGTCTGCTTATATGTAGACAGGTGTCTACAACAAGCTGAGAGTGTGTGCATGTTTTATTGAACAGGATGTGAGTTATGTTATACTTACATGTGGCATATGTTTGTTGTTCTTCCCTGGAGTCCTGCAGTCAAGAATGTTATCTAAGGTATCTCCCCTCTAAGTCTGGTGTCAACAACCTGAAATTGTATACATTTTCCTTATACAGGACATGAGTCATGATCTGGATTCATGAGTTAAGTGTTTTTGTAGGCTTCATAGCATACACAAAATCCTATAGTCAAGTTCTTTCACAGGACTGGTTCTATAGCACATGTATAGGCTACAGAACACATTGAGCAATAAGTATATATTCCAAACAAACACACGCTGCCTCTATTCTTGTAGATTTTCATTTAAAATATCCAAAATCTATTTGAAAAGGTTGCTTGTAGGCCAACAGTAGGCAATGTAATACCGCATACATTTAAATCCTTATTCCTTGTCACGGTTTCGGCCGAGGCTGCCTCTCTTCCTTGCTCGGGCAGGCTTTGGCGTTCGTCGTCTCCGGAATACTAGCTGCCACCGTTGCATGTTTCTATGTTCGTTTGCTTTTGTCTGATTGTTGTTACACCTGTTATCGTTTAGTGTCATTAGTGTCCTATAAGTTCTCGTTGTGTTTGTCAAGTGTTGTGTGTGATTGTTTTACTGTCGTGCGGTTGGCTAGTAATTCTACTGTTTGCTCGGTTGAGCTATTCTCCATAGTGTTTGGAGTGTTTTGTCGCACCTGTTAGTGCGCCCGTTTGTTTTCGCCTACGTGCGGAGTTCTCGCCTCAGGGCATTTATTCGTGCTTATGTTTTGTGCATCTACTAAAGTCTTTTGGACTAACGTTCTGCGTCCTGCGCCTGATTCCACCACCACACCCACCTACAGCTACACTGACAGAATCACACACCCGCTCGAATGGAATCAGCAGGAGCCGCAGCCACACAGGAGACGTTGGAGGACAGAGTCCGGGAGCAGAATGACCAGATCCTGCGGATGGGGTCCGCCCTGCAGGAGGTGATCACCACCCTCCAACGCTGGGAGACCCGAGGGACACCCCCAACGCCATCTTCCCTGCCCTCACCATCGGCAAGTCAGCCCCTTCCCGCTCCGGAACCCAGAGGAGTTCGACTCTCGCTCCCGAGGGCCTACGATGGGACCGCTGCCGGGTGTCAGGGCTTCCTTCTCCAGGTGGAGCTTTACCTGGCCACCGTGCACCCGGCGCCCTCGGGACACGAGAGCGTGTCCGCCCTGATCTCCTGCCTTTCCGGCAAAGCGTTAGAGTGGGCCAACGCTGAGTGGAGGAGAATAGACGCTACTACCATCACGTACGCCGAGTTCTCCCGCCGCTTCAGGGCGGTGTTTGACCATCCCCCGGAGGGGAAAGCGGCGGGGGAGCGTCTGTTCTGCCTCCGGCAGGGGAGGAGGAGTGCCCAGGAGTTCGCGTTGGAATTCCGGACTCTAGTGGCGGATGCAGGGTGGAATGAGCGGGCCCTCATTGATCACTACCGCTGTAGTCTACGTGAGGACGTCCGTAGGGAGCTGGCCTGTCGGGACACCAGCCTCTCGTTCGACCAGTTAGTCGACATGTCCATCAGGCTGGATACCCTGCTAGCTACCCGCGGACGTCCCGAGGGGGGTCCGTCCATTTCACCCTCCAGCGCCTCCGAGCCGTGCCCCATGGAGCTCGGGGGCGCTGGCGCTAGAGAGAGGAGGGGTCGGAGTACGAGGGGGTCCATCTCCTGCACCAACTGTGGTCGGGGAGGACACACCGCGGCTAGGTGCTGGGGATGGCCTCCTCGGGGAGAAGACGACAGGGGGGGCGATGAATGGAAGACAGCCTTTAGTACCACCTCGGGCCATTACGAGTATCTTGTCATGCCATACGGGTTGATGAACGCTCCTTCAGTTTTCCAATCATTCGTGGATGAGATCTTCAGGGACATGCAGGGGCAGGGGGTGGTCGTGTACATAGATGACATTCTCGTGTACTCGCCTACCCGAGTCGAGCATGTGGCCCTGGTGCGCCGAGTGTTGCGGAGGCTGTTGGAGCACGACCTGTATGTCAAGGCAGAGAAATGTCTGTTTTTCCAGGAGTCGGTCTCCTTTTTGGGTTATCAGTTGTCTGCATCAGGGGTGAAGATGGAGGTAGACCGGGTGTCAGCCGTGCGTAATTGGCAAACGCCAACCACTGTGAAGGAGGTGCAGCAGTTTTTGGGGTTTGCGAATTACTACCGGAGATTTATCCGGGGTTTTGGACAGGTGGCAGCTCCCATAACGTCTCTTTTGAAGGGGGGTCCGGTGCGTCTGCAGTGGTCAGCCGAGGCGGACAGGGCGTTTGGGAGGCTGAAGGACCTGTTTACCTCGGCCCCGGTGCTGGCGCATCCGGATCCCTCTTTACCATTTCAGGTAGAGGTGGACGCGTCAGAGGCCGGTATAGGAGCCGTGCTTTCGCAACGGTCCGGCGCGCCACCTAAACTCCGCCCCTGTGCTTTTTATTCCAAGAAGCTCAGTCCGGCGGAGCGAAATTATGACGTAGGGGACAGGGAGCTGTTAGTCGTGGTACAGGCCCTAAAGGTGTGGAGGCACTGGCTTGAGGGGGCTCAACACCCTTTCCTCATTTTGACGGACCACCGTAACCTGGAGTACATCCGGGCAGCGAGGAGACTGAACCCTCGCCAGGCGAGGTGGAATATGTTTTTGACCCGGTTCACATTTAAGATCACGTACATCCCTGGGTCACAGAACGGTAAGGCAGACGCACTGTCTCGGCGGTATGACACGGAGGAGAGGTCCGTGGAGCCCACTCCCATACTGCCGGAGTCTTGTCTGGTGGCACCGGTAGTGTGGGAGGTCGATGCTGAACTCGAGCGGGCGTTACGCACCGACCCTAGTCCACCTCAATGCCCGGAGGGTCGGAAGTACGTTCCGCTCGAGGTTCGGGATCGATTGATCTATTGGGCTCACACGTCACCCTCCTCTGGACACCCTGGTATTGGCCGGACAGTGCACTGTCTTAGTGCCAAGTACTGGTGGCCCACGTTGGCGAGGGATGTGAGGGTTTATGTTTCCTCCTGCTCGGTGTGCGCCCAGTGTAAGGCGCCTAGACATCTGCCTAGGGGTAAGTTACTACCCCTGCCCGTTCCACAACGACCATGGTCTCACCTCTCGGTGGATTTCCTCACTGACCTTCCTCCTTCACAGGGGAATACCACTATACTGGTTGTTGTGGACCGGTTTTCTAAGGCCTGTCGTTTGCTCCCTATGCCGGGCCTTCCTACTGCCCTGCAAACCGCCGAAGCGCTATTCACCCATGTGTTCCGGCACTACGGGGTACCCGAGGATGTTGTGTCTGATCGAGGTCCCCAATTTACCTCCAGAGTCTGGAGAGCTTTTATGGAGCGGTTGGGGGTCTCGGTGAGCCTCACCTCGGGTTACCACCCGGAGAGTAATGGGCAGGTGGAACGTGTGAACCAGGATGTGGGTAGGTTTCTTAGAACATACTGCCAGGACCGGCCGGAGGAGTGGGCAAGGTACGTTCCCTGGGCCGAAATGGCCCAGAATTCCCTACGCCATTCCTCCACTAACCTAACCCCTTTCCAATGTGTGTTAGGTTACCAGCCGGTTCTGGCACCTTGGCAGCAGAGCCAGATCGAGGCTCCTGCGGTGGATGAGTGGGTGCGGCGCTCGGAGGAGACATGGAACGCTGCACACGTCCACCTGCAGCGGGCCCTCCGTCGTCAAAAGGCGAGCGCCGATCTCCACCGCAGTGAGGGACCGGTGTACGCACCTGGTGATCGAGTCTGGCTCTCTACCAGAAACCTGCCCCTCCGCCTGCCCTGTCGGAAACTGGGTTTGTAGGGCCATTTAAAGTCCTGAGAAGATTGAACGAGGTGTGTTACAAATTACAACTACCTGTTGAGTATAAAAGTATTAACCCCTCGTTCCATGTGTCTCTTCTCAGGCCGGTGGTAGCTGGCCCACTCCAAGAAAGTGAGATCAGGGAGACTCCTCCGCCCCCATTGGACATCGAGGGGGCACCGGCGTACTCCGTGCGGTCCATCTTGGATTCGAGACGTCGGATGGGGGGTCTCCAATATCTAGTGGAGTGGGAGGGGTACGGCCCGGAGGAACGGTGCTGGGTGCCGAGGAGAGACATTTTGGACCCGTCTCTCCTGACGGAATTCCATCGTGGGCACCCGACGCACCCTGCTCCGCGTCCTCCTGGTCGTCCCCGAGGCCGGAGTCGGCGCACGTCTGGAGCCGCGCGTCAAGGGGGGGGTACTGTCACGGTTTCGGCCGAGGCTGCCTCTCTTCCTTGCTCGGGCAGGCTTCGGCGTTCGTCGTCTCCGGAATACTAGCTGCCACCGTTGCATGTTTCTATGTTCGTTTGCTTTTGTCTGATTGTTGTTACACCTGTTATCGTTTAGTGTCATTAGTGTCCTATAAGTTCTCGTTGTGTTTGTCAAGTGTTGTGTGTGATTGTTTTACTGTCGTGCGGTTGGCTAGTAATTCTACTGTTTGCTCGGTTGAGCTATTCTCCATAGTGTTTGGAGTGTTTTGTCGCACCTGTTAGTGCGCCCGTTTGTTTTCGCCTACGTGCGGAGTTCTCGCCTCAGGGCATTTATTCGTGCTTATGTTTTGTGCATCTACTAAAGTCTTTTGGACTAACGTTCTGCGTCCTGCGCCTGATTCCACCACCACACCGACCTACAGCTACACTGACATTCCTGTTCGGTTCTTAGCAACAACAACATTAAAATGTCTGCCCTTACTCCATATATATATTGTTATTTATTTTGCTCTTTTGCACCCCAGTATCTCTATTTGCACATAATCTCTTGCACATCTAGCATTCTAATTGTAAATATTTTGCACTATAGCCTATTTATTGCCTTACCTCCATAACTTGCTACATTTGCACACACTGTATATATATTTTCTGTTGTATTTTAAATATTTTATTTGTTATTTTTTTTTGACTTTATGTTTTTTTTACCCCATATGTAACTCTGTGTTGTTGTTTTTATCGCACTGCTTTGCTTCATCTTGGCCAGGTCGCAGTTGTAAATGAGAACTTGTTCTCAACTGGCTTACCTGGTTAAATAAAGGTGAAAAATAAAAAATAAAAAATAAAGTAAAAATATATGGCACAGGCTTATAAACATTGTGGAACCGCCAATGACTTAGCCTACTCATGACCAGAATACAGAAGAAGAAAAAAAAAAAATATATATATATATATTTAAAGCTCAAACACATGACAATGATAGTCTTGTACTGTGATATGTTTAAAAAAATAAAAAGCCTGTTGTATGTCTCCATGAAGGCAGCAGCCATTGTTAAAGTATGAAATAATGAATGTGTAATTTGTCCTTCACTGCAGTCTACTGTTATGCCCTGTCTGTTTCTCTGACTATGACACCATAGCAACCACATAAGTGTTTCTGAGTTGGTCCCAAATATACAACTGACCAGAGAATTTATTAATTAGCCTATCAAATATGAGATTTGACAAGAGGACAATTGCCGGATATCAGCATCACAACATCATAACATTCTATATTAGTAATATGTTTATACATTATAATGTCTTATTTTGACTCTGAAATTACATCCCTGGTTACAAGATCTAAATTTGTTCTTATAAACAAAACAGTCTCAAGGATTGAGAGAGAGAGTACACAAGTTACAACTCCACAATAGAGGGACAAATAATGATTGTTGTAGCAACATTGTCCTCAAGAGGGCGGTGTGATACCCAGTTGGATGTAATAACTGAAGTGAGATTCTTCGAAACCCAGGGATCATCATCATCATCATCATTATCATCATCATTCCATCTGAGATTATAAGGACACAAGCCCTTTACTCATGATAATAGGCTACGTAACATTGTGGGTTACTTCAATGGTATTACAATGTAATAATGCTGAATGTGTTATGTTTAAAAAAAAAAAAAAAAAAATGGAAAAAACAAACTCATTTATACTTTGTATTTTTTCGACTTTCTTTTCATTCATTAGGTTGCTACCTGTCGACCATATATGATTGCTGTCGATTCACCTGAGTTGCAAAATCTCAAAGAAATCCCTGGGTTGTCTTTCACAATGTACGGTGCTGACCGGTATTCCGGGCATTGACGTGAGTGACGCTCATTAGCAGCAGGGCGAGAGACTCTGGTCAGTGGGAGTGGTACTAAAGTAAAACTGTGCCCGCCCGCCTGGCCACACTAGAACGTCTCTGAAAGTTTACATGACTGACCGCTTCTCTCGCGCTCGTGGATTAGCCTATACCCGCAATTTAAAACGGCCATTCTCCATTGATATGTGAGTTGTATCAATGATTTGTTGTCAGCTTTAGTTGTTGTCACTGATACAATGTATTCCCTTATTGTGTTGTTTATTTGAAGCCAATGGTAGGTGACAATTACGTAAGATAACTTCTTAACAAGTATTACAAAGTTGTGAACTGTGAGCTATTGTCAGAAAAACGTATATTAGGCTATAGCCGTATATGCAACCAAATATGAAAATCAGAACTATGAGTTTCACTTATTCATCCTATTTATCTCAGTCAAATGAAAAAGTAACTATTTAGCTTTTGTTTCACTTTAATAGCCTGTCTTCAGCTTGCCTGAAATATTCAACTACTTTCTAATGACCATTTTCTATAGTTAGAGTGAAAAAATGGACCGCTATGGGTCTGATGCTCGATACATAGGCTACGAATGTCAGCGTTATTAGGCATCAACAATTCGGGTCTGTCTGGTTAAGGAAGTAGCCAAAGTTACATTTGTTTTGATTTGGTTGCATATAGACAGTTTATAGTATTTTTCCCCTCGCACTATATGAATAGCAAGAGCAGTCTCTCCCGTTTATTAGATCTCTGCATTGTAATATTATTTAAAGAAAGCGACGCTGTACCATTTCCTGACAGACTGGGCCAGCAGTTAGTTACTGACAACTGGATTACTTATAGAGCTCTGCGCCCTAATGTGAATAAAGCTGGGCTATGCAAGAACAGATAGCCCTATTGGAAGTATAAACTTAATACGTTTGTAACCTATCATTACAATGTTTTCAGATGATTCATAATCAAGAATTTCCATGCTTGTTATTGTACAAGCTTATTCTAGCATGCATGTTAACACAATACATCCCCTGTGTTTTATTTCAAATGGCAACACATAACATTGGAGGAACAATACTTTTTTGTGTGAAACCGTAAAAGGAAAAGTTATGTCAACTCACTTTGTGCTACATCCTTATAAATAGAGTAGTATATCCCCTCAGGATTCTCTGTATCCACATGCTGATTTATTATATAGTTATTCCATACCCTTAAAATTATAACCTGCCCACTGCTTGTTGCATGTGCTGTAGTTGGTCAGTATTGAATGATTATCATATTTTGAATCTGGATTAGGTATCATAGCAACAGTTGTAATCAAGCACCTTACTAGCAAATGGGGGGTAGTTGAGTAGAGAGCAGTACAGTAGAGAGCGGTACATTTATTAGCAATGGCCTTGTTAATCATCACTAAAAAAGATGTTAATCAGCGTGCTGCATTTCATCCTGCCCGTTTAGGAACAGGCCCTCAGGAGAAAAAATGAAATCCTATAATAAGCTCAGATAGCATAGCACTGTCCAAGATAAAAGACAGAAAAATAGATAAAAGATAAAGTGATGCAGTTAATCTTGGCAACACCATCTCACCATTTCATTGTCAATGGCAAAGGTTCCTTGAGGGGATTTGTAAACCTTGCCAGCATTGACTGTAGAGGATGATTATCACATTGATTAATGGATTAATTAAGTATTTTTTAATTATGGCAAAGAGACAGTATGTGCATTGAAATTATATTAATTATACTGTGATGTGATGATATAAATATTAAACATCAGTTATATCAGAGGTATACACTATTTCTTATTGATTGTACCGTGTCAGTATTATTTGAATCACCTCATCTATGGGAGAATCTCAATTGCATACTCCTCGCATCCTCTCTCCTCCTTCTCAAAACCCATTGGAGGAAAAGGTCAGAGGGGAGGGACCTCTGGCTTTCTCATCCAATGGGTTTTGAGAAGGAGGTGAGGAGAGTGGAGAAAGGATGCGAGGAGTATGCAATTGAGATTCTCCCTATGACTTTGCTTGGCAGTCGGCTATCTCCGACTGATGCCCTGCCTCTTTTCTCCTAGCTGACCTTTGACCTATCAAGGCTGGATTTGTGTAGTCACCCCTCTGGAGCGGAACCACTGCCACTACAGTCACAGCCGTGCTGCCATTGGACACTGCTCTCGCTGCCCAAGCACCTAGACACTGGCTAGTGCTTCTTTGAGACTCCTGCAGATATCTGACTTAGAGATGGAGAGCAGCAACATGTCGCTTTTACCTCTGCTTCTACTGTGCCTTGCCATCGCCACTTCAGGTAAGACCAATGTTTGGTTGAACCTCCAACTTCCATCTCTTCTAAATGGTTGTGTTAGTGAAGAGCTGTTTGGTTGAAAGCTAGTGTGCTAGACTTGACTTGGAGACTGGTATTGAATTGAAGCCTAGAGGGTCTTTCCTTCTGTGTAAGCAAAGTAAAAAAAACAGCCATTAACCTTCATTTGACCTGTCATGACTTTGTTATTCTAAACTCGTCTCTTTTTCAAAAACCAACCCAGTGCTTTATTTTCTCTCTCTGTAAACCATTAGGATTTCAAGTTGATCGGATGAGTCTGTATATAATAGGATATCGTTTAGGTACAGAGATTTTGTTTCATTTTGGGTCTGACTGACAATAATTCCTGAAGCCTCATTCATTTAAAACTTGTAAAGGATAAGGACTAAATGATAAATGTGTGCATCAGTCAATTATTGTGCTGGTATACGCTATAAGCAGGGTAGACCTTTCTTGCGTTGCATGTATATTTTTATCAAGTAAAACATATATTTTTAGGTATGATAAATGGCTGTAGTTGCTAGTTGGCAGCTAGCTGGAGTGTCATGTAGGGAATGGAAAAGTATCTGCAATGTTCAGTAATGCTCTGACAGGTCTTGTATTATGCTTTGGCTGCTAACAGGTGTGGTGGATCCTTTGGGTGATGCTTATTGTCAGTTGGTTATGTAGTCAGACGAAGCAGATGTGGTGCAGGCCATTCCAGAAGACCTTCAGGTTCATACACTGATATCCTCCCTGTGCTCAAGTGGTACTTTGTACTTAGTATGCACATTTGATGTATTTGGCTCTAGAAGAAAAAAGAAATCAGCCAAAAACATAACTGAAACATGCCAAAACACTTACTGGAATATTCTATGAGCCCCTCAAGACTTCAAAATGGGAATACTATGTAGTAATGCTGCTGAACACAGCATTTTGTTGACTCCAGTCACTAGTGAGAGGTTGTGGCTGAACTGTCTGTTGACAGTGTAGCCTTCTGCAGTGGATCCTGGTTGGGGAGCTGTGTCCTGTCTGGGTCTCACTGGATTAAATCCCTGTTGAGGGTCTCCATTTGCGCTCCAGTCCAGACGGTAGTTGGGCTCCAGACTTCTGTTCTGTAGTTCCATGGGGGCTGTCAGATTTACAGTCCCTCTCTGGGGGTGTCCCAACGGGGGGCTGTGTCGACTGTAGGCCCCATTCAGGACAGTAATTTCCAATTGGGGGCTCTGTTGACTCTTGCCTTCTTCTTTGCAGTAGCTCCATAGGAGACTCTTAATTGTTCTTCCCCTAAAGCGGCAATGTATTGATTGATGTCCCCTTCTGCTGTAGTTCTCCATAGGAGCCTGCCACAGTTCCTCCTTCCTTCTTTCAGGGGGGCTGTAGTGACTATATCGGCTCCCAGCTGCAATTAGTTCCCTGTGGGAGCCTGACGTGACGGTTGTCGACTCTAGGTCTCCCACTGCACCTCCGCCTAGCCGGGTCCCTCTCCACAGACCGAATGAAAAGTACAAAAGCGATTAGGCAGCCACCAGAGAGGGAGGGGAGCCTGGAGGGGACCTTGGGGGAAGCTGACAGACATATGGAGGGAGGTAGATGGAAGGGAGGGTGAGTAGCTGAACAGCAGGCAGGGGAGCCACTGGGACCCACATCCTCAGGAAGCCATGCTGGAGGCGGAGGGGTGGGGAGGGGTGCAGATGATGGTGGTGGTGGTGGTGGGAGGGTTATGTAACTCTCCAAGAACATATCAGTGGCACAGTGGGGGGGCGATCGGGAAAGGGGTGCACAGAGAGAGAGAGAGAGGATACGTTGAGGGATGAGGCAGAGAGATGGAGAGACTGAGATAAGAGATGACGCGAAGGAGAGGGAGAGACAGAAAGAGGGGAGGGACTAAAGAGAGTGAGAGAGATAGAGAAATAAACTATGGCAAGATGCAGAGAGAGAGAAAGAGAGGGAGAGAGGGATAGAAAGAGATGACAGACAGCTCCTTAGTAGGGCCTTATAGAGGGAAATTACAAACCAAAAGAAACCCCCGGCTGCCTCTGTTAAAAATGGCGCTGGGAGTCTAAATAGCTCACTTCCCCACACCGCAGCAGAGCCAGCCCTGCAGACTGCAGCCAGACTGGGTGGCAGGACCAGGGAGACATAGTGACGCGACCACAGACTGATTTCTATCTCACTGTTGCAATTAACAATTAATTTCCTCTCTTTTCCTCTCTTTGACTCTAGCAGCGCTGAGTGGGACTAGCTATGCTACAGCTCCTCTCTCTCTCTCTCTCTCCCTCTCTCCCTCCCTCTCCTCTCTCCCCCCCCCCCCCCCCCCCCCCCTCTCTCTCCTCTCTCTCGCTCATCCCTGGAAGGAAGAGAAAGCGTTTGATGGGTTATGATAATGTTTGCAGCCGGAGAAATGTTCCTGTTTGTAGATGTGTGATGATTCACTTTATCTCTGGAGTAAATCAGGGCAGCAGTGTCATGTAAAACATTTAGAGAGCCAAAGGATTCTTTCCAGCTCGCAAGTTGTGTTTTTCTTGAAGTAAGTTGTTAACAAGTCATTCCCCTCATGCGACAAGACATACAGCATATCAAAGCACTGTAAAACACATCTAGCCCACTCTAATATAGGCTATGCATAACCTAATGTTAATGTAGGCACTCTTTCATCTAGGAAACCATTTAATTTAAACCTATTTAATATTTTATATCTAGGAAACATATTTTGCGGCTAACATTTACAATAGTTTGTTTCTCATCTGCAAGGAGATGCTTCAAATAAAGTCAAATGTATTCATCACATACACTGTTTACAGCAGGTAAAAAAGGTGCAGCAAAATGCTTATGTGCTAGGTCCTTCAACAATACAGTACATTAATCAATAATCAATAATAACAATGAAAAGAGTCGAGTCAAGTCAAAAATAACAAGTAGTTGAAGTAATAGAAGAGGTAATGGACTGTATTTACACTGTATTTACAAATATAAAGTGGGTACTGGAATCAATAGTATATAATAGAACAGCAGCCTTGTGTGTGTCAGTGTGTGTGTGTGTGTGTATGAGTTCTGAGTGTATGTTTGCTTGTGTGTGTGTTTGTTTATGGGTGTTTGTGTGTGTGTGTGTGTAAGTTTGTGTGTAAGGGTTGGATTTGTGGTTAGTCAGTGCAAATCATTTCTAAGGTGCATATCACTAACAAATTGCTGTAAATTTACAGCAAAGAAATCTGTATTACAGTACGGTACTGTAAAGAGCAATGCTCAATGGCATTCCGCTATACGAAATTGAGCTCAGGTGCATCCTGTTTCCATTTATCATCCTTGAGATGTTTCTACAACTTGATTGGAGTCCACCTGTGGTAAATTCAATTCATTGGACATGATTTGGAAAGGCACACACCATGAATTTAGAATAAGGCTGTAACACAACAAAATGTGGAAAAAGTCAAGGGGTCTGAATACTTTCCGAATGCACTGTATTTGTTGCACCCGTTAGTGAAAATGCTGTACCAATTGAACTGATATGTGGTAGTGCCAGCAAGTCTTACATCTTTACTGTTTGAGTGTTTTGCCATGTCCTTTTTTGTCTGTTTTGCCCTGTAGTCACAGCCAGTTTGGAAGCCTTTGTTTAGGCCTCTACATTTACATTTACATTTTAGTCATTTAGCAGACGCTCTTATCCAGAGCGACTTACAGTTAGTGAGTGCATACATTATTTATATTTTTTCATACTGGCCCCCCGTGGGAATCTAACCCACAACCCTGGCGTTACAAACGCCATGCTCTACCAACTGAACTACATCCCTGCCGGCCATTCCCTCCCCTACCCTGGACGACGCTGGGCCAATTGTGCGCCGCCCCATGGGTCTCCCGGTCGCGGCCGGCTACGACAGAGCCTGGATTCGAACCAGGATCTCTAGTGGCACAGCTAGCACTGCAATGCAGTGCCTTAGACCACTGTGCCACTCGAGAATACCTACCTCTAGAAGAGCAAGTGATATAAAACACCAAATATTAGTAAATATGCTGTAATATACAAATACCTAGCAGCCAACCTGCTTGCACAAATCCCAAGTAATTACTGTAGCATTTACTTTCTTACAGTCTAGTAGGCTAATTTTACAGTATTGTACTGTATCGTTGCTCTGATATTACAGTAACTTACAGGAAGCTGGTGGCAAGTTACTGTGAAAACTACAGTAACGAACTCAGCACTAGCCAGAGATGGGCAAAGATACATCAAAAGGTATCTAGTTACAATTGCAAAATATCTTGAAAACCAATGTTTCCTTAACTACAACAACATTCTCAATAACGGTTACAGAAACGTTTTAATTGCTGTGACATGTGTAAAGAAAAATCAACCTTAGTTTAAGTCGCTCTGGACAAAAGCGTCTTCTAAATGACCAAAATGTAAATGTTAAAATGAACTCGCAAGGCACATTGCTGGGTATTATTCTAATAAGCTCCGCCCTCAAACTATTTGTATTTTGATCAAATATGGCCTTGTTTGGGGCGGAGCTCATTAGAATAATACCCAGCAGTGTGCAGTGTTCATTTCACATTTACATTTTGGTCATTTAGCAGACGCTCTCATCCAGAGCGATTTACAATCAGTGCATTAAACTAATGTAGATAAACAAGAACATATCACAATCATAGCAAGTAAAAAGATTATGTTACCTAGAATGTTGTTGTAGTTAAGCGGGCTACTTGCAATTTTATTTTTGTATTAGAAAATAAAAAATAAATGTATTCTAATTAAACTGTTACAAAATACATTAATAGTACTTCAGGCTAGTGAAATACAAATTACAAAATAGTTATTGAAACTATTGAAATAGCTATATCAAATACATACTGCCCATCGTTGGCACTAGCTGGCTGCACTGTGAATCTGCAACAGTTTACTAACCACTGTGCTTCCAGTAATGCACTGTAAATTCTAGAAATACAGCATGTTGATGTAGTCAGGTGTTACAGCAATAAGCTGTAAATTAGTGTTTCAGTAAAGGCCTGTAAATCTACAGTAATTTACTGGCTTCTGTGCTGCTAGTTATTTACTGTAAAAATGACAGTATAGTCTCTCCGGTGCAAATAGTCTCTAAGGTGTAGGTTTGTTCAGGGAGACAGCCAGGTTTAGCTTTTCAGCAGTCTGATGGCCTGGTGGTAGAAGCTGACTCGGGTGACTGGAGTCCTTGACGATCTTTCGGGCCTTCAGCCCCAGTAGTACTGCTATAACTTGGCCATGAGGCAAAGAGAGAGAGCACTATAACAAAGACACATTTAAACATGGAGTACTTATGCATCACTTTGATGCGTAAGTACTGTATGGCAAACAAAAACCACCGTCATTGATATTTCAGTGTCCACTCATTTCAGTCACTGTTTCTGGCCAAGGCCTGGGCCTCGCCTTCCTGTCTTCCCCATCGGTAGTGCACCGTCCCTGGGGCTCGGTATGGCATGGGTCCGTCGGCTGGCTGTGGTGTGAGCCTTGAATGCCTCATTAGTAGCGGACGCTGATATAAACTCTTCATCAAAATGGCAATCTCCTTGTGCTCATGCCAGTGGTGGGCGCCTGCACACTATGGACAGATAAGGCATGGCGCTGTGCAGCTCCTATCTCTGGCGAGTCTGCCCTTGCTCAGCCAAATGTCTGCCCAATCAGAAGTGTTGAAAGGGGACTTGTACCTGTCTCTTTAAAAAAAGAAAACTCAGGCAAAGTGCTTGGTTGACTGTTTGTTTTTTATATTTTGGTTGTTTGGTACCTATTTTGCATTTCCCACTATGCAAATTCATAAAGTATTTAGTGTGCTCTGTTGGTGTGCTGATTTGATCAAAGAGTATGCAGAGAGTGTTGTCAGCTAAACTTTTAAAAGACAGGAAATTATTATTGAACAGTTGATGCTTTGAAGCTATGATGGGTGTCATAGGCTTTAATTGAAGCTTGTTGCAATGTGTCTCATGGACTGGGTGTATAACGTGGAACCTTCCTGTTGATTCAGGTGTCATGCTGCTTTCTCTGGATTCATGTGGTAAAGTGCTGAACATTTCTCTTTGATTTATGCCAAAATTGGTGTGTTCGGGGGCTTGTGTGTGTGTGGGTGCCTGTTTGTGTGTCTGCACGCCTGTATGCTCTTGTGTGTGTTGGTGTGTTTGTGTAGGGGCCACTTTTAGGGTTATAGAGTGTGCCTCTGAATATGATCAAATGCTTTTGATTAGTGCTCCTGTAGGGCGGCCCCCGAAGTGACTTATCAACTATGCAAAAGGTGTTATTGTCTCCTCAGGAATTCAGCCTTCTCTTTGCTGCTCTCCACATTCCCCATTAAGTCACAGTTTTGTGAAGCAGTAGGTGCTGTTGTCTTTATATCCTGTAGGTCTCATGTCTGATTGGGGGTTAACTCAACAGTAATGCTATTGGTCAACAACTCAAATTTTAAATCCAAACAACTCAGATATTATAAAAGGGACTTATATTAATTGTCTCTTTCTCTTTGTTCCTGACCTGCCATGGTCAGATACACTCTCTAAGTGTTGTATAGTATACTGAAACTTGTTTGACACTAGAACATGAAAAACGGTTCAGTACTAGAATTTTGGTTACTTTAGGTACTTCTGTCAAATGTGTCTCACGTCATAAAGTCTGTCTATCAGCGCAGCCGATGTCCCCTTACAGCGCGAGTGCACCGTTCATGCCTCTTGCCTGCTCCACTTACTCATTGATAGAGCACTGGGAGTCTGGGCTGCAACATGTTAGCTCCCCACCAGAGGAGGCTGGTGGGAGGAGCTATAGGAGGACAGGCTCAATGTAATGACTTGAATGGACTAAATGGAACTGTATCAAACATATTAAACATATGGAAACCACGTTTGACTCCCTTCCATTGATTCCATTTCAGCCATTACAATGAGCCTGTCCTCCTATAGCTCATCCCACCAGCCTCCACTGCTCTCCACTCATGCTGCACAGAAGTTAACACACCTGAATAATGCAACATGGCATGTAGAAATGTTCAAACTGTTAATTACTGTTCGCAAAACAATGTCCATTCAGGCTAGAACACTTTACAATGCAAGAAGATACCGGTAGCTTCCAGTTTTGTAGTCTAACTTTCATTGCTAGCTCACAGCTGAAGCTAACATCAATTCACTACACTAGTACTTTGTTTGTGATACCAAACCATAAGGTAAAATGTGCTAATTTTAAAGCTGATTGTCAACAAAAACTGTATTAATAAACTTAATCGTCCTTCCATCATGTTCAAACATACTTCCCCCCTTCGTCTGTCACGTCTATTTCTCACCGAACTCAACTGACCGTGTTGGCCTTAGTGGTGGGGAGTTGACTCCAAAATAATTGATTCCTCAACTCCTTGTCCGTCGATTACCATTTCTGGGTGTCAAACTTCCTCGACTCCTAAGATTCAGTATTTTTGCAATGGAGGAAACTACTTGCAGTAAGCTACATCCGAAAACACAAACTCTTGCATCTTTGACAGCAAAGAAAGAGCGAGCTAAATAGAGCGGAGAGAGAGGGGAGGGGCACAGCCAGGCATAGGTAGGCATGTCTGCCCAGAACCGTGCATCGGTATTCAAAAGATGTATAGGCTATCGCAATGCTGTATCTCGCAATTTCTTGGCTTGCAATGTGTACGTCGCTCTGGATAAGAGCGTCTGCTAAATGACTAAAATGTAAAACATTTAAATGTGTCGCGCAAGTTCACTCAAGGAGGGGCTATCAATGAGTAGGCTGAGCTATTCTACACACAACAGACTGAAGACCAAACACACACTAGCGTTTTGCATAGCGAAGAGAAAGAGCAGGCGAGCGGCGAGGGAGGGAGAGGATCGGGGCAGGCAGGCAGACATACAGTTGGATTCGTGCGCATAGGCTATATCTAGGTAATCTCGCAATGTATTGTCTTGCAATGCCTCGTAAATTCACCGAAAGTATGTTAAAGTATATATTAGGCTATCAATGAGTATGGCTAAGCTATTCTTCATAGTGCCAGTGAATTTAAGTTGAACATAGCCAAATGCATCAGTTTAATAAAGCCTAATTGTGCAATAAAAAGTATTGTGCCTATAGTTTATTTAATGAAACCCTGGCGGGCTGTTGATGACCTAGGTCAGGGCTCTCCAACCCTGTTCCTGGAGAGCAACCTTCCTGTAGGTTTTCGCTCCAACCCCAGTTGTAACTAACCTGATCTAACTTAAATCCATTTAAATATTACACCTATACACCAAGTACAAGTTATCAGTGTATGTTATTATCGTCTAGACATGACGTTGAAATATCTTCACGCCTAGAATAAAAACCTCCAGGCTTCCGTCATAAGAGTCAATTTAATGTGGAAAAAAATCAGAATTACAGGGGGCAATTTGGAAAAACTAATCCTGTGTGAATCATCCTCTGGAATAACGCACATGCTTGTATAATTATCAAATCAAGCTTTATTTATACAGCACATTTAAGACATGGAATGCAACGCCATGTGCATCACAGGAAAAAATATAGAATCAATTAAACTAAAAGCTGAAATATTTACTACACAACAAACATAAGATTAAAAACAAAAGACTGACAAAAACTGAATGACTAAAAAACACCCCAAGGAAAAGCAAAGCTAAAAATATGTGTTTTAAGATCTCTTTTAAATATGTCCAGAGTTTCGGTCGCCCTCAGTTTCTCTGGCAGGCTATTCCAGAGGCTGGGGGCATAATAACTAAAGGCTGCCTCTCCATGCCTCTTGGTCCTAGGCTTTGGGATAGTTAAAAGGCCAGTGCCAGAGGACCTGAGGGACCTACCGGGTACATAATTTAAAAGCATTTCTGACATGTATTGGGGTGCACAATCGTGGACTGATTTAAAAATCAATAGAATAATCTTAAAATAATTACATAACCCAACGTCTCTAGTGATATCGATCCGAATAGGGCTATACCATGGCAAAGAATAGGCTTATTAGCGTATAGTGCGCCGCATCATTCCATCGTCAAGGCTGCGCACAGCATTAATATGACTGAAATATTCTAGTTCCTACACATCACCTAACATATTCAAACCAAATAGGCCTTTTATAGGCTAAGTTGTTGAGCAAATTGATCAGTCTTCTAGAATTAAAATGTAGTCTTCCGAGTAGGACTCTGCAATAATGACGTGTTGTGTACGTGTATGCGCATCCGTTTCAGCATGTTTTGGGAGTCGAGCAAAAATCCTAGATTCGTGCACAACTAGTGGACGTGTGGCTCGTCATGAATGAAGTCATTACGAGGTTTAAAGAGACAGCACGCACTTTTATAAAAGAAGAGATTGCTACTTCTATGCAAATGTTATTGATCAGTACCATATAATAAGTCCCAAATGAAAGGGAAACAGATTGTTTGTCATCTGTAGCCACATGAAATCATCGAGAACAAGCTCAATAACTATTGAATATGAATTCACCAGTATTGGGGATAGGCGTTTTACATTTTAGTCATTTAGCAGACACTCTTATCCAGAGCGACTTACAGTTAGTGCATACATTTTGGCTACATCTTGATTTACCCAGTTTATCAACAGAGATTTACCATTCAAATAAATTATGACCATTATGATGTTATGCATTGTAGTTAGATTGATACAAACAATGTCAAATTAATTGTATGATTGTATAATTGATTCATTTATACCTACATGGCTGTCTCTGAAAAATGTTGACATAAAATGTCTAATGTAATGATATTGAACTCAAAAGATGCCCAACGATTGAACAGAGCAGTAGCTGAGTTTATCTGTCAGGCTCAAGTGCCATTCTGTGACTTTGGCTAATACACCTTTTTTTGCCGTGGTATCGTTTTGATATCGTTTTGGTAATCGTTTTGGTATCGAGTATCATGATGGTATCGAGTATCGTGTACTGAACCTGGTATCGAAGTCAGAATTCTGGTATTGTGACAACACTACTCTCTCTCTTTCTCTCTCTCTCTCTCCCATGGTTTATTTGTCTCTCTCTCTCCCTCTCTGATCATGCTTAGATACTTAATGTTATGTTAATGTTAGTATTGTCTTGTAACTTAAGCTTTATGCCTTGTATGTGAATCATTCATTTTTCAAAATGATCAAATAATACCATTCCTTGATCTAAACTCATAATACATGATTGCACATGGTTTTACTATACTATTTATGGAGTCAGATATTCAGTTTTAATAGACTTTGTTCATAGTCTTATCTCGGGTCACATGTGAGGTACTGTATATATATAAACAGTACCAGTCAAAAGTTTGGATACACATTTCACATTTTACATTTTAGTCATTTAGCAGACACTCTTATCCAGAGCGACTTACAGTTAGTGAGTGCATACATTTTCATACTGGCCCCCCGTGGGAAACGAACCCATAACCCTGGCGTTGCAGGCGCCATGCTCTACCAACTGAGCTACAGGGGACACACCTACTCATTCCAGGGCTTTTCTTTATTTTTACTATTTTCTACATTGTATAATAATAGTGAAGACATCAAAACTATGAAATAACACATATGGAATCATGTAGTAACCAAAAAAGTGTTAAACAAATCTAAATATATTTTATATTTGAGATTCTTCAAAATATCCACCCTTTGCCTTGAAGAGAGCTTTGCACACTCTTGGCATTCTCTCAACCAGCTTCATGAGGTAGTCACCTGGAATGCATTTCAATTAACAGGTGTGCCTTCTTAAAAGTTAATTTGTGGAATTTCTTTCCTTCTTAATGCATTTGAGCCAATCAGTTGTGTTGTGACAAGGTAGGGGTGGTATACAGAAGATAGCCCTATTTGGTAAAAGACCAAATGAGGCAAAAGAGATGGCAAATAGGTCTGGCTGTACAACTGATTGGCAAATGTACTGCAAATTGAGAAATCATGTGACTAAACTGAATAAAAAGAAGAAGAAACTACACTATGAAACAAAGATAAATGACATAAAGAATGATAGTAAAAAGCTTTGGAGCACCTTAAAAGCTAACTCCGCTCCATCATTCATTGAATCAGATGGCTCATTCATTGCAAAACCCACTGATATTACCTACTACTTTAATGATTTTTTCATTGGCAAGATTAGCAAATTTAGGTATGACATGCCAGCAACAAACGCTGACACTACACATCCAAGTATATCTGACCAAATTATGAAAGACAAGCATTGTAATTTTGAATTCCGTAAAGTAAGCGTGGAACAACAATGACAAGCCACCGGGGTCTGACAACTTGGCTGTCTGTTTGAACTACTGGCACACAGCTTGGACAACCATGCATACCCCACAAGACATGACACCAGAGGTCTCTTCACAGTCCCCAAGTCAAAAACAGATTATGGGAGGCGCACAGTACTACATAGAGCCATGACTACATGGAAGTCTATTGCACATCAAGTAACTCATGCTAGCAGTAAAATTAGATTTAAAAAACAGATACAAATACACCTTATGGAACAGCGGGGACTGTGAAGCAACACAAACATAGACACATGCATACAAACACACAATAACATACGCACTATACACACATGTACACATGGATTTTGTGTTATAGATATATGGTAGTAGAGTAGAGGCCTGAGGGCACACACTTAATATGTTGTGAAATCTGTTATGAATTTATTGTAATGTTTTTAAAATGTATAACTGCCTGGCAGCAGCTAATGGGGATCCATAATAAATACAAATACAAATACACTGACACCATAGTGAAGAAGGCACGACAGCAACTCTTCAACCTCAGGATACTGATGAAATTTGGCGTGTCCCCGAGGGCCCTCACAGTGTCCTACAGGAGCACCATCGAGAGCATACGGTCAGGCTGCATCACAGCCTGGTATGGCAACTCCATCGCCACGGGCCGCAAGGCTCTTCAAAACCTTTATTGTTATGCTATCCCCTATGCGACCAACCAAAAGTGGGCTCGTTAATATTTTCTGGGAAATCAGTGGAGAAAACAGGGTAATGTCTGTTGGTCTATGATAAACATATGCTGTGCAAAGCAATATCAATCTTGAATGATTGGAAGCACCCAGTATGCAATGCGTCTCTGCTACTTCCATCTGCTCGGTGGAACAGTGTAAGCACAGCAACCGCTAAATTAGTTTTTCCCTTTAAAAGCCACGTTTGCTAATTAACGCCTGGAAGATTAATAGACTCTCGCTATAGTGGAAATTCAAAATGTCTCATCGTTTTGCAATGAATTAATTTCTTCACACTGGGACCAACCTGAAGACTGAGAGCTAATAAATTGTTTATGGAACACCTTGTCAATTTAAGGGAAGAGGCAACCGAACCAATGAAACAAAAACATTGCCCTCTCTGATGCTGCCTCGAATATGACAGATATATGTTTCTGTATGTGTGTGTGTGTGTGTGTGTGTGACAGAGAGAAACAGAGAGAGATATGGAGAAAGAGGGAGAGCCTGTATCAACAGAACGGCAATGTATTTAACGTATATCTAAAGTTTCTTGCATCACCGTTCTAGGAAATAACTGCTAGTGTAGTGAATGACAAGAGCACACACAGTTTGTCTACATCAAAACGTCAGATTGGAACAGCAGCAGACAGACAGTCCATGAACACTAATTGGGAAACAACTATCAAGCCTCTAAGAGATAGGTATGTGTTGTGTGTGTGTTTGAGTGAGCCATAGGCCCTCCAAATGTCATTGGATTTGTTGTTGCGTCTACTTCCGACAAAAGGAGACGTCTGACAAATGGCTCCTAGAGGTGTAAACAGAGCTACTGTATATGAAGACAAGCTGTATCCAGACCAGCTTTCACATCCCCAATGCCAGTACCACATAACATCCCTAAATAACACACAAATAACCCCCCCCCCCCCCAACCCACTACCACATACACAGTAGTAGTGAAAGTGACAGTGATAATCAGGGACTTATTGATAGACTAGCGAGATTTGTATGGCCTGGGGAGATATAGGGAGAGAGTTAAGGCACTGTGCAGTGCAGTGTTGTGCAGTATAGGGGTGAGAGGCCAGGGGACACTGTGAGCCCCTGCAGAGCACTGATAAGAGCTTGTTTACCTTACTGTGGATGGTCAGGCCTCAGTCTGCGGCTGCGGAAACAGCGGGACAATAGGTGTGTAGAGCTGGAGAGGAGGGAGCAGGCCTGACCCCCATCCCCTCCCCTCTCTGTGCTCCAACCACCCGCCCCTGACAGAACACCCCCCCTACCTCCCCTCTTCACCATCATGGCTCCTCTGACCAGACTCGGGACACAAATAGCTTACTCTGCCTCAGGGAGGCAGTAGCTCCTGACGGTGCTCTGTGTTTGCCAGGGTTTCCCCAAGATTTCCTGATAAGGCGGGGTTAGGCTTTAGATTAATGGTTCAGGGCTGCAAACACCATTATTGGAACCAGTTGATAGACATCAAGGATGGGCAAAAATTACAAAACACAATTACAAAATACGAATACAAAATACTATTACAAAACACCATAAAGATCAATGTATCCAAATAAACTACAAAATAGTTGTATTTTAATATGTATTTCGTAAAAATATGTGTTTTTTTTATTTTAAAATACAGAAATACATTTGCAAGTAGCAGGCCCGAACAGCAACAACATTCTAAGTGATGGTTACAGAAACTTTCTACTGGCTATGACTGTGATATGTTGTTGTTTATCCACCATAGTTGAATGCACTGACTGTAAGTCACTCTGGATAAGAGTGTCTTCTAAATTACCAAAATGTATATGTACTGTATATGTGAAAATGAACTGCAAAGCACACTGGATATTATTATTGGCCTTTTTTCGGGGTGGAGCTTATTAGAATAATACTCAGCATGCTTCGGAAAGTATTCAGACCCCTTGACTTTTACCACATTTTGTTACGTTACAGCCTTATTCTAAAATGGATAAAATAAAATAAAAATCCTCAGCAATCTACACACAATACCCCATAATGACTAAGCGAAAACAGGTTTTTAAAATGTTTGCATATTAAAAAAAATATAACCACAAAAAAAATACCTTATTTACATAAGTATTCATACCCTTTGCTATGAGACTCGAAATTGAGCTCAGGTGCATCCTGTTTCCATTGATCATCCTTGAAATGTTTCTACAACTTGATTGGAGTCCACTTGTGGTAAATTCAATTGATTGGACATGATTTGGAAAGGCACGCACCTGTCTATATAAGGTCCCACAGTTGACAGTGCATGTCAGAGCAAAAACCAAACCATGAATTCGAAGGAATTGTCCGTAGAGCTCCGAGACAGGATTGTGTCGAGGCACAGATCTGGGGAAGGGTACCAAAAAATGTCTGCAGTATTGAAGGTCCCTAAGAACACAGTGGCCTCCATCATTCTTAAATGGAAGAAGTTTGGAACCACCAAGATTCTTCCTAGAGCTGGCCGCCCGGCCAAACTGAGCAATCGGGGGAGAAGGGCCTTGGTCAGGGAGGTGACCAATAACCTGATGGTCACTCTGACAGAGCTCTAGAGTTCCTCTGTGGAGATGGGAGAACCTTCCAGAAGGACAACCATCTCTGCAGCACTCCACCTATCAGGCCTTTATGGTAGAGTGGCCAGAAGGAATCCACTCTTCAGAAAAAGCTCTCAGACGATGAGAAACAAGATTCTCTGGTCTGATGAAACCAAGATTGAACTCTTTGGCCTGAATGCCAAGCGTCACGTCTGGAGGAAACCTTGCACCATCACTACGGTGAAGCATGGTGGTGGCACATTATGCTGTGGGGGTATTCTTCAGCGGCAGGGACTGAGAGTCTAGTCAGGATCAAGGCAAAGATGAACGGAGCACAGAGAGATCCTTGATGAAAACCTGTTCCAGAGCGCTCAGGACCTCAGACTGGGGCAAAGGTTCACCTTCCAACAGGAAAACAACCCTAAGTACACAGCCAAGACAATGCAGGAGTGGCTTCGGGACAAGTCTCTGAATGTCCTTGAGTGGCTCAGCCAGAGCCCGGACTTGAACATCTCTGGAGAGACCTGAAAATAGCTGTGCAGCAACGCTCCCCATCCAACCTGATAGAGCTTGAGAGGATCTGCAGAGAAGAATGGGAGAAACTCCCCAATTACAGGTGTGCCAAGCTTGTAGTGTCATACCCAGGAAGACTCAAGGTTGCCAAAGGTGCTTCAACAAAGTACTGAGTAAAGGGTCTGAATACTTATGTAAATTGTATATTTCTATATATATAAAAAAAAATCTTCTTCAAATTAGCAAAAATTTCTACAAAGCTGTTTTTGCTTTGTCATTATGGGGTATCGTGTGTAGATTGATGTGGAAAAAAACAATTGAATCAATTTTAGAATATGGCTGTAACCTAGCAAAATGTGGAAAAGGTCAAGGGGTCTGAATACTTTCCAAATGCATTCGTATTCAGTTCATTTAGCAGACGCTCACACCATAGTGTCATCAGAGTTCTGATACCAATGCAGGGTTGAAGGGGGCCACAAAATGGTCAACCACTATAAAAAAAATTGTATAGAAAAGTATTTTGTATTTAGAAAATACAAATTACAGCTCTCGAAAGTATGTTGTTACGAAATACATTGGATTGTAGTTCAGCCCTGTGTAATACAAATGACAAAATACATATTGTTAGGGTCCTGTTGTAAGGGGGCTACAAATCTGTGGCTTTTAGCAGACTACTGTATTCATGAAAAAATAAATACAAATAAAGAATACTCTCTTGATTCCCCAGACTACCTTTTTAAATCAAATTCTCAGGTCTTGATGTAAAATAATGAATATCCTATCTCAAATATAGGTGAATGTAGGATAGTACAAGTCAAAACTGCTTCATCTGCATTTTGCTGTTCCTCCCTGTCGAAGTGAATAGTGGTTTGATCCTTTGACTCTGTGAGGAGACTCAATAAAGGAAGTCACTGTTTCCAGGATATGGCTTGTTGCGGGCAGGGTCACATTGCCTCTCTTGAATATATTACCCTTAATGTCAGAGTTGTGTGGGTTTTTATTTCTAGCAAAGGTCCTCTTTCTGCTGAGTCGGGAGATCCACCCCACAGAATACTGACGTTGGACCTTTCACCCCCTCCCCCCGAAATAAGAACTGATAGTCTGATCCAAGTCAGATGAGGCTGATGATAAAGTAATGCGTTTAGTATTTCTGCTTTCCGACAACTGTTGAGAGGAAGGAGCCATACTGGCTTTTTCCGCTACATGATGTCATTGTTCACAATACACGTACAGATGTAGGATCTTAATTTGAGCCAGTTTGCTACAGCAGCAACAGGAAATATGAATTATTATGTGTAACTTTACAAACAAATGCACAATGTTCAATCACCCTATCACGGGCAAGGCCATTAAGATTAAGGGCATCATTACATGTTCCACCAAAAATTGGGTATATCTGATCAAGTGTATTTGTGGTCTATGCTATGTAGGTAAAACAAAACAAGCTCTGAAAATAAGGATAGCAGAACACAGGAGTAATATCAGGACTCTTAACCAGAGAAACCCTGTGGCTGCGCATTTCATGGAGGCTCGTCACAACATCAGGTCTCTGAGATACATTGGTATCGAACATGTTAAGAGTCCTAGGAGCAGGGGAGATACTGATAATGTATTACTGAGAAGAGAATTGTATTGGATTCACCGTTTGTCCGTCATGTCTCCAAAAGATCTTAACCAAGAGTTTGATAACAGACCATTTCTTACATGAATATGTCACATTGATTTGTCCTGCCATCCAGGTCTCCACTTGGTAATGTTGTACATACAGTATACAGTATATTCGATTTTCTGTAACTACAACATGTGCCCATCTCATTGATATCAAATTATTATTAGAGTTTTTGAAATAGGTCACTGTAATTATATCTACGGCCACCGCGCATCCTGCGCGTAATGGTCAAATGGGCGGGTATTTCAACAGTTTCCAATGTAATATTCTTTTTCTGTTGCTTAGGTTTTAACTTGGACCGATTTGTATAAAACATTTATGCACTCACTAACTGTAAGTCGCTCTGGAGAAGAACGTCTGCTAAATGACTAAAATGTAAAAATGTAAATATAATCCTTAATGACCATATGTACATCTGTGATTAATTATGATTGACTATGCGCTAAAGTGAAGCGATTTGTTTCCACACCCACCATGCGTCATGTGCCTAGTGGACATGTGAAGTGAAATTGTCACGCCCTGACTCAGGGGACTCGTATATGTTGAGTCAGGGTGTGTATGTTCTATGTTATATATTTCTATGTTGGTGTTCTAGTATGTCTATTTCTATGTTGGCCGGTGTGGTTCCCAATCAGAGGCAGCTGTCGCTCGTTGTCTCTGATTGGGGACCATACTTAGGCAGCCTTTTGGCACTAGTTAGTTGTGGGATCTTGTTCCAGTTAAGGTATGTTGTGCTGTGCTGCCTTGGACTTCACGTTTCGTTTTGTTTGTTGTTTTGTCGCGGTGTTTAATATTCAATAAACATGCACGCATATCACGCTGCGCCTTGGTCCGTCCCATCTATAAACGAACGTGACAGAAGCTCCCACCAAACGAGGACCAAGCAGCGTGTCCAGGAGCAGACAGCCTGGACATGGGAGGAGATCCTGGAAGGAAAGGGTTCCTGGACATGGGAGGAGATTCAGGCCGGGATGGATCGCCGTCCTTGGGAGGAGACAGTGGAGGCGCGGTATAGAGAGGAGCAGCGGCAACGCAGAAGGTGCCGGCCGAGGAAGAAGCCCGAGAGACAGCCCCAATAAAATGTTGGGGGGGGCTAAAAGGGTGGTTGGCGGAGCCTAGTGTTAGAGACAGAGCCAACTCCCCGTACTCATGGGAGGAAGCGTGTGACTGGGCAGGCTCCGTGTTATGCGGAGCTACGTACTGTGTCACCAGTGTGCCGGCACAGTCCTGTACGTCCTGTGCTAGCACCACGCACGTGTCGTGCGAAGATGGGCATTCAGCCAGGACGGGGTGTGCCGGCTCAACGCTCCTGGTCTCCAGTACGCCTCCTCGGTCCCGCATATCCTGCGGCTGTTCTACGAGATGTATCGCCAGTGCGCGTGCACAGCCCAGTGCGTCCTGTGCCAGCGCCCCGCATGTGTAGTGCGAAAGTGGGCAGCCAGCCAGGACGGGTTGTGCCAGCTCTCCGCTCCAGACCTCCAGTCCGCCTTCGCAGTCTCGTCCGGCCCGTTCCTGCTCCTCGCACCAAACCAGTGGTGCGTGTTCCCAGCCCGGCCCGGCCTGTTCCTGCTCCTCGCACCAAGCCAGTGGTGCGCGTCGCCAGCCCGGTCCGGCCTGTTCCTGCTCCTCGCACCAAGCCAGTGGTGCGCGTCGCCAGCCCGGCCCGGCCTGTTCCTGCTCCTCGCACCAAGCCAGTGGTGCGCGTCGCCAGCCCGGCCTGTTCCTGCTCCTCGCACCAAGCCAGTGGTGCGTGTTCCCAGCCCGGCCTGGCCTGTTCCTGCTCCTCGCACCAAGCCAGTGGTGCGTGTTCCCAGCCCGGCCCGGCCTGTTCCTGCTCCTCGCACCAAGCCAGTGGTGCGTGTTCCCAGCCCGGCCCGGCCTGTTCCTGCTCCTCGCACCAAGCCAGTGGTGCGCGTCGCCAGCCCGGCCCGGCCTGTTCCTGCTCCTCGCACCAAGCCAGTGTTGCGCGTCGCCAGCCCGGTCCGGCCTGTTCCTGCTCCTCGCACCAAGCCAGTGGTGCGTGTTCCCAGCCCGGCCCGGCCTGTTCCTGCTCCTCGCACCAAACCAGTGGTGCGTGTTCCCAGCCCGGCCCGGCCTGTTCCTGCTCCTCGCACCAAGCCAGTGGTGCGCGTCGCCAGCCCGGTCCGGCCTGTTCCTGCTCCTCGCACCAAGCCAGTGGTGTGCGTCGCCAGCCCGGCCCGGCCTGTTCCTGCTCCTCGCACCAAGCCAGTGGTGAGCGTCGCCAGCCCGGCCTGTTCCTGCTCCTCGCACCAAGCCAGTGGTGCGTGTTCCCAGCCCAGCCCGGCCTGTTCCTGCTCCTCGCACCAAGCCAGTGGTGCGTGTTCCCAGCCCGGCCCGGCCTGTTCCTGCTCCTCGCACCAAGCCAGTGGTGCGCGTCGCCAGCCCGGTCCGGCCTGTTCCTGCTCCTCGCACCAAGCCAGTGGTGCGCGTCGCCAGCCCGGCCCGGCCCGGCCTGTTCCTGCTCCTTGCACCAAGCCAGTGGTGCGCGATGCCAGCCCGGCCCGGCCTGTTCCTGCTCCTCGCACCAAGCCAGTGTTGCGCGTCGCCAGCCCGGTCCGGCCTGTTCCTGCTCCTCGCACCAAGCCAGTGGTGCGCGTCGCCAGCCCGGTCCGGCCTGTTCCTGCTCCTCGCACCAAGCCAGTGTTGCGCGTCGCCAGCCCGGCCCGGCCTGTTCCTGCTCCTCGCACCAAGCCAGTGGTGCGTGTTCCCAGCCCGGCCCGGCCTGTTCCTGCTCCTCGCACCAAGCCAGTGGTGCATGTTCCTAGTCCGGTTCGGCCCGCGCCTGCTCCTCGCACCAGACCAGTGGTGAGTGTGTCCAGTCCGGCACGGCCCGTGCCCGTTCCACCGGTGCCTGGTCCAGCACCAGTCAGCCCCTCTCCAGGTTCGGGGTCTCCCACACCAGGGTCCAGACAGGGCTTGGTACTTCGTGGGAGGAAGGAGAGGGGAAGCAGCGCGCCGAGGTCCAGACCAGACCAGGGGCGCAACAGGGAGGCGGAGAATAGGTGGTGGTCACGCCCGGAGCCGGATCCGCCTCCGAGGCGGAATGCCCACCCGGCCCCTACCCTGTTATGTTTATGTGGCGCGGTCGGAGTCCGCACCTTTGGGGGGGGGGTACTGTCACGCCCTGACTCAGGGGACTCGTATATGTTGAGTCAGGGTGTGTATGTTCTATGTTATATATTTCTGTTGGTGTTCTAGTATGTCTATTTCTATGTTGGCCGGTGTGGTTCCCAATCAGAGGCAGCTGTCGCTCATTGTCTCTGATTGGGGACCATACTTAGGCAGCCTTTTGGCACTAGTTAGTTGTGGGATCTTGTTCCAGTTAAGGTATGTTGTGCTGTGCTGCCTTGGACTTCACGTTTCGTTTTGTTTGTTGTTTTGTCGCGGTGTTTAGGTCTGGGAGTTGACCAGAACAATAAGACTAGAAGGGACAGTGAAGAGACAGACACAGACAGGCAGAAAATGATAAGGGAGGAGGAGAGGTATTAATGGCAGATTCAGCAAGATGGCTAGACACGATTCAAGCCAAAGACCTAAATACTCGGATAAACACTGTGACACACTGTGAAGCATGAGCCTCATCATCATTTCCTTAACATCCTCTATTATCTTATCCTATCATCCAGATCATATCATACATCTCATAAAGGCTACATCCTCTTGCATCTAAAATCATGATGCATTCCTTCAACCCTGACTCACATCTAACTCACATCTAAATGGGAATCACCACCATCGTTCCTCAACATCTCTTCTTCTCATGGAAAATAAAATGTAAGGCGCTGCTGATAAAAATAGATAAAGACAGAGGAGGAATGGAACGGCACTTCTCTATAGCTCATTTACCAGCAAACCGCTTAGTGAGGCCGTTGGCATTTCCGGGTCAGGCAGAGGGGTCAGTGTGACTATGGTTTATATTCTTTGTGACCGGTAAATAGGATAAGCGGAGGATCTCTCTCTGTGTGTGTGTGTGCTTTGCTCAGTGGTGGCAGACACCAAGGGGTGATTTACGTAAAGTAGTCCCCCCCCCAGCCTGTGCAGTCACAGGCTGTTGACTCTGTCACATGAGACAGCGTTTCTTTATGGGAGGTAATCTGGATATTGAGTGGACATTATGAAGGCACAGGGGCAGAATAACAGGATGCTGGGTCTTGACTAGGGCAGGAGAAGAGGGATGATGAGAAAAGAGAGGGAGGATCTCGCTCACTGAACAGTGGGGAAAGAAAGAAAGCCACAGTTCATTAACGAAAAGATGAGAGGCTGGAAAGAAAGAGCTGTTTGTGTGGTGGGTATTGGCTTGACTTTACTCATGCCCCTTCTCTCTCTCCCTTCTCTCCCTCCATCCCTCCCCCTCGTAGTGATGACAATGTCCTCTGCCTGGGCTCTCCGTCATCATCAGGCCAGCTGTCTAAACAGGGCATTTCCTGTTGCCCTCACGAACATTGTTGTTTCCTGTTCAACCCCCCTCTCTCTCCCTCCATCCTTCCATGGCGCTGATCAACCATAAACCCCCTCCCCCATAGACCTTGCACCTTGTAGTTATAGTAGGGAAAGCCTAGGTCTGCAGGAGCGCTGATATAGGATCAGTTTAGCCTTTTAGATCATAATGAATAAGGTTATATAGACAGGGGTGAGCTGATCCTAGATCAGCACTGGTATTCTGATATGCTTTGTGAATATGAACAGGCCCTGGAACTGAAAAGCTATGATTGTCTCTTAGGTGTTCATTGCAGTTTTGATCTCTCGTAATAAGTTCTCAGAATAAACCATTAAACGTGTCTAAATCCGATCATTAAATTCTGCCACTGTGAAACGTATCAGCTGAATGATAACTGATCTTTCTAGAAAATGGCGAGGCATTCGAATCATCAGAGGAATTTAAAGATCAATCACACAGAACGAGCTGAAAATCCTCATACATTTTCCAATGGAGCATTGTCCTCTGCGCTCAATAATATCAGCCCTTTCCATAATGGGTGTCAGTGGTAATATGATATCCTGTTTAGATACGCGTCTACTGATTGGGACTCAGAGACTCAGACCAGGGTCGTCTCTGTCGTATCTGTCCTGTGATCATATCTGGGTAAGGAGACAGACAGTCTGAGCTGGGGGGCATCAGGGCCCAGCCCCCAGCACAGCCAATCCAGATCTGAACGTGCCGCAACCGTGACGCCTGCCACCCAATGACCCCGCAGGGTGCCGATAAAGCCCCAATCAGATCTCACCGGGCTGGGCGGGACTTGGTCCTAGTGCTGACTGTTGATTGGGTCGGAAGCGACACCTGACCCTGCTCTTCCTGAGGAAGGAGGCGGTTTAATGGTGGGATAATTTATTAAGCACCAAAAGGACACTCCCCCAGTGGACAAAGTATTAGGAACAGAGAAAGCAAATACATTATTTTTTTAACTGTTCCCTCTGAGGTCTCCACACAATGCCAGTCTCTCTGACTCACTCCCTCCTATCACACACACACACACACACACACACACACAGTAGTACATCAGCTGCCCCTGTGTCTGTGTGACAGAGAACAGAGGTTGGGGAGGAAACTCCCTGTGGTGCGGCGTGGTGCAGTCATGGAGTGAGGGATAGCAGAGGCCGTGAGGTCCCAGATAAACTCGACCTATCAGCCGTGCCAGTCAGACCGGCAGCCCCTCCCACACATTTAGCATCCATACTCCTTACTTTATCTCCTGATTATAACACACGGCAGCGCTGCTTCCTAATGACCCGCCATGCAAACCTCATCCCCTCCTTCTCTTCCATAGGCAGTCACTGAAGCACAAGTGGTGGAGTGCATGTGGAGGAATCAGAGATGAATAGAACAGGAAAACAACACCCTCCATAGGCTAGGCTAGTCTGTAACCAAGAGGGTGATTGAATATGTGTTTCAGATCATGCATTATAGCGCTATTCTACCGAGCTCTTTGTATGTTGCCTAACATGTCTATGAATATATCTTGCTAATGATACTGTATATTGGGTTTTACTGTATTTAAGGGTTATGCATAAAACATTACGAGGAAATTCAGAATGAATTATTCATATGGTCATAATAGAGCTCTGTCAGCTCTCCTTGGTGTTCTCTTTTTATTGTACCTCTCGTCTTGTACACTCTTAGAAAAAAAGGTGCTATCTAGAACCTAAAATGGGTTCTTCTGCTGTCCCCATAGGAGAACCCTTTGAAGAACTGTTTTTGGCTCAAGGTAGAACCCTTTTCGGTTGCATGCAGAATCCTTTCCACATTATTGGCCATCATTGAAATCAAGAATTTTGTTCTAGACTGGTTAAATAAAGGTTCAATAAAATGTATGGTTCTAGAACATGTGACCTCTACTCTGTTTAATCAGGTTTTCCCCTTCTCTCCCCCAGCATCCCAGCAGACGTGTGAGCCAGTGGCGGTCCCTGAAAACCAGAATGCCTGGATCAGGGTGAGAGAGATGCTTCCAGGCTGCTGGACCAACTACACCACTCAGGACAGCAAAGAGGTTCACATCCTCAGCCTGCACTATACTACTGGGGTAAGGCAATCTACTGTATACAGTTTGTCTGTCCTAAACTACTGTGGAAGGCTTCCACTGCATTTCAATCGACCAGTATGCTCAGTCTGAAGATGTCCAGGATTAAGACACAGGTTCCAATATGCAGTACACTGATATGTGAGGTAATAGGATTTTACTGTAGTCATATTTTTTCAAATGACTGTAGCCATAGTTTTTCAAATAACACCATAGCATTAACTTTTCAAAATGTTCTGCATTGTTAGATTACATTCTGTAATATCTGGAGTCCATATAGTAGATAGCTACTGTAGCTCAATATAGCTGGAATGTTTGTCCCATTCCTGGGGGAAACATTGTTCTGGGAGAGTGTCTGTGTGAGATTGATACCAGATGAGCTTTAGCACACCAGGCTAGCTTTCTCATGAGATTGATGCCAGATGAGAGTTAGCACACTACGCTAGCTTTCTCATGAGATTGATACCAGATGAGCGTTAGCGTGCTAGGTTAGCTAGTTTTCCCATGTGGCTGAGAGTCAACATTAGGGACACCTCCTCTGGTTAGCCTGATAAGTGCAAACACATGCCAAACATAGCATGGAGCTGGGGTCGCCCCTGAGGTGAATGGTGTTCCTTACAGGCTTACACTACATACACAGTAGTGTGAAAACACACCACTGCATCCAACAGCCTGCATGGGGAATGGGGCTACGTGTGTGGAGTAGAGGTTGATGTCAAAAAGTTGTACCATAAATTGCAGTAGGATCAATTGGAAATAAATTGAGGAAACTGACCCTAGATCAGTGCTTAGGAGGACGAATGTAATCCTACACTGCTATTTCCTACGCAGACTTCATTTTTCATTTTCTGACAGTGTCTGGTCAGCACATATTAGTAATTTCTTTATAAGTGCTCTCTCTCTCTCGTCCTTCACTCTCTGTCTCTCTCTCTGTCTCTCTTTCTCTCTCCGTCTCTGTCTCTATCTTTCTCTATCAAACACACTCACGCACACACACACGCGCACACACACACACACACACTCGCACACACATACTCGGCACACACACACACGCACTACATTTCTCTCTCTCTCTCTCATTCCCTATTTAATATGAATTAAAGGGGGCTCACCCAGGAGTAGGTCTGTGTGGTATAAATTACCCATAAGTTACAGGGGGTGAGTAAATGAGTGTGTGGTTGTGCATCGGATGAGACGCCATCACAGAATGATACAGTATCTGAGGATGCCTGCCTGGATTCCTCACCTTAATGAAGGCTAAAGGAGGCCCTCGGCCTGCCTGCACTAAATCGAAAAATACTGGAAATCTCTTCCTGTTTTCCTCTGCTTCTCTCTCTGGCAGACGTCCTAGAAAACAACTAGAACATGCAAACTTTTTCTTAACCATGTTTTTATGTACACAGCTAAACAAAGACAGATTTCTTCCAAGAATGGTCTTAGAGTGGATCAAGAAAGAGAAATGTGGTGTAGAAGAAGTGTTAGCTCTTTACTGCCAGGTTTTATGAAACACGAAAAGATTGGAGAGGATGAACACAAAGGCTGTAGTTTGTCTGGAGCTGGAGGGTGCCGTGTGATCCCGTGGACATTCCACAGAGCAAACATATCCTGTTCTCCTGTGGGACCAGGCTGAATGTTTGGAATTGGAGAGTGAGGGTTCATGCCATTTCTCAACACACACAGCCTTATCACTCCCTTTACTGCATCAGTTTGGGGCAGTGCTGAAAATGTACGATTTGGAAGGCTTGGAGGCTTTGTTTATCCTCAGACACAAAGCAGGGGTATGTCCTTGGCTGAAGGCAAAATTACCAGTGGATGGAAAGGAGAGTTGTTATTCTCTCTCTCGCTCTCTCTCTCCTCTGTTTTTAGCAGTTTGATTTAGGGTTTTATAGAGTAGTTCACTGCTCACCTGCATGCACTCCACACAGACAGAAAAACAAATCACTCCTCCCTAAGCAAAAGAGTTCACGTGGCCTTCCCCCCTCCCAGCTCCCCATCACCCCTGAACTCCCCTCACCCCCTGCCAGGATTCAACCCTGACCATTCCTCAATTTCCACTGTAAACAACTATGATGGAATATTAGGCCACCTAAAGAAGGGAGGTGGGGACAAAGGTGTTTGTGGAAGGGAGGGGTCATATGGGAAGTGTGGCTGCCTGGCGGCTTGTGTATGGGTTCAGCATGGGAGGGGGATGGAAGGACAAGAGGGAGAGAAGGGAAGATGGAAGGCAGGAGGGCTGGACAGGGCAGGAGGGGAGGCGCTTGTCCAGACCCCAATGATGTCACATTCTGGCACGGGCATTGGCTCACAGCCTAGACTGGACCGTCGGAGCCAGCTCGGGTTAGGGGAGAGAGACAAAGAATAACGGGAAGCTGTTATGCACCAGCAAAAGCCCTCGAGAGAAAAAAAAAGTCTGAGGAGGAAAACAATTGTATCTTGAAAGCACAGGAACAAAAATAGCAAGGGCGAGCGACCAGAGACGACAACGTGCATTGTTCCAACTTATAGAGTATGTTGGAGAGAGTGATGGAGAAAGTAAGAAGAAGAAGCAATGACAGTTATTTTATAAAGACCATTGAGTTTTGGTTAAAAGTGAAATTACAGTTTTTTCCCAACTGATTTGCTTGCGTAAATCCTGTTGACTCATACAGTATATTAGTCACAGACACATCCTTGACTCTATTGACTCAAACTGAGTGAATAGTGAATAAGTTGTCCATACCAGACTGATACACTGTCAGACAACTGGGAAAATGAGTCACACATTTACTGTATACGGTGTGATTTGCTAGAACACTCATGGAATAACGATAGGATTCATAGCAATAGGATTCTCAACCCCAAACTATTTCCAACCAGGATAACAGCTCATCTAAGACCCTACTATGTTTCATTGAAAGGGAAGTGTAAAGTCTAGTTGTCAGCAAAGTACATAGTCTAAACAATGGCCACTTCACTTGTTGGAGGCAACAAGAGGCCAATTTATATAATGAACAGCAGAAGAAGAGAACATGTATCTCTCAGCTGACTGGTTATTGAGTAATCCTGCTTCTTCAAGGTATTTCAGGAGGCATTCTCTGAGTTTCGATGATAAACATATACTGACACTATTGAAAAGACTAGGCAAGCGGCGTACTTTAATGCTCTGAGATGATAGACAGTGGCAAGGGAAACGGATAATTTAATCAGTTAGACTGTTTGCCTGCAGCTTGGTCTGACTCCTTGTCAGTAATTCACACACGCATGCACACACACACACAATCCGCAAGTAGATTTTGTTTGATGAGTGAGTGTCGAATTTGGTCAACACATTTTTTTTCTCGTAATGCTTAGGAGTGTACTGATATAAGTAGGACACGTGACATCCCGGCAACTTTGAGAAAAACACTTTGTATCAGTTTTCTCAAGATGGCTATGCATATTCATGGCATGAGGCTAGTAGCATAGCATCTCTCTCCATTGAATACAGGCAGTTGACGTCAACAACCCTCATAGAATATTCAAAAAATTAAATAATTAAATTGATCCACCAATCCAAAGAAAGGATAGGCGGGAGCTAGACAGCCTGCCGTGCCGCTTTGTAGACAAGGACTCCCATTGTTAGGGCGGAGAGACATGTATCTTGTCAGTATATCCATAATCTTTGACGAAGGTTTGTCTGTGGATCGGAGATGATCACAGGTGTGTTCTGTGAAGATGATTAATAGAAAAGAGGAGTGAGTCAATTAAGGTGGACAGAGGGGAGATGATATCAAACTGCCTATTGGTCACACTAAATGAGTGTGTGTGTGTGTGTGTGTGTGTGTGTGTGTGTGAGTGAGTGTGCATACATGGACACAGCATCTGTTGCTCTCTTACATCCACAACACACTGCTGGTCCTGCCTGGCCTGTTTACAGCAGCTATCGTGGTGTGTTGTCTGTCTGTTTGTGTGTGTGTGTGTGTGTGTGTGTGTGTGTGTGTTGAACATGGCCCTTGCGGAGGCCTTGTGTATTAGCCCAGTGGTAGGCCTCAGACAATACACTGGGGGGCTCCTCCCACCAGCTCCAAACATCAGGGGTCCAACTTTTCCACCTAGGCCCCTTGCCTCAGCTCAGCGTGGCCCTGTCAGAATGCACGCTGTCAACAGCAGGCAGCAGACGATCAATTTAATAAGAGCGAGCATAGACAAACAGAAAGACACCGTGTTCCTCAGCACCCTCGCACAGTACTCTCCACGCAAAGAACCAAGGCCAGCAGCCAAGAGAATCTAGCTCCAAACAAGCAAGCGTTCAGAGATTTTTATAAAAATCCCTTTGAGAGGCTTTAAGACGGGATAAAAGCGGCTTTTTGTTCATATTAATAGTTAATTCCCCAAAAGCTCCTCTTCAGAACTGTATTTTGGAGGTATTTAAGTACTGTCGTCCACTTCAGTATTTTAACAACAAAATGGGATTCACAAAGTAAAAACTGATTAAATTAAGGTAATTCATTGGCAAGTTGAAAACAGAATATAAATATCCTTTCTTCCTCTTTTCTTTTTCTTCTTTGTTGCTCTTTGTAAACTTCACTGGCTTACAATGCATTCTTCACTTACCAGGTAAATATTGCAAGAACATATTTGACTTACCTAAAGCTGAAGCCCAACACTGTTCACCTGTTGTCCACTGTGGTATGAACTGTGAACTAGAATATGCTTATCTGACTACCAGCCTGCTGAATCCTGATGCAGCCTAGTGGAGCTGTGCTTTGTGCGCTAAGCGTGTGTCGGGGCCACTGCCACTCAGATAGAGACTGTCTAATCTCCTCTAGGACCACTGAGGCAGATAGTGTACAGGAGGGCATTGATGCACGTCTTGTCCTCTCTCTGTCAGGGCTTGGAGTCAACTGCAGGGGGCTGGCAAGGTGGACATGTTGACTCTGCTGTCACCGGAGAGGGGAGAAGAGATTAGTGGAGAGGATATGGCTAAGCCTCTCACCTCTGTTCCTACTGGTACTCCAAGCCTCACCTCCACTCCTCCTGGTACTCCAAGCCTCACCTCCACTCCTCCTGGTACTCCAAGCCTCACCTCCACTCCTCCTGGTACTCCAAGCCTCACCTCCACTCCTCCTGGTACTCCAAGCCTCACCTCCACTCCTCCTGGTACTCCAAGCCTCACCTCCACTCCTCCTGGTACTCCAAGCCTCACCTCCACTCCTCCTGGTACTCCAAGCCTCACCTCCACTCCAAAAATGCAGAATAGTGTTAAATGCCTTGGGGACAAAAATGATGTCCCAGATTTAATCATGTAATATTAGGCATACCAGTGTGTGCCCAGTGGGTATCTACTTGCGAGCTACTCATTGACAGCCCACGAGCTACCGGACATGCAATTTTCTACTAAGGTGGAACCTTTGGTAGGCTGATGTGAAGGCTACTCAGAGCCATTGGACATGAAACAACGATACAAATGTAGATAAACAATTTTCTTTTGCAGGTGCCTTTTCATTTTAAACACCAGTGGTGCAACTAGTGCTTTCTAATTGCACTGAACCAAAACAGTGGCGCACAGGAGCGAATAAATACTTGAGTGGTCAAAACCATTCATCTTGAGGCGACGGGGTGCAAAATACAATCTGTTAATTATTATATCATATATAAAATTGACTTATATATTTTAATACAAAAACATGCGTTTGCACCCCTATTTTGAAATTGGGGATGCAGCTGCTCCGTTTGCTCCATTGCTCAGGGCCTATGCTGGTACCCCAAGCCTCTCACCTCCACTCCTCCTGGTACCCCAAGCCTCTCACCTTCACTCCTCCTGGTACCCCAAGCCTCTCACCTCCACTCCTCCTGGTACCCCAAGCCTCTCACCTCCACTCCTCCTGCTACCCCAAGCCTCTCACCTTCACTCCTCCTGGTACCCCAAGCCTCTCACCTCCACTCCTCCTGGTACCCCAAGCCTCTCACATCCACTCCTCATAGTACCCCAAGCCTCACAGCAAGAACTGGTGCTGGACTGGGATCACTGGTGTTGGATTGGATGAATGAGCTGGTCCCACCAGTGTTGTGCTGGTTTGTCTGTAGTATTGGACAGGTTTTGCTGTAGACTGTTCCTCTGCTATAAACTCCTTGGCAGCCCTAGCCATCAAAACGGTCAGCCAACACCTGCCACTTGGGATGAATATGTCATATTTCCACATTACACAGTGATTTATAGTAGCTAACTTTCCCATTACTAGAGAGACTACGTAATGTTTTGTGTCTCATATTAGCTGATGCTATCAAATCACACAAATGACACCTACCATCAACGGAATCTTTCGCATCTTGTTGTCTCTGGAATTGAAGAAGTGAGGAAAGCGGTACATAATTTAGCATGCGGGCCGTCCTTCGATTTTTCATGTATTGTCCTGAAGTGAAGGGAACAGAAATGGGCTTCTCTCAATGACTTTCTCTGTGGGAGAGACAGAACACAATAGAAACCCTTGTGTTGAGCTGTCAGGCAACATTCCAATCCCAAACCCGGTCCTTTCAAAATAAATTAAAGGTGTTAGATTAAATTTGTGTCCCGAGAACACCATGTGTTACCCCACCATACGATCATTACATTGCAGTGTGGAGTCATTGTATTTTAAATGATGCTGTGCGCTGACTCTGTGAAATGGAATAACACTGTTGAAGGAGAAGTCGATTTTTCAACATGGAAGTGTGGAATCCATATACGAATGAGAGGAATAGATTGGGAACCAGGTTTTGTGTGCTTGTGTGTGTGTGTGTGTACAGTATGTACTAGTCAGTCAGGCAAACATGGTAGCATTCCAGTAAGCCTTATCTTATCTGTCATAGTACATTTTATACCACTTATCAAGAGACAGTCATGAACAAAGACATTGCCCCTTATGGAAGGTCTATAGGGTGACCAAAATGAGAACAGATTAGGTCTCAGAATCCTACAGTAGACATTGCCTTCCCCAGTGTGACCCTGTCCAAAAAGCGCCAGAGGACAAAACAAATGTTTATGCCGCTTGATTTCTTTTCTTCCTAATCACAACAAAGTTCCTGTGGGAATTTACGCCACCACTACTTCCCCTGCCAGCCATACATGTTGTTTATGCTATATTGACTGTACATATTATGCATGCCGCTGTTTTGAATGTACAGCCATTGTTGATGTGGTGATGATGTTGATGTGTACTGTACACTCAGATGGTGGAGGGGGGTTAAACTTGTTTTTCTGAAGCTAACAAACTCAAATTGTGAATTGTGACAAACATTTACTTTGTGTTACAGTCATCATCACATTTTTCCTGAAGTTTAACTTGATTAATCTGTCTTCTCTAGGCTCCCACCATGTTTGATTTGAACATGACCACTGCCCAGCCAATGCACCTCATCATCACCACAGACTCAGAGCAGATCACATACACTGCGGCCCATGCTAACACGGATGTCAGCTTTTACGTAAGTACCACCTCTCCTTATGTAATTGTTGCCTTTTGCCTCCTACTTGTTTCCTTAGGGGTTTGCATCTGTTAGTGTAAGAGCAATACTTTAAGTCAGTGTATAAAGAGTACATGAAAATATCTATGCAAATTATTATTCCAGAAATATTACACTAGCTGGGAGGAAAGTAGATGCTGACTTCAACGTCTTAGGCTATTAGACTTAAACCTAAATGCCCGATAGCCTCTGTTGCAATAGAGAAGGATCTCAGTAGGTATGATTGCATTGAAACTGATAGCTGGCTAATGGGAGCTTGGTGAGGGCTGGGAGTCTAGCCTGGCATTTGTCCTGTTCCTGCCAGCTGAGCTGCTCTGCTCTGTGTAGCTCTAGTGTTTGGAGCCTGGGAGGGAGGGGGGTTGGGGGGGGGGGGGGGGGGGGGGGTAGAGCCTCACTGCCAGGCCTCCCTACTTCCATAGTTAACCAGGAGAGAAATGCTTTCCTGCAGGCCCAGATTGGCCAGCTGTATGACAAAGAACCAGCCACTGCTGTGCAACCCCCCGGGCCAGTTTGGAGAAGCAATTACCCTTGTTAGTTTTCTGGACCTGTGTGTATTTTATATATGGAAAACATAATAAAAAGGGTCTTAGAGTGTGTTGGAGTAGGGAGTGATCAGAACAAGCTAATACCCACTGGGAACAAACTGATTGAATCAACGTTGTTTCAAAATAATTTGTCAATGTATTGGGACGTGGAATCTACGTGGAAAAATCATTGGATTTGAAAAAAAGTCACCAATGTAAATTGTTGTTTTTAGGGTGAAATTTCTACCACAGGATTCTGTCATCATTGTAACCAATTTTCAAAATAGACAAACCTTGTATAAATTATGTTGAATTTGTACCTTTGAAACAATGTCAGATCTTCAACGTTGCATCCACTATCAGAAAAAAACAATACGCTAAGTAGCACCTCCTACTGAAGTCTATCTACAGCTATTAATTTGGTCTCCCATCCATGCTTTTCGCAAAGTCCAGCCGTGCTTAGCTTCGACAAAACATTGTCACTGACTCCTACCAATGTGCTATCGTGAGAATGATTATTGAGAGATCTCTTAATAACAAAATATATTCACTGTTGCTATCAAAGTCATTCCAAAGGGTAGGTTTAACAGAGCAAATGAAATGTAACCATACTTTATCAATCATATATCATCAATAGCATTTGCAAAGTCAACAACATTGTTTCAATTCAATCCAGGGTTAAACTAAAAATAGACAATACATATAGGCCTAGGGTTTCAAGCTTTGGTTGATTTCAAATTTGTCTACAAATTAATAATCTGATATGTTGGATTCAAGTCTCCATCTCAAACAAAAATCAAAGTTAAAGAATATGATTAAGTCAAATCAAACTTTAAATACACTTTAAATAATATATTCTTTAACTTCAATGTTTGGTTGAGATGTAGACGTGAATCCAACATATCAATTATTGTAGTCAAACTGGAATTAAAGCCAGACTATATATACATCTCCTTCAAATGTTGATATATTGTTGAGTTGTCAACCAAACACAATTCAATAATACTTTTGTAATACAGTAAATAGCCTAAAGCTAAGGCTATCTTACAATCTAATGTTACAGTATTTATTCAAACTTAAATTGAGTAACATCCATGGCCACATTGAGGTTAGCCTACTGTAACTATGAATGTCTTCTTATGTAATCATAGAACGCGTGCTTGTTCAAGATGATAGCATGCAAAGGTCGGCAGGTCTGTGGAGATCTTCACAATTGCTATAATAGTCTGTGCAGAATCTCGAACGGCATTGATCACTTGCACTACGTGCTTTTAATGTAATCTCAACTGCAATCCAGGTTGTTTGGTCATTAGATGAAGAACATTGATAACACATCAAATTGTATAAATACAAAATATCTGACATTGTATACCCATTTGAACTTTGTTGTGCTTTTAAATGATTGAAAGCATAGTGATAACACATTGGGAATTCAACAAACTTCTGGCTGTCATTTTGAGTAGGTGAATAAACATCTCAACAAAATATTACCCACATTTCCACGTTTAAATGACGTAGTGTGCCCAGTGGGTAGTCTCAGTCATACTGGGGATGTATAGTGTTATAGTGGAGACATTAACTTGAGTATTGTGTTGTTCAATCAACCCAGAAAGAGAGGACTCCAGAGGAGAGATTGTACATCTCAAAGGCTTTCGTCTTGTCAATAGAATTTTGGAAATTAAGCAGAAGGGAAAGTGTGCATCTCTAGGACTGATAGGATGTTTTGTTTGGAAGTTTGAGTAAATTATATTGTTAGTGATTTGGGATCCCTGCCTGGGAATTTAACCACCCCTTGTCTGCAGGCATCCATACTCTTAAAACAGAACTCTTGCTTTTCATCACAATGAACATAAGTACCAAGCTGAGAGTTCAGACAAAGTCCACAGCCCAAGCATCCTCCTATTGAGCTCTGCTTCTCACACAAGGGGTAAAATAAATAACTTTATCTTTTATCTATTTCGACCCTCTAGTCTCTGTTTAAGTTGGCCATATCAACTTCTCAATAACCTTCCATGATAATAGGATGTTTACAACACTGTCAGCAGTCTGTGGTATAATAATAATAATAATAATAATATGCCATTTAGCAGACGCTTTTATCCAAAGCGACTTACAGTCATGCGTGCATACATTTTTGTGTATGGGTATAGCCTTTCATGTCCTGCAGAGAGGGAGAACATTGCACATGAAGAGGGGATGTTTTTGTGGGATGGAAGGATGGGATAGTGTGTAGTGGATCACTGGGGAGTGTTACCATTTTAATGGAAGAAAATAGCATCTGTGTGTCTGAGGAAGTGCGTCACGAGGCTGACAGATCTGCTGGGTACTTGCCTAGTGTTATATCCAGCTGTGACTGGGACAGGGACAAGTCACCACACACACTCAGATGGGACTGAGTACATTTGCGTACATTCACAAAAAGCCACCAACCTGTGGGTTCAACATCAAGGTTTAAGGTCTCTCAACCTCAATTGTCCCTCATCAAATCCTCACTGTTTTAGAACTTGACGTTAGTTCCCTATCTAATATGGGGTGGTTTACCATTACATCAAGTCATAATACACAGTGGTCTCTCTCCCTACTATGTTATGTAAGAGTTAATGACCCCTCTGGAATTGTCCCCCGAATGCCATCGTGGAGACAGTTCAGGATGCGTCTTTGGAGCCAAAGGGACAGAGACAGACAGACGGACAGACAGGCGAGTGGCCTTGACCCGAACCTAATCTCTGTTGGATGGGTGCCTGTTCTAAACAGCCCACCAGATAGCTCTCTCTGACAGAGACGTATATCCCCCCGACTCCTTGCTCATTCAGCCCCTCTGGATCAGGCCATGGGAAGGAAGTCTAATCTGAGAAGTTTCTGGAAGCGCCAGTAGACGGAGCCACTCCTTGCTCTGACTACTTCCGGTCGTGTGATATGTCCCTGGTTCTGTGCCATGTCGAACTCTGACCCCAAGGACAAAATTCCTGTCAATATAGTTCCTTCTCTCATTCATTGATCCCTCTCACTCTTTTTCTCTCTTCCTGATTTACTCCCTTCTCCGCTCCCCCTCCTCTACCTCAATTGTGATGTGTTTTATTTTCTCGTCCTCGTAGTTTCTCGTCTTTGTATTTCGATCCAACCTAAACCAAATATACACACATGAGAAGGACCAATCAATCACACAGGTTTTCTTGTCTTTCAGCAGAGCATTCTGGCTGGTTGTTTGGGGTCTGGCTGCAGCCGGCAGGCCTTCACACACACACACACACACACTGACCGTTAACATGGAGGTCCAGAGAGAAAACAATCAGTGGTCTTTTTTCCAGCCCTCAGTTTTCAACCTAACACCTAGATCACCAGGAAATACATGGACTTTGTTCCTCCAACTCCAAACTCATTGCAAACTCAATGGCTGCTGCTCTCTCCCCCTCCCCTAGCCTCTTCTTGGCAAAACACTGAGCACATACCTCTTGTGAGTTTGTGCAATGCAGCATAGCTAATTGTGTTTGTTGTTGTTTTCATGATATCCATTATCATGAAATTAATTGTAGTAACACAGCAGACCTATTTAAGTCCTCCCATTCCAGAACAAGATGTCCATCTGTGTGCTACAGTAACTGGAATGCAACGGGAATAGCTATGAGAACATTGATGGGGGAGAAAATGAAACAATTGTTGAGACAGGATCCAAAGGGAAATAGATATCTGCTCCATCCATCCATCTGCTCTGTATAGTATATAAATTGACTAGTCTCTTGGGCTATAAAAAAAAAAAATGCTTTTAGAAGTATGGTTGTCTTTTTACGACTCAGGGTTGGGATCAATTCTGAATTGAGTCCGAATTTCTCTTTAATTCCAATTCAATTCTTGAATTTGAATTGAATTTCAATTGGCCACACCCCACAGGAAGCAGAATTTGAATTTGAATTAAAGGAAGTAGAATTTAATTCAATGAAATTCAAATGGCTAATTTATCACTATACATATGTTTATTTTGACATATGGTGACCAATACTATGTAAAACATATGGATGAAACATTAGATTTCTAAAGACTCACTCTCCTTACATGCATTTTAAAGAATGACAGTAGTCTGGAAATATTCTAAGATCCTTTTGTAGGTTTATAATAATTCATAATTCACTTACATATTATTAAAAATAACCAGAATGTATCAAACACTACAGAATGGAAGGGATCAACCTAATCTAATGAGAAAAAAGAAAAAAAGACTGTGACAATAATATTTGAAATGGTATCTGTATTCTTTGCAGTAATAAGTGGCAGATGTTTTTGGTAAAAAATGTGTCAAAGGAATTAGACTTTCATGCTTAATGTCTCAGTTGAATTTCTTTGAATTGTTTTAAATTAAATTATGCTCCCTTTCATTTCAAAGTCTGCTTCCTGTGGGGTGTGTCCAATTAAAATTAAAATGTCAATGAATGGGTTGAATTGAATTAAGAAATTATGAATTGATCCTAACCCTTGCGCGACTCTTAGGTTACACTGAAACGTCACGTAACTGCCCCATTACAGTAGACCCCCTACTTGAGTGATTCATCTACAGTCCATTATTCCCCTGGCCTGGCCGGGGAACAGGGGAATGTGTGCTGTGGTGTGTATGCGCTAGGCTGGATGTATATATTTATACCCGTATGGAGCCAAATTCCAGCCGACTCCACTGACGCACAGAGTTAAAAAGGTCCCATTTCCCAGCCCCACTCAGGAAGCAAAGGAAAGACCTTGGCTCCAACGGGGTTGTGCAACCAGGCTCGTGGACACTTTACCATAATAAACATTCCTTTTCAAATGGCCCTGCTCTGCTCAGAGAATAAAGAGAGGGAGAGAGAGAGAGATGGAGGGAGAGAGAGAGATGGAGAGAGAGAGAAAAAAAGAGAGTGGGAAGGAGAGAGATCAATAGACAGACAGAAAGAGGGAGAGAGGGAGGAGGGTGAGGAAGAGGGAGGGGGGCATGCTTTAATGTGGCTGTTGTCAGACACATTGGGCAAACATGAGGTAGCAGGCTCTAAATAAGGCGCTGACACACCCGATTCTACGGTAACAATGAGCAGACAAACAGAGTTGTCTGGCCCTCCTAGACGTATAGTAGCTTAATGACTTAGGGTCATATATAAAAAAGAATCCCTCCATGTACATAAAGGAAATGAAAAAGAATGGAGTGGATCATGTTAACAGACAGATTCAATCAAACTTGCCTTGTACATGTAGTGTATTTGTTTATAAACTACTGCCTAAGCACACACCTCTTTAAGAAAACTGGAAGAATCTACTTGTGAGAATAACCTGAGAATAGTAGTTAATAAGTAGTTTGTACATTTTACAGCAGCCTCCCCAATACTATTCTATGATTTAGTTTGGCCAGGGGTCAAAGAGCTACTGTGTATCATTATTGCAATACAGGTTCAATTGAATTTAACCCATAGTATCAGAATTTGGCATGCAATAATAGATAGATGGTCAAAGAGTCTTGAAATTAAATGTCTAATGTATTTTCCTTTACTCACCAGGTGGCCGATGACTCCAAAATGAGATTGATTGGTCTAAATGTCAACATCCAGAAAAAAGCCCTTCCCACAGACAATGAAGATATAGTGAGGTGGGCCACCGAGAAGTTTGGTGGGGTGACGTCTTTCACCACCGTCCAGAACCCAAGTAGCATCGCTTCCACAGGGAGAGAGGGTGAGACAGTCAGATACATACAACGTACCTCAAACGTACACAATTCACAAGTCTGTTTTGTTAAGATAAACTATGGTGGAAGAATGACAGATAACGTAACACATCTGAATAATACATCGTAATGATTTTACAGGAACAAAACTCCTTCCAACTGGCTCCAACAACTGTACTCTTGAAAACGAATGGCAGGCGCTCAAGCACTATCTGAAGTTAGAATCAAACATACGCTTGCTCAAATCCTGCTCGAACCAGCCTCCCGACAGCCACACTGAGAAAGAACTGTACATCGTCAACATCCCTGAGGATGTCAGCATTCGGTAAGACACCGAAGAGTCTCTTGGCAGAAAACATTAGCAACACTTTCCATGATAGTGGCATTATATAGGTGATTGTAATGTGTGTTGGTGCTCTTGAACTGTAAAGTAACATACTATTTTGTTGTTCCAGCAATGTCTCTGTGCACGTCATCAGTGAGAGGCAGATCAGTCTGTTCCTAAGAGGACCTCAGGGTACCATGTGGAGCATCCATGACCCACAGCACACCAGCTTCTCTGTAAGCACTGGACAACATCTACAGTTGGCTAAATTGTAGTATCAATGTCTGAAACTGAATCACCAATGACTCAGATATTTTACCTGCATTTTTCTGGTGTTCATTTCATGCCCAGTTCAGTATGCATGCATAACTGGGATTATTCTCTATGACTGACAAAGTTGTCCTATAAAGTTGTCCTCTCTACTATAAATGGTTAATTTGATCTCTTCTCTCTCTCTCTCTCTCTCTCTCTCTCTCTCTCTCTCTCTCTCTCTCTCTCTCTCTCTCTCTCTCTCTCTCTCTCTCTCTCTCTCTCTCTCTCTCTCTCTCTCTCTCTCTCTCTCTCTCTCTCTCTCTCTCTCTCTCTCTCTCTCTCTCTCTCTCTCTCTCTCTCTCTCTCTCTCTCTCTCGCTCAGTCCAACAACGTGATCTTGCTTGCTGCCACCAGCATGATGCATAGGATCCCTCCCACGGTCACCATCTCCACAGACAATGCTGATGCTGTACAGAAGAAGGCCTTGGACCATTTCAGAGCCAGTACCATCACCAGCTACTCTGAGATCCGAACCGAGGGCACCATGGTCACACTGGTCCTGGGGAATAAGGACCACACTCCAGGTAAGATACAGCTAGAGTCACAGTAAGCACAGTACTATTAGTATCTAACAAGGATAGAATGACTAGGGAGTTGTGTTTAGACACCGTTCCTGTCAGTTTTCTGTACTCTTGACCATATTTTTTGATAATGTAAACAGTAAATGCAAATTCAGATGTAGAGTGACCAGTTCTACAAGCATAAATGCTCATACTGTTGTTTGGTATAAATGGTGCAAAACTGCAATAAAAATATGCTTTAGTAAGCTTTCTCAGTAATTGGTAGCGAACACTATGACATTGTTGCCAGCTAGCTCCTGTACTAGACTAGCCCTGTACTAGACTAGCCCTGTACTAGACTAGCCCTGTACTAGAATAGCCCTGTACTAGAATAGCCTTGTACTAGACCAGCCCTGTACTAGAATAGCCCTGTACTAGACTGGCCAACATTATTATTATTATTATTATTATTATTTAGGGTTAGGGTTTTTATTAACTCATCAGTTCAACTAATCTATATGGTGCACCTATCCTGTAGTATCCTGTACAAATGGATTCTCACTGTCGGGTGATTTTTGTGTCTTGCTGTCTCAGTCACAGAGGCTGCACCAACCGAGACCACCCCATCGCCCCCCAGCCCTCCTCAGATGCCTCTGCTCATGCAGCTGTACACCTCTCCAGACTACCGCTCCCCTATGGACCCCAACACCAAGGTGCAGAGCGACAAGAGGATCTACGCAGAGGTGAGAGACCTTTTATTTATTTCACTCCAGCACCCTCCCGCTCTTAGTAATCCGCTCCCAGTTCCTCAGCCGTCCCACATTCAAATCAAATCACATTTTATTTGTCACATGCGCCGAATACAACAGGTGTAGACCTTACCGTGAAATGCTTACTTATAAGCCCTTAACCAACAGTGCAGTTCAAGAAATATAGTTTTTTTTAGTAAATAAACTAAAGTAAAAAATAACAAGAAAATGACATAACAATAACGAGGCTATATACAGGGGGTACCGGTACCGAGTCAATGTGGGGGGGGGGGTGTACAGGTTAGTCGAGGTAATTTGTAAAGTGACTATGCATAGATAATAAACATCTCACCCCCTAAGCCCACACCTTCACAACTGCACGACTCCTAACACAGAGAACAAACATCTCTTTAATAGTATGGCAATCTAGACAGGTATTAATGTTTGGGAGAGGACTTTTTAGAGAATAATTTTGATAGTATCGTACTACTTACAGTGGGGGAAAAAAGTATTTAGTCAGCCACCAATTGTGCAAGTTCTCCCACTTAAAAAGATGAGAGAGGCCTGTAATTTTCATCATAGGTACACGTCAACTATGACAGACAAAATGAGATTTTTTTTCTCCAGAAAATCACATTGTAGGATTTTTAATGAATTTATTTGCAAATTATGGTGGAAAATAAGTATTTGGTCAATAACAAAAGTTTCTCAATACTTTGTTATATACCCTTTGTTGGCAATGACACAGGTCAAACGTTTTCTGTAAGTCTTCACAAGGTTTTCACACACTGTTGCTGGTATTTTGGCCCATTCCTCCATGCAGATCTCCTCTAGAGCAGTGACGTTGTGGGGCTGTCGCTGGGCAACACGTACTTTCAACTCCCTCCAAAGATTTTCTATGGAGTTGAGATCTGAAGACTGGCTAGGCCACTCCAGGACCTTGAAATGCTTCTTACGAAGCCACTCCTTCGTTGCCCGGGCGGTGTGTTTGGGATCATTGTAATGCTGAAAGACCCAGCCACGTTTCATCTTCAATGCCCTTGCTGATGGAAGGAGGTTTTCACTCAAAATCTCACGATACATGGCCCCATTCATTCTTTCCTTTACACAGATCAGTCGTCCTGGTCCCTTTGCAGAAAAACAGCCCCAAAGCAGAATGTTTCCACCCCCATGCTTCACAGTAGGTATGGTGTTCTTTGGATGCAACTCAGCATTCTTTGTCCTCCAAACACGACGAGTTGAGTTTTTACCAAAAAGTTATATTTTGGTTTCATCTGACCATATGACATTCTCCCAATCCTCTTCTGGATCATCCAAATGCACTCTAGCAAACTTCAGACGGGCCTGGACATGTACTGGCTTAAGCAGGGGGACACGTCTGGCACTGCAGGATTTGAGTCTCTGGCGACGTAGTGTGTTACTGATGGTAGGCTTTGTTACTTTGGTCCCAGCTCTCTGCAGGTCATTCACTAGGTCCCCCCGTGTGGTTCTGGGATTTTTGCTCACCGTTCTTGTGATCATTTTGACCCCACGGGGTGAGATCTTGCGTGGAGCCCCAGATCGAGGGAGATTATCAGTGGTCTTGTATGTCTTCCATTTCCTAATAATTACTCCCACAGTTGATTTCTTCAAACCAAGCCGCTTACCTATTGCAGATTCAGTCTTCCCAGCCTGGTGCAGGTCTACAATTTTGTTTCTGGTGTCCTTTGACAGCTCTTTGGTCTTGGCCATAGTGGAGTTTGGAGTGTGACTGTTTGAGGTTGTGGACAGGTGTCTTTTATACTGATAACAAGTTCAAACAGGTGCCATTAATACAGGTAACGAGTGGAGGACAGAGGAGCCTCTTAAAGAAGAAGTTACAGGTCTGTGAGAGCCAGAAATCTTGCTTGTTTGTAGGTGACCAAATACTTATTTTCCACCATAATTTGCAAATAAATTCATTAAAAATCCTACAATGTGATTTTCTGGAAAAAAAATTCTCAATTTGTCTGTCATAGTTGACGTGTACCTATGATGAAAATTACAGGCCTCTCTCATCTTTTTAAGTGGGAGAACTTGCACAATTGGTGGCTGACTAAATACTTTTTTCCCCCACTGTATGTATATAACAACATGCACGTTAGAGCGTGACCATATACAGTTATCGGAGCAAATACATCCATCAACAAATACAACCACCAGCAAATACATCCACCAGAAAATACATCCACCAACAAATACATCCACCAGCAAATACATCCACCAGAAAATACATCCACCAACATCTCCCACCAGGCCTGCTCTAGGCTACAAAACAACACCCATACTGTAGTGTATTCAAACACTTCCAGGACTCCAATCATTCCTATCTTCACTTTCATCCCTCTCCTCTCCAGATCTCAGGGCGGACACTGGGGGAGATTGTCCTGACCATCAAGGTGATCAACTGCTCGGTGCGCTCCAAGGGCTCTTGCCCGGTGGTGAGGGACATGCCCTTCAGGCCAGAGGCATGCTCCTCCACTGTGTGCCCCAACAGTACCAGGGTTAGCTTCTCCTTAGAGCTGCTCCAAGACCTGGCCTCCACTAGCTGGGACCTGGAGTGCTCCGTCAAACTCTGCTTCAGCGAGGTATGTAGGTAGAGGAGATATGGGTGGTGGGGGGAAAGAGGGGTATTGCTTTATTGACTTCTGTGACAAAATATTTTTCTGTAATTTCTTTTTGTATCTTCCAAATACATTTTTCCATTGAGCATTTATTCATTAAATCTTGATTAAGTTTTTGTCTGACATATTTATTTCAACAGCATAACAGTAGCTATGCTTCTAGTAAGTGTACTTTTATAGTTAGACTGAATATGAAATATCATAAACAGAGTTGATTCTTAAAGTAATAGTGTGTGCCAGCATGTTTCACTAAACAATGTTAATTCTAAGCTGTAGCTTAGTCAACAAACCAAATCTCCAGTGAACTTTCACTTCATCATCAAGGCATTTTTGGTGTTTTGAGTTTACTTTAGTAGTTTTTAGTATCTTTGGCAACAAAGCACACTTAATGATCTGTATGTATCACTCTCTCTTTTGGTAATGTATTGTAGAAATGTGGAGATGGAGGAAGAGTGAAGAGGAACTTGGAGGTCACCCAGACATACATCCCACCACCAAGTGAGTTTAGTTTTAACTACAAAGTTTTAAAGCCTTCCAGCTTTGTTGTTGTAGTGTAATTTGTCCTTCTGGCAACCCCGTCCTTATATTTTCTCTTATCAGCTTTGGCATCAGGCAACATTTACAGTACAAATGATAATCCCATTGTTAGCCCTAAACAGGATTCATAAATTCATATTTGGGTATATTTTAAAACATGACTCTTCTCTGTCATTGAGATGACCCCCAACTTCCCCTATACTGTGCAATCGTTTTTCATTTAGAAAAAAAACAAACAAGATAGTCAAATGAAATCAGCACTAACACTGCTGTCAAATGCAACAATAGGAGAGCCACCGCATTGTCCTCCTCAACCCTCAAGAATTCCTCTATCGGAACATTCCATCATCCATTTCATTCCGGCCACAGCAGAGGCTGGCCAGTCTGTCTGTCCATCTCGGTTGTACTGCCTAGCATCGAGCTCCACTCCAACATTGGGCCCGTCATCATGGCGATGATGAGGTCAGGATATACAGAGAGAGACGGGTCGTGGAGGGGATGTGAGGTGGGGCCTCCTCCTTAGGAAGGCCTGCAGCCTGACCTTGTGGCCACAATCAGCCAGTAATGACCCTTGGGGGGATCCATTGTGTCCGAGGTCTGGCCGCTGGGCCGTCTGTCCAAACATGGGCCCCGGGCCTGGCGCTATTGTCAGAGACAGAGGCCCCGAACACAAAGGGGGGAAGGTGTTACTCTTCAAAGGGAGGACAATCTCCGGGCAGATGAGTCAGGAACAAATATCGCATTCCTCAACCGCTGTATGCCCAGAAGGGAAGCCCATAATCATGTTTTGGCTTACCACATAGCTCCCCAAATTTGGCCAACAAGTTATTTTTTCCTGCAATTTCCTTAGAGGAAGAGGATACAGGTTGGATCATCAGCTCATGTTGATGGTGTTTTAGGCTGATGCTGCCAGGCCCTCACTGCTCATTTTTGTTATTGTGTCCCTGTTTTGTCAGCCAACCCATCATGGTCCCTATGTCATGGAAAGGTAATGTGAGTACGTGGAGGGACTCAGGGACTTGCTGTGATGGAGGATGAATGGGAATCCGTGGCAAGGGATCAACGTTTCCTCCCATTAAACTGCAGGCAACTCCTCATTGACCTCAGCGCTCCTTTCATCCATGCCTGCCCACACAAAACAACTGGAGCCAACCAACTCTCTGACTCTTGGTTGCCTACGGTCATGTAGTCAGTTCCGCTCAGTTCTTCTTCAGAATTCTGGCCAGAGAATTGGAGCTCAGTTGAGGCAGGCTGAGTAATGCTAGCTGCTGCTGGGGGCCTCGCCTGCTTTGATTGGCCAGGATATGGCTCCCCCTCGGCTGTCCTTCCTGTTTGGTAGCTGTCCCCCAGAGGACTCTTGGGAGTCGTAGTGTCGTAGTGCAGGCCTGCTGCTGTTCGTCCCCATCCACCTCCTCCCCAACTGCGACACAGCTTCTACTTCCTGTCCCCGTTTGCTTTTCGGCCCATTCTGGAAAACAAATGTAAAGAATACTTTATAACAGGCTTCTGTTTACACATGGACTGGGACAGGGCCTTTGAGTCTGTAATGCTGTAGTAGATAATTCCCCTCCTATAAAGATAACTTTAATCACTTACAATCTAATTCATGAGATTTTATTGGATGTAGCCTCCACATTAGATTCATTACGATGCCACACAAGCGTTTCATTATGTTGTGACAGCAGAGCAGTGATGGATTTTAATAGGTTGAGGGGATAAATTATCTTTATTATTCTTATAGACTAATGCATGGAAACCATCAATAACAATATTAACAGGCTTGCAGGATGGTGGCAAGAGGTGCAGCCAAACAAACAGAATGCAGTTCCTCATCCTTCCTGCATCCTGTCTTTCCTGTCCTTCAAGAAAATGGTCAATGTTTGTGTAAATAAAATAGAAATTTGAAGACAATCATGGTACCAATAATTGATTCAAATACACCAAATGTATGTCCTTGAACTTCCTTGAACCAATTATTTTAAAACCGCACGCAGAAGAACTTAAGGATAATTTAGTTGCTAATGGCAGCCTGCAGTACCCCGGTCAGCCTTCAACTTGAATTACTCAATGAGAGGTGGCAGCACTGAGCCAGCCTGCAAAGTCACTTCCTGGAGGGTCAGTGATATCGGGGATCCTTGTGACGTCCCTACCCTCCTAACCTTTACACTAACCCTAACCTTAACCATAACCATAACCTAACCTTAACACTTACCTTAACCATTTTAAATATCAACGGGGTAGGGATACTGGATTGCACGGACGCTTCCTGGAGTAGCTCAAACTGCACATGTTATGTCTCCATGAGATGCCATCTTAACTGACTTAATTTGGCTTCAATGAGCTATTGAGTCTTCACATAGGAATGAATGGTGTCACGTGACTGATGGCTTTGTCCATTCATATATACAGTCATTGTTAAGACACAGGATGGCTTCTGCCCAGAGGACTGATGATTAGCTTCCTCCCAAATTCTCAGGATCCATGTTGGAGATTTCAATTTGGGAAGAAGCAGATGTTGGGGAACTTGTGTGTGTGTCTTTGTGTGTGTACGTTTGTGCACGTATGATCACGTGCTTCGATGCACACGTGTTTGTTTGTGTGTGTGTCTGTCTGTGTGTGTGTGTGTGTGTGTGTGTGTGTGTGTCAGAGGCCTGTGTCAGTGCCAGAGCCTGTTTTCAGCAAAGCAAAGCTGATTTGAGAGTTCCTTCGAGGGAGAGCAATTTTGTCTCAGCCGTTGGCTCAAGAGTTGTTTTGTTTGCTCCTACGTCTGTAATTGCTGGAATGGCTTGTGTGGGACAATGCCACACACAGGCTGCCCAGGGGGCACTGGCAGGGCCAAGCAGTGTGGTCACAAACTTAAATTCACATCGCATGTTGAGAGAGCCAGAAATTCATCACAACAGTGATAACCATTTGTTTCCACAAACAGATTTGGCCTCAATTGTGCAATGTGCTTGAGACAGAGAAAAATGCATGAGCTTGTAATGTTAACTGATTGTGTGCTGAGAAACACTGATATCCATGGATATCCAACGACTCTACTAAACACCCCAATGTGAGACATGCATTCATGTGTTTCTCCTGTGTGTTCTAGTGGCGTGGATTGACTTTGGTCTGTCAGCTGTGCTGGGCATCGCCTTCGGAGGCTTCCTGATCGGAGTTCTGCTCATCGGAGCTCTGTGGTTAATCAAGATCCGCACAGGTGAGGCGTAGTCCGCCTATCTCTTTTGTGGTGTTACATTTACATACCATACAAAAGTGTTTTTAAAGGTCTCTTTCTCTTGATTTGAGGTCCCTTTTCATTTAAACGTCATTTTAAAACTGTATTATTTTGTTTTATGGGATCTAGGATACCCCACCGGACTGGATGTAGGGTCGACTGCTGCAAACCTCTCGGGTAAGATGCTAGTCACTGTTTCTGAGTTCTATTTTCCTTGAAGGGGGAATAGTAAAGTAGGCAAACCATATGGATGAGGTAAACCTGTCTCCTCCTCCTTTGCTGTTCTTTCTCATGATCACTATCCCTTAATCAACCAACCAATCAGTCAATCAGTCTTTATTATCCCAGAGGCAATTGGTTTGCAAGCTGAAATTGAGTTTGACAAATTGGTTAAAACAATTGGTTAACATAAATAAAATAAAAATCCTTTCTCCCCAGGATGTCCTTGCTCTCTGACCAGCAAACGGCAACCTGTCTCCAACAACCCCTCCCCCTCTGAGAACAGTAGTGCCAACGCCAGCATTGGCAGCACTCAGAGCACGCCAACCAGCAGCATGGCATGACACCATCAGCACCACTGTCTCCCCTCTCCGTCATACTGAGGGGGCTCCATGCTATTTGGTCGCTCTTTCACCATGCTTAAGAAAGCATCACCCCCCTCTCTTTAGTCACACCACAATCACGGCCCCGGCTCCAAGCAACAGGAAAAACAAAGCATATCCCCAAGAACTAACAGGAAATTCACTGCATTCTTTTCAATGAATTGTGCCTCTCTGATAGCGGCACAATAAGAGTCAGTCAGGGGGGAAAAAAGAGACAAAAGATTGACTTTTAAAAACATTATTAGATAAACTGTTTTGCCTCTCAACATCCACAATTGTTGTGATAGGAAATGTCAAGGCCCCTTTTTCCAGGCAATTTAGAGATAGATTCTGGACTGACATCCGTTCTTTCACATTGACTGTAGTTTGAATAAAAAGGTGTATTACTGTATACGGGTGGCTGGAAGACACCATGTCAGATTTAAAGATTTCAGACAGTAAAAAGCTAGAATATCCAATGTTCTCTACCAACACCAAGGGGTATCTGTCTTCATATGATTTAGGAAAGATTGGGAAAAGGCTACCTCTTAATTTATGTAGATGTCGGATTGTTAAGCATAAGCTTGACAATGGGTTCTTCTGATGAGCTAGTGAGATAATTGTTTTTGTTTCTCTCTTTCATTCCATTTCACTTGAGTTACATCATATTGTTTTCCTCCGAGGCGTGTCTTACATACAAGCAGAATTTATATTTATTTTCAATGTTACACTATATATACAAAAGTATGTGGACACCCCTTCTAATTAGTGGATTCGGCTATTTTAGCCACACCTGTTGCTGACCGGTGTATAAAATCAAGCACACAGCCATGCAATCTCCATAGACAAACATTGGCAGTACTGAAGAGCTCAGTGACTTTCAACGTGGCAGTTAGTCAAATTTCTGCCATGCTAGAGCTGCCCCGGTCAACTGTAAGTGCTGTTATTGTGAAGTGGAAATGTCTAGGAGTAACAACGGCTCAGCCACGCAGTAGTAGGCCACACAAGCGCACAGAATGGGAACGTTGAGTGCTGAAGTGCGTAGCGCGTAAAAATCGTCTGTCCTCGGTTGCAACACTCACTACCGAGTTCCAAACTGCCTCTGGAAGCAATAACTGTTCGTCGGGAGCTTCATGAAAGGGTCGAGCAGCCGCACACAAGCCTAAGCTCATCATGCGCAATGCCAAGTGTCAGCTGGAGGGGTGTAAAGCTCGCCGCCATTGGATTCTGGAGCAGTGGAAACGCGTTCTCTGGAGTGATGAATCACGCTTCACCATGGCAGTCTGACGGACAAATCTGGGTTTGGCGGATGCCAGGAGAACGCTACCTGCCCCAATGCATAGTGCCAACTGTAAAGTTTGGTGGAGGAGGAATAATGGTCTGGGGCTGTTTTTTATGGTTCGGGCTACGCCCTTTAGTTCCAGTGAAGGGACATCTTAACACTACAGCATACAGTGACATTCTAAACGATTCTGTGCTTCCAACTTTGTGGCAACAGTTTGACAATGTCCCTGTGCACAAAGTGAGGTCCATACAGAAATGGTTTGTCAAGATCGGTGTGGAAGAACTTGACTGGCCTGCACAGAGCCCTGACCCTCAACCCCATCGAATACCTTTTAGATCAATTGGAACGCCGACTGTGAGCCAGGCCTAATCGCCCAACATCAGTATCCGACCTCACTAATGCTCTTGTGGCTGAATGGAAGCAAGTCCCCACAGCAATGTTCCAACATCTAGTGGAAAGCCTTCCCAGAAGAGTGGAGGATGTTATAGTAGCAAAGGGGGGACCAACTCCATATTAATTCTTATGAATTTGGAATGAGATATTAATCGAGCAGGTGTCCACATACTTTGTCATGTAGTGTACTTTGGAGACTTAGAAATGAGTTGGTTTTATAGTAATTTAAAAAAATATAATAATTATCTGAAATTGCATTATGTCTAGAGACACATTTCACTGTCCTCAATGCAAATCAAAGTCAACACCAAAGCAAAAGTTGTTACCAAAGAAATTGCGAGAAATTTGTAAAGATGAAAAAAAGATTGAAAGTCAAAATGATTGAACTCAAGAATAACTATGTGGCATTATTGTAATTTAGGGTGAAATTATTTATGTCAAGTGCCAAGAAAAATGGAAATCAGATGTGATAAATCTTTGAACCGTAAGTGTAAATCCATTCTATGTGTAAATGTACAAATGTAAATGTATTTTGATTGTATGCCTTTTTTTACCTCTTTGAAATTGCTCTCACAATACAAAGTAAAACCTTGTGGTTATGACCTGGTGGGTATAAAGACATTCCCTTCAAACATTCCATTCAGCCATGTCTCTTAAAGAAACAGCAATACTGTACCAAAAGTATACAGTATTTATATAAAATGTAATGTTTTTATTGTAATGATTGTACTAGGTATTTTATAGTTCAATATGCCAATGTACAGAGACAAAGAGTCTAATGTATATTTGTTAAGCAGTTAATAATTAATTTGTAATTAATTTGTTTTGATACCATCACCAAAAGCAGCAATCTTAAAACCAAGTGAGCTCCTCAACCCAGCACTGTGTTTTTAATGGCCCAACGTGTTTTTGTTTTCATCTGAAAAATGATGTAGCTAATAATGCATTGTGTGAGTGTTTCTGTGCGTATGTGCGAGTGAGTGCATGCATGCAAGTGTGCATATGTGTGTGTGTTTGTGCATACAGGCGTGTGTGCATGTGTGTGTGAATGTACTTTAAGATGTGTACACTCAGAGGAAAACAATAGAAATTGCCACCTGAGTATTTGTGCAATATGATGAGTTAATTCTGTATGTAATGTCCATGCAGTTTATTTTGTAGAAGTGTTGTTTTATATATTCTTATTTTATCAATTCTATAGCTTCTGTGTTATTTTCTATATTTTCCAAAGAACTGGGACTATTCCCTATTGTGGCACTTATTGAATGCACAGTTTTTTACTTGTATTAATTTGTAACCAGATGGCCATAGATTTATACTTTTTATATTCCAGTTTAAATCCTATGATTAGTTTTGTTCTTATTAATTTCAATAAACATCATTAAAACTACCATCAAGTAGCTAAAGCCAAACTTCAGAGCCCACATTACTGGTGTTATGTTAACATTTGTTGTTGCCCTAACTTATTCTGTTCAACTTTTCCCTCACCCTAAACCCCCTTCCATACAATAACAAAAGCTATCTTCTCTGATTCGAGATACCGTGTACAGAATCACCCTCTGTTTGTTATATTGCCTGCTGCTGGTGTGATAGGCTGATGCATTCCATTTGTAATACTGTGGACCAGGTCCCAGCAGCACTTAATTTTGTTGGGGGTACAGAAACTAACCTCATCCACCACCAATATGCAACACCCACCTGATGCAAAGCAGCCATTGTGAGCTAAAACCTTTAACTCACAACAGTCAGTGAATGTGTGGCGTCCCCCTGAGCTGAACCTCCAAACAGGCAAGCAGCAGTGGATTGAGGGAGAGTTGTAGTATCAGACAGTCAGTGACAGCTAGGCTCTTTGTGAGTACTGACAGAACACAGAGTAAATCAGATGGGCTGTCAGTTAATCCAGTTGTTAACCCAGCAGATTCCTGCATGACCTCTGGCTCTGACTTCCTCTGCTCAGAGATGCACACATGCCAAGCAATCTTCCACACACTGCATGTTTTCCTGTTCTCACAATAATAGACACTCGCAAAGTGAGGCAAGCAGATAGAGTATGTGTGTTTAAGACAGTGTATGTGCATCTGAGAGTGTGTGTATTCGAAAGGTGTCTATTTCAATCCAGAAAGGAGAGGGACTCTTTGTTATTGAGTGATCAACTCAACGCAGCTCTCGAGATGGGATGCTCCCAAATATACAAGGTCTACGTGGGGAAGCAAAATGTAATCCAGTATTTTTGTAATCACATGCAATGGGAGTCATTCAAACAAGCTGATCACTTTTTTATGCATTATGACAATCAGTTTGTATTGCTAGTAGTATGGGTTGGGATTATGGTTCATTGTTTAGCTAGCTAGCTACATGTCTAAACAAAATACTTCACTTCGCCAGATGATTACATGACCCATCAAGTTAGCCAGGTGTGTCTGGGGGTGATTATGGCCATCTATTGTATTTCATGAACATGTGTACGTCTAGACAATAGTGACCCATCCACTTAGCTAGATGTGGCTGGGGGGTGGTTATAGCATTTCTTTCAGATGACCCATCAATTTAGACAAGTGTGTCATTTAATAATAATAAAATATGTATAAATACTTTTCTGGACCCTTTCTATTTTTTAAATTGCTATTATTCAAGTATGCAAATAACCATTTCACTCTACTGTTTACACCTGTATCCTGTGCATGTGACAAATCAACTTTTGATTTTATATAGTGTGTGTAATGTGAAGAACAATGACCTGCACCAAAGTCAGATTAGGATATAGGCCAAGGACTAGATAAAGTGTATTTTTACCTGGAGTTTTTCGTTATTGTATGCTACTCCTTTAACCACTTTTAGTCTTGAAATCTTTGGTTGTTTACTACACTACCTTACTCACTCTGTTAAGCACATGGCCTCACATGTGAATCTTTAAAGAGATGGGTGGGCCTAAGGCTTAAGAAGGTGTGAATGATGCTACATAGGTGTAATCAAAGAAGAGCTCTCCAGTAGGTGTATCAAAACATTCAAGGGCCTTTTTCTTAAAAGTGGGTTTACAAGTTTATCAACTTTCAAATAATTACTTTCCCATTGTTCCTCAACTGCAGTGTATGATATTCAGTTTTGTACCTCTGGGTCTCTACTTTTATCCAATGTAAAAAACACAATTTCAAATGTTACTACATAAGATCGAATCGAGGTAGTCGGTCAAATATTTTGCAACTAATAGAGTACATACAACCTGAATTCATTACAACTCCCCTGGAGAGACAGGAAGAATAAAGTGGCCAAGTATCTAAACTCTAGCTAACTATTAAGTCACCCCACACAGTTCCCTCCACAGGAATACCTTTTTATGTTATCAACTTTTTTCTGAAACGAAAGCAGCGAAATAAAGTCCTTATTCATAGTGATCTGTACTGGGCTGCTGTGTTAGAAATAAGGCCTTAGATAACAGGGCTTGGTTGCACCTGGGTATAATGTGTCTCTCTATACAGGATGTCACCCCTCAGGATTGTTAAAGTTGTTAGAGTCTGTCATCTTAACAAAATGGCTGCTCCAATTCTAAACGAAAAAATGCAGTGTTGTCGTGGCATAGGGAATTCCATAATTCCTTTTATGGCGCACTGACCAAACTCAAATTATACCATATGCATTTGTATGTTGTCTTTTGAAAAATGTATGTTTTATTTGTGTATCAACCGTCTTAATAAAATGAATAAACCAAAGGAATTGTTTGTGACTCTTATTGTGATATCTTCAGAACTACAGTATTATGATTCCCTTGCTGCATTACATGTAAGAGCAGGGTTGAAGACACAGGGGAGTTAGCACTGCAGAACATAGCTGCTGTGAGACTCAAGCCGCTGCTATACATTGGGTCTCCCACAATGTTAGACACACAGTATCAGAGAGCAATTATAATATAGGCTAGCAAGCTGGGCCGAGCACTTTCACAGGCAAGGCAGGGAGCATCACACATGAAGCCAGCAGCGGCATGCTTTTAGACTTCAATTAAATCACTTCAGATCATGATGGGAAGAAAGGAACAATTATGTGTTTTTAAACTAGAGCAGTTGGAAATTGTGTATTCTTAAGTAGCACACAATTATTAATTTGGTCTTCAAGGATTCGTGCTCTCTGTAAATTGCAAAGTTGACTTTTCCACTCCCGTGCTGTTGAATGTCAGCATTACATGGGATATAGCACACCCTTATTACTGTATGTCAAAGTATACATTCATACTGCATGTCTATGGACGGATTAACTGCCTATAATATACAGTGCCTTCAGAAAGTATTCAGACCCCTTCCCTTTTTCCACATTTGGTTACGTTACAGCCTTATTCTAAAATTGATTAAATACATTTATTCAACATCAGTCTACACACAATACCCCATAATGACAAAATGAAAACAGATTTTTAGAAGTTTTACGTATTTATTAAAAATAAGAAACGGAAATACGTTATTTACATAAGTATTCAGACCCTTTACTATGAGGATCGAAATTGAGCTCAGGTGCACCCGGTTTCCATTGATCATCCTTGAAAAAAAACCAAGCCATGAGGTCGAAGGAATTGTCTGTAGAGCTCCGAGACAGGATTGTGTCGAGGCACAGATCTGGGGGAAGGGTACCAAAAAACTAGAGGCTGTAATCGCTGCCAAAGGTGCTTCAACAAAGTACTGAGTAAAGGGTCTGAATACTTATGTAAACGTGACATTTCCGTTTATTTTATATGCATTTGCAAAAAAAAATATCTGTTTTTACTTTGTCATTATGGGGTATTGTGTGTAGATTGATGAATTTTTTATTTTTTTTAATCCATTTTAGAATGAGGCTGTAACGTAACAAAATGTGGAGAAAGTCAAGGTGTCTGAATACTTTGAGACATACAGTGGGGAAAAAAAGTATTTAGTCAGCCACCAATTGTGCAAGTTCTCCCACTTAAAAAGATGAGAGAGGCCTGTAATTTTCATCGTAGGTACACGTCAACTATGACAGACAAATTGAGAAAAAAAAATCCAGAAAATCACATTGTAGGATTTTTAATGATTTTATTTGCAAATTATGGTGGAAAATAAGTATTTGGTCACCTACAAACAAGCAAGATTTCTGGCTCTCACAGACCTTTGACTTCTTCTTTAAGAGGCTCCTCTGTCCTCCACTCGTTACCTGTATTAATGGCACCTGTTTGAACTTGTTATCAGTATAAAAGACACCTGTCCACAACCTCAAACAGTCACACTCCAAACTCCACTATGGCCAAGACCAAAGAGCTGTCAAAGGACACCAGAAAAAAAAATTGTAGACCTGCACCAGGCTGGGAAGACTGAATCTGCAATAGGTAAGCAGCTTGGTTTGAAGAAATCAACTGTGGGAACAATTATTAGGAAATGGAAGACATACAAGACCACTGATAATCTCCCTCGATCTGGGGCTCCACGCAAGATCTCACCCTGTGGAGTCAAAATGATCACAAGAACGGTGAGCAAAAATCCCAGAACCACACAGGGGGACCTAGTGAATGACCTGCAGAGAGCTGGGACCAAAGTAACAAAGCCTACCATCAGTAACACACTACGCCGCCAGGGACTCAAATCCCGCAGTGTCAGACGTGTCCCCCTGCTTAAGCCAGTACATGTCCAGGCCCGTCTGAAGTTTGCTAGAGTGCATTTGGATGATCCAGAAGAGGATTGGGAGAATGTCATATGGTCAGATGAAACCAAAATATAACTTTTTGGTAAAAACTCAACTCGTCGTGTTTGGAGGACAAAGAATGCTGAGTTGCATCCAAAGAACACCATACCTACTGTGAAGCATGGGGGTGGAAACATCATGCTTTGGGGCAGCTTTTCTGCATAGGGACCAGGACGACTGATCCGTGTAAAGGAAAGAATGAATGGGGCCAGGTATTGTGAGATTTTGAGTGAAAACCTCCTTCCATCAGCAAGGGCATTGAAGATGAAACGTGGCTGGGTCTTTCAGCATGACAATGATCCCAAACACACCGTCCGGGCAACGAAGGAGTGGCTTCGTAAGAAGCATTTCAAGGTCCTGGAGTGGCCTAGCCAGTCTCCAGATCTCAACCCCATAGAAAATCTTTGGAGGGAGTTGAAAGTCCGTGTTGCCCAGCGACAGCCCCAAAACATCACTGCTCTAGAGGAGATCTGCATGGAGGAATGGGCCAAAATACCAGCAACAGTGTGTGAAAACCTTGTGAAGACTTACAGAAAACATTTGACCTGTGTCATTGCCAACAAAGGGTATACAACAAAGTATTGAGAAACTTTTGTTATTGACCAAATACTTATTTTCCACCATAATTTGCCAATAAATTCATTAAAAATCCTACAATGGGATTTTCTGGATTTTTTTTTCTCATTTTGTCTGTCATAGTTGACGTGTACCTTTGATGAAAATTACAGGCCTCTCTCATCTTTTTAAGTGGGAGAACTTGCACAATTGGTGGCTGACTAAATACTTTTTTTCCCCACTGTATAACAAAGTATTGAGAAACGTTGGTTATTGACCAAATACTTATTTTCCACCATAATTTGCAAATAAATTCATAAAAAATCCTACAATGTGATTTTCTGGATTTTTTTTCTCATTTTGTCTGTCATAGTTGACGTGTACCTATGATGAAAATTACAGGCCTCTCTCATCTTTTTAAGTGGGAGAACTTGCACAATTGGTGGCTGACTAAATACTTTTTTTCCCCACTGTATTTTGAGGCAGTTGACACACAAACACTTAGTTCTCTCTGACTCAAGCTTTCACATTAGCTGTTGAAAGTTGTCTGTGGATGTTGACAAACATGTAGTTAATGATCTAAACATCTGCCTTAAATTATTTTAAGTTGATTGGTTTTCATTTAAAATTGGGCACCTGCACTCGATGGTGAAAATGGTCTGTTAAATTCATATCAGCCAATCGGGTGTGAAATGTTTTAGGTCTTACATCTGCAGTAACACTGTTTGAGTGCTTGCATGGTGTGCTTCAACAGGGCAAACCATATTAGAGGTTGACTTATAACTGAACCCATCTAATTCAAGAATTGTAATTAAGTGCGTAAAAATAAGTTTGTTGAATTTTTGTATAAATGACAACATCATTGCAGTTGGTACATTCAGTAATGTAGGAGTCCGAGTGTTTAAGGTTCATCATTGTCACTCCTGGGATGTTTCTCTGGACTCCATTGTGCTGCTCAGTACTTCCACTGAAACATACATTCCAGTACATATCAACTAAAGACAGCTACTGTACTCTATTATTGGGAAACACTGACTGGTTCTAGCCCCAGGGAAGGTGCAGCTGCCTACAGTCTAGTTCATGATTAGCCCATAGCAGTAGACCATAGAGAAACCCATGGCTTTTCCAGAACAGTGTTGAGCTTAATGTATGTTCAGTCCCAGGAGACAGTTAATGCTCATTTAAAATGTACCACAAGGCTTGGTATCCCATTCACCTACCCATTACTAGTTTCCTTTGACTTGAAACTTGGAAATCTATATGAAATGTGCTTAGAAATGTAATTTTCCCAATTGCCTTTTGTAGCCTTCTATCACGTTAGCATTATTCCAGGTATTTTCACAACCCTGTTCCTTTATTAGAGGGTTCATAGCAATATTCCTATTCTGATGCGCTATACATTACAGTATTTCCATTATAATATTACTTCCAAGTTCATATGACATGGTTGAAGCTATTACATTTGAGTAGGGCAGACAAAGCAGGAAATGATATCTGAAGGTAATGTTGACCTTGTCATTTATGGAAAAGGTCAGTGTACGTTCACAGTGTCTATTGACCTGTCATTTGTCTGAGTGCACCTGAATTATACGAAGATTGGTCCCGTCATTGGTCATCTGTCCTATGCTCTTACATGGATAGGCCTAGTTCATGGTTTACATTCCCTTGTGATTCATCATAGATGAAAGGATTGGATAGGGTTTCCCCATATGACATTCACATACTTTGTCCTTTTAGATAAGCGGTCAATAAAGAAAGGGTCAAATAAAGATGGCTATTACTGAGTATAAAATATTTTATTTCAGCGGAAACTGTATGAATGCAGTTTTCCCTGACAACCACCAGATGCTGCCAGATTGTCCCATGTGCCAGTATCTTCCAGTGGGTCTCTGAAGACGACAACATGGAGAGGAATGCATGAGGAAACAGTACAGGATGTTCATCAATGGATGTTGTTGTCAGGGGTTACCAGGGTTGGGTAGGTGACTTTCTAAAATGTAACAGTTACTAGTTACCTGTCCAAAATTGTAATCAGTAATTGGTGTGTCATCATAGTGGTTTCAGACTTGTGGTCGCTAGCTCGGGTGGAACAAACTAAAGCTTGTGTCTGTTTTCAATGCTGAATTGAATGTCATTGAGAAAACAAAGGTTTCATAATGTATTTTTTCACAAACATCCTTTCTGAATTTAAAATTAATCGAAGAAGTAATCATCTAGTTTTCAAAAGTATTTCTAACCATGTTACAATATTTTTGCTGCTAACGTAATGTATTACAGTTAGTTTTTTTGTAATCAGATCACATTACAGTAATCAGTTATTCCCCAACCCTTGGGGTTACAATGTGATGTCATGGACAGACACACATCACCTACTATTTAGTGAGAAAAACATGTACAGTTGACAAAGCTGTGTATAAAGGTTGGAAACATAGTCCAAAAGTAGAGAAGTTCCCAAGATTTCTCTTGAAATGTTCTGTTACCAATATCATATTGAGAAGACGCGAGGCTACAAGACTGTGTTGCTAGTACAGACTGGGATATGTTCTGGGATTCATACGATAGCATTGAGGAGTTTACCACATCAGTCAAGAGCTTCATCAATAAGTGCAAAGATGACGTCGTCGTCCCCAAAGTGACTATGCGAATGTATCCAAACCAAAAACCATGGACTAAAGGCAGTATCCATGCTGGGCTAAAGGCTAGAGCTTCCGCTTACAAGAACGAACATAGACTCATTCAAAAAAGCCTGCTTTGAACTCCGACGATCAATCAAACTTGAAAAAGGACAATATAGGAGGAAGGTGCAATCCTATTACACCAGTGACACAGAACTCCCAAACGAGCTAAATGCCTTTTATGCGCGCTTTGAGGAAAACAACACTGAGTCTTGCATGAAAGCCCCTGTTGTTCCAGATGACTGTGTGTTCCGTGGCCGATGTGAGTAAGACATTTTAACAGGTTAACACTCGCAAGGCTGTAGGACCAGACGGATTACCAGGACGCATACTCAGAGCATGCGCTGACCAGCTGGCAAGTGTCTTCACTGATATTTTCTTCCTCTCCCTGACCCAGTCTGTAATACCTTGTTTCAAGCAGACCACCATAATCCCAGTGCCCAAGGATGCCAAGGTAACCTGTCTAAATGACTATAGCCCCGTAGCACTCACATCTGTAGCCATGAAATGCTTTGAAAGGTTGGTCAATGCTCACATCAACACCATCATCAGACACCCTGGACCCACTCCAATTTGCATACCGCCCCAACAGATCCACAGATGGACCATTGAAATGGAGGACCATCTGTGGATCTGTTGGGGCGGTATGCAAATTGGAGTGGGTCCAGGGTGTCTGATGATGATGTTGATGTGAGCATTGAACAACCTTTCAAAGGACCAAGCAGACCCCATCCACATCGACGGGGTTGTAGTGGAACAGGTCGAGACCTTCAAGTTCCTTGGTGTGCACATCACTAAGGAATTATCATGGTCCACACACACCAACTCATTCGTAAAGAGGGAATGACAATGCCTCTTCCCCCTCAGGAGGCAAAAATGATTCTGCATTGTCCCTCAGATCCTCAAAAATGTCTACAGCTGCCCAATTAAGAGCATCTTGACGCATCACCGCTTGGTATGGAAACTGCTTGGCATCTGAACACAAGGCACTACAGAGGTTAGTGCGTTCAGCCCAGTACATCACTGGGGCCGTGCTCACTGCCATCCAGAACCTCTATACCAGGCAGTGTGACACTTACTCCTCAGCCTGAAGTGTCCCCTCTTGCTCCAGCAAATAGCTAGCTTTTCACTGTTGAGTAAGTTTGAGGGGTGAATGTAGCACATGGGGATGTGTTAAACTTACACCTCAGCCTGAATTGTCCCCACTTGCACCAGCGAATAGCTTTCACACTCATCATATTCTGCTTCTACTCTGTTCTTTATTTTACATCCTGATGCCTAGTCACTTTAATCAAATCAAATTTTATTTGCCACATGCGCCGAATACAACAGGTGTATACCTTACAGTGAAATGCTTACTTACAAGCCTTCAACAACAATGCAGTAAAAAATAGATAAGCAAAAAAAAAAAAAAATTAAAGAGCAGCAGTAAAATAAAATAACAGTAGGGGGGCTATATACAGGGGGTACCGGTACAGAGTCAATGTGCGGGGGCACTGGATAGTCAAGATAATTGAGGTAATATGTACATGTGGGTAGAGTTAAAGTGACTATGCATGGATAATAAACAGTGTAGCAGCAAATAGTCCGGGTAGCCATTTGATTGGCTGTTCAGGAGTCTGATGGCTTGGGGGTAGAAGCTGTTAAGAAACCTTTTGGACCTGGAATTGGCGCTCCGGTACCACTTGCCATGCGGTAGCAGAGAGAACAGTGGCTGGAGTCTTTGACCATTTTTAGGGCCTTCCTCTGACACCGCCTGGTATAGAGGTCCTGGATGGCAGGAAGCTTTGCCCCAGTGATGTACTGGGCCACACGCACTACCCTCTGTAGTGCCTTGCGGTCGTAGGCCGAGGAGTTGCCATACCAGGCGGTGATGCAACCAGTCAGGATTCTCTCGACTGTTGGCCTACCACTGTTGTGTCGTCGGCAAACTTAATGATGGTGTTGGTGTCGTGCCTGGCCATGCAGTGGGTCATGGGTGAACAGGGAGTACAGGAGGGGACTGAGCATGCACCCCTGAGGGGCCCCTGTGTTGAGGATCAGCGTGGCAGATGTGTTGTTACCTATCCTTACCACCTGGGGGTGGGGTGGGGTGGGGTGGGGTGGCATTGTTTGCCCTTTGCACGCTCCCCAAAACTTGAGACATCTGTGGCATTGTGTTGTGTGACAAAACTGCACATTTTAGAGTGGCCTTTTACTGTCCCCAGCACAAGGGGCACCTGTGTAATATATCACACTGTTTGATCAGCTTCTTGATATGCCACACCTGTCAGGTGGATGGATTATCTTGGCAAAGGAGAAATGCTCACTAACAGGGATATAAACAAATGTGTCCACAGAATGAGAAAAACGTAATTTTTTTGTGCCTATGGAAAATGTATGGGATCTTTTATTTCAGCTCATTTAACATGGGAAAGGGCAGGGGGCATGTTCAGTGTAGCTTCATTCATTTTTTTTTTTATTCCTCGTGTTAATATTTGTATTTTACGTATGTTTAACTCTGCATCGTTGGGAAGGACTTGTAAATAAGCATTTGAAGGTAAAATCTACACGTTGTATTACCGCAGGTGACAAATAACATTTGATTTGATTTGAATGCGTTTCTCTCAACAGATTGCATGAGCTGTGGTGGAAAACATAAATACAATGTAAATTCATATTATATATTTTAGTAAAGGTGTAGAAGGGTGATATACTGCAATTATCTCCTCACCATGGGAGAGGGCTAATCACATTCATACTTGACCTGGGGAAAAGTTTATTGGATTTCATGCATGTTCCAGTGTTGTCTTTGAAGCGTCTAGGTTTTGCTGGATTTGTTGCTAAAATTATCAGGGTGACTTTTAATGAACTAATACTAATTTCAATTCTGATTTAGCTAGCTCGCTAACTGTAAACTACATGGAGCGGGCAGTTAGCTAGCTAGCTACAATGTTAGGTTGCTTACTGTCCATTTCAATGCTTATGTTGTTAAATAAACCCCCACAATTTAGGGAGACACACAGCAATTCATGAGACTTCTTCTCCATTCTGCCAACTTTTTGCTCTTACTGGCTTGAAAAGCAACGATCCTGTTTTGGGCATTTTCACATTTTTATTCAGTGATGTCACTCACCTGCGAGGAAGGCGAAGGGGTGGAGGGAAAGAGAGGTTTGACCCGTTTGCTTACATTTGTTTCCTAATGAATACAGCCCAGGTAGGGGATATTTCACCCGTAAATGTTTGTTATGTGAAGCTAGAAGTTGGATATCAAATATTCATCTTCGAAGAGAGATGTTCGGCTCATGTAATTTTTCAGTTTCCCTTAGGAAATTACAAACTTTGTGTGCCGTTTTGCACAATAGCGGTAAGCAGCTACCGGCTGAAATTAGCTAGCCAGCTATACAGGGGCGTCATGCACCCCAAAAATCTGAGGGGGCACAAAGTACATGAGGATGGCTGATTGATGGTCTGGAGGGGTGCTCGCATTTTTCAAACACCTGAAACAGCTTTTTCCTGTAATCTAAAGCCATAATCATTATGCTTAATTCTATGTAAAAAACAAACAAATGTATATTGTTCCACATACTGTATCTAAGCATACCTCTTGAGCTGTCTGTATCCTCCTGAATGGTGTTTTTTAATTTTAAAGAAATAAATATGCTTCTCTGCATCTCTGCTAAACTTTTCTTTTTTTTGCCAACCTTGCCAGCCAGCTAAGATACAGTGCCTTCAGAAAGTATTCACACCCCTTGACTTTTTCCACATTTTGTTGTGTTACAGCTTGAATTTAAAATGGATTAAATGAAGTTTTTTTTTGTCACTGGCCTACACACAATACCCCATAATGTCAAAATGGAATTTGGTTTTAGATTTTTATTTTTACAAATTAATACAAAATGAAAACTAAAATGTGTTGAGTCAACCCTTTTTGTTATGGCAAGCCTAAATAAGTGCAGGAGTAAAAATATTCTCAACAAGTCACATAATAAGTTGCATGGACTCACTGTGTGCAAAAATGGTGTTTAACATGATTTTGACTATCTCATCTCTGTACCCCACACATAGAATTATCTGTAAGGTCCCTCAGTCGAGCAGTGAATTTCAAACACAGATTCAACAACAAAGACCAGGGAGGTTTTCCAATGCCTTGCAAAGAAAGGCACCTATTGGTAGATGGGTAAAAATAAAAAAGCAGATTTTGAATATCCCTTTGAGCAGGGTGAGTTATTATTACACTTCCTCTCAGAGAGGAAGGAAACCGCTCAGGGATTTCACCATGAGGCCAATGGTGACTTTAAGTTTAATGGCTGTTATAGGAGAAAACTGAGGCTGGATCAACATTCTAGTTACTCCACAATACTAACCTAAATTACGGAATGAAAAGAAGAAAGCCTGTACAGAATACTAATATTCCAAAACATGCATCCTGTTTGCAACAAGGCACTAACGTAAAACTTCAAAAAATGTGGCAAAGAAATTAACTTTATGTCCTGAATACAAAGCGTGAGGTTTGTGGCAAATCCAGCACAACACATCACTGAGTACTTCTCTTCATATTTTCAAACGTGGTAGTGGCTGTGTATGCTTGTCAGCGGCAAGGACTAGGGAGTTTTTTTTAGGATAAAAATAAACGTAAAAGAGCTAAGTACAGGCAAAATCCTAGAGGAAAACCTGGTTCAGTCTGATTTCCAACGGACACTGGTAGATGAATTAAAGGGGTATGAATACTTTTTGAATGCACTGTAGTTAGACAAGCTAGCTACTCTAACATGATTGATAGCCTGAAATGGCTTCTTGCTAGCTAGTCATGGGGAGATTGGGAACCTTTGGGCTAGTTAAACGCAACTTCATAAAATTGCTAGGTGGCTAGTAGTATTACAGAGAAACAACAGCAAAAAATAAAAAAAGAACATTGAAAAATATTATTTTATAAATCTGAGGGGGCACGTGCCCCTGTGCCCCCTATGGGCATGACGCCTCTGTCATCTGTAGCTAGTACAACTGTGAAGCTAATGACCAGCCTGGCGTGAATGCTAGCAAGCTAGTCCACACCAACGCAAACAAACAAACTAGCTATACAACTGAGTGAGTGGAATTAGCTAAAGTAAAAGTGGATAGCAGATTCCAAATAAATCCCATCACTTCTCTCAACTGAAGATGTCAGGGGATGTTTTGCCGCTGAGACGTACCAAGAAGAGAGATGATGTCAGAGATCCTACTTCTGCTGGAGTCTCAGTAAGTAACTTACTGGGGTGCATATGAACACTAAGTGCAGTATAAGTGTCTGGAAATGCTGTAAACATCTGACTCAGTTTGTTCTGAACAGGCTTTATAGAGGTAATCAATCAAGATGCTTCATGTTGTTTTGGGAGAGCACTTCGCACTTTCACGAATCAAAAGCAGTGGAGCAGAGAGTCCTGCAAGATCAAAGGTATCCAACCAATTCTTTTCAAACTGTACAGTAGCTCTACATTTCCAAGCAGTGGTCTGGGGAGGGGGTTATCAAATATATGATTGATCCTGACGTGCGTAGCCTGGCAATCCTCCAGGCCACTTTAGATTCTATAAGCTAGATGTAAGCATGGCTGCCGCTACTTCCCCTGCTGGCTAAGCTGCCTCTCCCCAATACTTTCACACCCTGAGGCACTCTAGTGCAGACAAGGTTGTTTACTCACTTTGAGCTTGTGTACAAACAGTATACAGACGAACGCACGTGCATGCACGTGTACAAACACAGATGCATGCATGCCCACAAATACAAGAAGTGTGCGCACACAAACACACACGCATACCCATAACTGGGGTTGGGGTAATCCTTTAAAACCTCTTAAATGTAACTAAATGTAATCGAAAATGTAATCTACGTAATCCCCAAAAGTAATTATTTATCATGAGAGGGCCATAAACAATAACTAGTAATGCTGCATACTCCAAGAAAGGCTAAAATCTCACCTTTCTGGTATTTTTTAAATAAATTGCTGAGGTGCTGTCACTTTTGAGGACACAAGCTCAAGTACACAGTACAAATATGATAAAAATATGAAAATTAAATATTTTAATATTGTATTTCCTATTCAACAAAACTGTATGAATAAGGCTAAATATAATAATCAGTTTATAAAATGACTAACTATAAGATTTCACCTTCCTTATAACTGTAAAATACGTATTTGTATATTTAGGGTTAGAGAAAATGTGAATATTTTCTAAAGGTCTCTCTTGATCAAAACGTCTGCCCCCATCACGGTGAATATCTCAGAGCTCTAGCTTGGCTTCATGAACTCATTAGGAACTCACCTTTCATCTCATATTAATCTTGTCCAGCTATGACAAACAAAGTGTATGAATTATTTTAGATTACTGGCTATAAATCGATCTCTGAATGTGCTACAGTGACGAAACCACTCTCTTCTGCTGCGTTATGATGTAAAGATTCCAGACACATTATGGTAGTGGCTGTGACATAGGGTTCAGCCAGGAGTTGGACAGTCGCATGAGCAGATGAAATGGTGGGAGTGACATCCTGCTTCACACAGACAGAAGAGACATACTCCTGTGTCTGTGAAAATCAGGACTACCGCTCAATGCAAGCCATTTTGATTTATGGCGTCCACCAGGGTGCGAATTATGGGGGAGCAAGAGGGGGCTCAGCTTCTCTGAATGAGACATTAGCTCCCTTAAATGAAAGTCAAACTTTGGGGTAGTCTCTAAATAATGCTTATTTAACAATTATCCTATTTGTTTAAAATGCAGTGGTGAATATATTTTACAGTGGTAAATATGAAAATAACACCTTCCAAATGAAACGAACACCCCCACCTCTGTCATGGTTTAAAACATGTATTTCTACGTGGCTGCACAAACCGTCTCCCTGTCCACTCAGTAGTGCTGAATTTGGCCTCAGCTGAGCTCCTTAAAACCATAGATTTTCGCCATTTGTTTGCCATGCACCCTTGATAAAAATAGCCTTTATTCCAATGCATGAGATTTATCCATTGATTTATCATTGTTTGCTTTTGTCAGTCAGCTGTTTAGAGCGCTCATTGCTTTGTTTTTCAGGTGCGCGCAGATATTGGCGTTCTCTGTGCTGTCCGTGGCCAGAAGAATTAGACTATTTATTTAGCTTTATTATTTTCTATCAATATTTGTTTTCTTTCCTGGATCAGCTGATGATGGTTGCCAATATCACTAGACAACTAGTCTACAGCTAGTAAAATCACTAAGGAAGCCAAGCCAGTAAAAAAAGCCTGCTGTTGTAATAATTGCGTTGTTTGCTCTATAACCCATTCGTTCAAACGCCACCGTGATATACAATAAGGCTGTGACAACAAATTCAACTACACATACGTTTGTTTCATCACAAAACCAGACAACAACATCTGTTCGGTGAAGTCCACAAAGCAAATATTGCATGTAGCAAACAGTTATAGTATATGACCTGCAGCATGGTCAAGCATGTTTTCGACAGTTTAATAAACAACTACTGATTTAGAACCACGGAGTTACCGCAAGTCAGCACAAAGACAACAGGAGCACTGCCTCCGCTATTCCAGCACCATTTCAACTTAAACATTGAAACATCAAATCAACAAGGTTATACAGTGGGGGAAAAAAGTATTTAGTCAGCCACCAATTGTGCAAGTTCTCCCACTTAAAAAGATGAGAGAGGCCTGTAATTTTCATCATAGGTACACGTCAACTATGACAGACAAATTGAGAAAAAAAAATCCAGAAAATCACATTGTAGGATTTTTAATGAATTTATTTGCAAATTATGGTGGAAAATAAGTATTTGGTCACCTACAAACAAGCAAGATTTCTGGCTCTCACAGACCTGTAACTTCTTCTTTAAGAGGCTCCTCTGTCCTCCACTCGTTACCTGTATTAATGGCACCTGTTTGAACTTGTTATCAGTATAAAAGACACCTGTCCACAACCTCAAACAGTCACACTCCAAACTCCACTATGGCCAAGACCAAAGAGCTGTCAAAGGACACCAGAAACAAAATTGTAGACCTGCACCAGGCTGGGAAGACTGAATCTGCAATAGGTAAGCAGCTTGGTTTGAAGAAATCAACTGTGGGAGCAATTATTAGGAAATGGAAGACATACAAGACCACTGATAAGAAGAGGATTGGGAGAATGTCATATGGTCAGATGAAACCAAAATATAACTTTTTGGTAAAAACTCAACTCGTCGTGTTTGGAGGACAAAGAATGCTGAGTTGCATCCAAAGAACACCATACCTACTGTGAAGCATGGGGGTGGAAACATTCTGCTTTGGGGCTGTTTTTCTGCAAAGGGACCAGGACGACTGATCTGTGTAAAGGAAAGAATGAATGGGGCCATGTATCGTGGGATTTTGAGTGAAAACCTCCTTCCATCAGCAAGGGCATTGAAGATGAAACGTGGCTGGGTCTTTCAGCATGACAATGATCCCAAACACACCGCCCGGGCAACGAAGGAGTGGCTTCGTAAGAAGCATTTCAAGGTCCTGGAGTGGCCTAGCCAGTCTCCAGATCTCAACCCCATAGAAAATCTTTGGAGGGAGTTGAAAGTCTGTGTTGCCCAGCGACAGCCCCAAAACATCACTGCTCTAGAGGAGATCTGCATGGAGGAATGGGCCAAAATACCAGCAACAGTGTGTGAAAACCTTGTGAAGACTTACAGAAAACGTTTGACCTGTGTCATTGCCAACAAAGGGTATATTGTATATATATTGAGAAACTTTTGTTATTGACCAAATACTTATTTTCCACCATAATTTGCATATACATTCATTAAAAATCCTACAATGTGATTTTCTGGATATTTTTTTTCTCATTTTGTCTGTCATAGTTGACGTGTACCTATGATGAAAATTACAGGCCTCTCTCATCTTTTTAAGTGGGAGAACTTGCACAATTGGTGGCTGACTAAATACTTTTTTTCCCCACTGTATTTGCTTCTGTAGAAGCAATGAGAATAGAAAGGTTCAGAACTTTTGTAAAACATCACAGTACGGTTGAAATATATATGGCACATAGAAATCCTATATGGATGGTGTTAAGAGATAGATGGGATGTATTGAGTAGAGTTGAAGGATGGGACTAATAACAAATAATAACAAAGATAGCTAATAATGTAAGCATACTGTGTCCATAATAAGTATATAGGTTGTATGTTGGGAGCTTTTGGGAAAGAGCACAGTTAGAAAGATATGGCATATAGAAGAAAACCGGATGGACATCATGAAAATGATCGGAGAGGTTGAGAGTAGGAGAAGTTCAGGAGCAAAAAAATAAATAATAATTATATATATATATATATATATATATATATATATATATAATAGAATTATTGTAAAATTAACTGTGTCCATAAGGTGTAGATAGTAAGTATAGACCGGAAGTAGAGGCCTGGGCATTGTTGTTCACTAATTTACTCCAAGTAGGGAAAGGATGGCGGGGTTGAAAAGTAATAAAGGGGAGTATATATATAAAAAACATGGGGGATTGGAAGTGATGCAGACAATTACATTGATAGAAGATACAATCTATCTGCAATATTATGCTGATCCATCCCCCCCCCAAAAAAAAAAAAAAAAAAAAAATGCTTAGTTTAATACACTGAAAACAAACTTAAAGATACCAAAAACAATTTAGTGTTGTTAAATATCATGTGACTGTCCATGGTACTGATTTCTGTCTGTGTGTGTGTGCACAAGGTTTAATTTTTAATTTTTTACTCACCCTACTTGTAGACTAGTTGAGCGCCAATGCCATCCTCCTCTCTTTTATGTTGGCAAAACGGTCTATGGCTCTGTCATACAGTACGCTTTTAGTTTTTGTTGTCATATGCTACCTAGCTAAAATGCTTGCTAACCTAACTTCCTCGCATGGGCAAAAATGAACCAGTTAAGTTAGCTAGCTAGTAACATGAGCCTACTAGGCTACATATTGAACTTCAGTCTCTCAGGCCAGTGGCACAATATATACATTCATGGTTAGATCAGAATCACCTTTATAATCATTGGCCTGTACAGACAATTAAGTCAAAACCACAAGTCTAAATCCCCATCTCCATACATGGCTTAGGAAAGGGTCGATTTAGCAAGCTAGCTACTGCAGGACATCAACACAAGCAGACTAGAAACGTACAAGTTTTTCTGACAATGATGACGTTTTACTTAGGATGTGATTTGATTGGTGTGAAGCCAAATCCAAAACTGGCCTTCCTTGGGGGGCGTTTTGCTGCGCCAGGACAACCCACAGTTGAGCTCAGCTCAATGCTGATTGGCTAATTATTTTATACACATTTTTATCAAGGGAGGCCAAATACTTGCTGGCATCAATCAATCAAATGCTACGGTGGGACATGTCATACAATTTTGTTTCAGACAGAATCCGATACACATATCTGAAACAGAGGGACGCTGTTTCCCTCTCTCGGATGATTTCTCCAGTGAGATTCAGCCACTTTCGAATTGAAGGAAAATTATGAAAATAAAAAGACAAAAGATACATTATTTTATAACTTCTATTTTTGTGTTGGTCAAATATTTGGGGAAGCATGGCTTTCTTTAGCATCCATGAATACATGCCACGGAATCCATCCAACATGAATGACAGTAGGCCTATAAGTTGACTATTTTGATAAGAAGCATTTGATTTTGCAATGGCATACCCCTACATTATTTTGCATTTGTGTGCCCATGAGAACTGTTTTCATGGCGAAACATAATTAAATGTTACGTAGGCATAGTTAAACTTACAGTGCTTTTTCCGATATCTCCAAAATCCAGGAATCATAAAGGGTTTAAGTTCAACATTCTAATTCAATTGTTAAATGCTTAATAATTACAAATAACACTGTCATAATTATAATTAATGTAAGGAAAGAAAGGTTGTGTTTTATGTCACACGATCTGTGAAGACTCCAAGCATTCAATTCATGAATTATGGACAACTCATGAACTAGGATGTAAACCACCTTTAAACATGTTTTGCTTCAACTCTTGTATCATATTGAATGTAGGCTACCCGTTCTGATTTGTTCATGTGTTGGAAAATTACCTCGGCTGAGAGGGGAGGCTACTGTCAGTGGTATAGGCCTAGTGGAGGGTAAATGCAACTAAACGCAGTTTACTCACCTTTTTCAATAAAATGCATTGAAAGTATAGGGAGCGTTACTTTTTTCACCGCGACCGGCAATCAGAGTTTACCCACCTATTTATTTTACCACTACATCACTGGCTACCGGTAGGCCTTTTTAAAGTTCATGGTATCACATTGTAGCCTAGTCTAGTAAATTGACTGTGCATGTTAGGGTGACCATCCTATTTTCCCCGAGACAGTTTGAGCCCCATTTCAGTTGTCCCGACTTTTCAGGCTACAAAAAAGGTCAATTTGTCAGCAAGACGCATCAATTAATGTAGGCCTAATAGCCGAATGTCATTAGGCATATGTTTTGGTGTTTTGTAAATAGATGTCTATTTCCATTCATTCATCAAATGGCACGAGTGTACATGCATTGCACTGCTTGGATTATTTTGGAGTGGACAAACATAAACAAGTAGCCTACTTTTGAAGTGATTTGTTTGACAATCAGATTAAAGCATCATGGCTGTTTGTGTTCATGCCACATGAAATGGTAATTCATTTTTACTATTAAATTACGTCTTTATTATTAGGCCCATGAAAAAAAGTAGGGGCCCATAAAAGACTAAAAACCCTAGCAAATAATTTCCAATAGATTTTTATTTTGGAAATCTGTTCCACAGTATTCCCACGCATAATATTTATTTTTCCATATATTGTTACGTTACAGCCTTATTCTAAAATGGATTCAATTAATTGTTTTCCTCATCAATCTACACACAATACCTCATAATGATCAAGCGAAAACTGGTTTTTAGAAATGTATTATGACTGAATATATATTATATATTATGTGTGGAAATACTGTGGAACAGATTTCCAAAATAAAAATCACTTGGAACTGATTTGCTAGTGTTTGTCATTTATGGGCCCATACATAAGTATTCAGACCCATTGCTATGAGACTCGAAATTGAGCTAAGGTGCATCCTGTTTCCACTGAACATCCTTGAGATGTTTCTACAACTTGTTTGGAGTCCACCTGTGGTAAATTCAATTCATTGGACATAATTTTGAAAGGCACTCATCTGTCTATATAAGGTCCCACAGTTGACAATGCATGTCAGAGCAAAAACTAAGCCATGAGGTTGAAGGAATTGTCCGTAGAGCTCCGAGACAGGATTGTGTCGAGGCACAGATCTGGGGAAGGGAAACAAAAAAATGTCTGCAGCATTGAAGGTGCCCAAGAACACAGTGGCCTCCATCATTCTTAAATGGAAGAAGTTTGGAACCACCAAGATTCTTCCAAGAGCTAGCCACCTGGCCAAACTGAGCAATCAGGAGAGAAGGAACATGGTCAGGGAGGTGACCAAGAACCCTATGGTCACTATGACAGCGCTCCAGAGTACCTGTGTGGAGATGGGAGAACATTCCAGAAGGACAACCATCTCTCCAGCAGATGACCATCAGGCCTTTTTGATAGAGTGGCCAGACGGAAGTCTCAGACCATGAGAAACAAGATTCTCTGGTCTGATGAAACCAAGATTGAACTCTTTGGCCTGAATGCCAAGCGTCACATCTGGAGGAAACCTGGCACCATCCCTATGGTGAAGCATGGTGCTGGCAGCATCATGCTGTGGGGATGTTTTTCAGCAGCAGTGACTGGGAGACTAGTCAGGATCGAGGGAAAGACGAACCGAGCAAAGTACAGAGAGATCCTTGATGAAAACCTGCTCCAGAGCGCTCAGGACCTCAGACTGGGGTGAAGGTTCACCTTCCAACAGGACAACGACCCTAAGCACACAGCCAAGACAATGCAGTGGTGGCTTTGGGACAAGTCTCTGAATGTCCTTGAGTGGCCCAGCCAGAGCCCGGACTTGAACCCGAAATAGCCTGAAAATAGCTGTGCAGCGACACTCCCCACCTAATCTGACAGAGCTTGAGAGGATCTGCAGAGAACAATGGGAGAGACTCCCCAAATATAGGTGTGCCAAGCTTGTAGCGTCATACCCAAGAAGACTCAAGGCTGTAATCACTGCCAAAGGTGCTTCAACAAAGTACTGAGTCAAGGGTCTGAATGCTTATGTAAATGTCATATTTCTGTTTATTTTTTTTACAGCGAAATGCTTACTCATGAGCCCTTTCCCAACAATACAGAGTTAAAAAGTAAGAACAACTTGCAACAAAAAAAAATAGATATAGTAACACAATAAAATAACAATGACACTCTATATACGGAGTACCAGTACCGAGTCAATGTGCAGGGGTACGAGGTAATTGAGGTAATATGTACAATGCCATCAGAAAGTATTCACACCCCTTTACCTTTTCCACATTTTGGTGTGTTACAGCCTGAATTTAAAATTGATTGGCACTGACCAACACACAACACCTCACAATGTCAAAGTGGAATTGTGTTTTTAGAAATGTTTACAAATTAATAAAAAAATGAAAAGCTGAAATGACTTGAGTCAATAAGTTTAACCCCTTTGTTAAGGCAAGCCTAAATAAGTTAAGGAGTAAAAATATACTTAAGTCACATAATAAGTTGCACTCTGTTTGCAATAATTGTGCTTAACATGATTTGGAATTGACTATCTCATCTCTGTACCCCACACATACAATTATCTGTACAGTCCCTCAAATCGAGCAGTGAATTTCAAATAAAGATTCAACCACAAAGACCAGGGAGGCTTTCCAATGCCTCGAAAGAAGGGCACCTATAGGTAGATGGTTAAAAAATAAAAACTAGCAGACATTGAATGTCCCTTTGAGCATGGTGAAGTTATTAATTACACTTTGGATAGTGTATCAATACACCCAGTCACTACAAAGATACAGGCGTCCTTCCAAACTCAGTTGCCGGAGAGGAAGGAAAACGCTCAGGGATTTCAACATGAGGACAATGGTGACTTTTAAACAGTTACAGAGTTTAATGGATGTGATAAAAGAAAACTGAAGATGGATGCGAATCGCATCTCTGCATGTCTGGCAGACATATCAGTATGGATGACGGATCACCACCTCAAGCTGAACCTTGGCAAGACGGAGCTGCTCTTCCTCCCGGGGAAGGACTGCCCGTTCCATGATCTCGCCATCACGGTTGACAACTCCGTTGTGTCCTCCTCCCAGAGTGCGAAGAGCCTTGGCGTGACCCTGGACAACACCCTGTCGTTCTCCGCTAACATCAAGGCGGTGACCCGATCCTGCAGGTTCATGCTCTACAACATTCGGAGAGTACGACCCTGCCTTACACAGGAAGCGGCACAGGTCCTAATCCAGGCACTTGTCATCTCCCGTCTGGATTACTGCAACTCGCTGTTGGCTGGGCTCCCTGCCTGTGCCATTAAACCCCTACAACTCATCCAGAATGCCGCAGCCCGTCTGGTGTTCAACCTTCCCAAGTTCTCTCACGTCACCCCGCTCCTCCGCACACTCCACTGGCTTCCAGTTGAAGCTCGCATCTGTTACAAGACCATGGTGCTTGCCTATGGAGCTGTGAGGGGAACGGCACCTCCGTACCTTCAGGCTCTGATCAGTCCCTACACCCAAATGAGGGCATTGCGTTCATCCACCTCTGGCCTGCTGGCTCCCCTTCCTCTGCGGAAGCATAGCTCCCGCTCAGCCCAGTCAAAACTGTTCGCTGCTCTGGCACCCCAATGGTGGAACAAGCTCCCTCACGACACCAGGACAGCGGAGTCACTCACCACCTTCCGGAGACATTTGAAACCCCACCTCTTTAAGGAATACCTGGGATAGGATAAAGTAATCCTTCTACACCCCCCCCCCCTAAAAAAAAATATAATAATTGTAAAGTGGTTATCCCACTGGCTATAGGGTGAATGCACCAATGTGTAAGTCGCTCTGGATAAGAGCGTCTGCTAAATGACGTAAATGTAAATGTAAATGTAGTTACTCCACAATACTAACCTAAATGACAGAGTGAAAAGAAGGAAGCCTGTACAGAAAAACATATTTCAAAACATGCATCCTGTTTGCAATAAGGCTCTAAAGTAAAACTGCAAAAAATTTGGCAAAGAAATGAACTTTATGTCCTGAACACAGAGCATTCTGTTTGGGGCACATCCAACACATCACTGAGTACCACTCTTCATATTTTCAAGCAAGGTGGTGGCTGCATCTTGTTATGGGAATGCTTGTCATCGGCAAGGACTATAGAGTTTTTAGGATAAAAATGAAGGGAATAGAGCTAAGCACAGGCAAAATCAGAGGAAAACCTGTTTCAGTCTGCTTTCCAACAGACACTGGGAGACAAAGCAGGAAAATAACCTAAAACACATGGCAGAATGTACACTGGAGTTGCTTACCAACACTACATTGAATGTTCCTTAGTGGCTTAGTTACAGTTTTGACTTAAATTTGCTAGAAAATCTATGGTAGTTTAGCATCCGCTTCATATGACCCCTTCCGTATCGAGCGTGTCACTGGTACTTCCTGTTTGAGTTTTTGCTTGTATGCAGGAATCAGGAGGATAGAGTTATGGTCAGATTTGCCAAATGGAGGGCAAGTGCTGCATCTCAGTGCTTGAGGCGTCACTACAGACACCCTGGTTCGATTCCAGGCTGTATCACAACCGGCCGTGATTAGGAGTCCCATAGGGCGGCGCACCATTGCCCCAGCGTCATCCGGGTTTGGCCGGTATAGGCCGTCATTGTAAATAAGAATTTGTTCTTAACTGACTTGCCTAGTTAAATAAAGGTTAAATAAATAATTAAAAAACAGTGTAGCGGCAAACTCACTGGACCACTGATTGATGTCTGGAGAAGACAAAGCGTCTGGGAGAAATAAATCTCACATCGAAGTGTCCAATTCATTCGCCCTTGAGAGGTAGTTACCAACAGACATTACTCTGGACACTTTGCAGAATGTTACAGAGCCATGACAGACAACATTGCTGGATAATTGTTTTGTTGTTGCTGTTGGATAGATAAAAGTGAATAAAATAGATTTCATAAACAGTTGATGGTTGAGGTTCAACCTTTCAAGCTGAACATTTCTGAACATTGCACCTAATTGGAATCAGAAAACTTTTGACAAAACGTAGGTAGCAAGATATTCACTCATACAACCTCAATCTCAGTTTGTTGGTTGGAGGTGAAGTTGAGATAAGGCCCCATAAGAATAGTAGCTGCTTTTATGTATCCAATCCCTCAATTATATTACACAGATAATTGGACAGAGAGGAACATTGCTAAAAGTACTTTACTGCACACAGTCGAGGTGTGGTGTGGGTGTACCAACGGGAGGAGAAAATAGGAAAGAGGCTGATGTGTTCGTGGCCTACATATTGTGTTCCTCAGTAAAGAGCGTCAGCTTGCTACTGTTATCAGTAGCCAAGGTCAAGTTTAAAGTAGTGGGTGTTTCAATCAAGTCTGTATTCAGTTCTTCTTATCCTCTCTGTTTGTCAGCATCGAGCAACGAGAATCTGCTCTCACCCTACAGTCAAATACTATTTTTCAACAATACAAGAGTTTATGCCCTAAAGCTATATCAAATTTGAGTGACTTAAGTGATAAAAAAAAATAGAGATATGGAGTACCATATAAATTGAGGCTTTCCATTGTCTGTGGTGACTGCTGGGTTCCAGAGGTGTGTGTAGGCGGGCGGTCTCACAAAGACTATGATGTGTGTGTCTTAGAGGTCCTGTTGAGGGAGCTGCTTTAGGAGCCTTATTAGTGTGCAGAGACACAGGGAAGGCCCAGGGTAATACACCTCCATTTATATGACAAGTCATCTCTGTGACATATGGGAGCTTTGCTCCTGATGCACATAAACTACCTCATAAGGTATCAAGTAGGTAGAACCCTAATTGAGAAAAGGTGTGCATGGAAGTTGTGGATGCATATTGACCTAAACCATCACGTAATGTACCGGTATTGTAAGTAAAAGCTTAGAATGTAAAAATTTGATTAAAATTAAACAGCTCAAAGGAGAATTAACAAGGGGAACAAAAAGTACACCTCAGTAGAAATTCTCACTAAGAACACATCCGAGTGGAGAAGCTATATATTGAGAAATATCTTTAAGTGCCTCCATCCGTACTATTTGGTCATCACTCATTGCGGAAATCCAATATCAATACAATTATTTTTGCATAGCCTACTGTATTGTCTTGAGGTAAGGGTCTTGGCCTCTATAAAAAGTATAATGCATTAGAACATGTTGTAAAAGCTTTAACTGTTTTGGTAGCAATAAGGAGCAAATAAAATAACATTTGAATCAAAGTTTATTGGTCACGTACAAAGATTTGCAGATGTTATCACAGGTGCAGCAAAATGCTTGTGTTTCTAGCTTCAACAGTGCAGTAATACCTAGTAATACACACATACTCCAAAAAGAAAGAAATTAAGAAATGTCAGAACGAATCCAACCCAATTAGCACTGTAATAGTAATCAAAATGCAATCTAAACATAAAGTCATGAATTTACACAAGGCATACTAGGAATGATATGTACAGCAGAAGCTATATTAGACAGAGATATGTAAAACATCCAGTATATAAATAAATATGCGGTGTATAGAAACAGTGTAATAAAATGGAATGTACAGTAGTATAACTATTAGAATGAGCTATGTCGAGAATACAGTATATAAATACACAGTACAAAACCCCATAGCAAAATTGATAGAATTTCAGGAAATTCGCTTCCGGACCTGAGTCCGGAATATAAATATATACAGTAGACAGGTGTGTACCTTTCAAATCATGTCCAAATCAATTGAATTTACCAAAGGTGGACTCCAATCAAGTTGTAGAAACATCTCAAGGGATGATCAATGAAACAGGATGCACCTGAGCTCAATTTTGAGTCTGATAGCAAAGGCTCTGAATACTTACGTAAATAAGGTATTTCTGTTCTTTACTTTTTATATATTTGCAAACATTTATAAAAACATGTTGTCATTATGGGGTATTGTATGTAGATTGATGAGAACATGTTTTTATTTAATCCATTTTAGAATAAGGCTGTAACGTAACAAAATGTGGAAAAAGGGAAGGGGTCTGAATACTTTCCGAATGCACTGAATGTATGTGAATGGTGTGTATAGACAGTATGGACAGAATAGGATAGAAAAGGTGTGCATAGCAGTAGTTACAGTGAGGGAAAAAAGTATTTGATCCCCTGCTGATTTTGTACGTTTGCCCACTGACAAAGAAATGATCAGTCTATAATTTTAATGGTAGGTTTATTTGAACAGTGAGAGACAGAATAACAAAAAAAAAATCCAGAAAAACGCATGTCAAAAATAAATTGATTTGCATTTTAATGAGGGAAATAAGTATTTGACCCCCTCACAATCAGAAAGATTTCTGTCTCCCAGGTGTCTTTTATACAGGTAACGAACTGAGATTAGGAGCACACTCTTAAAGGGAGTGCTCCTAATCTCAGTTCGTTACCTGTATAAAAGACACCTGTCCACAGAAGCAATCAATCAATCAGATTCCAAACTCTCCACCATGGCTAAGACCAAAGAGCTCTCCAAGGATGTCAGGGACAAGATTGTAGACCTCCACAAGGCTGGAATGGGCTACGAGAACATCGCCAACCAGCTTGGTGAGAAGGTGACAACAGTTGGTGCGATTATTCGCAAATGGAAGAAACACAAAAGAACTGTCAATCTCCCTCGGCCTGGGGCTCCATGCAAGATCTCACCTCGTGGAGTTGCAATGATCATGAGAACGGTGAGGAATCAGCCCAGAACTACACAGGACGATATTGTCAATGATCTCAAGGCAGCTGGGACCATAGTCACCAAGAAAACAATTGGTAACACACTACGCCGTAAAGGACTGAAATCCTGCAGCGCCCGCAAGGTCCCCCTGCTCAAGAAAGCACATATAAAGGCCAGTCTGAAGTTTGCCAATGAACATCTGAATGATCCAGAGGAAACTGGGTGAAAGTGTTGTGGTCAGATGAGACCAAAATTGAGCTCTTTGGCATCAACTCAACTCGCCGTGTTTGGAGGAGGAGGAATGCTGCCTATGACCCCAAGAACACCATCCCCACCGTCAAACATGGAGGTGGAAACATTATGCTTTGGGGGTGTTTTTCTGCTAAGGGGACAGGACAACTTCACCGCATCAAAGGGACGATGGACGGGGCCATGTACCGTCAAATCTTGGGTGAGAACCTCCTTCCCTCAGCCAGGGCATTGAAAATGGGTCGTGGATGGGTATCCCAGCATGACAATGACCCAAAACACACGGCCAAGGCAACAAAGGAGTGGCTCAAGAAGAGGCACATTAAGGTCCTGGAGTGGCCTAGCCAGTCTCCAGACCTTAATCCCATTAAAAATTGGTGGAGGGAGCTGAAGGTTTGAGTAGCCAAACGTCAGCCTCGAAACCTTAATGACTTGGAGAAGATCTGCAAAGAGGAGTGGAACAAAATACCTCCTGACATGTGTGCAACCCTGGTGGCCAACTACAAGAAACGTCTGACCTCTGTGATTGCCAAACAAGGGTTTTGCCAACAAGTACTAAATCATGTTTTGCAGAGGGGTCAAATACTTATTTCCCTCATTAAAATGCAAATCAATTTATAACATTTTTGACATGCGTTTTTCTGGATTTTTTTGTTGTTATTCTGTCTCTCACTGTTCAAATAAACCTACCATTAAAATTATAGACTGATCATGTCTTTGTCAGTGGGCAAACGTACAAAATCAGCAGGGTATCACATACTATTTTCCCTCACTGTATATAGGATGAATACAGTATATACAGTGCATTCGGAAAGTATTCGGACCCCTTTCCTTTTTCCACATTTTATTACGTTATAGCCTTATTCTAAAATGGATTAAATGTTTTACCTCATCAATCTACACACAATACCCCATAATGACAAAGCGCAAACAGGTTTTTGAAATTTTTCAAAAAATTTGAAATTAAAAACAGAAATACCTATTTTACATAAGTATTCAGACACTTTGCTATGAGAATCGAAATTGACATCAGGTGCATCCTGTTTCCATTGATCATCCTTGAGAATTATTATTATTATATATATATTTTTTTTTTCCCACCATTATTTAACCAGGTAAAGCCAGTTGAGAACAAGTTCTAATTTACAACTGCGACCTGGCCAAGATAAAGCAAAGCAGTGCGGAAAAAACAACAGAGTTACATATGGAATAAACAAAACATACAGTCAATAACACAATAGAAAATATATATACAGTGTGTGCAAATGTAGTAAGTTATGGAGGTAAGGCAATAAATAGGCCATAGTGCAAAATAATTACAATTATAATTTAGTATTAACACTGGAGTGATAGATGTGCAGAAGATGTGCAAATAGAGATACTGGGGTGCAAATTGGCAAAATAAAAAAAAATTTAAATAACAATTTGGGGATGAGGTAGTTGGGTGGGCTAATTACAGATGGGCTGTGTACAGGTGCAGTGATCGGTAAGCAACTACAACTTGATTGGAGTCCACCTGGGGTAAATTAAATTGATTGGAAATGATTTGGAAAGGCACACACCTGTCTATATAAGCGAACAGTGCATGTCAGAGCAAAGACCAAGCCATGAGGTTGAAGGAATTGTCCGTAGAGATCCGAGACAGGATTGTGTCGAGGCACAGATCTGGGGAAAGGTACCAAAAAATGTCTGCAGCATAGAAGGTCCCCAAGAACACAGTGGCCTCCATCATTCTTAAATGGAAGACGTTTGGAACCACCAAGACCTTTCCTAGAGCTGGCCGCCCGGCCAAACTGAGCATTCGGGGCTCTGACAGAGCTCCAGAGTTCCTCTGTGGAGAAGGGAGAACCTTCCAGAAGGACAACCATCCCTGCAGCACTCCACCAGTCAGGCCTTTATGGTAGAGTGGCCAGACGAAAACCTCTCCTCAGTAAAAGGCACATGACAGCCCCCTTGGAGTTTGTCAAAAGGCACCGAAAGGACTCTCAGACCATGAGAAACAAGATTGAACATCTCTGGAGAGACCTGAAAATAGCTGTGCAGCGACGCTCCCCATCCAACCTGGCAGAACTTGACAGGATCTGCAGAGAAGAATGGGAGAAACTCCCCTAATACAGGTGTGCCAAGCTTGTAGCGTCATTCCCAAGAAGACTCAAGGCTGTAATCGCTGCCAAAGGTGCTTCAACAAAGTACTGAGTAAAGGGTCTGAACACTGGACATATAAAGTGGGTGAAACAGTATGCAAACATTATAATAGTGACTAGTGTTCAATTACTATGTACATAGGGCAGTGGTCTCTAAGTTGCAGGGTAGAGTACCGTGTGGTAGCTGGCTTGTTACAGTGTCTGAGGTTCATGGCAGGGTACTGGGTGGAGGCCAGCTAGTGATGACTATTTAACAGTCTGGTGGCCTGGAGATAGAAGCTATTTTTCAGTCTCTCAGTCCCAGCTTTGATGCACCTGTACTGTCTCCACCTTCTAGATGGTAGCAGGGTGAACAGGCCATGGCTCGGTTGGCTGAGTTCCTTGATGGTCTTCTTGGCTTCCCTGTTACACCGGCTGATGTAGATATCCTGGAGTGCAGGCGGTGTGCCCACGATGATGCATTGGGCTGACCGCACCACCCTCTGGAGAGCCCTGCGGTGTCGGTGGCGGATGGTGCAATTGCCATACCAGGCGGTGATACAGATCGACAGGAAACTCTCAATGGTGCATCTGTAGAAGTTTGTGAGGGTCTTAGGGGCCAAGCCACATTTCTTCAGCCTCCTTAGGTTGAAGAGGAGCTGCTGCGTCTTCTTCACCACACTGTATGTGTGAAGGGACCATTTCAGGTCATCAGGGATGTGCACGCCAAGGAACTTGAAGCTTTTCACCCTCTCCACTGCAAACCTGTCGATGTGGATGGGCTCTCTCTGCTGTCTCCTGAAGTCCATGATCAGCTCCTTCATTTTGGTGACATTGCGGGAGAGGTTATTTTCCTAGCACCACTCCACCAAGGCACTTACCTCCTTCCTGTAGGCTGTTTTGTCGTTGTTGGTAATTGTGTCGACAGCAAAGTTGATTGAGTTGGAGATGTGCGTGGGCACTGTAATATTTAATTTTCTCAAACCACATGGACTTAGCTTACTAAACTTATTAAGAAAATTATTTTATTCCCCCCTCAATCATGAAACTTTGTTAGTCATGGCTAAAACATGATTGACATATTTCCCCTTTCGTAGATATGGAAATAACTAACAGAAACATAAATTCAAATTAGGCGGCGAGTGGCTCTAGGTAAATCTTTGCCTGTCCGTGAAGAGAACGGGCCTTACTCTAGGAATGCTAAGCAGCCTTGCCCCTTGTAAACAAGCTGCTTCTCTTTCATTTCAATTGGCTTAATTAGAATGGATGAGGAGTCCTGAACACAGAGCAAAGCATTTCGGCAGAGGGAGAGAGGGAGAGATGCAGTGGCAGATGGGTAAGCTGGACACAAAGATAAAGTTGCTCACGAGCTGGCGTAAACCAATCGGATGACACCAAACCCCAGGCAGGTGGGTGACACTGCTGCAAGAATGAATTAAAGTAACAGTGCACGTGTTAATGCGCATCCAAATTGAATTATTATGATTTCATGCAATATCTAACCGAAGTAGGGGTAGGGGGATTGGGGAACTCAGTGTGTGTTTGTGTGCGTTTATGCATATGTGTGAAGCACTTTGTAGTTTGACAGCAGCATTTACAGGAGCTTACTGTAGCTTGCAGGCTGTTACATGTGCTTAGTTTTTAGTCATGCATATTCAATCATTTTGCCTAAACTCGCTATACATGATTGCTATAGAAAAATCTTGCTATACATAGAGTGCATTCGGAAAGTATTCAGACCCCTTCCCTTTTTCCACATTTTGTTACGTTACAGCCTTATTCCAAAATTGATGAAATGAAACATTTTCCTCAAATCTACACACAATACCCCATAATGCCAATGCGAAAACAGGTTTTTTGAAATATTTGCAAATGTAATTGACAACAGAAATACCTTATTTACATAAGTATTCAGACCCTTTGCTATGAGACTCGAAATTGAGCTCAGGTGCATCATGTTTCCATTGATCATCATTGAGATGTTTCTACAACTTGATTGGAGTCCACCTGTGTTAAATTCAATTGATTGGACATGATTTGGAAAGGCACACACCTGTCTATATAAAAGGTCCCACAGTTGACAGTGCATGTCATAGCAAAAACCAAGCCATGAGGTCGAAGGAATTGTCCGTAGAGCTCCAACACAGGATCGTGTCGAGGCATAGATCTGGGGAAAGGTACCAAAACATTTCTGCAACATTTCTGCAGAGTGGCCTCCATCATTCTTAAATGGAAGAAGTTTGGAACAACCTAGTCTCTTCCTAGAGCTGGCCGCCTGGCCAACCTGAGCAATCGAGGGAGAAGGGCCTTGGTCAGTGAGGTGACCAAGAACCCACTGGTCACTCTGACAGAGCTCCAGAGTTCCTATGTGGAGATGTGAGAACCTTCCAGAAGGACAACCATCTCTGCAGCACTCCACCAATCAGGCCTTTATGGTAGAGTGAGCAGACGGAAACCACTCCTCAGTAAAAGGCACATGACAGCCCGCTTGGAGTTTGCCAAAAGGCACCTAAAGGACCCAAGATTCTCTGGTCTGATGAAACCAAGATTGAACTTTTTGGCCTGAATGCCAAGCATCACGTCTGGAGGAAACCTGGCACCATCCTTAAGGTGAATCATGGTGGTAGCATCATATTGTGGGGATGTTTTTCAGCAGCAGGGACTGGGAGACTAGTCAGGATCAAGGGAAAGATGAACGGAGCAAAGTACAGAGAGATCCTTGATGAAAACCTGCGCCAGAGCGCTCAGGACCTCAGACTGGGGCAAAGGTTCACCTTCCAACTGGACAACGACAATAAGCACACAGCCAAGACAACGCAGAAGTGGCTTCGGGACAAGTCTCTGAATGTCCTTGAGTGGCCTAGCCAGATCCCAGACTTGAACCTGATCAAACATCTCTGGAGAGACCTGAAAATAGCTGTGCAGCAACGCTCCCCATCCAACCTGGCAGAGCTTGAGAGGCTCTGCAGAGAAGAATGGGAGAAACTCCCCAAATACAGGTGTGCCAAGCTTGTAGCGTCATTCCCAAGAAGACTCAAGGCTGTAATCGCTGCCAAAGGTGCTTCAACAAAGTACTGAGTAAAGGGTCTGAATACTTAGATAAGTCATATTTCAGTTAAATTTTTTTGCCAAACGTACTAAAAACCTGTTTTTGCTTTGTCATTATGGGGTATTGTGTGTAGATTGATGAGGGAAAAAAAGCAATTTAATCAATTTTAGATCAAGGCTGTAACGTAACAAAATGTGGAAAAAGTCAAAGGGGTCTGAATACTTTCCGAATGCACCCTATATGACTTTTATTGTGTGCCAATGCAGTTTACACTAGAGAGCTTATTTCATCCTATTACAAAACAATGCCCAAAGGCTGCCAATGTTGGGAAAATATAGGACTTCACATTGCGTAGTACAGGGGTACTCAACTCTGACCCTACGAGGTCCGGAGCCTGCTGGTTTTCTGTTCTACCTGATAATTAATTGCACACACCTGGTGTCCCAGGTCTAAATCAGTCCCTATTTAGAGGGGAACAATTAAAAAATGCAGTGGAACTGGCTTCGAGCTCCAGAGTTGAGTTTGAGGGGCCTTGTACTGCAACAATCTGATTGTGATTATGTTAAAATAAAATCTTACATCTCTTTCAATAGACCTTGAAAAGGCATTTTCCACTAATATATATATTTTTCTTGATTCTATGGAAAACATGAGTAGTCGCTGTAACCTGTTGTAGTTGATCTGAAAGATTAATTATAATGAAGACGAGGTGATGAGGATTTCAATGACCCATTCATTTCGTGTTAGCTGTGGGGAACATAACTGTTACATATCTCCCCCTGGTGGTCGGTATCTGTTTGGTCACCATTACTATTGGAAGCTGGAGCCAAGCAATCCTCCAGATTGTTTGTCCTCGTTTTACTTTAATAAAAATTCCCAATAAAACATTAGATTCATTATTCTTTCGGTCACACACATAAACGCACATGCAAACACATATGCACGCACACACACATGCACGCACGCACACACATCACCTCCTGGCTCAGAGATTATTTAAGTGTTTAAGATCCTCATTTGTTATTGCCTGGAAGGTGCACACAGAAATAGCATCCAGAATTGATAATTCCTTCGGTTGTTCTAATTGTATTGGCAAAGCAAGGAAGAGCTAGTCTGTGTTGTAATGCTTCTGCCAAAAAGTGGCCTGTCTTCAGCATGATGCTAAGAGCTGGCTGGCTGGCTGGCTGGCTGGCCAAATTTTATGTGCCGAATACAACGGGTGTAAACTTTAAAGTGAAATGCTTGCTTACGAGCCCTTCCCAACGATGTAGAGTTTAAAAATGAATAATAATACATAAAATTATATATACAATTATATTATATTATATTATAACACAAGAGGAATAAAATACACGAAGATGAAGCTGTACATAAATATGATATGTACATAAAGGCAGGGTAAAGTGACTAGGCATCGGGATAGATAATAAGAGTAAAATAAAGAATAGCAGCAGCATAGGATGAGTGTGAAAGTGTGTGTGTATGTATATATATATATATATATATATATATATATATATATATATATATATATATATATATATATATATATATATATATATATATATGTGTGTGTCAGAACAGCCTCAATTCGTCGGGGCATTTACTCTACAAGGTGTCGAAAGCGTTCCACAGGGATGCTGGCCCATATTGACTCCAGTGCTTCCCACAGTTGTGTGTCAAGTTGGCTGGATGTCCTTTGGGTGGTGGACCATTCTTGATACACACAGGAAATTGTTGAGCATGAAAAACCCAGCAGTGTTGCAGTTCTTGTCACAAACCGGTGCGTCTACCTGGCACCTACTACCATACCCTGTACAAAGGCACTTAAATCCTTTGTCTTTCCCATTCACCCTCTGAATGGCACACATACAAAATCCTTCTTTAACCTGTCTCCTCCCCTTCATCTACACTGATTGAAGTGAATTTAAGAAGTGACATCAAGGGATCATAACTTTCACCTGGATTTACCTGGTCAGTCTATGTCATGGAAAGAGCAGGTATTCTTAATGTTTTGTACACCCAGTGTAGTCTTGTGAGTGTGAGTCAGTGAAACATGGGGTCAATGCAGATAGTCCAGGTAACCATTTAATTAACTATGTTTTGGGCAATTTTACGATTGCATCGTTTATTGATGATGTTTGACAGCCATTGTCGATGATGACGACATCATGAAGTCACAAACTATGATTTGGCATATTAGAACTTGACTGCACCGCCAGAGTCTAATATTGTCGGAGTGTTTATTAAATGTCCTTGAATTGCGCAATGGGCAATCAGGCATACGCTCCCGCAGCAGCACTTTCAAAAAGCTGGAACAAAAAATAAATGAATGATGAGTCGGTGTCGGATTTGTCACAAACAACTTTATTTTGAATAGCTATAAAAGTCAACAACAATCCTATAAAACAAATTATTTAGCTTATAACATTCTTTATAACACTTGAATGAACATTAGCTTAGGCTAAAAACAAATAGGCCTATTATCATTAGGCTATGCCTTTTGCCTATCTAACTGTAAAAATCCAAAATATACAATCAGATAACATTCTTTATAACAAGGAACACCAGCATTATCTCCCCAAGAGTAGCGAACTCAGCAGGAAGACTGAGGTTTTAGTCTGTCCATCCTTTGCCCTGATAATCTTTTTGCATCTTCTGCAAGTGACTTGGTTCAGGTCTGCTGGCTCACCTTTATCATTCGGACTGAAACCAAAGAACTGCTTTTCTTTCCCACCAAGTCAGCCATCGTTTTTTTCTGATTTAGCTAAGGCAGGCTAAACTATAGTTACTAAGTGAAATCGTGTCACTTCCTTTTTTTACAGTCAAACTGCCGGAAAGTAGCTTAATGGAAGAATGTTGCAAATACGCTTACCCAGATGATTAAGAAATAACAATAGCCTACATTTAAAAGGTAGGCTAATATAACTAATATCGGAGTATTGTTATGTACAAGAGAAACATAGACCTACCAATTTGAAAATCATTCTTCAGCCTAAATTAGATTTAAAAAATAACTAGAGCCTCCCTGACGGGCCGGTGCAGCGGTCTAAGCGGTCTAAGGCACTGCATTGCAGTGCTTGAGGCTTCACTACAGACCCGGGTTCGATCCCAGGCTGTGTCACTACCGGCCGTGACCGGGAGTTCCATAGGGCGGCGCACAATTGGCCCAGCGTCATCCGGGTTAGGGGAGGGTTTGGCCGGGGGGGCTTTACATGGCTCATCTCGCTCTAGCAACTCCTTGTGGTGGGCCGGGAGCCTGCAGGCTGACTTTGGTCGTCAATTGGACAGTGTTTCTTCCAACACATTGGTGCTGCTGGCTTCCGGGTTAAGCGGGCAGGTGTTAAGAAGCGCAGTTTGGCGGGTCATGTTTCAGAGGACGCATGACTCGACCTTCGCCTCTCCCGAGCCCGTTGGGGAGTTGCAGCGATGACATTGGATATCACGAAATTGGGGAGAAAAAGTGGGTAAACAAAAAATAATAACTTTTGTTATGAACAATCACTTAATGAGATTGTGTTTGGCTGTGCGGTCAAGGGCGGTGCATTTGCCATACCTAGATGCTCTCGATGGTGCAGCTGTAGAACTTTGAGGATCCGAGGGCCCATGCCAAATCTTTCCAGACTCCTAAGGGAGAAGAGGCATTTTCATGCCCTCTTCACGACTGTGCAGGTGTGTGTGGTCCATGTTAAGTCCTTAGTGATGTAGACACCAATGAACTTGCTCTCAACCTGCTCCACTACAGCCCAGTGAATGTGGATGGGGGCGTGCTCTCCCCTCTTTTTCCTGTAGTCAACGATCAGCTCCTTGGTCTTACTGATGTTGAGGGAGAGGCTGTTATCCTGGCACAACACTGCCAAGTCTCTTATCTCCTCCCTGTAGGCTGTCTAATCGCCGTCGGTGATCAGGCCTACCACTGTCATGTCATCAGCAAAATTGATGATGGTGTTGGAGTCGTGTGTGGCCACACAGTCGTGGATGAACAGGGAGTACAGGAGGGGGCTAAGCACACACCCCTGAGAGGTCCCTGTGTTGAGGGTCAGCGTGGCAGAAGTGTTGTTGCATACTCTCACCACCTGGGGCTGGCCCGTCAGGAAGTCCAGGATACAGTTGCAGAGGGAGTTGCTCAGTCCCAGGGTCCCGAGCTTGGTGATGAGCTTGGAAGGGACTATGGTGTTGAATGCTGAGCTGAGGTCTATGAAGAGCATTCTCACATAGTTATTTACCCCCTTGTCCAGGTGGGAGAGAGCACTGTGAAGTGCAGTTAAAATTGCGTCATCTGTTTGGGCGGTATGCGAATTGGAGTGGGTCCAGGGTTTCTGGGATGATGGTGTTGATGTGTGTCATGACCAGCCTTTCAAAGCACTTCATAATTGCTACGAGACAATAGTCATTTAGGCAGGTTACCTTGGAGCTCTTGGGAACAGGGACAATGGTGGTCAGCTTGAAACATGTGGGGATTACAGACTGGGACAAGAAAGATTGATGATGTCAAATGAAAAGAATGACAGGATGGCATCTCTTTCACACAGCTGTGACACCTGCAGAGGTGAGAGGTCATATCCACATGGAGAGAAAGTGATCATGGCTAGTGTCTGTTTTAAAGACGTGAAGACGGACTCAAAACAGCCCGTGTCATGCCAAGTCACTGTCAACTGACATGCTGAAGAACGGGGAGCCATATGCTTTCACCACCACCATCAGAAATAGAGGTATGAAATGTCCTTGGGCAAATGCGATGTCAACGGTAAAGTTAATAAAATAGACCTATTCTTTTGACTTTCTAGTTCATAACCTCTTACAAAAGTGTCAGTACAACGTAGTTAGCCAACAACACTATGTTGCTAAAGCACATAACAGGTTAGCAGAATCCTAACCTACTTTTGTCTGTTTGCTGTAATGAACCTTAGCTGGAGGACGTACTCCTAAACAGACAAAGAGGTTAGCGCACAATGTGCCCAAACACAAACAAGTCTTCCGTATTGACTTTGTGTCAACTTGCCACTTGGCCTTTTGTTTCCAGGGATGGCCTGTCATTGCATCGGAGGAGAGGAGAGATTTCTTCCAGGAAGGAGGCAGAGAAAGGTCATTGTGAATAAAAGGCTTTTAAATCGGACTACTTGAACGCACACCCAGGGAATATCAAAGTCACCCCATCGCTATGGAGGTCAGGCCAGGCCAGGCCAGCCTCCCTCCCCTCTCCCCTGCTCTCCTCAACTCACTTTGTTGATGCTTGGCTGCTCAGGGTTGGGGAACTTAAAGAAAAGGTTAGAAGCAGTTGGTGTGTGTGTGTGTGGGTGCGTCAGGCACTTTGTAGTGGTGGGGTGATGTGAGATGAGACTAGGCTGCTTTGAAGCTTTGTGATCTTTGAAAATGCCCTGAGAGAGAAAATCCAGGAGTTATCGGATATAATTGGGAGTGCAACACTTAATAACCAATGCATTATTTTTCATATTTGAAAAGAACAAGAAGTACTGTATAGCCTAGGTCTTTCAAAGTACCTGTCCTATCAATATCAAATACGATTAGCTTCTAAGTAGATCTTGAGATATGACTGTTCCATAATATTTAGAAATGATAAAGCCTTTTGAATCTTTTATTGTACACTTGAATGATTCAACTAGCCGTCTAGCCATATAACACCGTACACGTTTGTGGCAACACCCCATCACAGTGTTGGCCAATCAGTGCCAGTGAGAATTGATTATATAGGCGTTGTGTTTGGATGTCAGAAGTGTTGGATAGGCACCTCGGCTGGGCGCCCTAGCGTTCTTCTCTTTACCACTTTCGGGAGAGGCTTGCAAGTCCATTAAATGTGAAGTGGAATCATGTTTTCCACTAGGATGCCTCCAAACATCCATCTTGTCTCACATTCACAACAATCCTCCCACAAACAGACAGAACTACAAAAATCCCAAAGCTCCCAATTGCTTTTTTAGTAATTGCCAGGGGAAAAAACAAAAGCATGATTCGTTGGAGGAGAAATATAGAGGAAGTTGGCGATTCGCTTCGGACTTTGCCATACCTTTGATATACAGCACAGTAGGCACATGTCGAGTCTAGATCATAGATCATATGATGGCTTCATCATTCAAATAGTCTTATATTGTTGTATAACTACTAATGGAGCATTCTGTAAAATTACCTCACTGACTCTTTGTATTCTATGAGTGTTAGTACAGTGAGCATGGAGTAGTCACACATTGTCAGTCAGAAACTTGGGCCTGCCCTGATGAAGCGTGGCTGTCGTCACTATTTGGTCAGATGTGCTGAAGAGAGCAGCTGCACAGATGCACTAGAGTGATAACTGCTACACTGCAGTATTGTGTGCTCTGCTGAGAGAGACAGGCAACCGTATTTGAGCATAGTCTACTGTATAACTCTTGGCTCTGTGTATGTGTGTGTGGGGGGGATGCATTTGCATTTGTATGTGTATGTACACTACCGTTCAAAAGTTTGGGGTCACTTAGAAATATCCTTGTTTTCGAAAGAAAAGCATTTTTTTTGTCTATTAACATAACATCAAATTGATCAGAAATACAGTGCAGACATTGTTAATGTTGTAAATGGCTATTGTAGCTGGAAATGGCTGATTTTTTATGAAATATCTACATAGGCGTACAGAGGCCCATTATCAGCAACCATCAGTCCTGTGTTCCGATGGCACGTTGTGTTTGCTAATCCAAGTTTATCATTTTAAAAGGCTAATTAAAAACCCTTTTGCAATTATGTTAGCACAGCTGAAAACTGTTGTGCTGATTAAAGAAGCAATAAAACTGGCCTTCTTGAGACTAGTTGAGTATCTGGAGCATCAGCAATTGTGGGTTCGATTACAGGCTCAAAATGGGCAGAAACAAATAACTTTCTTCTGAAACTCGTCAGTCTATTCTTGTTCTGAGAAATGAAGGCTATTCCATGCGAGAAATTGCCAAGAAACTGAAGATCTCATACAACGCTGTGTACTACTCCCTTCATAGAACAGCGCAAACTGGCTCTAACCAGAATAGAAAGAGGAGTGGGAGGCCCCGGTGCACAACTAAGCAAGAGGACAAATACATTGTCTAGTTTGAGAAACAGGTGCCTCACAGGTCCTCAACTGGCAGCTTCATTAAATAGTACCCGCAAAACACCAGTCTCAATGTCAACAGTGAAGAGGTGACTACGGTATGCTGACCTTCTAGGCAGATTTGCAAAGAAAATGCCATATCTCAGATTGGCCAATAAAAAGAAAAGATTAAGATGGGCAGTCTGTGAGATATGGCTTTTTCTTTGCAACTCTGCCTAGAAGGTCAGCATCCCGGAGTCGCCTCTTCACTGTTGAAGTTGAGACTGGTGTTTTGCAGGTACTATTTAATGAAGCTGCCAGTTGAGGACCTGTGAGGCGTCTGTTTTTCAAACTAGACACTCTAATGTATTTGTCCTCTTGCTCAATACGCCTATGTAGATATTCCATTTTTTTTTTAATCAGCCGTTTCCAGCTACAATAGCCATTTACAACATTAACAATGTCTACACTGTATTTCTGATCAATTTGATGTTATTTTAATGGACAAAAAAATTGATTTCTTTCGAAAACAAGGACATTTCTATGTGACCCCAAACGTTTGAACGGTAGTGTACATTTGTATGCATGTCTACTGTGTGTGTTTTTGTCTGGAGCTCTGCATCTCTCAGACTTCTATCCTAGTGTGTGTGTGTAAAGTACTTCAGTAACATTCCACAGCCTCCGCCACTACATTTCCAATGCAGGGGACGTCAGGCCTCTAACGATCCATCTATCAGGAAATCAGTGCTCCAAAACAAGTTCTAATTGCACTCAGGCCCTCTGGTGACCACTGTGGACAGTGTTGCATTGACCAACCCATTAAATTCCAATCCATTATTTTTGCGAGAGCGGCTACCCCATAGAGAATGATAGAGGCCTCTAGTGGCCAAAAGGCAGTTTTAGCAAGGGCAGCGCCATTGAGGGCTTCCACAATGCTTCCGCCATTTTACAGTAGTCAAAGTAGTCAACTGGGTGGGGGATTCTATGGGTTGTAGCCTCAAATGGCGCTGCCCATACTGTCACAGACGCTACAATGGCACAGAGGTAAAGATGAGTCCTCTATCTCTATGGGCAGCCCCTAGTGCTCCAGCTCTCACGCTCTTCTCTGAGACATGAAAAGTGGCTAGCGAGCCCGAGTAGCCGTTATACAACATGCTTAACGGGCAGATCGGCGGCGAGTAATGGGCACCCAGACAGCGTCGCTCACAGCGACACCAGCACTGCCGGCGTCAGGGGGCTGCCGACAGTCACATCCCAGGGATAACGACGTCAGATTAATCTGACGGAGGAAAGGAGAAAAGCCTCGACATGAGAACTGCATCACTACTGTACAGTACATCTCCCCTGCCATGGCTCTCTGGCTGAACCTGTGACCCTCCTCCTCACCCGGTCACCTCCATGTCTTCGTCTGTTCCTCATGCCTACTCTCTTTTTCCTCAACTCACAAACACACCTCTCTAATTCCTTTACTTCCCCTCTTACCTCCCTCATCTTGCAAATTATTTTATTCTTCAGGCCTGTCTCCTCATATCTTCTTCTCCTCCCCTCCCCCTTCTTCCCCCACTCTCTATCAGATGGGGCTTCAGCAATCCCCCTCTCTCCCAGCTAGGCGTGAGGAGAAAGCAGAGCCTGTCATTAGGGAAGGCCTCCAGCCACCACTGCCTCCTTCCTTCCATCCCTCCCTCTATCCCTCCCTGACTGCCTGTCTGCCTCTCACCATCCCTCCTGCCTGAAGAAGCTCTTATCAGCCTTAGACACGGAGGGGACCTCTTCAGATCCCACACTAATGGCTGCTAATGGATCCAGCTCTACCCCCCAGCCTGGGAAAACCATGCACTGTAAGGCCAGTTTACACAAACACACAGGACATGATAAAGGTCTGCCAGAAGATATGCAGCGGAACATACAGTACCAGTCAAATGTTTGGACACACCTACTCATTCCAGAGTTTCTTTATTTTTACTATTTTCTACATTGTAGAATAAAAGTGAAGACATCGAAACTATTTAATAACACATATGGAATCATGTAGTAACACACTTTTTTATATTTTTTTTATTATTTCAAATCAAAATATATTTTAAATTAATGATTCTTCAAAGTAGCCACCCTTTGCCTTGATGACATCTTTGCATATTCTTGTCATTCTCTCAACCAGCTTAATGAGGAATGCTTTTCCAACAGTCTTAAAGGAGTTCCCACATATGCTGAGCACTTGTTGGCTGCTTTTCCTTCACTCTGCTGTCCAACTCATTCCAAACCATCTCAATTGGGTTGAGGTCAGGTGACTGTTGAGGCCAGGTCATCTAATGCAGCACTCTATCACTCTCCTTGGTCAAATAGCCCTTACACAGCCTGGAGGTGTGTTTTGGGTCATTGTCCTGTTGAAAAACAAATGATAGTCCCACTAAGCGCAAACCAGATGGGATGGCGTATGGCTGCAGAATGCTGTGGTAGCCATGCTGGTTAAGTGTGCCTTGAATTCTAAATAAATCACAGATAGTGTCACCAGAAAAGCACACCCACACCTCCTCCGCCATGCTTCACGGTGGGAAACACACATGCAGAGATCATCCGTTCACCTACTCTGTGTCTCACAAAGACACGGTGGTTGGATACAAAAATCTCCAATTTGGACTCATCAGACCAAAGGACAGATTTCCACCTGTCTAATGTACATTGCTCGTGTTTCTTGGCCAAGTAAGTCTCTTCTTCTTATTGGTGTCCTTTAGTAGTGGTTTCTTTGCAGCAATTCAACCATTAAGGCCAGATTCACGCAGTCTCCTCTGAACAGTTGATGTTGAGATGTGTCTGTTTCTTGAACTCTGTGAAGCATTTATTTGGGCTGCAATCTGAGGTGCAGTTAACTCTAATGAACTTTTCCTCTGCAGCAGAGGTAACTCTGGGTCTTCCTTTCCTGTGGCGGTCCTCATGAGAGCCAGTTTCATCATAGCGCTTGATGGTTTTTGCGACTGCACTTGAAGAAACTTTCAAAGTTCTTGAAATGTTCCGTATTGACTGACTTTCATGTCTTAAAGTAATGATGGACTGTCGTTTCTCTTTGCTTATTTGAGCTGTTCTTGCCATAATATGGACTTGGTCTCTTACCAAATAGGGCTATCTTCTACAAACCATCTCTACATTGTCACAACACATTGGCTCAAACGCATTAAGAAGGAAAGAAATTGGTTAAAATACAAGCATAGCCTCCCCTCTGAATGAAGGCTTTTTTTTGGTCCTGCCCAATGCCATCGCGTAGTCAAGACTGTCAATAAAGGGTTTGACTCCTGAGACCGCTTGGAAATAAATCTTAAATTACCAAAGCTTTATTAAAATATCGAGTTTGAGAGGAGTAAAACAGGTAGCTGACATTCCCTTTTTATCGATGCATTGTCGGCAGGCTCACATTATTTTAGCCATGCAGGTCCCGTTTTGGATGTGCGTAAAAGTAAACCCTCCATAGTCTGCATTGTTTTAATATTATATGCCCACAGGGAGAAATTAGGATGCCTGTAAGTGTGACATAGGCTATTTACAGCAAGTTGTTGTTTCGTTTTGTTTAGAATTTGATTACAATTATTTGATCTCTTTTTAAGCCTTATTGATAATTAATTTAATCTTGCTTATTGACAATGTTTGACATGTCCATGCTCAGCCATAATGCAATTTACAGTAGGCCTAGCCCCTATATCAGTGTGAATGCTATTGAAGCCATGCAATTACTTAGAACATTGTGTATTGAAAATGGGTTCAAGTTAATGTATTTAGCAACATTTTGTTATTTCGTTTCTGTAAGCCATTTAACAAACTATAATGGACTAACATTGGAATTGGAGTTGATTCCAAGGCAACACATAGAAGACTGTAAATACACAACTTGAAGCAACCTCATATTTCGCCACGGAGTACGTTCTGATTGGCCAGGTTTATTAAGATAGAGCCCATTGTCTTACAAAGCTTCTTCAGTAACGTATTGTATTTTGTGGTCCTCTGTAGCTCAGCTGGTAGAGCACGGCGCTTGTAACGCCAAGGTAGTGGGTTCGATCCCCGGGACCACACATACACAAAAAATGTATGCACGAATGACTGTAAGTCGCTTTGGATAAAAGCGTCTGCTAAATGGCATAATATTATTATTTTAGATAGGTATCTTGCTGTGTGAGTTTTAGAAGTTATGGTTGTGGTATTCTTCTTGGTAAAATGCATTTGTGCAAATACGAGTGTACAACCTTGCAGTGGTGGCAACAAACTCCCTCCCTTAGACTGAGTGTCACGTCAGCACAGAAACACAGTTGAGAGATTCCAAACAGAAAGGCCATTCTATCTGAAGTGCAGTACTGTCTAAATCACAGCAAGGAAGAAGTCTGGTATCAGCCGGCGAGAACTATAAATTCTGATTAGCTCGCTGCAGCAAGGAGAAGCATGACTTTTCAGCCCAGATTGCACTTCAAAGAGGAACATTCTAAACAAGGCAAGGAGGCACTCTCTCTTCTCTCTCCCCCTGAAAGCCATTTTTCCAGCATTATTGACTCATTCCTCTGGCGAACTGAATTACATTCGATCCAATTTGGTTTCCCACATATTCTCCCTGCAGGAGTGGAGGCTTATTTGCATGCGGGCCCTCTGTGGTATTACACCGTGCATGTGTGTCATAGAGAGGGAGAGAAATATAGACACAGGGAGAAAGAGGAAGATAAGGAGCAGTGTGGAGTTGAAAGGGACAGTATGGACGTAGAGATTTGATGGCTCTGTCAGTGATTATATATATATATATATATATATATATATATATATATATATATATATATATATATATATATATATATATATATACACACACACACACACACACACACACATACAGTTGGGGTCAGAAGTTTACATGCACCTTAGCCAAATACATTTAAACTCAGTTTTTCACAATTCCTGACATGTAATCCTAGTAACAATTCCCTGGATTAGGTCAGCTAGGATCACCACTTTATTTTAAGAATGTGAAATGTCAGAATAATAGTAGAGAGAATGAATTATTTCAGCTTTAACTTCTTTCATCACATTCCCAGAGGGTCAGAAGTTTACATACACTCAATTAGTATTTGATAGCATTGCCTTTAAACACGCTTTTTCAGTTCTGCCCACACATTTTCTATAGGATTGAGGTCAGGGCTTTGTGATGGCCACTCCAATACATTGACTTTGTTGTCCTTAAGCCATTTTGCCACAACTTTAGAAGTATGCTTGGGGTCATTGTCCATTTGGAAGACCCATTTGCGACCAAGCTTTAACTTCCTGACTGATGTCTTGAGATGTTGCTTCAATATATCCACATAATTTTCCTTCCTCATGATGCCATTATTTTGTGAAGTGCACCAGTCCCTCCTGCAGCAAAGCACCCCCACAGCATAATGCTGCCACCCCTGTGCTTCACGGTTGGGATGGTGTTCTTCGGCTTGCAAGCGTCCCCCTTTTTCCTCCAAACATAACGATGGTCATTATGGCCAAACAGTTCTATTTTTGTTTCATCAGACCAGAGGACATTTCTCCAAAAAGTACTATCTTTGTCCCCATGTGCATTTGCAAACCGTAGTCTGGCTTTTTTATGGCGGTTTTGGAGCAGTGGCTTCATCTGTAGCTCAGCTGGTAGAGCACGGCGCTTGTAACGCCAAGGTAGTGGGTTCGATCCCCGGGACCACCCATACACAAAAAAATATATATAATAATAATGAATGCACACATGACTGTAAGTCATTTTGGATAAAAGCGTCTGCTAAATGGTGTCAGTAATGCTGTAGGTGGGTGTAGTGGTGGAATCAAGCGCAGGACACCGAAGTATAGTCCAAAAGACTTTAGTGCAATTTCCAACAAGGAAAAATCGAACAAACTTGCCCGAAGGCGAAACTACGCACGAAGGCGACAAAACAAAAGGCGCACCACACAGGTGCGTAAAACGCTCCAACACAGTGGAGTAAAGCTCAACCGAGCGAATAAGTAATTCTACAAGCACAACACACGACAGAAATAAATCAATCACACACAACACTAGACAAACACAACGAGAAACTTATAGGACACTAATTACACTAAACGAGAACAGGTGTCACAACAAACAGACAAAAGCAAACGAACATAGAAACATGCAACGGTGGCAGCTAGTATTCCGGAGACAACGAACGCCGAACCCTGCCCGAACAAGGAAGAGAGGTAGCCTCGGCCGAAACCGTGACAAATGGCATATTATATTATTATATTATTATCCTTGCTGAGTGGCCTTTCAGGTTATGTCCATACAGGACTCGTTTTACTGTGGATATAGATACTTTTGTACCTGTTTCCCCCAGAATCTTCACAATGTCCTTTGCTGTTGTTCTGGGATTGATTTGTACTTTTTGCACCAAAGTACGTTCATCTCTAGGAGACAGAACGCGTCTCCTTCCTGAGCGGTATGACAGCTGCGTGGTCCCATGGTGTTTATATTTGCGTACTATTGTTTGTACAGATGAACGTGGTACCTTCAGGCATTTGGAAATTGCTCCCAAGGATGAACCAGACTTGTGGAGGTCTACAATTCTTTTTCGGAGGTCTTGGCTGATTTCGTTTGATTTTCCCATGATGTCAAGCAATGAGGCACTGTGTTTGAAGGTAGGCCTTGAAATACATCCACAGGTACACCTCCAATTGACTCAAATGATGTGAATTAGCCTATCAGAAGCTTCTAAAACCATGACATAATTTTCTAGAATTTTTGAAGCTGTTTAAAAGCACAGTCAACTTAGTGTATGTAAACTTCTGACCAACTGGAATTGTGATACAGTGAATTATAAGTGAAATAATCTGTCTGTAAACAATTGTTGGAAAAATTACTTGTGTCATGCGCAAACTAGATGTCTTAACCGACTTGCCAAAACTATAGTTTTTTAACAAGAAATTTGTGGAGTGGTTGAAAAATGAGTTTTAATGACTCCAACCTAAGTGTATGTAAACTTCCGACCTCAACTGTACATTCACACACACACACACACACACACACACAGTACCAGTCAAAAGTTTGGACACACCTATTCATTCCAGGATTTTCTTTATTTTATCTATTTTCTACATTGTAGAATAATAGTGAAGACATCAAATCTATGAAATAACACATATGGAATCATGTAGTAACCAAAAAAGTGTTAAACAAATAAAAATATATTTTATATTTGAGTTTCTTCAAAGTAGCCACCTTTGCCTTGATGCCAGCTTTGCACACTCTTGGCATTCTCTCAGCCAGCTTCATGAGGTAGTCACCTGGAATGCATTTAAATTAACAGGTGTGCCTTCTTAAAAGTCAATATGTGGAAGTTATGTCATTCTTAATGCGTTTGAGCCAATCAGTTGTGTTGTGACAAGGTGGGGGGGGGGGGGGGGGGGGGGGGGGGGTATACAGAAGATAGCCCTATTTGGTAAAAGACCAAGTCCATATTATAGCAAGAACAGCTCAAATAAGCAAAGAGAAACGACAGCCAATCATTACTTTAAGACACGAAGGTCAGTCAATACGGAACATTTCAAGATCTTTGAAAGTTTCTTCAAGTGCAGTCGCAAAAACCATCAAGCGCTATGATGAAACTGGCTCTCATGAGGACCGCCACAGGAAAGGAAGACCCAGAGTTCATTAGCGTTACCAGTCCAAATAAATGCTTCACAGAGTTCAAGTCACAGACACATCTCAACATCAACTGTTCAGAGAGGACTGTGTGAATCAGGCCTTCATGGTAGAATTGCTGCAAAGAAACCACTACTTAAAAGACACCAATAAGAAGAAGAGACCTGCTTGGGCCAAGAAACACGAGCAATGGATATTAGACAGGTGGAAATGTGTCCTTTGGTCTGGAGTCCAAATTGGAGATTTTTGGTTCCAACTGCTATGTCTTTGTGAAACGCGGTGTGGGTGAACGGATGATCTTCGCATGTGTAGTTCCATCCATAAAGCATGGAGGAGGTGGTGTTATGGTGTGGGGTTGCTTTGCTGGTGACATTGTCTCATTTATTTAGAATTCAAGGCACACTTAACCAGCATGGCTATCACAGGATTCTGCAGCGATACGCCATCCCATCTGGTTTGCGCTTAGTGGGACTATCATTTGTTTTTCAACAGGACAATGACCCAACACACCTCCAGGCTGTGTAAGGGCTATTTTACCAAGAAGGAGAGTGATGGAGTGCTGCATCAGATGATCTGGCCTCCACAATCCCCAGACCTCAACCCAATTGAGATGGTTTGGGATGAGTCGGACGGCAGAGTGAAAAAAAAGCAACCAACAAGTGCTCAGCATATGTGGGAACTCATTCAACACTGTTGGAAAATCATTCCAGGTGAAGCTGGTTGAGAGAATGCCAAGAGTGTGCAAGCTGTCATCAAGGCAAAGGGTGGCTATTTGAACAATCTCAAATATAAAATATATTTTGATTTAACACTTTTCTGGTTACTACATGATTCCATGTGTTAATTCACAGTTTTGATGTCTTCACTATTATAAAATAGTAAAAATAAAGAAAAACCCTTGAATGAGTAGGTGTCCAAACTTTTGACATGTACTAGATAGATCTTAACATCTGAAGCCCAGATCAGGTGTATACAAAATGTGGGCTCTTCTCAGAGAGTGCTTACACCACAGGATATGTGATGCAGGTTACAAGTGGGCGTCATTTTGATGGATGGACAGCCAGGCTGTGATGGAGGATCATGCTATTGGACACTACACCAGCACAGCTGGGTTAGGCTATCACATAAAGATCTTAGACCCAATATACTGGAGGCCTATATGTGTTGCTAGCAGCTTGTTTAGACATTCATCTCCTTTCAGGCTTGCCTGGCCTTGGTAGTCATCCTTGTGTGATGGTTGTCTTGGTAACCTGACACAGGCCCTCCATCCAAGGGCCTACAATGGCAGAAGAAGCCAAGCAGCTCACAATCACTCACACATGAAGCATTGGCAAGATGGCACCGACGAATACAGTAGCCTCGCTCTCCTACAAAACTTTGCAGGTTTTTACTTTTTCTAGTGTTTTTTCTAGTATTTTTCGCTAATGTTTTTACTCAGTTTGTTTCGTGCATTATTTCATACACCCGGGTAGAACTATTGGAATATGATTAGCTGTGTACTACACACTGTCCAACTGACCTTCCCGAATTCCAAGAGACAGTGGAACAATGGTCTAGCTTCTTCGGTAAAGTGCCAGGTAGCCTGGGAGTCCTAACGGAGAGAAGGAAACGAAGATGCCGATGGAAAGGCAGACGTGGGGGGGGGTCTTAGTGAGATTGAGACGCCGGGCGACCTGCCCTCCATTACCGATCATACATCTCGCCAATGTTCAATCATTAGTGAATAAACTTGACGAACTCAGAGCGAGGATCTCCTTCCAGAAGGACATCAGATTCTGCAACATACTCTGTTTTTCTGAGACTTGGCTTTCCTCCAACATCCAAACGGATTATATACAACCACCGGGTTTTACAGTTCATCGAGCGGATAAGAAGCGGGCTCTCTCTGGCAAGAACAAAGGTGGTGGGGTCTGCTTTATACCAATAACAAGTGGTGCAATGGGGGAAACGTACAGGAACTTGTGAGCTTCTGCTCTCCCGACTTGGAATACTTGGTCATCAAATATTGCCCTTTTTACATTCTGAGAGAGTTCTTAGGGATTATCGCCACGGCTGTGTACAAAAATGTTCTCAAGGATCTTCATTGGACCCTGAACAAACTGGAGGCTGCGTAACCGGAGGCAGCGTTCACTGTCGCGGAGGACTAATTTGAGGACCATGCTCCCGAATTACTATCAACACATTGACTGTCCAAATCGCAGAAATTCCATTGCTACATGCCTTATCGACACGGGTATAAGGCGCTCTCCCATCCTTCTTTTGGCAAATCGGACCACGAATCCATTTTGCTCCTCCCCGGCTACAAACAAAGACATTTTACCCCCCCCTCAATGGACATTTACCCTGCCCCCACCCCCCAATGGACATTTAGCATTGTTACAGTTGTAAATATGTACAGTGCCTTCAGAAAGTATTAATACCCCTTGACTTATTCCACATTGTTGTGTTACAGCCTGAATTCAAAATAGATTAAATTGTTTTTTCCCCTCACCCATCTACACACAATACCTCGTAATGACAAAGTGAAAACTTGTTTTTAGAAATGTTTGTAAATGTATTGAAAATGAAATACAGAAATCTCATTTACATAAGTATTCACACCCTGAGTCAATACTTTGTAGAAGCACATTTGGCAGTGATTACAGCTGTAAGTCTTTCTGGGTAAGTCTAAGAGCTTTCCACACCTGGATTGTGCAACATTTCCCCATTACTTTTAAAAAAATTATTCATGCTCTGTCAAATTGGTTGTTGATCACTGCTAGACAACCATTTTCAGGTCTTGCCATAGATTTTCAAGTACATTTCAGTCAATACTGTAACTCAGCCACTCAGGAACATTCACTGTCTTCTCGGTAAGCAACTCCAGTGTAGATTTGGCCTTGTGCTTTAGGTTATTGTCCTGCTGAAAGGTGAATTAATCTCACAGTGTCTGGTGGAAAGCAGACTGAACTAGGTTTTCCTCTACAATTTTGCCTGTGCGTAGCTCCATTCAGTTTCTTTTTAATCCTGAAAGATTCCCTAGTCCTTAACGATTACAAGCATACCCATAACATAATGCAGCCACCACTATGCTTGAAAGTATGTAGAGTGGTACTCAGTAATGTGTTGTATTGGATTTGCCACAAACACAATACTTTTGTATTCAGGACAAAAAGTTAATTGCTTTGACAATTGTTTTGCAGTATTACTTTAGTGCCTTGTTGTAAACAGGATGCATGTTTTGGAATATGTTTTATTCTGTACAGGCTAACTTCTTTTCACTCTGTCATTTAGGTTAGTATTGTGGAGTAACTACAATGTTGATCCATCCTCTATTTTCTCCTATCATAGACATTCAAATAAATGTTTTAAAGTCACCATTGGCCTCATGGTGAAATCCCTTAGCGAAATCCCTTAGCGGTTTCTTTCCTCTCTGGCAACTGAGTTAGGAAGGACGCCTGTATCTTTGTAGTGACTGGGTGGGTGTATTAATACACCATCCAAAGTGTAATTAATGACATCACCATGCTCAAAGGGATATTCAATGTCTGCTTTATTTATTTTTAACCATCTACCATTAGGTGCCCTTCTTTGCGAGACATTGGACAACTTCCCTGGTCTTTGTGGTTGAATCTGCTCGACTGAGGGACTGTACAGATAATTGTATGTGTGGGGTACAAAGATGAGGTAGTCCTTCAAAAATCATGTTAAACACTATTATTACACAGTGCGAGTCCATGCAACTTATTATGTGACTTGTTAAGCACATTTCTACTCCTGAACTTATTTAGGCTTGCCATAACAAAGGGGTTGAATACTTATTGACTCAAGACATTTCAGCTTTTCATTTTTAAATAATTAGTTATTATTGTCCCATTAATTTCTTGACCTGCACTGTTGGAATTTCACCGTACCCTGCAATTACATCTATGACCCTGTGCATGTGACTAATAAACTCTAAAATAAAAAATAAAACTAACTGAATCAACATGACTGACAAACCACAGCTGCTTCATATATATCCGCCCGACTATGCCAAACTTTATTTCCACATCAAAAGAAGCAATCTCTCAACTCTGCATCAACACCAACGACGCAACACATCTGTTCAGGACGCTCATCAGAATAATAATGCACAACGGCTGCACTCATCCACCCGAATCCTTCCTATTCGATATGGCACATCTGTTAAAAGCCAAGCACTGACAGGGCAGCGGGCTGCTTATTAATGATCACCTCCAGCAGGTGTTCCCTGGCTTCCTATCCTTTGCCCTTTCTCTCTGAAGGAGACAGTCGATGGACTGCCACAGGGCTCAGTTGGATGAGCTCCTTCTGGTCCAGGACGTGTCAGAAGGCCACACACCACGCGTTATGGATTGTTACCATGATGTCATCATCATTACTGGCTTCAAAGATTTCAAAGGAGTGTTGAAGTATTTATTGTGTGATGTGGAGTAGTAAAGTGGAAGAGAGACAAAGTGTTGTAACAAATACTTTGAGCCCTTTTTGAATAGTGCATTGGTCATCTCTTCTCTATTCTCTTTATCTTTAGCCTACTGCTTCCTTCCTTCATCCCAACTTTCGTGTGAGCCACACTACAAATCATACATACATGTAGGTAGACATGTCCCCATGACAGGCATTCTGATTACACATCACACATTCGGCTGTAAACTTGTCATCATAATGCATGACTTGGAATCCTGAGGCAATGCATTACTTGGTACTTCAATAAAGTTTTCCAAATCACGACTTTCTCTGCCAAGACAAGCGACAGCGTTTGACTTTACCCATCACACTGGGGAAAACGAAAACAGCAACCTGACTAAGGATGGCTGGGGCTCTGCAGTATTATACCTGAAAGAAAGGTATTTTTATCTCAGTCTCCAGGTACTATTGAGCAGCACAGACTCCTGCAATCATCCCAAGAATCCTTATTCATTTCAAGCACTGTGTGTTAAGGAGATAGCATGAGGTGCTGCTGCTAACGCTTGGTCTCATCTGCTCCAGTTGAAAGCTTGCTGAAAGGGAGCCTACATCTGCCTTCCGCAGAAACCAGCAGGGACGCTTCTCAGAAAGGGCCCTTTCAAAGGGGTCTTCCAGTGACCACATCTCAGAGGAAGAGAGACCGGTCCTATTAGTGCTGCGGTCTCACACTGAGACCATCTGAACTGGCTGGGGCCAATAGATGGCTTTCACGATGCCAGCTGAAAAAAAAGAGAAAAGGCACATGCATGGCCACCTCATTAAGAAATGTTAAAAATGTGCTTGATGTTATTGTTAATTTTGATAGAACCTCACTAATTAAGCATTTTGTACTGGACTTAGGTACTATTCTGCTGGCTGCCTCCCTGGTTTTTGAACTACAAGCACACTTTGTTTTCTAGGTCTAGGTTCTCAAACCTTTTCTTGATCCGTTTACCATTTGCCCTTACAGGATGTTGTGACAGTAGCATTATCGGTGTCTAACTCCTGACTGATTTTTTCAGTCTAACTCAACCAAACAGGAACATGTCAGGGGATTTGCTTAAGAGCCGAGCAGGAATGTGCAAATTGCCATAAAGATGAATGCAAACGCTCCCTCCATTGTAATGTATCTCAATGGCTGCTTGCTAAAAGACCCTCTAATTGAAGCCTTTTAGTCAAATCAGATTTAGGCACAATTACACATATGACGGGCTTGGATCAGACTCCCTTAGGACAGCGATAAATAGACAGCTCGCGCAGCTCAGACCAGCTATTATGGGACAACCATTTAAGACACATTGCATAATTTCCCTACTGGATTCCAAATGTAATTTCACGCAATCACATGTCAGGCTTGCCCGGAACTGAATGAGAAGGATGCATGCTAAAAGGCCTTGATCGAGCCTATGGTCTGACAGCAGGAAGGTTTTTCAGCCTAATTCATGGCGTCACTTGCATTCTATATATGAAGTCATGAGCAGTAACAACATTGGATCTAAACTGAAATTAGATCATGATGATACAAATATTTTTTATAATAATACAAATATGTTGCAGGCATGTTTGTTTGATGGTTAGTATGAAAGCCCATCAGCCAGACATAGTTTACTTGATTACTTCTGCAGTGCACACAACGTTAATGTTATAAATGGCAGTAGAGTAATATCAGTTTTTATGGTCAAAACGCTATACACAGTATCCATTTTCAGAAATGTTGGTAAATTAGCTTTTTTTTTATTAAAGAACTTATGAAAGTGATTGGTCCCCCCCATCTGATGGTTTCATTTCAGAGAGACAATCACATTTTGTTAAAACGAGATGTATCCGCCACGCTCAGAGAAAAAAGTTGCACAGCAAGGCTTTACACAGTCAAATGTAATACAAATGATACATTTGTGACATATATACAGAAATTAATAAATACAATATGAGATCTGGGCTCTGGTCAAAAGTAGTGCACTATATAGGACAGGGGTAGGCAACCGTGTTCCTGGAGTGCCGCAGGATTTTGTTCTAACTAGGCACCACACCAGACCAACTGAGCTAATTGATCGGTTCAATGATTGCCTAAATTCAACACACCTGGTCTTCCAAGTCGGTTAAATCAAAAACATGAAGTGCCTGTGGCACTCCAGGACCAGGGTTGCCTACCCCTGACATAGGTAATAGGGTGCCATTTGGGACGAGACCTAACTGTGTTGAATGTATACAGTGAGGGAAAAAAGTATTTGATCCCCTGCTGATTTTGTACGTTTGCCCACTGACAAAGAAATGATCAGTCTATAATTTTAATGGTAGGTTTATTTGAACAGTAAGAGACAGAATAAGAACAAAAAAAAATCAAGAAAAACACATGTCAAAAATGTTATAAATTGATTTGCATTTTAATGAGGGAAATAAGTATTTGACCCCCTCTCAATCAGAAAGATTTCTGGCTCCCAGGTGTCTTTTATACAGGTAACGAGCTGAGATTAGGAGCACACTCTTAAAGGGAGTGCTCCTAATCTCATCTTGTTACCTGTATAAAAGACACCTGTCCACAGAAGCAATCAATCAATCAGATTCCAAACTCTCCACCATGGCCAAGACCAAAGAGCTCTCCAAGGATGTCAGGGACAAGATTGTAGACCTACACAAGGCTGGAATGGGCTACAAGACCATCGTCAAGCAGCTTGGTGAGAAGGTGACAACAGTTGGTGCGATTATTCACAAATGGAAGAAACACAAAAGAACTGTCAATCTCCCTAGGCCTGGGGCTCCATGCAAGATCTCACCTCGTGGAGTTGCAATGATCATGAGAACGGTGAGGAATCAGCCCAGAACTATATGGGAGGATCTTGTCAATGATCTCAAGGCAGCTGGGACCATAGTCACCCAGAAAACAATTGGTAACACACTACGCCGTGAAGGACTGAAATCCTGCAGCGCCCGCAAGGCCCCCCTGCTCAAGAAAGCACATATACATGCCCGTCTGAAGTTTGCCAATGAACATCTGAATGATTCAGAGGAGAACTGGGTGAAAGTGTTGTGGTCAGATGAGACCAAAATCGAGCTCTTTGGCATCAACTCAACTCGCCGTGTTTGGAGGAGGAGGAATGCTGCCTATGACCCCAAGAACACCATCCCCACCGTCAAACATGGAGGTGGAAACATTATGCTTTGGGGGTGTTTTTCTGCTAAGGGGACAGAACAACTTCACTGCATCAAAGGGACGATGGACGGGGCCATGTGCCGTCAAATCTTGGGTGAGAACCTCCTTCCCTCAGCCAGGGCATTGAAAATGGGTCGTGGATGGGTATTCCAGCATGACAATGACCCAAAACACACGGCCAAGGCAACAAAGGAGTGGCTCAAGAAGAAGCACATTAAGGTCCTGGAGTGGCCTAGCCAGTCTCCAGACCTTAATCCCATAGACAATCTGTGGAGGGAGCTGAAGGTTCGAGTTGCCAAACGTCAGCCTCAAAACCTTAATGACTTGGAGAAGATCTGCAAAGAGGAGTGGAACAAAATCCCTCCTGAGATGTGTGCAAACCTGGTGGCCAACTACAAGAAACATCTGACCTCTGTGATTGCCAACAAGGGTTTTGCCACCAAGTACTAAGTACTAAAATATTTTGCAGAGGGGTCAAATACTTATTTCCCTCATTAAAATGCAAATCAATTCATAACATTTTTGACATGCGTTTTTCTGGATTTTTTTGTTGTTATTCTGTCTCTCACTGTTCAAATAAACCTACCGTTAAAATTATAGACTGATCATTTCTTTGTCAGTGGGCAAACGTACAAAATCAGCAGGGGATCAAATACTTATTTCCCTCACTGTATGTTAAATACACACACACACACACACACACACACATATATATATATAAATAATGTAGATGTGTTTAGAAACATTCTATTCTAATTAACAATAAAAGTGACTCCAAAATGACGCAATGCATTATTCTCCATTCATTTCTATTGGGCACAAAATAATCTGAAACACAAACAAATCAAGCAGCAAATGCATCCAACAAATTTGTAGAGTCACAAGCATGATGTAGTCATTGCATTCTATGAATATGTGACCAAATACTTAACTTTGTATTACTTTAATACACATAAGTGAATTTCTCCCAATACTTTTGGTCTCCTAAAATGGAGGGACTATGTACAAAAAGTGCTATAATTTCTAAATGGTTCACCCTACATGGATGAAAATACCCTCAAATTAAAGCTGATAGTCTCCACTTTAACCTCAGTGTATTATTTCAAATCCAAAGTGCAAAATAACATACAAATGTGTCTCTGTCCCAATGCTTTGAGCTCACTGTAGCGCAGAGCTCTTCATATGAACACTGTGCTTCGATGGTTGTTGTAAGGGATCGGGGGTTGGCTGGGTCTAGTCAGAGTCTGACACTTCCCCGATCTACAGAGAGGGGGAGTCATCAGACTCGATCTGGTTCACCTGAGTTCTGAGCACACCTGTCAGTAATTAGTGTAGGATTTAAGGTGTGCTCAGAAGTTCAGTCGGTGCGAGGTATTGTTCCAGTGTGACTTGCTAAGCGTTTTGTTCCGAGAGAGAGAGAGAGAGAGTTTGTTGTTTTTGATTACCCGTGTATCCGACCTGTGCCTTGTTGTTTGACTCCCCGAATTGCTTAATCCTCTACTTGTCTACCCCAGTGATTACCGTTCTCTGATCCTGTGCCTGTGACCTCGACTACGACTAAGCCCGCTCCCTTGGTACCTCTGCCTGTCTCTGCCTGGCCCGGTTTTGACCACAGCCCGCCCGACCACGATTAAGCTATTCCCTTGTCTGTACTCTAATAAAGCATCGCGATTCTGCGATTGGATCTTACCACTCTGTCCGAGTATTCATTACAGAATACCTCGCCATTATCATGGATCCAGCGGAATTACAGAGGCGATGGGAGATACAGGAGAAACGCATAGATGAACTCCTACAGCTACTCAACGCTGGTGCAGCTGAAGGCACCACCCCGAGCACGGTCAGTCCTCGTCCTACACCTCCGATTTCTCTACCGACTAGGTACGACGGGGAACCTGGCAAATGTCAGGGGTTTCTACTTCAGATGTCCCTGTATATGTCGTTTAATCGTACTATGTTTCCCGATGACCGTAGCAGGGTGGATTTCATGATTTCTCTACTAACGGGAAGAGCACTGGATTGGGCTACTGCGCTTTGGGCAGCTGAGGTTCCCGAGTTGAATGCGGAAGTTCAGTTCAAGAGACTGTTCCAGGAGGTGTTCGACCACCCAGTATCTGGGCGTAGTGTGGGAGACCAACTATGCGAACTTCAGCAGGGCCGTCGCACCGTAGCCGACTACGCTTTAGAGTTCCGTACTATAGCAGCCGGTAGCGGATGGAGCGAGACGGCTTTGCTCACCGTTTTCCGAAGAGGTCTGCGCAAAGACGTACAGACTGAGTTGGCTTGTCGAGGAGATATCACTGCGCTACATGAATTTATCAAAATAGCCATCTCGATTGATAATCTGATAGTGCAACACAAGGTATCCACAGTCCGGGAGCCCTCGATCACTGGTCCTCAGCAATCGACAGAGCGGAGGAGAGAATCTGAGGAGGAACCTATGCAACTGGGACGGTCATCTCTACAAGGGTCGGTGAGACAACAACGTCGGCAAGACGGACTATGCCTGTATTGTGGTCAGTTGGGTCATTTCCTTCGTCAATGTCCGGTACGACCAAACCGTACCCCAGGATATCGCCTCGGAACTGCCAAACCGGTGAGTGAGACTCCAGTTTCGAACATTACATCTAAACAAATGTATGTGCCAGTGACCTTATCTGTCGGAGAGAAAGTGCGCAGGTTGGAAGGACTTATTGATTCCGGAGCGGCTGCCAGCTTTCTGGATATGGGTCTTGCTGAGGAGTTGGGAGTTCAACTTATCCCAATTCAACCTCCCCTGCGAGTCAACGCGCTAGACGGTGAGCTCATGGGCACTGGGTTCATTACGCACCGTACCGAGGAAATCAAATTACAAGTGGGCTCCCTGCACCATGAGAACATCATTCTGTTCGTCATCTCCGCTCCACGGGAGCCGCTAGTCCTCGGCCACCCCTGGCTCGTTACCCATGATCCGGTCATCTCCTGGAAATCTGGCGATATCACGGCTTGGAGTGAGGTATGTAGGGCAGAGTGCCTCATTTTACCTTGCAAAACGTCTACTGTGGAGGATGCGAAGGGTGCGGTGTCTACTGTTGTTCCTACAGAGTACCAGGATTACGCGCAGGTGTTCTCCAAGGAGAGGGCTACCGTGTTACCACCGCATCGGCCTGGGATTGTGCAATTGATCTGCTATCCGGGGCTACACCTCCGCGCGGACGAATCTACCCTTTGTCACAGCCGGAACGAGAATCAATGAGCAAGTATATTGATGAGGCACTACAGCAAGGGGCCATTCGCCCATCTACGTCTCCCGCCGCATCCAGTTTTTTCTTTGTTAAGAAAAAGGATGGCGGACTGCGTCCTTGTATAGACTATCGAGGTTTGAACGATATGACCATTAAAAATCGTTACCCCCTTCCTTTGATTCCAGCAGCCCTCGAGCAGGTGGGGCAGGCCTCCATCTACAGTAAACTGGACCTCAGGAGTGCGTACAATCTGGTGCGCATTAGAGAAGGGGATGAATGGAAGACCGCCTTCATCACCCATCGAGGACATTATGAATATTGTGTCATGCCCTATGGACTTACTAACGCGCCCTCTGTGTTCCAGGCGTTCATGAATGACATTTTCAGGGACTTGATTGATCGCTTTGTCATAGTGTACATTGATGACATCCTAATCTACTCTAACTCTCTGAGTGAACATGTGTCCCATGTACGACAGGTTCTGGACCGACTCCGACAACACTCTCTGTTCGCGAAGGCCGAAAAGAGTGAATTCCATGTCACGACGATTTCCTTCCTTGGGGCCATACTCACTCCCGACGGGGTAAAACTGGATGAATCCAAGGTGCAAGCTGTACTAGACTGGCCTCAACCACAGACGGTGAAAGAGCTCCAGAGATTCTTAGGGTTTGCCAATTACTATAGACGGTTCGTGCGTAATTTCAGCACAACCGCAGCTCCCCTGTCGGCGATGACCAGCTACAAGGGTCGTGGTCTGAAATGGACGGAGGGGGCAGTGCGGGCTTTTGAGACATTGAAACAACGATTTACCACCGCTCCCATTTTATGTCAGCCGGATCCTACCTTGCCGTTCATCGTGGAGGTGGACGCCTCGGAGGTTGGAGTTGGAGCCGTGCTATCCCAGCGCCAAGGTGAGCCGCCCAAATCACGACCCTGTGCTTTTTTTTCTAAGAAGCTGAATCCGGCCGAGCAGAACTATGACGTGGGAAATCGTGAATTACTGGCGGTGAAGTTAGCACTGGAGGAGTGGAGACATTGGCTGGAGGGAGCAGCTCATCCGTTCCAAGTGCTCACGGACCACCGCAATCTGGAGTATCTTCACAGTGCTAAGCGACTGAACTCCCGACAGGCAAGGTGGTCTTTATTCTTCACCCGGTTCCAATTCACTGTCTCTTATATTCCCGGGTCCAAGAATTGTAAGGCGGACGCGCTTTCCCGACGGTTCGAGCGCGCTGAAAGACCGGTGGAACCAGAACCTATCCTCCCCATGAGTTGCCGTGCTGGTCCTGTGAGGTGGGCTATCGATGACACGATTCAGGAGAGCCTACAAGCGGAACCAGCTCCTCCAGAAACCCCGGTGTCGAAGGTGTTTGTACCAGCTCCGCTTCGACCTCAACTGATGGAATGGTGCCACATGTCGCTGGGATCTGGTCATCCCGGAATCACTCGAACTACACGACTCATCAGCCGAAAATACTGGTGGGATTCCCTCACAGATGATGTCAGAGACTATGTCTTATCCTGTCCAGTATGTGCTCAGTCCAAGGTACCTCGTGCACTACCGGAGGGTAAGCTGATGCCATTGCCAACTCGTCAACGACCCTGGTCGCACATTGCAATGGACTTTGTTACCGACCTACCAGAATCAGAGGGCCATACTGTAATTCTCGTGGTCATCGATCGTTTCTCCAAGATGTGCCGGTTGGTACCCATGAACCGTTTGCCTAACGCCACTCAGATGGCTGAGACTATGTTTACCCAGGTGTTCCGGCAGTTTGGTGTCCCGGAGGATATTGTTTCCGACCGGGGACCCCAGTTTGTATCCCGGGTCTGGAAGGCCTTCTGCGAACGCTTGGGCATCTCGGTTAGCCTAACCTCCGGATATCATCCCCAGGCCAATGGGCAGACAGAACGGCTCAACCAGGAAATTGGGAAGTATCTACGGCAACAATGTTCGCGGCAGCCGCAAGAGTGGAGCCGATTCCTTCCTTGGGTAGAGTATGCTCAGAACTCTCTCATTCACACCTCCCTACGTCTAACGCCCTTTCAGTGTGTTCTAGGGTATCAACCACCCCTGTTCCCGTGGGATACCGCACCCGGGATGGTACCGGTGGTGGACGAGTGGTTCCGTCGGAGTGCGCAGGTCTGGGAGACGGCCCATCAACATCTCAGTCAAGCCTCACAACAGCAAAAGACCTACGCCGACCGACGCCGGAGACCTACTCCCACTTATCAACCCAGGCAGCGAGTGTGGCTGTCTACCCGAGACCTGCGGTTCCGACGGAGCTGCAAGAAGCTCCAACCCAGGTACATTGGTCCCTTCAAGATACAGAGACGTATTAACCCTGTCACCTACCGTCTGTTACTCCCTCGACACTACAGGATAAACCCTACGTTCCACGTCTCCCTGTTGAAACCTGTCCATTATAGCCCGATGTACCCACCAATCGCTCAACAACCTACTACACCACCTTTGGAGGATGAACAGGACACCACCTATACAGTCCACGAGATACTGGAGTCAAGACGGAGACGAGGGGGCATCGAATATCTCGTGGACTGGGAGGGATATGGACCGGAGGAACGGTCCTGGGTCCCTGCTAAGGACATACTAGACCCCGCTCTTAAGGCCACTTTCCACGCTGAACACCCAGATCATCCCGGACCCCGACCCAGAGGAAGACCACCCGGTAGAGGTGGAAGGCCGTCAGGAGCCGGCCCTGGGGAGGGGGATACTGTAAGGGATCGGGGGTTGGCTGGGTCTAGTCAGAGTCTGACACTTCCCCGATCTACAGAGAGGGGGAGTCATCAGACTCGATCTGGTTCACCTGAGTTCTGAGCACACCTGTCAGTAATTAGTGTAGGATTTAAGGTGTGCTCAGAAGTTCAGTCGGTGCGAGGTATTGTTCCAGTGTGACTTGCTAAGCGTTTTGTTCCGAGAGAGAGAGAGAGAGAGTTTGTTGTTTTTGATTACCCGTGTATCCGACCTGTGCCTTGTTGTTTGACTCCCCGAATTGCTTAATCCTCTACTTGTCTACCCCAGTGATTACCGTTCTCTGATCCTGTGCCTGTGACCTCGACTACGACTAAGCCCGCTCCCTTGGTACCTCTGCCTGTCTCTGCCTGGCCCGGTTTTGACCACAGCCCGCCCGACCACGATTAAGCTATTCCCTTGTCTGTACTCTAATAAAGCATCGCGATTCTGCGATTGGATCTTACCACTCTGTCCGAGTATTCATTACAGTTGTCATGGTTTGTCGATGGTTGTCATGGTTTTGCTAAGGATGCTTTGACACATACAGCTGAAGTACAGTTTCAAGAGGAGTGCTTTAAAACATGCTAGGAGTATTTGGTATTCCTTCACAAACACAAACCCCGACAAATGACCCGCTGTTATGAGCGGCTCAGCTCATCGCTCTCATTGTCTTGCTTCAGCAGGTTGGTTCAACAGCAGCAAAATCTGCGACAAGCTTTAAAGTTGCAAAGGAAATACAGAGGGAGGGGGGTTTGACTGGCCATTGTGCCCAGCCTAATGAGGCCACATTGTTGACAAAAAAGGCCTCAAAAAAATAAATGAATCCATACAGCCGAATAATAATTCATATTAGAGCAATCATTTATTTCCAGACATGTACATATTTTTCATATCAATATAATCCAAGTTTTTCATAATAGTAGAAACAAGTGTCATTAATCACCCACGGACTGGTTCATAATAATGGAATATTCCACCCTGTTCCCGTGCATTGTTTCACGCGATATGATTGCAAACGACTTTCATTGAAAACATGCTGCTGCAATGAGGCGCTTCAGAGCAGGGCAGAGAAAAGGAAAGAAAGAAGATACAATTATAACAGAAAGATAACGCATTTCTTTAGTAAAAAGACAGGTGCTGCTGATAATACTGCCATCGTCGTCGATGTAGAGGACATGTATGTGTAGCTCATATATCTGATGCTGTCTGGCCAAAGATATTAATGGCGTGTCATACTCTTTTTGGCCAAACAGCATCAGATACATGGGCTACATATAGTAAGACAGAGGAGTGCTGTTTCGCTCGCTCAGATGCTTTCTCCAGTGAGATACTTTCAGCCACTTGTGAATTGAAGGAAAGTTGGCGGGTGCACAGTGCACTGTTCGGATGCTGGAATTATTCATGACTGGTTGTGTTCATGGCACATTACATTTACGTCATTTAGCAGACACTCTTATCCAGAGCGACTTACAAATACATTTTTAGAGTATATTTTTAATTTCCGTTTGTTTTATATATATATATATATATATATATATATATATATATATATATATATATATATATATATATATATATATATATATATTTGGTGGGGTAGAAGGATTACTTTTACACTATCCCAGGTATTCCTTAAAGAGGTAGGGTTTCAAGTGTCTCCGGAAGGTGGTCAGTGACTCCGCTGTCCTGGCGTCGTGAGGGAGCTTGTTCCACCATTGGGGTGCCAGAGCAGCGAACAGTTTTGACCGCAGAGGTAGGGGGACCAGCAGGCCAGAGGTGGAAGAACGCAATGCCCTCGTTTGGGTCAGACTGATCAGAGCCTGAAGGTAAGGAGGTGCCGTTCCCCTCACAGCTCCGTAGGCAAGCACCATGGTCTTGTAGCAGATGCGAGCTTCAACTGGAAGCCAGTGGAGTGTGCAGAGGAGCGGGGTGACGTGAGAGAACTTGGGAAGATTGAACACCAGACGGGCTGCAGCGTTCTGGATGAGTTGTAGGGGTTTAATGGCACAGGCAGGGAGCCCAGCCAACAGTGAGTTGCAGTAATCCAGACGGGAGATGACAAGTACCTGGATTAGGACCTGTGCCGCTTCCTGTGTAAGGTAGGGTCGTACTCTGCGAATATTGTACAGCATGAACCTACAGGATCGGGTCACCGCTTTGATGTTAGTGGAGAACGACAGGGTGTTGTCCAGGGTCACGCCAAGGTTCTTTGCACTCTGGGAGGAGGGCACAACGGAGTTGTCAACCGTGATAGCGAGATCATGGAGCGGGGCAGTCCTTCCTCGGGAGATAGAGCAGCTCCGTCTTGCCGAGGTTCAGCTTGAGGTGGTGATCCGACATCCACACTGATATGTCTGCCAGACATGCAGAGATGCGATTTGCCACCTGGTTATCAGAAGGGGGAAAGGAGAAGATGAATTGTGTGTCGTCTGCGTAGCAATGATAGAAGAGACCATGTGAGGATATGACAGAACCAAGTGACTTGGTGTATAGAGAGAATAGGAGAGGGCCTAGAACGGAGACAGATTCTCGCCACGCCACCTGGTAGGAGCGACCTGTCAAGTAGGACGCAATCCAAGAGTGAGCCGCGCCGGAGATGCCCAACTTGGAGAGGGTGGAGAGGAGGATCTGATGGTTCACAGTATCAAAGGCAGCAGATAGGTCTAGAAGGATGAGAGCAGAGGAGAGAGTTAACTTTAGCAGTGTGGAGAGCCTCCGTGACACAGAGAAGAGCAGTCTCAGTTGAATGACCAGTCTTGAAACCTGACTGGTTTGGATCAAGAAGGTCATTCTGAGAGAGATAGCGGGAGAGTTGGCTAGAGACGGCACGCTCAAGAGTTTTGGAGAGAAAACAAAGAAGGGATACTGGTCTTTAGTTGTTGACATCGGAGGGATCGAGTGTAGGTTTTTTGAGGAGGGGTGCAACTCTCGCTTTCTTGAAGATGGGACATAGCCAGCGGACAAGGATGAGTTGATGAACGAGGTGAGGTAAGGGTCTGGAGAAGAGAGGAGGGGATAGGGGTCAAGCTGGCAGGTTGTTGGGCGGCCGGCCATCACAAGTCGCAAGATTTCATCTGGAGAGAGAGGGGAGAAAGAAGTCAAAGCATAGGGTAGGGCAGTGTGAGCAGGACCAGCGGTGTCATTTGACTTAATAAATGAGGATCGGATGTCGTCAACCTTCGTTTCAAAATGGTTGACGAAGTCATCCATAGAGAGGGAGGAGGGAGGGGGAGGAGGAGGATTCAGCAGGGAGGAGAAGGTGGCAAAGAGCTTCCTAGGGTTAGAGGCAGAGGCTTGAAATTTAGAGTGGTAGAAAGTGGCTTTAGCAGCAGAAACGGAGGAAGCTAATGTAGAGAGGAGGGAGTGGAAAGATGACAGGTCCGCAGGGAGTCTAGTTTTCCTCCATTTCCGCTCGGCTGCCGGGAGCCCTGTTCTGTGAGCTCGCAATGAATCGTCAAGCCACGGAGCAGGAAGGGAGGACCGAGCCGGCCTGGAGGATAGGGGACATAGAGAGTCAAAAGATTCAGAGAGGGAGGAGAGGAGGGTTGAGGAGGCAGAATCAGGAGATTGGAGGGAGAAGGATTTAGCAGAGGGAAGAGATGATAGGATGGAAGAGGAGAGAGTAGCGGGAGAGAGAGAGCGAAGGTTGCGACGGCACATTACCATCTGAGAAGGGGCAGAGTAAGTAGTGTTGGAAGAGAGCGAGAGAGAAAAGGATACGAAGTAGAGGTCGGACACTTGGAGGGGAGTTGCAGTGAGATTAGTAGATGAACAGCATCTAGTAAAGATGAGGTGTATTGCCTGCCTTGTGAGTAGGGGGGTCGACGGTGTGAGGGTCAGGTCAAAAGAGGAAAGGAGTGGAAAGAAGGAGGCAGAGAGAAATGAATCAAAGGCAGACGTAGGGAGGTTAAAGTCAGCCAGAACTGTGAGGGGTGAGCCATCCTCAGGAAAGGAACTTATCAAGGCGTCAAGCTCATTGATGAACTCTCCAAGGGAACCTGGAGGGCGATAAATGACAAGGATGTTAAGCTTGAATGGGTGACTGTGACAGCATGGAATTCAAATGAGGAGATAGACAGATGGGTCAGGGGGAAAAGAGAGAATGTCCACTTGGGAGAAATGAGGATTCCTGTGCCACCGCCGCGCTGACCAGATGCTCTCGGGGTATGCGAGACCACATGATCAGACGAGGAAAGAGCAGTAGGAGTAGCAGTGTTTTCTGTGATAATCCATGTTTCCGTCAGCGGCAAGACGTCGAGGGACTGGAGGGTGGCATAGGCTGAGATGAACTCTGCCTTGTTGGCCGCAGAACGGCAGTTCCAGAGGCTACCGGAGACCTGGAACTCCACGTGGGTCGTGCGCGCAGGGACCACCAGATTAGAGTGGCAGCAGCCACGCCGTGTGAAGCGTTTGTATGGCCTGTGCGGAGAGGAGAGAACAGGGATAGACAGACACATAGTTGACAGGCTCCAGAAAAGGCTACAATAATGCAAAGGAGATCGGAATGAAATTAACTAAGCATCTGGGAAAGCGAGAGAGCGGGGCCTCCCTCACGTTTCACTGAAACACTCAAATATAACTCTCCCAACTTCCACTTTAGATTAATAGACTTTAGTTAGTGTCTGGTCTGTTAGCGATGTTACCAAACAGACTTGTTCTGTCTCTTACATTACATTCAAAGGTAATACATTTGTACAGTTAAATGAACTCAGACTGTCCTCTTCCTGGGGCCTCCAAATCACTAAGTCTGCACCTGCACACACACAGCTAGCCTCTCACAGCTAATTTGCCATAGCAGTAGCTACCTTTTGATAATCTTGTTTTACCTTCGGCTGCCAAGGAAATGGTTACAGAACCATCCATGGCCTACTACAGTATGACAATGACTGATTATAGATGGCTGGTTCACCAAGGTAAAGGATACTTATCACAACACATATCTGAAAAGTGCATGCCAATTTATGCAAATTATGGCCCGCAAAACCTTGATTTGAAACTAGTTATATATATTTAAAAATACATTTACTAAAAAAAAATGGATAGTTATATTTCGCAATATTATTTTTGACGATATCAAATCAGACATTGAGTGAGCAATATTTGGGACATCAAATCGCAAATACATATAGAATGGTAAGAGTCGTGAGAATTGCAATACATATCGTATCATGGTACCTAAGTATCATGATAATTTCGTATCGTGAGGACCCTGGCAATTCCCAGCCCTATTTGAAACGTGACATCACAACACAGAAATATGAAGAACAAGGAGAACAAATATGGAGGAAACTTCAGGCAAATTTATTGAATCTCCCTACTCACCTTTATCTCCACGGGTGAGCACACCAGCGCTCCAGTGAACTAATCTGTGAGGAATTCCTGTATTCCGCATCAAGGTTCTGCCGATGTGCTTTATTAATTTGCTTCTTCCTCTCCATCTTTTTTATTCCCCTCTCTCTGGCCTGGTCATATGGTGGTGATAGGTGATTGGGGTTTGGAGAGATACTCCAGCTAACGTAGCTAAGCCCCCAGGCAGATTTGGATGGAGACTGACACTCCGCAGTTGCTACAGGCAATTTTCAAATGGACTTGCGGGTTAGCCAAAAATAAGGTCAATACACATGAAATATTTATATATTGAACACAGAAAATCATACAAACATTGTCTGGTTCTGAAGCAATAATTCAATGGAAGCCCACTAATGTGGGGTGAAAACATTGACTGCTGCTTTCTGTTTCTCATTGATGAAGGATGAACATTGAGAACAGGTGATGAAGAGAAACCAGTCACGGAATCATATTCAGTATAGCCTATCATCGAGTCTTGTAGATAGGCTTCTCAATGGAGGAGCTTCGGCTATTACTGTTACTTACCCTCTTGCGCTCATGAAAGTTTTTTTATTATATTATTTATTTTTCATGACTTATGAGATTAGTTGTGTATTGGGAATGTAAGCATACACATATCAGAATAGGAAAAAAAGACAAAGGATAAAATATTACAATGCCCTTGTTGGATAAAATTACGCAAGACTACGTTATAAGACTGCCGTCTAGTTAAAATCTAACATGAGGAATTACCCAGGGATTCTGGAGCTAGTCAGGGAGGATACTGACAAATGTACTGTAAATGTGTTCAGAGGAAAACAAAATAGCCTTTAAATAGGAATCAAAGCTCAATAGCAAGCCAAGCTCATTGTTTTCAGTGTAAGCCTACTAGAATCCATGAGACAAGGTTGGGAAAAAGGGAGTCGGAATTGGGACGAATACAAACATGTTGGAAATACCAAAGACCTGATTTTTCTATTTACAAAACTGGCTATTTAAACAATCTCAAAATCAACAACAGCAACATGTAGGCTGCCATTTAAACAATGTAGTTCTCAAGAGTGGCAACGTTGCGAAATGATTTAATTTCCATGTTAAAACGGGTATTCTGATCATGAAGGATAAATGGCTCTGAACTTAATGGGAGGATTAGAGAGAGTGAGATATACAGTGCCCTCTTTCTGATCCTCTATTTTTGCATATTTTTTATACTGAATGTTATCAGATCTTCAACCAAAACCTAATATTAGGTAAAAGGAACCTGAGTTTACAAATAACAAAATAAATATACACTGATTTTATTTATTTAACAAAGTTATGCAACACCCAATTCCCCTGTTGCCATATGATGGTTTGGCAATTACTTTTTCATACAGGGGCATTGGGTGTTGCATAACTTTGTTAAATAAATAAAATCAGTATATATTTATGAAATAAGTATATAATTGTTGTGTTATTTGTTCACTTGGGTTCCCTTTATCTAATATTAGGTTGATTATCTGATAACATTCGTTTTTTTTTTTTATATGCAAACGTATGGACAATTTGAATGGGGCAAATACTTTTTCACAGCACTGTATGCTCTTTTCACATAGTTTTGTGCTGAAGTGCCTTGGAGCCTGCGTGTGATAACAGGACCTGAACACCTGCCAAAACTAGGATGAGGCCTGACTTATGCCCTCATATTTTATTACCTCTTGATGAGGAAGCCCGTGATGCCATTAATCAAACACAGTGTGGCAGAAACGGAGCTCGCTAGCACCAGCCCCAGGCTCACTCCATCCTCTGTCCCGCTGAGGCAGTAGCCTTCACACTGCATTTCAACCCCTTTAAATCACTTTACAATTTGTCTTAAATGTGACAAGCTTGCAAAGCGAAGCATGGTAATCAACGACTTGGCATAGCACTTGACGTCGCTAGCTGTCGAAAGCCAATTCAGAGCAATCACATGGAGAAATCATGTGAAGCAGGTCTACTGTATGTAGAATCTATATTTTCGGTAATGGCTAGACAGGCTCTGTGATTACAATAGGTTAATGGTCCAACAGTTATAATTTCATCAAATTCTGAAGTTAAGGAACAATTCCTTTTGAAACCACTCTTCTGTTGCTATGGTGTTGTAGTGGGTACCTGCTAGTTTTGTTCCAAGGAGGACAATGAAGTGAGCATAAAAGTGCACCATCATCACGTAGCCTAACCCTGAGCGGGAGTGGTCATTGTGCTCCCTGTGACGCGTATTCCACTGATACAACATTTCCACCCATATCCTCCTCAATCACACCTCTCTATTTAAAAATCGCTCACCTTTCCACCCACTCATATTGTTCACTCTCCCTCTTTCATGGTTATCTTTCTTCCCCTCAGTCTCCCCCCCCCCCCCCCCTCTTTGACAGCTCATCCTTGACATTGGTTCAGCGCTCCAACACAAAGGGTCTTTCACCGTGCCAAGTTCCTCTACTCTCTCAACTCTTGTCAATCTATCATACTGACCACCAATGGTGCCACCTCCCCTTCCCACAAAAAATCACCCAACATCCCTTCCTGATCAAGTGTATGATGAGTGTATTCACACTACTCTCCCCACTGACAGCCGATGCTGGAGAGACAGGCTCTGTAGCGCTGACTTCCCAAAACAATAGTCATGAGAAAGAGTATAAGCCTTGTGTCATACAGTAAGCATGCCTGGTGATTTTTATGTGCCTTCAAAAAGGATTGTGACACCATCCCCGGAATATGTAAGTGCTATCACTGTCTTACTGCTGCATGCTGAAGTATCTATGTATTTTGAAGAGAGAAAATAGAATCACCAGAAAGGATTCTGAAGGTGGCCATTGTGAGAAGTGAGTGTGTCAAAACAGGACGCATCACAAGGTCTAGCTTTTAAATCATTATATTATTTCAGAATCACACTTCCATCATTCATCTATTTGTTTATGACGGACATACTGACAGAAACGTTCAATTACGATTACATGATTCACGCATGTTTTATGCAAAATAGCTTCCTATAATGAGTCCCTAAAGACTGTAAAATTATTTTCAAGACTTCATTAAAAAAAGTACTAAATTGTGTGCATAAGGCCTCATCATCATTCCCTCTCTCAACTCTCCCCTGGTAATAAACCATATGCTAAACAAATACTACTGCACTGCACTCTGCAGCACAACTCTTCTATCCAAATATATCTCAGCATGTATCCCTTTTACTCCCTTTTCTATTCCTGTAGGAATCCTTCCTTTATTCCCCTTTTGAGAGATGGTAATCTCCACAGTATTTTGGGGCGGAACATTGATTCCACCGCAATGCTGAATTGTCTCAAAGTGCTGAGTAGCGGTGTGTGGGTAAAATCACCGGGGAAGCCAAGCCAAGCCAAGCCCCCCCTCCCCCAAAAAAGTATTATTACAACCTATGTCTTGTGATAATTGCGTTGTTTGCTCTATAAGCTGTTAGTTCATATGCCTTGCGTCCATGATATATAGGCCTAAGTCCGAGACAATAAGAAGACAGTGGCAGAATAAATACAACCACACATTACAAAAGTACACAAAACATATTGCATGTAACAAACAGTTACATGACCTACAGCATGGTCAAGCAAGGTACTAAACAACTTTGATTTTAGAACCACGGAGAGTTACTGCAAGTCGCAAAGAAAACAGGAGCTGCCTCCACTATTCCAGCACCATTTCAACATAATCTAATCAGATACCAAAAACGACTTCGTCCAATCAACGTAAGATAAATATGATGTGGCTATCCATTGTACTGATTTTCTGTATGTGTAGTGTGCGCAAGCATGCATATATATATTTTTTAAGGGGGTAGATCAGCTTTAATATTGCAGATAGATTGTAACTTCCATCAATGTAATTGTCTGCATCACTTCCAATCCCCCATATATATATACAGTGAGGGAAAAAAGTATTTGATCCCCTGCTGATTTTGTACGTTTGCCCACTGACAAAGAAATGATCAGTCTATAATTTTAATGGTAGGTTTATTTGAACAGTGAGAGACAGAATAACAACAAAAAAATCCAGAAAAACACATAAATTGATTTGCATTTTAATATGTTTTACATTAGATATCTTGTTGTTATTAGTCCCAACCTTGAGCTCCATTCAACCCTTCCCATCTATCTATTAACACCATCCATGTTGGATTTCTATTTGCCATATATTTTTCAACTGTACTGTGATGTTTCACAAAAGTTCTGAACTCTTCAATTCTCATTGTTTCTACAGATTGTAAATTGAAAATAAATATTATTGCTAAAAGTATTGTTATATTATTGATCGATTGACTATGACTTTTCAGATCACCCAGTAGTGCTATCTGCAGGGTTAGCTCCAGGTAAATCTTGCAATCCTTTCAGCCATTCCTGGACCTGTGACCAAAAAAAAGCTACAAATGGACAGTACCAAAACAAATGATATAATGATTCTGTCTCTTCGCAGCAAAATCTGCAGAGCTGGGAAGATTGTATCCCCCATATAAAGAACATTCTATTGGTAGCAAGAATTTTGTATAATTTAAATTGAAAACGTATAAGTTTTGAATCCATCGTTGTTTTGCGTATCAGTTCATAAACCATTTGCCATGGAATCGGTACGTCAAAAATCTCTTCCCAACTATTTTGCAATCTATGTGGGACGGCTGTCATTGCACAACAATGAAAATCTTTCAAACATATGTCTTTCATTTTGCCTAAATGGTCTATGACGGTCATAAAGTACACGCTTTTAGTTTGTTGTCCTGGCTAAAATGCTTGCTCGCTAGCCTTACTTCCTTTCATGGGCAACGATATGCCAGGCCAGCTAGTTAACATTAGCATACTACATCTAGCTACATGTTGAACTTCCATCCTCTCAGGCCAGGGGCACAATGTATGACTTTATGGTTGGATCAGAATCGCTGTTATATTCATTGGCCAGTACGGAGAATTAAATAAAACCACAGGTCCAGATCCCTATCTCCATCCATGGCTAATTTAGGAAAATACTGATTTTAGCTAGCTAGCCACCGAAGGAAAACGGCACAACAAAATATTTTCCTGTCAATGACGTTCGGCTTCTGATGTGATTGGTCAGAAGCATAATCCAAACTGGCTTCCCTTGACACTTTTTTTTGGGTGTGCCAGGACCATTCACAGCTGCGCTAACTCAGTTTAGCGCAACGCTGATTGGCTATTATTTTTTATCAAGGGAGGCCAAATGCTCACTGGCTTCCCTTGCATTCAATGCTATGGGTGGCAACAATGTCATACTCTTTTTGACCAGTCAGTATCAGATAGATACGCTACACATACTGAGACAGAGGGGTACTGTTTCGTTCGCATGGATGCTTTCTCCGGTGAAATAAATTCAGCCACTTGCGAATTGAAGGTAACGTATGAAACAGAGACCATTTATTATTTTGTATGTTTTTTTTCTGGTAAAATGTTCTGGGGAAGCCTGGATTCCCTTGGAATCATTAATACACGCCACTGAATGTGATTGATTCCCATTGCCAAACCTAAACATTATGTAATGGTTTATCATTCACGCCAGATCCCGCATCTAAACCATACAATGTGGCCACACAAAACGGCAACATGTAGCAATCGGAAACACTAGTAAATGTGCAACAGTTATTTTGTAGAACCTACATTCTATGGCTTGAATACTGAGCTCTGTATGTAGAGTATACACACGGTTTCAAGCATGAAGACACACCTTTAGTAACTACCACTGACCCCAGACAAAGTGGTCACTGACCAGACTAAGTGATCAGTTGACAACACACTGTCCTCACAAATATAACTTGGTTGTTTACGGATCTTTTAGGGGCCCATTTGAGTGGTGTCTTAAGTAATCATCTATACTGAAATTACTGCCCACATATCTGCCTAGTGAATAATACTTTGGTAATAAAACCCGGCTCACTGCGTACCAGACATTAATATCACATTATCTCAGAGCTGGACGGCCTCCAACGAACTCCTGGATTTCTGCAACCCTACCCTTAAGTGATAGCTTCATTGTCTTGAGAAGCTCATTAGAGCCATATAGGTCATTTTAAAAGAGATTTGCAGCATCAGTTTAAAATTGTGAAGGCTCATTTTAATATTTTTTAATAACATATCAGACGACCAGGGACCAATTATGATACTACAGTGGTTTGGTGCAACACTCCTATAACTAAGACAATGGAAACATTCTAATATAGAGTAGTCTACTGTACCAACACAATCTGTTTTCATCTTTTAATTTAATGTTAAAACACAATTCCTGGTTAGTCAAAATCATTGACGTCTTTTTTTCTTTACTTTCTGAAACAGAAATCGGCCTGCAACAAACTGCTTTTACACTACATTTCCTCTAATCTGCTGTGCAGAACCAATACCGTATGACCCCGAAATGTTCCCTCATTTAAAAAGTTCCTCATTTTCAAGTTCCTATTTCATGAAGTAAACACTTACATAAAATGATACTATACTGAACAAAAACATAAATGCAACATACAACAATTTCAAAGATTTTACTGAGTTACTGTTCATATAGGGGAAATCAGTCAATTGAAATATGCATCTGTTGGTCACAGATACTTTTTTTTTAAAGGTAGGGGCGTGGATCAGAAAACCAGTCAGTATACGGTGTGACCAACATTTGCCTCATGCAGCACGACATCTCCTTCGCATAGAGTTGATCAGGCTGTTAATTGTGGCCTGTGGAATGTTGTCCCGCTCCTCGTCAATGGCTGTGCGAAGTTGCTGGATATTGTCGGGAACTGGAACACGCTGTCGTACATGTCGATCCAGAGCATTCCAAACATGCTCAACGGGTGACATGTCTGGTGAGTATGCATGCCGTGGAAGAATTGGGACATTTTTCAGCTTCCAGGAATTGTGTACAGATCCTTGCGACATGGGGCCATTCAATTATCTGCCAACAGCACTGGTGGATATTCTTTCAGTCAACCTACCAATTGCACGCTCACTCAAAACCTGAGACATCTGTGGCATTGTGTTGTGTGACAACTGCACATTTTAGAGAGGCCTTTTAATGATCATGCTGTTTAATCAGCTTCTTGATATGCCACACCTGTCAGGTAGATGGATTATCTTGGCAAAGGAGAAATGCTCAGTAACAGGGATGTAAACACATTTGAGAGAAATAAGCTTTTTGTGCATATGGAACATTTCTGGGATCTTTTATTTCAGCTCATGAAACACTTTACATGTTGCGTTTATATTTTTGTTCAGTGTAGTAACCAATAAATGATATTACTGTGAGTGGACGTTGTTACCAATATGTACTATACAGTGGAGAAAAAAGTATTTAGTCAGCCACCAATTGTGCAAGTTCTCCCACTTAAAAAGATGAGAGAGGCCTGTAATTTTCATCATAGGTACACATCAACTATGACAGACAAAATGAGAAGAAAAAAAATCCAGAAAATCACATTGTAGGATTTTTTATGAATTTATTTGCAAATTATTGGGGAAAATAAGTATTTGGTCAATAACAAAAGTTTCTCAATACTTTGTTATATACCCTTTGTTGGCAATGACACAGGTCAAACGTTTTCTGTAAGTCTTCACAAGGTTTTCACACACTGTTGCTGGTATTTTGGCCCATTCCTCCATGCAGATCTCCTCTAGAGCAGTGACGTTGTGGGGCTGTCGCTGGGCAACACATACTTTCAACTCCCTCCAAAGATTTTCTATGGAGTTGAGATCTGAAGACTGGCTAGGCCACTCCAGGACCTTGAAATGCTTCTTACGAAGCCACTCCTTCGTTGCCCGGGCGGTGTGTTTGGGATCATTGTAATGCTGAAAGACCCAGCCACGTTTCATCTTCAATGCCCTTGCTGATGGAAGGAGGTTTTCACTCAAAATCTCACGATACATGGCCCCATTCATTCTTTCCTTTACACGGATCAGTCGTCCTGGTCCCTTTGCAGAAAAACAGCCCCAAAGCATGATGTTTCCACCCCCATGCTTCACAGTAGGTATGGTGTTCTTTGGATGCAACTCAGCATTCTTTGTCCTCCAAACACGACGAGTTGAGTTTTTACCAAAAAGTTATATTTTGGTTTCATCTGACCATATGCCATTCTCCCAATCCTCTTCTGGATCATCCAAATGCACTCTAGCAAACTTCAGACGGGCCTGGACATGTACTGGCTTAAGCAGGGGGACACGTCTGGGACTGCAGGATTTGAGTACCTGGCGACGTAGTGTGTTACTGATGGTAGGCTTTGTTACTTTGGTCCCAGCTCTCTGCAGGTCATTCACTAGGTCCCCCCGTGTGGTTCTGGGATTTTTGCTCACCGTTCTTGTGATCATTTTGACCCCACGGGGTGAGATCTTGCGTGGAGCCCCAGATCGAGGGAGATTATCAGTGGTCTTGTATGTCTTCCATTTCCTAATAATTGCTCCCACAGTTGATTTCTTCAAACCAAGCTGCTTACTTATTGCAGATTCAGTCTTCCCAGCCTGGTGCAGGTCTACAATTTTGTTTCTGGTGTCCTTTGACAGCTCTTTGGTCTTGGCCAAAGTGGAGTTTGGAGTGTGACTGTTTGCGGTTGTGGACTGGTGTCTTTTATACTGATAACAAGTTCAAACAGGTGCCATTAATACAGGTAATGAGTGGAGGACAGAGGAGCCTCTTAAAAGAATAAGTTACAGGTCTGTGAGAGCCAAAAATCTTGCTTGTTTGTAGGTGACCAAATACTTATTTTCCCCAATAATTTTCAAATAAATTCATAAAAAATCCTACAATGTGATTTTCTGGATTTTTTTTCTCAATTTGTCTGTCATAGTTGACGTGTACCTATGATGAAAATTACAGGCCTCTCTCATCTTTTTAAGTGGGAGAACTTGCACAATTGGTGGCTGACTAAATACTTTTTCCCCCCACTGTATCATTTTCTATTTTACATTTCTGGTAATTATGATATTAATAAATCAGTGGCTGTAAGCAAAAGACAATTGCAAATCAATGTTAAATAATGTAATGTTTGCCATTGCTTATTGTCCTTAGGGAGAAAAGGTTGCATCTGTGCAAAATACTTATCTCCAGCAGCAACTGTACACAACACCGCTGAACTGGTGACCTATAACTATTCTCTATCCGGACTACAAAACAAAAATGAACTAGTATTGGATTCAAGTACCATCCAAAATGCAGCTATCTTCTGCAATCTAGACTGTCCTAAAATTATATCCGAAAATAGTTAGTTTTTACCCTAGAAGGGTTTAGGACATCCCTCATGCCACATCCTCCATTTCTCTGAGGTGAAACGCTCCCCTCTCCTTAAGCGTTGGGGTGTGAAGCCAACGCCACCAGACTGATTACGCTAATATGGTGCGTTGATCTGGGACCGGAGGCAGCCTCAGTGGGAGGAGTGTGTTGTCAGGATGAATAGTCTTGAGGCACAAGGACCAGTCTAGCAGTAATCGACAAGTCCATGACCTCTATGCCTTCCCTGACTTCTATCATTTTGTTCCATTCTGCTGAGAGGACGCTAAGCCCTTTTGATCCCCTCACTAAGGCCCTGGTTAAAATAAAGGCATAGATTAAGGCTTTACTACACACCAACTGATCACTCATCTGATCTGGGCTGCCGCAAGTCCCCGCACCACGGCTTTACAGACAAAGCATTTTAGTATTATGGTAGCTTGGCTGCGTTTACACAGGCAGCCCAATTCTGATATATTTTTCACTAATTGGTCTTTTGTCCAATCAGATATGAAAACGATCTGATGTGATTGGTCAAAAGACCAATTAGTGGGAAAAATATCAGAATTGGGCTTCCTTTGTAAACACAGTCATAAACTCAGATAATGAACATGTTTCAACACTGGGGGAATTACTGTAGGATACTTTTCAGCCTCATCAGTTCATTCAGTAGCACGCCATGTGCCATTAAGTCCTAGTGGTCATGCTAATATTCAGACTAGATACAGTCTTTCTCAGCTGAGGGTCTTCCCTTGAAATCTGTAGTCATGTATAAGAAGTTATGGTAACATACTATTAAGACTCCAGCATATAGATAACAGAATAGCTACACAATGAGCAATATCTATAGCTTCTATGCAACAACCATACAAGTTATGAAAGGTTATTTGATATTCATCGATCACTATGGCAATCCTAATGTTGCCATACGCAACCTATAAATTATTTACGAGAACATGTAGATTGTCCATTTAGGTTTTCTTCCTTCAATTTAGAGTTATTTATAAGATATTGCACTTAAATTGTTTGTTTGAGGTTTATGCAAGTATTGTGAAGATTGCATAAAACTGTACAGGAAATACCAGTTTTTAAATATACACAGATTTCAAGAGTTTGAGTTAGTGAAAAGGATTCATAATTCACACATACTTGTGCATAGATGATTAATGGGTTTCTGGCACAACATCCACCTGCGTGATGAACATTTGGCCGAGATGTGTAAAGAATCTCAAGACACAAACGGGCTACATATTACACCAGATGGTTCTTTATCAAAACTCTGCCAACAAATATTGAAGCATCTGCTATAATCTTTCAATGGTCTGGTGATCACAGAGAGAGATTATGGAAAGAAAAGTGCACCGTCTGATCAAACACTTCAGCCAAGCTCTCGCGAAATCTGATTGACTTCAAGAGGGCGGAACTCTTAGCATTGGTCAATAATATTACTATTTTTAATCAATTCACAAAAGGAATGGCTATGATTTTGGGCTGAATACCAATTCATTTAACACATTTCATTTTAAAAGCATTGATTCAGTGAGGTGTCTTCTCACCTAAAGGATTTTAACACTAGAAGCGCTAAAGTTTTAAAATGGAAATCTCTACCATTTTTAAAGTCATGCCCCGCTCAGTCCTTGAATTTTCTTAAATAAGTCTATTTAGCACATGTATGTTGTTAGAATTTCAATATCACGAACAGAATGAGTTATAAGCAGTTAAGAGGACATATCATTCCCCCCCCCCGGCCCCTCATACACCGTCAGTCAGTCTGCACAGCTGATGGGCATTGAAACTACACCTAAATTACACTGAACAAAAATGTAATGTGTTGTTCCCATGTTTCATGAGCTGAAATAAAATATCCCAGAAATGTTTCATACGCACAAAAAGCTTATTTCTCTCAAGTTTTGTTCACATCCCTGTTGGTGAGCATTTCTCCTTTGCGAAGATAATCCCTCCACCTGACAAGTGTGGCATATCAAGAAGCTGATTAAACAGCATGATCATTTCACAGGTGCACCTTGTGTTGGGGACAATAAAAGGCCACTAAAATGTGCAGTTGTCACACAACACAATGCCACAGATGTCTCAAGTTGAGGGAGCGTGCAATTGGCATGCTGACTGCAGGAATGTCCACCTGAGCTGTTGCCAGAGAATTGAATGTTTATTTCTCTACCATAAGCTGCCTCCAATGTCATATAAGAGAATTTGGCAGTACGTCCAACTGGCCTAACAACCACAGACCACGTACAGTGGGGAGAACAAGTATTTGATACACTGCCGATTTTGCAGGTTTTCCTACTTACAAAGCATGTAGAGGTCTGTAATTTTTTATCATAGGTACACTTCAACTGTGAGAGACAGAATCTAAAACAAAAATCCAGAAAATCACATTGTATTATTTTTAAGTAATTAATTTGCATTTTATTGCATGACATAAGTATTTGATCACCTACCAACCAGTAAGAATTCCGGCTCTCACAGACCTGTTAGTTTTTCTTTAAGAAGCCATCCTGTTCTCCACTCATTACCTGTATTAACTGCACCTGTTTGAACTCGTTACCTGTATAAAAGACACCGGTCCACACACTCAATCAAACAGACTCCAACCTCTCCACAATGGCCAAGACCAGAGAGCTGTGTAAGGACATCAGGGATAAAATTGTAGACCTGCACAACGCTGGGATGGACTACAGGACAATAGGCAAGCAGCTTGGTGAGAAGGCAACAACTGTTGGCGCAATTATTAGAAAATGGAAGAAGTTCAAGATGACGGTCAATCACCCTCGGTCTGGGGCTCCATGCAAGATCTCACCTCGTGGGACATCAATGATCATGAGGAAGGTGAGGGATCAGCCCAGAACTACACGGCAGGACCTGTTCAATGACCCGAAGAGAGCTGGGACCACAGTCTCAAAGAAAACCATTAGTAACACACTACGGCGTCATGGATTAAAATCCTGCAGTGCACGCAAGGTCCCCCTGCTCAAGCCAGCGCATGTCCAGGCCCGTCTGAAGTTTGCCAATGACCATCTGGATGATCCAGAGGAGGAATGGGAGAAGGTAATTTGGTCTGATGAAACAAAAATAGAGCTTTTTGGTCTAAACTCCACTCGCCATGTTTGGAGGAAGAAGAAGGATGAGTACAACCCCAAGAACACCATCCCAACCGTGAAGCATGGAGGTGGAAACATCATTCTTTGGGGATTATTTTCTGCAAAGGGGACAGGACGACTGCACCGTATTGAGGGGAGGATGGATGGGGCCATGTATCGCGAGATCTTGGCCAACAACCTTCTTCCCTCAGTAAGAGCATTGAAGATGGGACTAGTAACAAAGACTAGTAACATAATACAACTTAAAATATGCTATTCCATTCTTTTGAAATAAACTCAGCAAAAAAATAACGTCCTCTCACTGTCAACTGTGTTTCTTTTCAGCAAACTTAACATGTGTAAATATTTGTATGAACATAACAAGATTGAACATAACAAGACTGAGACATAAACTGAACAAGTTCCACATACATGTAACTAACAGAAATGAAGTAATGTGTCCCTGAACAAAGGGGGGGGGGGTCAAAATCAAAAGTAACAGTCAGTATCTGGTGTGGCCACCAGCTGCATTAAGTACTGCAGTGCATCTCCTCCTCATGGACTACACCAGATTTGCCAGTTATTGCTGTGAGATGTTACCCCACTCTTCCAAGGCACCTGCAAGTTCCCGGACATTTCTGGGGGGAATGGCCCTAGCCCTCACCCGCCGATCCAACAGGTCCCAGACGTGCTCAACGGGATTGATATCCGGGCTCTTCGCTGGCCATGGCAGAACACTGACATTCCTGTCTTGCAGAAAGTCACGCACAGAACGAGCAGTATGGCTGGTGGCATTGTCATGTTGGAGGGTCATGTCAGAATGAGCCTGCAGGAAGGGTACCACATGAGGGAGGAGGATGTCTTCCCTGTAACGCACAGCGTTGAGATTGCCTGCAATGACAACAAGCTCAGTCTGATGATGCAGTGACACACCGCCCCAGACCATGACGGACCCTCCACCTCCAAATCGATCCCGCTCCAGAGTACAGGCCTCGGTGTAACGCTCATTCCTTCAACGATAAACGCGAATCCAACCATCACCCCTGGTGAGACAAAACTGCGACTCGTCAGTGAAGAGCACTTTTTGCCAGTCCTGTCTGGTCCAGCGACGGTGTGTTTATGCCCATAGGTGAGGTTGCCGGTGATGTCTGGTGAGGACCTGCCTTACAACAGGTCTACAAGCCCTCAGTCCAGCCTCTCTCAGCCTATTGCGGACAGTCTGAGCACTGATGGAGGGATTGTGCGTTCCTGGTGTAACTCGGGCAGTTGTTGTTGCCATCCTGTACCTGTCCCGCAAGTGTGATGTTCGGATGTACCGATCCTGTGCAGGTGATGTTACACGTGGTTTACCACTGCGAGGACGATCAGCTGTCCGTCCTGTCTCCCTGTAGCGCTGTCTTAGGCGTCTCACAGTACGGACATTACAATTTATTGCCCTGGCCACATCTGCAGTCCTCATGCTTCCTTGCAGCATGCCTAAGGCACGTTCAAGCAAATGAGCAGGGACCCTGGGCATCTTTATTTTGGTGTTTTTCAGAGTCAGTAGAATGGCCTCTTTAGTGTCCTAAGTTTTCATAAATGTGACCTTAATTGCCTACGTCTGTAAGCTGTTAGTGTCTTAACGACCGTTCCACAGGTGCATGTTCATTCATTGTTTATGGTTCATTGAACAAGCATGGGAAACAGTGTTTAAACCCTTTAAAATGAAGATCTGTGAAGTTATTTGGATTTTTACAAATTATTTGAAAGACAGGGTCCTTTCTTTTTTTGCTGAGTTTACATTTTCTCAGTTCTAGAATGTTTAAGACCTGAAAAAACGAAATTATAATGATTTCTCTGTGTTGGATTAAAGATGCACTATACAGATATCGCTCCGCCATTTCCTTGTGGCTAAAATTAGTTTGCCAAATTTCAGTTTGTGACAAAAAAAGCAAGTATAGTGTCAAAAATCATTGTAATTCTAAACCGTGTGAAATATAATTTAAGCTGTTTGAAGCTGGTGTACAAAACCGAAAGTAAGATGCAAAAGCGAAACTTAAGAATGGGAAGCATAGAAATAGCATACATAGAACAGTTCTACTGCTTCTTAGACTAACTGTCAATTAAAATGACAGATCTATAACACACATTTCTATGTGTATTTGGTTGGTCTCCCAAAAAGTTACAGATCGCAGCTTTAACACTTGAATTGTGGCGTTTGTGTTTTTTGGTTTTTACAGGTAACTGGGTTGTTCCACTTCAAAAAGCACAAGAAAGAACTACCCCTTTAACATTGATGGGGATTTTTTAAAAATAAATCACCTAATCACAGGAACAGCACCATCTAGTGTTCAGAACCTGGTAGCATCAGGATGTAGGACGGGACAACAATTTCAATGACTAATTTCTCTGAACGGGGAAAAAATAGAAAACGCCAAAACCATTCTCTTTAAGGTTGACGAAACGGTCTATGACTGTCATACAGTACACACTTTTAGTTGTTGTCCTAGGCTACCTGGCTAAAATGCTTGCTCGCTAGCCTAACTTCCAATGTTAGCTAGTTAACATTAGCATTCTACATCTAGCTACATATTGAACTTCATCCTCTCAGGCCAGGGCACAACAATGTGTGAATTAGTGGTTGGATCAGAATCACCATTAAAATCATTGGTCAGTACGGAGAATTAAGTAAAACCGCAAGTCCAAATCCCTATCTCCATCAATAGCTAGTTTAGGAAAGGGACAATTTTAGCTAGTTGGCTAGCTAGCCACCAGAGGACAACACAACAATTCAAGTTTCTGTCAATGACGTATGCTCTCAAATGGGATTTGATAGGAGTGACGCCAAATCCAAGCTGGCTTCCCTTGACACTTTTTTTTTGGTGCGCCAGGACCATTCACAGTTGAGCTCGCTCAGTTTAACAACATTTCTATACTTTATTTTGTCAAGGGAGGCCAGATGCTTACTGGCTTCCTTGCCTTTAATGCTACGGGCGGCAACAATGTCATACTGGTTTGGACCAGACGGCATCAGATAGATGGCCTACACGTGGAGAGACAGAGGGACGCTGTTTCGCTTGCTCGGATGCTTTCTCCTGTGAGAGAAATTCAGCCTCTTGCGAATTGAATGAAAATCATGAAACAGATACAAAAAATAAAATGTTTTTTATTGGTCAATTTTTGGGGGAAGCCTTGCTTCCTTTGGCATTCATGAATACACGCCACTAGGAATGCCCCAGCCTACAGTAACAAACTAATGAAAATGCTATTGGTGTTATATATTTTCTCTTCATATTCTAATGTTATCAAAGACCTTCCCTGATAGCATTTGACATGTATTTATTAGACTTTTAGAATGTTGCAGTCAAAATGACTGGATAATTGGCTCAGAACGGGATGTCTCGAGGCCAGGATATTCTACTGTTAAGCGCATATCAGCAGTATTTCTATTGGAGCTGGACCTGGGGATGGTAATGAGCTGTGTTAGCAGGTTCCTCCGGCCCAGTCTGGGCTAATTCAAAGTACTATGACCTGCCCTCACAACTCACAGGCTGACAGGTTTCAAATGCTCAGGCCAGAAGTGTGGAACACCTGAAATGAAATAAGACGGTTTGAGTGCTCTTTCGCTCCCTGTCAGTGTGATACTGTTGACCTGGTCACTTCCTGTCAGGCAGCTGTGTCTCTGCTCGATCACTCACAGATGTCTTTGGAAGACTGTCTGAGGCTGAGGACTGTGGTTAGCGCTGTGGCAGGTAGTCATAAATACTTAATGACTTGCACAATCTGTTAATTGATTCAGGGTCTCCCAAAGTTCGTAGACATGGGGCATTCACACACCATGATTCATCTAGTGACAGTTATTTTTAGTGTCGTACTAGGGTTTGTTTCCCCATTGCACAATGAAAGAACAGAAGAGAGCTTTGGAACATTTTCGTTTCCTCGACCAAACAAGAGTGCAGCCACAGAAGTGCATTCAACTAGAATTTTGTGTTGAAATAAAGCCACCGAATGGATCCCATGACGTATCAGTGATTCAAACAAACATGTCAAAGAACAGAAAACAGCCAGATGGTGAATAGCTAAGTTGACGGCCTGGGAGACATGCCTTCCTTTCTCCCAACCAAAGTGACTCACATGTTAAAAACAAGGGCACAGCATGTGCAGCAAGCATTTCACAGTGGTTGAGAAGTACAGTCTCAGCTGAGTTCAAACATAATACAAATGCAGATTATTTTCTGGCCAAATAAATGCATAAAGATAACCCCAACCCATTCCCCGCCCCCTCAGTTCCCATCCACCCGCCCGCATCCTCCCTCCCCGCCCAGAAACCATTCCTCCCACACCGCCTAGCCCCCCAGCTCATTGGAAAACATTTCCTTGGTGTTTAATGCAGTCTGTGAACAAACATAAAATGTATAAATTGATGGTTTGGATTACGTGATGCCAAGGTAATATTTTTTCCATATTCTGTTCCAGTTAAAGTGGTTGTTCAGATTAAATTTTGCACCAAATGTAAATTCTGTGAGCAAAAGTAAGACCAAAGCGTAGTTTATATTTTTAAGGGATATATAAGTGAAGACCACCTCTTAAAGGGCAATAGGAGACACCATATTTCTCTATACTCAGCCAGGGGGCAGAATAAATGTTGAAACCAATTTAGCATGGGGAGAAATGTTAGTGCCTGGAAATACAATTTAAAGTCTAAGATGACAAATGAAATTGTTTTAAGATGGTCATACTATGGATCAACTGATCGTCTCAAATGCATTAAGAAGGAAAGACATTCCACAAATTAACTTTTAATAAGCCACACCTGTTCATTGAAATGCATTCCAGGTGGTTGAGAGAATGCCAAGAGTGTGCAAAGCTGTCATCAAGGCAAAGGGTGGCTATATTGAAGAATCTAAAATATATTTTGTTTTAACACTTTTTTGGTTACTACATGATTCCATATGTATCATTTCATAGTTTTGATGTCTTCACTATTTTCTTTTCAACTCTGCCTAGAAGGTCAGCATCCTGGAGTCGCCTCTTCACTGTTGATGTTGAGACTGGTGTTTTGCGGGTACTATTTAATGAAGCTGCCAGTTGAGGACCTGTGAGGCGCCTGTTTCTCAAATTAGACACACTAATGTATTTGTCCTCTTGCTCAGTTGTGCACTGGGGCCTCCCACTCCTCTTTCTATTCTGGTTAGAGACAGTTTGCACTGTTCTGTGAAGGGAGTAGTACAGAGCATTGTACGAGATCTTCAGTTTCTTGGCAATTTCTTGCATTGAATAGCCTTAATTTCTCAGAACAAGAATAGACTGATGAGTTTCAGAAGAAAGTCCTTTGTTTCTGGCCATTTTGAGCCTGTAATCGAACCCACAATTGCTGATGCTCCAGATACTCAACTAGTCTCATGAAGGCCAGTTTTATTGCTACTTTAATCAGCACAACAGTTTTCAGCTGTGCTAACATAATTGCAAAAGGGTTTTCCAATGATCAATTAGCCTTTTAAAATGATACACTTGGATTAGCAAACACAACGTGCCATTGGAACACAGGACTGATGGTTGCTGATAATGGCCCTCTGTACGCCTATGTAGATATTCCATTAAAAATCAGCTGTTTCCAGCTACAATAGCCATTTACAACATTAACAATGTCTACACTGTATTTCTGATCAAGTTGGTGTTATTCTAAATGGGGGAAAAAATGCTTTTCTTTCAAAAACAAGGACATTTAAGTGACCCCAAACTTTTGAACGGTAGTGTATATATTCTTTTTAAAAGACACACATATACAGTGCATTCGGAAAGTATTCAGACCCCTTGACTTTTTCCACATTTTGTTACGTTACAGCCTTCTAAAATGGATTAAATAAAATGTTTTTCCTCAATCTACACACAACACCCCATAATGACAAAAAGAAAACAGGTTTAGACATGTTTAAGTTATTTAAAATAAAAAACAGAAATACCTTATTTACATATGTGTTCAGACCCTTTGCTATGACACTCAAAATTGAGCTCAGGTGCATCCTGTTTCCATTGATCATTCTTGAGATGTTTCTACAACTTGATTGGAGTCCACCTGTGGTAAACTCAATTGATTGGACATGATTTGGAAAGGCTCACCTGTCTATATAAAGGTCCCACAGTTGACAATGCATGTCCGAGCAAAAACCAAGCTATGAGGTCAAGGAATTTTCCGTACAGCTCTGAGACAGGATTGTGTCGAGGCACTGATCTGGGGAAGGGTAGAAACACATTTCTGCAGCATTGAAGGTCCCCAAGAACACAGTGGCCTCCATCATTCATAAATGGAAGATGTTTGGAACCACCAAGACTTCCTAGAGCTGGCCGCCCGGCTAAACTGAGCAATCGGTGGAGAAGGGCCTTGGTCAGGGAGGTGACCAAGAACCCGATGGTCACTCTGACAGAGCTCCAGAGTTCCTCTGTGGAGATGAGAGAGCCTTCCAGAAGGACAACCATCTCTGCAGCACTCCACCAATCAGACAGAAGCCACTCCTCAGTAAAAGGCACCTCAAAGCCTGCTTGGAGTTTGCCAAATGGCACATAAAGACTCTCAGACCATGAGCAACAAGATTATCTGGTCTGATGAAACCAAGATTGAACTCTTTGGCCTGAATGCCAAGCCTCATGTCTGGAGGAAGCCTGGCACCGTCCATACGGTGAAGCATGGTGGTGACTGCATCATACTGTGGGGATGTTTTTCAGCAGCAGGGACTGGGAGACTAGTCAGAATCTAAGGAAAGATTTAAGGAGAAAAAGTACAGAGAGATCCTTGATGAAAACCTGCTCCAGAGTGCTCAGGACCACAGACTGGGGAGAAGGTTCACCTTCCAACAGGACAATGACCATAAGCACACAGCCAAGACAATGCAGGAGTGGCTTTGGGACAAGTCTCTGAATGTCCTTGAGTGGCCCAGCCAGAGCCCGGAATTTAACACGATCGAACATCTCTGGAGAGACCTGAAAATAGCTGTGCATCGACGCTCCCCACCCAACCTGACAGCGCTTGAGGGTATCTACAGAGTATAATGGGATAAACTCCCCAAATACAGGTGTGCCAAGCTTGTAGCGTCATACCCAAGAAGACTCGAGCATGTAATCACTGCCATATGTGCTTCAACAAAGTACTGAGTAAATGGTCTGAATACTTAGTGAGGGAAAAAAGTATTTGATCCCCTGCTGATTTTGTACATTTGTCCACTGACAGAGAAATTATCAGTCTATAATTTTAATGGTAGGTTTATTTGAACAGTGAGAGACAGAATAACAACAAATAAATCCAGAAAAACGCATGTCAAAAATGTTATACATTGATTTGCATTTTAATGAGGGAAATAAGTATTTGACCCCCTCTCAAATCAGAAAGATGTATGGCTCCCAGGTATCTTTTACAGGTAACGAGCTGAGATTAGGAGCACACTCTTAAAGGGAGTGCTCATAATCTCAGTTCGTTACCTGTATAAAAGACACCTGTCCACAGAAGCAATCAATCAGATTCCAAACTCTCCACCATGGCCAAGATCAAAGAGCTCTCCAAGGATGTCAGGGACAAGATTGTAGACCTACACAAGGCTGGAATGGGCTACAAGACCATCGTCAAGCAGCTTGGTGAGAAGGTGACAACAGTTGGTGCGATTATTCGCAAATGGAAGAAACACAAAAGACCTGTCAATCTCCCTCGGCCTGGGGCTCCATGCAAGATCTCACCTCGTGGAGTTGCAATGATCATGAGAACGGTGAGGAATCAGCCCAGAACTACACGGGAGGATATTGTCAATGATCTCAAGGCAGCTGGGACCATAGTCACCCAGAAAACAATTGGTAACACACTACGCCGTGAAGGACTGAAATCCTGCAGCGCCCGCAAGGTCCCCCTGCTCAAGAAAGCACATATACAGGGCCGTCTGAAGTTTGCCAATGAACATCTGAATGATTCAGAGGAGAACTGGGTGAAAGTGTTGTGGTCAGATGAGACCAAAATCTAGCTCTTTGGCATCAACTCAACTCGCCGTGTTTGGAGGAGGAGGAATGCTGCCTATGACACCAAGAACACCATCCCTACCGTCAAACACGGAGGTGGAAACATTATGCTTTGGGGGTGTTTTTCTGCTAAGGGGACAGGACAACTTCACCGCATCAAAGGGACGATGGACGGGGCCATGTACCGTCAAATCTTGGGTGAGAACCTGCTTCCCTCAGCCAGGGCATTGTAAATGGGTCGAGGATGGGTATTCCAGCATGACAATGACCCAAAACACACGGCCAAGGCAACAGAGTAGTGGCTCAAGAAGAAGCACATTAAGGTCCTGGAGTGGCCTAGCCAGTCTCCAGACCTTAAACCTATAGAAAATCTGTGGAGGGAGCTGAAGGTTCGAGTTGCCAAACGTCAGCCTCGAAACCTTAATGACTTGGAGAAGATCTGCAAAGAGGAGTGGGACAAAATCCCTCCTGAGATGTGTGCAAACCTGGTGGCCAACTACAAGAAATGTCTGACCTCTGTGATTGCCAACAAGGGTTTTGCCACCAAGTACTAAGTCATGTTTTGCAGAGGGGTCAAGTACTTATTTCCCTCATTAAAATGCAAATCAATTTATAACATTTTTGATATGCGTTTTTCTGGATTTATTTGTTGTTATTCTGTCTCTCACTGTTCAAATAAACCTACCATTAAAATTGTAGACTGATCATGTCTTTGTCAGTGGGCAAACGTACAAAATCAGCAGGGGATCAAATACTTTTTTCCCTTCACTGTAACTGCTACATTTACTATCAACATAGCATTTAAAATAGTTTTCCAGATTGTATTTTAACGATTATTTTTCGCGATTCAAATATTGAATAGCGACTGAGACAACCTGGGTCATTTTGGGTCCAGAGGCAAAATCAGTTGAGAACCACTGGTCTACACCATCGGTCAAAAGTTTTAGAACACCTACTCATTCAAGGGTTTTTCTTTATTTGTACAATTTTCTACATTGTAGAATAATAGCGAAGACATCAAAACTATGAAATAACACACATGGAATCATGTAGTAACCAAAAAAGTGTTAAACAAATCAAAATATATTTTATATTTGAGATTCTTCAAATAGCCACCCTTTGCCTTGATGACAACTTTGCACACTCTTGGCATTCTCTCAACCAGCTTCATGAGGTAGTCACCTAAAATGCATTTCAATGAACAGGTGTGCCTTCATAAACTGTTAAATTTGTGGAATTTATTTCCTTCTTAATGCATTTGAGCGAATCAGTTGTGTTGTGACAAGGGGGGGGGGGGGGTGGGGGGGGCGTATACAGAAGATAGCCCTATTTGATAAAAGACCAAGTCCATATTATGGCAAGAACAGCTCAAATAAGCAAAGAGAAACGACAGTCCTTCATTACTTTAAGACTTGAAGGTCAGTCAATATGGAAAGAACTTTGAACGTTTCTTAAAGTGCAGTTGCAAAAACCATCAAGCGCTATGATGAAACTGGCTCTCATGAGGACCGCCACAGGAATGGAAGAGTTACCTCTGCTGCAGAGGATAGGTTCATTAGAGTTACCAGCCTCAGAAATTGCAGCCCAAATAAAATGTTTCACAGAGTTCAAGTAACAGACACATCTCAACATCAACTGTTCAGAGGAGACTGTGTGAATCAGGCCTTCATGGTCGAATTGCTGCAAAAAAAAACACTACTAAAGGACACCAATAAGAAGAAGAGACCTGCTTGGGCCAAGAAACAGGAGAAATGGACATTAGACCGGTGGAAATGTGTCCTTTGGTCTGATGGTTCCAACCACCGTGTCTTTGTGAGACGCTGTGTGAGTGAACGGATGATCTCTGCATGTGTATTTCCCACCGTAAAGCATTGAGGAGGAGGTGATATGGTGTGGGGGTACTTTGATGGTGACACTGTCTGTGATTTATTTAGAATTCAAGGCACACTTAACCAGCATGGCTACCACAGTATTCTGCAGCGATATGCCATCCTATCTGGTTTGGGCTTAGTGGGTCTATCATTTGTTTTTCAACAGGACAATGACCCAACACACCTCCAGGCTGTGTAAGGGCTATTTTACCAAGAAGGAGAGTGATGGAGTGCTGCATCAGATGACCTGGCCTCCACAATCCCCCGAGCTCATCCAAATTGAGATGGTTTGGGATGAGTCGGACCGCAGAGTGAAGGAAAAGCAGACAACAAGTGCTCAGCATATGTGGGAACTCCTTCAAGACTGTTGGAAAAAAAAAGCATATGTGCGGTCGTGTATTGTGTTGTGTCCTCGTGTAAATAGCCTGTTTCTTTTTGTTTTTTGTCTGTTATTCGTATATATTTCTCTCTCACTTTCCATCCTTTAACTAAATATACTTCCTGCAACCCGCCTCACCCAATGTAGAACGGATTCTATTATTTCAGAACCTACGGCTGAAACTAGCCAGCTAACTAGCTACTTGCTATCAGCCACCGTTAGTGGTCTTCACCACTGTCCGTGGCCTGTACTACCTACCAGCCAGCTCTAGCCTGGAAAATTATCGGCCAGTCTGCACAGCGTGCTATCGGATTTTCTGCCGGAATCACTGGACCTTAACACCAGACCATCACAACTAGCTAGCTGCAACCGAATGGCTGTTGTTGGCTAATCACCACTTCCCGACGTACCAGTTAGCCTTGAGCTAGCCTCGAGCCAGGCCCATCTCCTGGCTATCTAACTCTGTCAACCGGACGGGACCTCCTAGTGTCGACACGGAGCCCCGCCGAGCCATCATGACTGGTCTGCCGACGTAATCGTCTGATGTGGTTTCAACAGGCTTCCCATTGCGACGACCATCTGCTAGCCCGCGCAATCAACAGACGTGCCTCCTGCTCGCCTGTGCTTTAGCAGCCTACGATCTGCTCCCGGACTTACTTAGTGCTGTTCACTGGACCTTATGATCACTCAGCTACACACCTAATGCCTGCTGGACAGTTCCTTTACACGGTACACCATCCTGTTTATCTGTTTAGCCTCAGCCCAAACTTTCATCGCCATTACCAGTTGTTGTCTTAGCCCTCTTGAATAACACCTGTGATTGAGTTATGCCTCTCTCCCATGTCAATATGCCTAGCCTATTGCTGTTTGGGTTAGTTCTTATTATACAATTTCACTGTAGAGCCCCAAGTTCAGCTCAACCAGCCTCAGAGAGCTCCTTTGTCCCACCCCCCATACACGCAGAGACCAGCTCAATATGTACCTCCAGTGATGCTATCTCTTTCATAGTTACCCAATGCTTAGGTGTACCTCCACTGTACTCATATCCTTCCATATCCTTGTCTGTACATAATGTCCCGAAATCTGCCCCTTTTATTCTCTGTACCCAACGCACTAGAAGATCAGTTCTTAAAGCCTTTAGCCGTATCCTTATTCTACTCCTCCTCTGTTCCTCTGGTATTGTAGAGGTTAACCCAGGCCCTGTAGCCCTCAGTATCACTCCTACCCCAGGCGCTATCATTTGTTGACTTCTGTAACCGTAAAAATCTTGGTTTCTTGCATGTTAACATCAGAAGTCTCCACCCCAAGTTTAAGTTATTCACTGCGTTAGCACACTCTGCCAACCCTGATGTTCTAGCAGTGTCTGAATCTTGGCTTAGGAAGGACACCAAAAATTTCAATTTCGAACTACAACATTTTCCGTCTAAATAGAACTGCCAAAGGGGCGGAGTTGCAATCTACTGTAGAGATTCTCTGCAGAGCGCTATCATACGTTCCAGGTCTGTGCCCAAACAGTTTGAGCTTCTACTTCTAAAAATCCACCTTTCCAGAAATAAGTCTCTCACTGTTGCCGCTTGCTACAGACCCCCCTCAGCCCCCAGTTGTGCCCTGGACACCATATGTGAATTGCTTGCCCCCCATCTATCCTCAGAGTTCGTACTGCTTGGTGACCTAAACTGGGATATGCTTAACACCCCGGCCGTCCTACAATCTAAACTAGATGCCCTCAATCTCACACAAATTATCAAGGAACCTACCAGGTACAACCCTAAATCTGTAAACATGGGCACCCTCATAGATATCATCCTGACTAATTTACCCTCTAAATACACCTCTGCTGTCTTCAACCAGGATCTCAGCGATCACTGCCTCATTGCCTGCATACGTAATGGATCCGTGGTCAAACGACCACCCCTCATCACTGTCAAACGCTCCCTAAAAAACATTAGCAACAGGCCTTTCTAATAGACCTGGCCCGGGTATCCTGGATGGATATTGACCTCATTCCGTCAGTAGAGGATGCCTGGATGTTCTTCAAAAGTGCTTTCCTCTCCATCTTAAATAAGCATGCCCCTTTCCAAAAATGCAGAACTAAGAACAGATATAGCCCCTGGTTCACCCCAGACTTGACTGCCCTTGACCAGCACAAAAACATCCTGTTTCGTACTGCATTAGCATCGAACAGCCCCCACGATATGCAACTTTTCAGGGAAGTCAGGAACCAATATACACATTCCGTTAGGAAAGCAAAGGCTAGCTTTTTCAAACAGAAATTTGCATCCTGTAGCACTAACTCCAAAAAGTGTTGGGACATTGTAAAGTCCATGCAGAATAAGAGCACCTCCTCCCAGCTACCCACTGCACTGAGGCAAGGAAACACTGTCACCACCGATAAATTATGATAATCGAGAATTTCAATAAGCATTTTGTTACGTCTGGCCATGCTTTCCACCTGGCTACCCCTACCCCGGCCACCAGCTCTGCACCCTCCGCTGCAACTTGCCCATGCCCCGCTTCTCCTTCACCCAAATTCAGATAGCTGATGTCCTGAAAGAGCTGCTAAATATGGACCCCTACAAATCAGCTGGGCTAGACAATCTGGACCCTTTTTCTAAAATTAGCCGCCGAAATTGTCGCAGCCCCTATTACTAGCCTGTTCAACCTCTCTTTCATTTATCATCTGAGATCCCCAGAGATTGGAAAGCTGCCGCGGTCATCCCCCCTCTTCAAAGGCGGTGACACTCTAGATCCAAACTGTTACAGACCTATATCCATCCTGCCCTGCCTTTCGAAAGTTTTTGAAAGCCAAGTTAACAAATAGATCACCGACCATTTCGAATCCCACCGTACCTTCTCCGCTATACAATCTGGTTTCAGAGCTGGTCATGGCACCTCAGCCACGGTCAAGGTCCTAAACGATATTATAACCATGATCGATAAAAGACAGTACTGTGCAGCAGTCTTCATCGACCTGGCCAAGGCTTTGACTCTGTCAATCACTGCATTCTTATTGGCAGACTAAATAGCCTTGGTTTCTCAAATGACTGCCTCGCCTGGTTCACCAACTACTTCTCAGATAGAGTTCAATGTGTCAAATCGGAGGGCCTGTTGTCTGGACCTCTGGCAGTCTATGGGGGTGCCACAGGGTTCAATTCTCGGGCCGACTATTCTCTGTGTATATCAATGATGTCGCTCTTGCTGCTGGTGAATCTCAGATCCACCTCTATGCGGACACACCATTTTGTATACATCTGGCCCTTCATTGGACACTGTGTTAACAAACCTCCAAACGAGCTTCAATGCCATACAACACTCCTTCCGTGGCCTCCAACTGCTTTTAAACGCTAGTAAAACTAAATGCATGCTCTTCAATCGAACAAATACCTAGGTGTCTGGTTAGACAGTAAACTCTCCTTCCAGACTCACATTAAGCATCTCCAATCCAAAGTTAAATCTAGAATCGGCTTCCTATTTCACAACAAAGCCTCCTTCACTCATGCTGCTAAACATGCCCTCATAAAACTGACTATCCTACCGATCCTTGACTTTGGCGATGTCATTTACAAAATTGGATGTAGTCTATCACAGTGCCATCCGTTTTGTCACCAAAGCCCCATATATAACCCACCATTGTGACCTGTACGCACTCGTTGGCTGGCCCTCACTACATATTTGTCGCCAAACCCACTGGCTCCAGGTCATCTATAAATCACTTCTAGGAAAATCCCTGCCTTATCTTAGATCATTGGTCACCATAGTAACACCCACCCGTAGTATGTGTTCCAGCAGGTATATCTCACTGGTCATCCCCAAAGCCAACACCTCCTTTGGCCACCATTCCTTCCAGTTCTCTGCTGCAAATGACTGGAACGAACTGCAAAAATCTCTGAAGCTGGAGACACTTATCTCCCTCACTAACTTTAAGCATCAGTTGTCAGAGCAGCTTACCGATCACTGCACCTGTACACAGCCCATCTGTAATTAGCCCACCCAATTACCTCATCCCCATATTGTTATTTACATTGTTATTTATTTTGCTCATTTGCACCCCAGTATTTCTATTTGCACATCATCTTCTGCACATCTATCACTCCAGTGTTAACACTAAATTGTAATTATTTTGCACTATGGCCTATTTATTGCCTTACCTCCATAACTTACTACATTTGCACACACTGTATATATATTTTCTATTGTGTTATTGACTGTACGTTTTGTTTATTCCATATGTAACTCTGTGTTGTTGTTTTTTCCGCACTGCTTTTCTTTATCTTGGCCAGGTCGCAGTTGGAAATGAGAACTTGTTCTCAACTGGCTTACCTCGTTAAATAAAGGTGAATTATATATATATATATATATTTTTTTTTTTAAATCCAGGTGAAGCTATTTGAGAGAATAATAATATAATATGCCATTTAGTAGAGGCTTTTATCCAAAGCAACTTAGTCATGTGTGTATACATTTTTATGTATAGGTGGTCCCGGGGATCGAACCCACTACCCTGGCGTTACAAGCGCCATGCTCTACCAATTGAGCTACAGAGGACCACACAGAACGCCAAGAGTGTGCAAAGCGGTCATCAAGGCAAAGGGTGGCTATTTGAAGAATCTCAAACATAAAATATATTTTGATTTGTTTAACACTTTTTTGCTTACTACATGATTCCATATGTGTTATTTCATAGTTTTGATGTCTTCACTATTATTCTACAATGTAGAAAAACCCTTGAATGAGTAGGTGTTCTAAAACCTTTGACCGGTAGTGTAGATCTGTCGACTCGTCCCCTTGTGTGTTTGGCTTGATGTGCATCTCAAAGAAGTCGTGAGCCTCCTTGGCAGTGGAAAACGTGTGTGTTGTTGTCACGCCCTGGCTCTGGGGACTCTTAAATGTTGAGCCAGGGTGTGTAGTGTCTATGTTGTATTTTCTATGTTGTTGATCTAGATCGTGTAGATCTATGTTGGCTAGGGTGGTTCCCAATCAGAGGCAGCTGTTTCTCGTTGTCTCTGATTGGGGCCCATACTTAGGCAGCATGTTTGGCACTAGTCAGTGGGATCTTATTCCGTAAGGTTTGTTTTGGTGTATTAACCTAGGACTTCACGTATCGTTTGATTTGTTGTTTTGGTTCGTGTTGTGTACTGAAATAAAAGTATTTCAGCTTACCACGCTGCGCCTTGGTCCGTCACTTCCTTGAACGATCGTGACAGAAGATCCCACCAAAAGAGGACCAAGCAGCGTGTCCAGGAGCAAACGCCGGAGGTTACGTTAGTAGATGTCCTCCTCGGTTGGGGGAGAATCACGGAGGAGGAGGCCGTCCGATACCGGAGGGCGATGAAAGAAAATGCCCAGGCAGGAGAGGAGAAACGGCGCCAACCGTGCCGACGACGGACACCCGAGAGGCAACCCCAAGAATTTTTTTTGGGGGGGGCACACGGCGTGGACGACGGGGCAGCAGGAGGCAGCGACAGGGCGTATCTGCAGACTAGGAGAGGAGGCCACCAGGTTACGGGGGCTATTGGTCCAGAGGGAGCAGGAGTTAATTGGTCAGAGGGAGGAGCTACAGGAGGCGTTAAGGGAGAAGGAGAGTGTAGAGGCACAGCGAGAGGAGCTGGTTAGGCAGCAGAGGGAGCGGAGGTTTATAAGGAAACCCAGTCCCGCTCCTCGCACCAAGCAAGTGGTGTGTGTCACCAGTCCGGTCCGGCCCATTCCTGATCCCCGCACTAAGCCAGTGGTGCGTGTTCCCAGTACGGCTCGACCCATTCCTGCTTCCCGCACAAGGCCAGTGGTGTGTGTTCCCAGTACGGTCCGGCCCGTTCCTGCTCCCAGCACTAAGTTAGTGGTGCGTGTTCCCAGTACGGCCCGACCCGTTCCTGCTCCTCGCACTAAGCCAATGGTGCGTGTTCCCAGTCCAGCCCGGCCTGTTCCTGCTCCCCGCACCAAGCCAGTGGTGCGTATCACAGTCCGGCCCGGACCGTTCCGGCTCCCCGCACCAAGCCAATGGTGCGTGTTCCCAGTCCAGCCCGGCCTGTTCCTGTTCCCCGCACCAAGCCAATGGTGCGTGTTCCCAGTCCAGCCCGGCCTGTTCCTGCTCCCCGCACCAAGCCAATGGTGCGTGTTCCCAGTCCAGCCCGGCCTGTTCCTGCTCCCCGCACCAAGCCAGTGGTGCGCGTCGCCAGCCCGGTCCGGCCTGTTCCTGCTCCCCGCACCAAGCCAGTGGTGCGCGTCGTCAGCCCGGTCCGGCCTGTTCCTGCTCCCCGCACCAAGCTAGTGGTGCGCGTCGTCAGCCCGGTCCGGCCTGTTCCTGCTCCCCGCACCAAGCCAGGGGTGCGCGTCGTCGGCCCGGTCCGGCCCGTTCCTGCTCCCCGCACCAGGCCAGTGGTGCGCGTCGTCAGCCCGGTCCGGCCCGTTCCTGCTCCCCGCACCAAGCCAGTGGTGCGCGTCGTCAGCCCGGTCCGGCCTGTTCCTGCTCCCCGCACCAAGCTAGTGGTGCGCGTCGTCAGCCCGGTCCGGCCTGTTCCTGCTCCCCGCACCAAGCCAGTGGTGCGTGTGTCCAGTCCGGCACGGCCCGTGCCTGTTCCACCGGTGCCTGGTCCAGCTCCAGTCAGCGGGACCAGACCAGGGGCGCAACGGGGAGGTGGAGAAAAGGTACCCTCTTGTGTTTGTGTGGCGCGGTCGCAGTCCGCGCCTTTGGGGGGGGGGGGGGGGGGGGGGGTACTGTCACGCCCTGGCTCTGGGGACTCTTAAATGTTGAGCCAGGGTGTGTAGTGTCTATGTTGTATTTTCTATGTTGTTGATCTAGATCGTGTAGATCTATGTTGGCCAGGGTGGTTCCCAATTGAGGCAGCTGTTTCTCGTTGTCTCTGATTGGGGACAATACTTAGGCAGCATGTTAACTAGTCATTGTGGGATCTTGTTCCGTAAGGTTTGTTTTGGTGTATTAACCTAGGACTTCACGTATTGTTTGTTTTGGTTCGTGTTGTATACTGAAATAAAAGTATGTACGCTTACCACGCTGCGCCTTGGTCCGTCACTTCCCTGAACGATCCTGAAAGTTGTATACTGGAAGGTCAAGATTAGTTTTGCCGGGTGGATGAAGCTGCATCTCAGGTTGAGCTTGCGTAGTTGGGATCTCCCCTTGTGTCACACCCTGGTTCGGGGACTCATTATGTTGAACCAGGGTGTGTTCATTCTATGTTTTCGGTTTCTCTGGTGGGTGTTCTAGGTGGTTTATTTTCTATGTTTGCCGGTGTGACTCCCAATCAGAGGCAAACGAGTGTCAGCTGTCGGCTGTTTGTCTCTGATTGGGAGCCATATTTAATCTATCTGTTTTCCTTTCGGGTTGTGGGATTTTGTTCGTGTGTGTGCGTGTTGTACCACAGACGTCACGGTTTCGTTGTTTGTTTGTTTTGCTCGTGTGAGCATTTAATAAATTACTATGTTCACTCAACACGCTGCAATTTGGTCTCCTCCTTCACACGATCGTGACAGAAAATCCCACCAAGACCAGACCAAGCAGCGTGTACAGGAGCTGAAGGGCGATAATTGGAAACAGAGGAGCGAGAAGTGGGCGAGAATGATGGAGGCCTGGTCCACGGGGAGGAGAGACCCCCAGGAAATTTTTAGGGGGGGGCTCACGACGTCGGGGCAGCAGGTGTACGGGTTGGAGGAGTGCAGGAGGTTGGCAGATAGGGCCGCCAGGTTAAGGGGGCCACTGGTCACGAAGGGGAAGGAAGGTGTAGAGGCACGGCCAAGGGTACTGGGGTGTGTTACCAGTCCGGTCCGGCCCGTTCCTGATCCCCGTGTAGGGCCAGGGGTGTGTGTCCTCAGTGCGGTCCTGTCTGTTCCTGTTCCTCGCATGGAGCCTGTGGTGCGCGTCCCCAGCCCAGCCCGGCCTGTTCCGGCCACTCGCACCAAGGATACGGTGCGCGTCGCCAGCCCGACCCGGCCTGTTCCGGTCACTCGCACCAGGGATACGGTGCGCGTCGCCAGCCCGACCCGGCCTGTTCCGGCCACTCGCACCAGGGATACGGTGCGCGTCGCCAGCCCGACCCGGCCTGTTCCGGCCACTCGCACCAGGGATACGGTGCGCGTCGCCAGCCCGACCCGGCCTGTTCCGGTCACTCGCACCAGGGATACGGTGCGCGTCGCCAGCCCAGTCCGGCCCATCCAAGCTTCCCGCACCAAGTCTGTGGTGCGTCTCGTCAGCCCTGTCCGGCTCGTCCCTGCTCTCCGCACCAAGTCAGTGGTGTGCGTCGCCAGCCCATTCCGGTCCATTCCTGCTCCACGCACCAAGCCAGGGGCGCGTGTCGTCAGTCCGGCTCCGGCCAGCGGTGCTAGACAGGACCAGGAGTACTTTGGGGGGTTGGAGAGGAAGTGGGGATCAAGCCCGGAGCCGGAGCCGCCGCCGAGGAAGAATGCCCACCCAGCCCTCCCCTGTTTTGCTCATATTTAGGCGCGGTCACAGTCCGCGCCTTTAGGGGGGGGTACTGTCACACCCTGGTTCGGGGACTCATTATGTTGAACCAGGGTGTGTTCATTCTATGTTTTCGGTTTCTCTGGTGGGTGTTCTAGGTGGTTTATTTTCTATGTTTGCCGGTGTGACTCCCAATCAGAGGCAAACGAGTGTCAGCTGTCGGCTGTTTGTCTCTGATTGGGAGCCATATTTAATCTATCTGTTTTCCTTTCGGGTTGTGGGATTTTGTTCGTGTGTGTGCGTGTTGTACCACAGACGTCACGGTTTCGTTGTTTGTTTGTTTTGCTCGTGTGAGCATTTAATAAATTACTATGTTCACTCAACACGCTGCAATTTGGTCTCCTCCTTCACACGATCGTGACACCTTGTTGTAGATCACCCTCTGTTTTAGCAGTTCCTCTTCTCCGCATAGTTCTGATTCCCCGATTTCGATGAGGCAAACTATTTGCCATTTGACTTGTTACGTTCCTCAGCAAGAAAACCAAAAATGTCACTCAAAAAGAACAGACCAACAACCAAAACGAAACAGGTGGGGTTTTAGGAAGGGTTCTGAAAGACATGCATGTGTCCACTGAAAGTTGACTAGCAACAACAACTGGAACCTAAAAGACTCCCACCATGAGCGCACACTAAATTTGCCCAAGAAGAGGCAAACAAAAGAAAATCCCACACCAAACTTAAAGACAGGAAGCAAACCAAAAAGGTGGAGGAAAACAACATCAGATAAAGGATATTTGGTCTAAAATTCAAACTAGGGCGCACCAACTATAGGTGTTAACCCTCCTCATCTATCAAGACAACTTGAGCACTGGGCCAGCCACTCTTAAATAGCACCTGGGCCAGCACAGGTGAAACGCCTTCCCACTAACGAGATGGTAACCAGCACAGGTGTAAGACATACTGACTAACGAGGTGACACCCATCGTTGCGCCGTATGTGCTAACGAGCTATACGTGCTAAAGTCCAACCTTAATACATAAATGGAAAAACCAAAACCTGTAACAGACTTCAAAACTGTGGATTCCTACACCGAGATCTGTTCCGGAGAGGACCCGTGTGGTGCGCAATGTTTATCAGTGGCATGGGATCCAGCTTTTCCTGCCCAAACAGTTCATAGAAAAGATTGCTCATGAAGGAAGTTGGGTTGCCCGCTTCCACACCAGTTTCAAGTCCTGTGACCCGCACATTGAATTTATGGGAACTATTTTTTTGTGATTCTGTTTTCTTTTTTAGGAGATTGATTTCCCCTTCTAGCTTAGTTCGCATTGTTTCCCTCTGTCACATTGGCCGCTGTCTCTAAACTTTTCATTTCAGTCAAGTAGGTATTCACTTTAGAAGTGAGCAGTGCAAGAGATTCCTTTATTGGTTTTAATTGCAAGTCGAGGGCAGAGGTTATTTCCTCACGAACAATCTCACGGATAGTAGTGGCCAACTCTTTCTGTTGTTCGGTGTTGAGAGCCGCCATGTTCCCACAGGTGAATTGTGAATGGACACAATATGCCAGCTGCTTGAGCGAAATACACCTGTTATTGTTCCCTGTAATACAGTGAATGTCCCCACCTTAATGTGATGTTATATGTTGACAATTATTAGAAAATAAGTCTGTTAATTCATAGTTACATTGCAAAAGAAAGCCACGTGTTTCAATGCATGCCACCGGAACCAAAACACAGGAAACATTTCTGGGAGATTGTTGTCTTGCAAAGTAAATATTGGGGAGGTACATGCAAAAACTATGAAATTACAACATTATTCACTTCAAAGAATCAAGAAGAAGGGAACAACATGTGACGTGGTCTGGTTGTGGGTAGTTCACCAATAACAACATTTTGCAGACACAGACTAGAAGGTAATTCCATTGTGTCCTGAGGGGAGCAAGGGGTCCTTGAAGGGAGCATTTACAGCATTCACTCCTACTGGGCCTCTGGATTCCCTTTCTTTTAAACCTGAAAGCTGGGTCCCTTTTTAGTTATGTTCATTTTACAATAATGTTTTATTCTCTTGCTGCTTCTCCCCTTTTGTAAGGACTTCAGAGAGATCCATAGACAAACCATAATTACTGTATGTACGTCATGATATAATGGCATCAGGAACAGAGACAGATCAACCACAAGCAGCAGTGGCAGTTTGACATTATATAAACCTCCCACACATTGTATTCTTCTTTATCCAGTCAGCCAGCCCAGCCTCAGACCAGTACTGTTACTGTATAATCACAGCACTCTCATCTCTGCTACCCAGTGCTCTCAAATGATGGGATGCCTGGGTTAGCTATGTCTGCATCTGACAATCTTCTCTCATGCCTGTTATTTTGGTCAATTACATTAGTTGATGTAACCATGCTTTCTTTTGTAATTGCTAGTTTTTCTGCAGGCATAAGATCAATCTAAATGGAATCAGAGCAACAGGACAATGCAAGTCCTTGAAATTAAGATACTAACAACTGAATTGGCACACAATCAAACTAGAGAGAATCTTCCATGGAGATTACCTGGAGCATGTACAGTACTTGTTTTAGAAAACTCTTCCAAAAACGTTGTTAGGTGGAGGTGGCCTGCAATACAGTAGAGACAGGTGTAAAGGGTGTCACACTGCTTTCTTAGCGAGTGCCACTTCGTCCTGATTAGGCTCACATTGAGACTCGACCCCAAGACCTCTGCCTTGCTAACACACGTGACCACCTTCCTGAAGTGTCTTACCAGTCGGCACCATGCGAAAAGCTAGCTAGTCACTGGAGAAGTGGGGACACTTCAGGCTAAGAAAGTTACACATATCCCCATGTGCTACATTCACACCTCAAACTTACTCAACAGCAACCCCAGCGTTGAGCACAACTGTAGATCTGGGTCACGGCACCACTGTAAAGACGTCACGCTGCTTACTTAGCGAGTACTGCATCCTCCTGATTTGGCTCACACCAAGGCTGGAACCCAGGATCTCTGCTTTGTTAGCACAGGTGACCATACTCCTGAAGCGTCTTACCAGTCGGCACCAAGCGAAAACCTAGCTATTCGCTGGCGCAAGTGGGGACATTTCATGCTGAGGAGTACGTTTCCCACATCCCCATGTTCTACACAGGCACAGGTAGGATAACCCCTTATTGCCCTTGATGTGCTCACGCCACCCGTGGGATCTTCTGCTGTGGCCTGTTTCAAAATATCTATTGCAATCATTTAAAGCAAGCTGTGTCTGTATGACGCATGTGAGTGTCCGTGTCGGTGTGTGTGAAAAGTATTTGTGTGATAGGTGTGTGTGTTTGTGTGTGGTGTGTGTCACTGTGTGTCAGTAGAGGTATGTGTGTGTGGTATTGGGGCGGGGGCCTGGCCCAGACTCCCCAGCAGTATTTATAAATCATGAAGCAGCCATTGTCTCACTCCTCACCCATGGGAGCGAGTCCTCATGGTGGAGGGGCAGGTAGGCGGAGAGGTGCGCTGAAAGGGTGGGTGGGATCTTCAATCTGCTGTCCTCTGTGCTCTGTGGTCCGGGGTTATCGATCAGAGGAAAACCACTCAATCATGCCTCCTGCCCCTCTGCCTTCTGCAGGGCCAGCATAAAATCCCTCAGTAGAAACCAGAGGGGGGGGGTTGGCATATGTACACTGTTAAAAAATATGATTAAGTAACTGGTTCCACAGCCTATACTAATATACATGTGCATTCAGTGCACACTTGTTTGCATATTTGTGCATGTAAATACATGGGCACACGTGTGTGTGTGTGTGTGTGTGTGTGTGTGTGTGTGTGTGTGTGTGTGTGTGTGTGTGTGTGTGTGTGTGTGTGTGTGTGTGTGTGTGTGTGTGTGTGTGTGTGTGTGTGTGTGTGTGTGCGTGTGTGTGTGTGTGTGAGCACATGCATGCATGTCTCAGCATAACAAATGAATTCCTGAATTTTTCAACAGATAATTTCGTGAATATGTTTCATGCAACCCAGGTTTCTTTTCTACACCCACAGAGGATTTGCATTTGAACCCACAGTGAGAAACTTCTGCCTCAGTCTTTATTTATTGATAGTTCATCAGTATGTAGTGTATTAAGATTATGACTTTCTTAATGGGTTTAAGTGGAACCTTTGAGGATGTTTATTTTAGTATCAAGAGGGAATGTTTTAGTGTAACGCCACATACAACAGACAGGAAGTGTGTGTTGTAGACAGGGGATTGGACAGTAGAGGGAGCCACCCACATCTTGGGAAGATTATATATACTGGGTAAAAAGCGAAGAAGAGGTAGAGCGGCCATTGCAATTCGGGGGATGCCGTTCTCCGGGTGATCTTGACACCTGTAACTCATGCTGAAAGCTTGTGATATGAATAAAACGTATGATCAAGGTTCAGTATGAGCGGACTCCTTTGTTTATCAGCAATAATTGCCAGCATTTACTCGATACTACAAGTACATTGTGGGCTCTATTTTAACAAACCTAACGCAATGGTACATTTTAGTGCTGGCGGTAGCACTATAGCTTTGAGGGTGTGTCAGAAATGTTTTTGCTATTTTCACAACCAGAGTTACGGGCACAGTAGCTGGCGGTGGCGTGAAAGGGCTGGGTTTTGATGAATAAACAAGTTGTAGGTGTCTCGAGGATTGACCGCTCACTGGCCAATCAGAACATGCTCCATGGCTAAATATGTGGTTGCTTCAAGTTGTGCATTTACGGTCTTTTATGTATTGCGTTGTTATTAACTCCAGTTAGAATGTTAGTCCGTTATAGCCTAGTTTGTTAAATAGTCTCAAGAAACAAAATAACAAATTGTAGGCCTATCCCATATTTGCTAAATATGTTGATGAACATGTTTGCAGTCCACATTGTTCTAAGTAATTGCATGGCTTCAATATGGAATTACAGTATATTGTTAAACATAGCATTGGAACTGATATAGGCCTACTGTAAAATGCATTATATCTGAGCCATGGACATGCCAAACGTTGTCAGTAAGCAAGATTAAATTCACTATTGATGAGAACTAAAAAGACAGTGAATAATTCTAATCAAATTCTAATAAAACAAAACAACAACTTGTTTTAAATAGGCTTCTGTATGTCTAAATACAGGCACCATCATTTCTCCCCGTGGGCTTATAATACTAAGACATCCAAACTTTTCACAGGAGCTGGAAAAAGATCCAGTATAAAGAGAAAGTGGGAATGTCCACTTTCTGTTCCCAAATATATAGCTATAGCCTACCATCGCCATTGGCCAGTAGTGACTTTGCCACGTGAAAGGTAAAAAAACAAACAGGCAAATATATCCTGCAAGCCGATTCAGCACCATGTACATGCCTTGGAAAAATGTATTCATCCCCCTTGGCGTTGTTCCTATTTTGCTGCATTACAACCTGTAATTTAAATGGATTTTATTTGGATTTCATGTAATGGAAATACACAAAATAGTGGTGCGTGCATATGTATTCACCCCCTTTGCTATGAAGCCCCTAAATAAGATCTGGTGCAACCAATTACCTTCAGAAGTCAAATAATTAGTTAACCCTCCCGTTGTCCTAGGGTCAAAATGACCCGCCACTGTGTTGAACCAACTTTATTTAATTTTTATATTTTTGGGATCATTTGTGAGAAGGAGGCAGTGATACTTTCTTTAAAGTCTCACTGCCTCCTTCTCACAAATGATACCAAAAATATAACAATTAAATAAAGTTGGTTCAACACAGTGGCGGGTCATTTTGACCCTAGGACAACGGGAGGGTTATATAAAGTCCACCTGTGTGCCACCTAAGTGTCACATGATCTGTCACATGATCTCAGTATATATACACCTGTTCTGAAAGGCCCCAGAGTCTGCAACACCACTAAGCAAGGGGCACTACTAAGCAAGCGGCACCATGAAGACCAAGGAGCTCTCCAAACAGGTCAGGGACAAAGTTGTGGAGAAGTACAGATCAGTGTTGGGTTATAAAAAAAGATCAGAAACTTTGAACATCACACGGACCACCATTAAATCCATAATTAAAAAATGGAAAGAATATGGCACCACAACAAACCTGCCAAGAGAGGGCTGCCCACCAAAACTCACGGACCAGGCAAGGAGGGCAATAATCAGAGAGGCAACAAAGAGACCAAAGATAACCCTGAAGGAGCTGCAAAGCTCCACAGCGGAGATTGGAGTATCTGTCCATAGGACCTCTTTAAGCCGTACACTACACAGAGCTGGGCTTTACGGAAGAGTGGCCAGAAAAAAGCTGTTGCTTAAAGAAAAAAATAAGCAAAAGGCATGTGGGAGACTCCCCAAACATATGGAAGAAGGTACTCTGGTCAGATGAGACTAAAATTGAGCTTTTTGGCCATCAAGGAAAACGCTATGTCTGGCACAAACCCAACACCTCTCATCACCCTGAGAACAACATCCCCACAGTGAAGCATGGTGGTGGCAGCATCATGCGGTGGGGATGTTTTTCATCGGCAGGGACTGGGAAACTGGTCAGAATTGAAGGAATGATGGAAGGCGCTAAATACGAAATTCTTGAGGTAAACCTGTTTCAGTCTTCCAGAGATTTGAGACTGGGACGGAGGTTCACCTTCCAGCAGGACAATGACCCTAAGCATACTGCTAAAACAACACTTGAGTGGTTTAAGGGGAAACATTTAAATGTATTGGAATGGCCTAGTCAAAGCCCAGACCTCCATCCAATTGAGAGTCTGTGGTATGACTTAACCCATCCAACTTGAAGGAGCTGGAGCAGTTTTGCCTTGAAGAATGGGCAACAATCCCAGTGGCTAGATGTGCCAAGCTTATAGAGACATACCCCAAGAGACTTACAGCTGTAATTGCTGCTAAATGTGGCTCTACAAAGTATTGACTTTGGGGGGGTGAATGGTTATGCACGCTCAAGTTTTCTGTTTTTTTTGTCTTATTTCTTGTTTGTTTCACAATAAACAATATTTTGCATCTTCAAAGTGGTAGGCATGTTGTGTAAATCAAATGATACAAACCCCCCCCCAAAAAACAATTTTAATTCCAGGTTGTAAGGCAACAAAATAGGAAAGATGCCAAGGGGGGTAAATACTTTCGCAAGCCACTGTACATTGAACAGAATTCCTTCCATTTTACAGTTAGGTTCAATAGAGGAAAGAGAAAGATGCATTTTTTTTTACAAAATGATAAACAATAAGCAGTCTTTTTAAATAACTTGATGTTCCTTAACAGGCTTCCTAATGTCACTGACACCTTTCATGCAATGGGCATCACACCTAATGAGTCCAAACTTAACAGAAGCTGGACATAATTAATAATGTCCAATATAAATAAAAAAAGTGGAACGTCTGTCCACTGTTTTGCTGCGTAATATTTTAATAAAACATTGGTGATGTACATAAGGCTACTGTGTGCACCAGACCTGGAAAAATCAATTCCATACCAATTGAGTTACTGCAGTTGTGCTGACTGAACTTTGCATGTTGGCATACATTTTTAAGGACACACCTCAAATATTTCCACCCCTCCTACCTCAGTGCAAGTGAGCTGATGTTAGACAGGTAAATTGCCTAACCTGATGTAAGGGGTGGAAAATGCAAGCGCGACAGTTTTTACATTACGAAATTGCACGCACACACATGATTTATTTTGGAACATGCCTGCCCACTGGGCACATACTGATTGAATTAACATTGTTTCCAAGTCATTTCAATTACGTTGAACCAACATGGAATAGACGTTGAATTGACGTCTGTGCCCAGTGGGTGTCTATTTTTGGTTCTAACAGGAGAGAATGGCAACCTAGTAGGGGTTAGTAACCCCTTTTTTCGTTTCAATGTGTAAGGTTTCATAACAACGAGTGTGTAAATATGTTGGATGCCAAAAATATATATAATAGATTTTTATTATTTGAAATACTTCTCTACGGTGCTACACAGGAGCTAAAAAAAAAAAAAAGACTTAACATCTACCTCGGTGACTAAAACAGCATGACACTAGGTAAAATCGTTTTATTTGGAGTAATGACAGAATAGGCTAAATGTGAGTTGAATCAGAACATGATTACATTTTTGTTACATTGTAACTGTATAAAGACAACATACATTAGATATCCCAACCCACCCTATGAGTTCAATTCTCTATGTCAGCCGCCGTGAAATGATCATTAGAGCTGTTGCAGGGGAACACTGAGGCATGGCATCAAGGTCTCCTTTACCCGCAAAGCCTCTAATTATGAGCTATATCATCTTTCCACTCTGCTTCTCAATTGTGTGTATGTGACATTGATGCTTGTAACCTGTGATTATATCTATAAGGATATCCAGATGCCTCCAATCGTAATTCTGGAGCTGAAACACCCGATAACACTTCTGAAGAGAGAAGCACAAAGAAAGAATGGTGCAAAGACAGTGTTTCTGTAAATAGATATGCCAATGGTATAATCATCGCCACAAGCGTTTGAGCAAAATGTGTATGCTTATACATCTGTGATGAACCTGGATCAGTGTATCCTTTAGACTTTGGGGAGGTGTATCTATATAATATATAATAAGGTGTATCTGAGAATAGCTTTCAAATTAGACAGATCTCTTGAGCCATATCCTTAGAAAGTTTTTTGAAGTATATCATGCCACTCTTTTCAGTGATATCATAAGACTGCATAATATCAAGAAGTACTATGTAATTGTGGGTAAAATATATACCAACACTGCACACACTGTTTATACAGTGCCTTGCAAAAGTATTCATCCCCCTTGGCGTTGTTCCTATTTTGCTGCATTACAACCTGTAATTTAAATTGATTTTTATTTGGATTTCATGTAATGGACATAGACAAAATAGTCCAAATTGGTGAAGTGAAATGAAAATAATAACTTGTTTCAAAAAATTCTAAAAAATAAATAACGGAAAAGTGGTGCGTGCATATGTATTCACCCACTTTGCTATGAAGCCCCTAAATAAGATCTGGTGCAACCAATTACCTTCAGAAGTCACATAATTAGTTAAATAAAGTCCACCTGTGTGCCACCTAAGTGTCACATGATCTGTCACATGATCTCAGTATATATACACCTGTTCTGAAAGGCCCCAGAGTCTGCAACACCACTAAGCAAGGGGCACTACCAAGCAAGCGGCACCATGAAGACCAAGGAGCTCTCCAAACAGGTCAAGGACAAAGTTGTGGAGAAGTACAGATCAGTGTTGGGTTATAAAAAAAGACATACCCCAAAAGACTTGCAGGTGAATAGTTATGCACGCTCAAGTTTTTTGTCTTATTTCTTTTTTGTTTCACAATAAAACATATTTTGCATCTTCAAAGTTGTAGGCATGTTGTGTAAATCAAATGATACAAACCCCCCCCAAAATCATTTTTAATTCCAGGTTGTAAGGCAACAAAATAGGAAAAATGCCAAGGGGGGTAAATACTTTCGCAAGCCACTGTACCAATACTGCACACACTAAGCACTGGCACCATTGTTGTCACTAGAACAAACACTTTGGAATTCTTTGGCCTTATGGGGTTTTGAATCAACTCCTTTGAAAGTGAAGGCATCAATTAAATTCTCTACGGGTGTAAAATATACACCAAGCGTCATAATACCATCACTGTAAAAAAGTTTTTATTTACGTCTCTATCCTATGGAGACCTAAGTGTCAGAATGGTGTAGGTGGATGATAGGAATCAGGCGCAGGAAACCAGGAGGACGTCAACAGAACTTTACTGAGTCCCAAAACACAAGTATACGTCGCCAACCCAACCGGGTGGCGCGAACAATTACGCACGAAAATACACAGTGCGAGAAAACACGGAAAAGCGCACACAGTGCGAGCTCTCGTAAATACACAACGAGAGAACAAACTCCAAGAGGCAGGCTGACAAAAACAATCACGCATAACACCTGACCCAAACAAACAAACTAAATAAGGGGAACAATCAAGACACAAATAAGGGACAGGTGTTATGAACAGACAAAACCAAAAGAACAAGAAACATAGAACGGTGGCAGCTAGTACTCCGGAGACGACGACCGCCGAAGTCCGCCCGAACAAGGAAGAGGAGCAGCCTCGGCCGAAACCGTGACAGTACCCCCCCCTTGACGCGCGGCTCCAGCCGTGCGCCGACCCGGAGCTCGAGGACGACCCGGACGACGCGGAGCAGGGCGCGCAGGATGACCCCGATGGAAATCGGTCAGTAGGGACTGGTCTAACACGTCCCTCCTTGGCACCCAGCACCGCTCCTCCGGACCGTACCCCTCCCACTCCACGAGATATTGAAGACCCCCCATCCGGCGTCTAGAATCCAGGATGGACCTCACGGTGTACGCCGGAGCCCCCTCGATGTCCAACGGGGGCGGAGGAGTCTCCTCAATCTCAAAGTCCTGGAGTGGACCAGCTACCACCGGCCTGAGGAGAGACACATGGAACGAGGGGTTAATATTTTTGTAGTCAACAGGTAGTTCTAACCTATAACTCACCTCGTTCAATCTCCTCAGGACTTTAAACGGCCCCACAAACCGCCGACCCAGCTTCCGGCAGGGCAGGCGGAGGGGCAGGTTTCTGGTTGAGAGCCAGACTCGATCTCCAGGTGCGTACACTGGCCCCTCACTGCGGTGTAGGTCGGCGCTCGTCTTCTGTCGACGTATGGCACGCTGCAGATGGACGTGTGCAGCGTCCCACGTCTCCTCCGAGCGCCTTACCCACTCATCCACAGCGGGGGCCTCGATCTGGCTCTCATGCCATGGTGCCAGCACCGGCTGGTACCCCAACACACACTGAAACGGGGTTAGTTGGGTGGAGGAGTGGCGAAGAGAGTTCTGTGCCATCTCGGCCCAGGGCACATATCTCGCCCACTCCTCCGGCCGGCCCTGACAGTATGACCTCAGAAACCTACCCACATCCTGGTTGACACGTTCAACCTGCCCATTACTCTCCGGGTGGTAACCCGAGGTAAGGCTTACCGACACCCCCAACCGTTCCATAAATGCCCTCCACACTCTAGAGGTGAACTGGGGGCCTCGGTCAGACACTATATCCTCGGGTACCCCGTAATGCCGGAAGACATGGGTGAACAGAGCCTCAGCGGTCTGTAGGGCAGTGGGTAGACCCGGCATGGGAAGGAGACGACAGGCCTTCGAGAACCTATCCACAACGACCAGGATGGTAGTATTCCCCTGTGAGGGGGGAAGGTCGGTAACAAAATCCACCGAGAGGTGGGACCAGGGTCGTTGTGGAATAGGCAGGGGTTGTAACTTACCCCTAGGCAAATGTCTGGGCGCCTTACACTGGGCACACACCGAACAGGAGGAGACATAAATCCTCACATCCCTAGCTAACGTTGGCCACCAGTACTTGTTGCTAAGGCAGTGCACTGTCCGGCCGATACCCGGATGGCCAGAGGAGGGGGACGTATGAGCCCAACAAATGAGGCGATCGCGTATCTCGAGCGGAACGTACGTCCGACCCACTGGACACTGAGGAGGACTCGGGTCGGTGCGTAACGCCCGCTCGATCTCACCATCAACCTCCCACACCACCGGAGCAACCAGACAAGACTCCGGTAGTATGGGCGTGGACTCAACTGACCTCTCCTCTGCGTCATACCGCCGGGACAGAGCATCTGCCTTCCCGTTCTGGGACCCCGGGATGTATGTGATCTTAAACACAAACCGGGCCAGGAACATAGTCCAACGAGCCTGGCGAGGATTCAGTCTCCTAGCTGCCCGGATGTACTCCAGGTTACGATGGTCAGTTTGAATGAGGAAAGGGTGTTGAGCCCCCTCGAGCCAATGCCGCCACACCTTTAGGGCCTGTACCACGGCTAACAGCTCCCTGTCTCCTACGTCATAATTCCGCTCCGCCGGACTGAGCTTCTTAGAGTAGAACGCACAGGGACGGAGTTTAGGTGGAGTACCAGAACGCTGGGAAAGAACGGCCCCTATCCCGGCCTCTGACGCGTCCACCTCTACTTGGAACGGTAAAGAGGGATCCGGATGCGCCAACACCGGCGCCGAGGTAAACAGGTCCTTCAGTCTCCCAAATGCCCTGTCCGCCTCAGCTGACCACCGCAAGCGCACCGGACCCCCCTTTAACAGAGACGTTATGGGAGCTGCCACCTGTCCAAAACCCCGGATAAACCTCCGGTAGTAATTCGCAAAACCCAAGAACCGTTGCACCTCCCTCACAGTGGTTGGGGTCTGCCAATTACGCACAGCTGACACCCGGTCTACCTCCATCTTCACCCCTGACGCAGATAACTGGTAACCCAGAAAGGAGACCGACTTCTGAAAAAACAGACATTTCTCTGCCTTGACATATAGGTCATGCTCCAACAGCCTCCGCAATACTCGGCGCACCAGGGCTACATGCTCAGCACGGGTAGGACTATACACCAGAATGTCGTCGATGTACACAACCACTCCCTGTCCCTGCATGTCCCGGAAAATCTCATCAACGAAGGATTGGAAGACTGAGGGAGCATTCATCAACCCATATGGCATGACTAGATACTCGTAGTGCCCGGAAGTCGTGCTAAACGCTGTCTTCCATTCATCGCCCTTTCGGATGCGCACCAAGTTATATGCGCTCCTAAGATCCAATTTTGTAAAGAACTGCGCACCGTGCAGTGACTCCGTCATAGTCGCAATCAGAGGAAGTGGATAGCTGTACTTCACTGTGATCTGATTGAGACCGCGGTAATCAATACACGGCCGCAGACCTCCATCCTTCTTCTTCACAAAAAAGAAACTTGAGGAAACGGGTGAAACGGAGGGCCGTATGTATCCCTGTCTAAGAGACTCAGAGATGTATGTCTCCATAGATTTCTTCTCCTCTTGAGACAAGGGATACACATGGCTCCGCGGGAGAGCTGCGCCTGACTGGAGATCTATCGCACAATCCCCCCGTCTATGAGGCGGCAGCTGCGCAGCCCTAGTCTTACTGAACGCCAATGCCAAATCCTCATACTCGGGGGGAATCTGCAGTGCTGGCATTAGATTCGGACTCTCCACCGAGGTCGCCCCTATGGAAACACCCAGACACCGCCCCTCACATTGAGCAGACCACCCTTTAAGAGCTTTCTCTCGCCACCCAATAATAGGGTCATGAGTCATCAACCAGGGAAGACCCAGCACCACCGGATACGCAGGAGAGTCAATCAGATAAAGCTGAATTCTCTCCTCATGACCCTCCTGCGCCATCATCTGAAGTGGTGCTGTGACCTCCCTAATCAACCCAGACCCTAACGGACGGCTATCTAGGGCATGGACGGGGAAAGGCTTATCCACTGGAAGAAGGGGAATCCCTAACTCTAAACAGAACTGGCGATCTATAAAATTCCCAGCTGCGCCTGAATCTACCAGCGCCTTATGCTGGGAACGAGGTGCAACCTGTGGGAAACAAACAGGCAAGGTTAGGTGCACGACAGAAAGCTCTGGGTAAGCAGGGCGCCTACTCACCTGGGGGGACCCCCCAATGCTAGACCTGCCATCTCCTCCCCTGGATGACCCGCCCCAGCACCTAGCCGCAGTGTGCCCTCCACGACCACAGTTGGTGCAAGGGCCGGGTCCCCGTGGGCTCCTCCTCCTCCTTTCCCTAGCGCCAGCACACCCGAGCTCCATAGGACTCGGCTCGGAGGCGCTGGAGAGTGGAATGGGCGAACCCCCCCCTCCGGGACGCCCACGGGTGGCGAGCAGGGTATCCAGCCGGATGGCCATGTCGACCAGTTGGTCGAAAGTTAGCGACGTGTCCCTGCACGCCAACTCTCGCTGGACGTCCTCTCGGAGGCTGCAGCGGAAATGGTCAATATGGGCCCGCTCATTCCACCCTGCATCAGCCGCTAGGGTCCGGAACTCTAAGGCAAAGTCCTGTGCGCTCCTCATCCCCTGTCGGAGGTAGAACAGACGTTCCCCCGCCGCCTTCCCTTCTGGTGGATGGTCGAATACAGCACGGAAGCGGCGGGAGAACTCCGCATAGTTCGTGGTTGCGGCGTCCATTCTCCTCCACTCGGCGTTGGCCCACTCCAACGCCTTGCCGGTGAGACAGGAGATGAGGGCTGAGACGCTCTCGTGTCCCGAGGGCGCCGGGTGTACGGTGGCGAGGTAGAGCTCCACCTGCAGCAGGAACCCTTGACACCCGGCGGTGGAGCCGTCGTACGCCCTCGGGAGCGAGAGCCGAATCCCACTGGGTTCCGGAGATGAAACCGGAGGGCTGACCGCTGGAGCTGGGTCGGTGGTTGGAGGTGTGGGCACCCCGCTGGTCTCCCATCGGTGTAGAGTGTTCATCACCCTCTCTAGGGCGTGACAGACCTGGTTCATTCGGTCCTCCTGACCACGAAGACGTTCGTCCATATCGGCGGTCGGCGCGGTCGCTCCTGCTGATTCCATTGTGATGCGTGATTCTGTCAGAATGGTGTAGGTGGATGATAGGAATCAGGCGCAGGAAACCAGGAGGACGTCAACAGAACTTTACTGAGTCCCAAAACACAAGTATACGTCGCCAACCCAACCGGGTGGCGCGAACAATTACGCACGAAAATACACAGTGCGAGAAAACACGGAAAAGCGCACACAGTGCGAGCTCTCGTAAATACACAACGAGAGAACAAACTCCAAGAGGCAGGCTGACAAAAACAATCACGCATAACACCTGACCCAAACAAACAAACTAAATAAGGGGAACAATCAAGACACAAATAAGGGACAGGTGTTATGAACAGACAAAACCAAAAGAACAAGAAACATAGAACGGTGGCAGCTAGTACTCCGGAGACGACGACCGCCGAAGTCCGCCCGAACAAGGAAGAGGAGCAGCCTCGGCCGAAACCGTGACACTAAGGCTATATCTGGTTCACACTTTATGAAGCTGACAATTTGAGTAAACTTCATGTATGTCCCAGGAGATTATACCATAACAAATATTTTTTGAGGAGTGGGAGAACTCCCCTAGTTCCCTGTCTCTCTTCTCAGGTAAGCCTCAAGTAACGGCATGGATTCATTGGAATGCAGAAAACATGTCTCTCAGTCTTACATAGAGAATACCATTTCCATTTCAATAAAAGCGGTGTGATGATGGCAAATAAATCTGCATTCGTAATTTGAGCATTCATATTTTAAGTTTTAAAAATACTCCCACAAAGACATTGCAAAGTAAATGATGAATTCAGATGTCCTTGTATCTTGCGAAGAATAAACAAGCTTGAAAGCATATGGGGAATAATTAGTGGTGGACTATAAATGCAGGGATTCATTTACCAGCCACACATCTGACTACAATTAGACTGTTTGCTGTTATTGGGTTTGGCACGCTGCCAACAGAATGTTATTTAGGGACAATGAGAGATAATTAAAGGTGCTACACATAGGATATTTTAGATTTTTTGCACTGTAATTTCAGAAATTGTCCATAATAATATCTGTAGTAATAGTGGAATGATAGTGTTTCACGGTATTACTTACCCACCAGTATGTGATTGGTTGTGATATTCGCCTATTGATTTCTCCCACCAGAGCAGCATCTGTTGTCAAAATTTGAAAGTTGTTCAGACTTTGTGGCTGTGTTATCTAGTGGAAATCACTGTCATTTTCTGTTTGCTAAAATTCTACACTGTTCGCTCAATTTCAGATTGTGAGAAAACAATCACTGAATAATGAAGTGGTCTGAGACCCACTTTGCTATCGATGGCAGTCACAGGTGGATGGACTAATAGCTAGGAACAATTGCAAGATAAAATGGTTGTTAGAAGTGATTCAAACCAGTATCAGGTATATACAGTGGCTTGCGAAAGTATTCAACCCCCTTGGCATTTTTCCTATTTTGTTGCCTTACAACCTGGAATTAAAATAGATTTTTGGGGGGTTTGTATAATTTGATTTACACAACATGCTTACCACTTTGAAGATGCAAAATATTTTTTGGGGGTGAAACAAACAAGAAATAAGACAAAAAAACAGAACTTGAGCGTGCATAACTATTCACCCCCCCAAAGTCAATACTTTGTAGAGCCATCTTTTGCAGCAATTACAGCTGCAAGTCTCTTGGGGTATGTCTCTATAAGCTTGGCACATCTAGCCATTCTTCACGGCAAAACTGCTCCAGCTCCTTCAAGTTGGATGGGTTCCGCTGGTGTACAGCAATCTTTAAGTCATACAACAGATTCTCAATTGGATGGAGGTCTGGGCTTTGACTAGGCCATTCCAAGACATTTAAATGTTTCCCCTTAAACCACTCGAGTGTTGCTTTAGCAGTATGCTTAGGGTCATTGTCCTGCTGGAAGGTGAACCTCCATCCCAGTCTCAAATCTCTGGAAGACTGAAACAGGTTTCCCTCAAGAATTTCCCTGTATTTAGCACCATCCATCATTCCATCAATTCTGACCTGTTTCTCAGTCCCTGCCGATGAAAAACATCCCCACAGCATGATGCTGCCACCACCATGTTTCACTGTGGGGATGGTGTTCTCGGGGTGATGAGAGGTGTTGGGTTTGCGCCAGACATAGCGTTTTCCTTGATGGCCAAAAAGCTCAATTTGAGTCTCATCTGACCAGAGTACATTCTTCCATATGTTTGGGGAGTCTCCCACATGCCTTTTGGCGAACACCAAACTTGTTTGCTTCTTTTTTTCTTTAAGCAATGGCTTTTTTCTTTCAATACCAAAAAATACAATTTCTACAGCTGTTTGAAACTGGTGGACCAAAACCGCTGTTTGAAGCTGGTGGACCAAAATGGTCCACCACTACATAACACAGCCACAGTCTGAACATTTTGACAACAGATGCCTCCCCAGAAGGAAAAATCTATAGGTCGAATTTCACAGCCAATCACAACACCGGCGAGTAAGTAATACTGTGAAACACTATCATGCCACTATTAACAGCAGATAGATGGCGTAGCAGTGCGGTCGTGTACTCTGTAGTGTGTCCGTGTAAATAGCCTGTTTTTTGTTTTTTGTCTCTTTCGTATATATTTCTCAATCACACTTTTCATCCTTCAACTAAATATACTTTCATGCAACCCGCCTCACTCAATGTGGAACGGATTCTATTATTTATTTTACCTTTTTGTCCAGAGCCTCCAGTTGAAACTAGCCAGCTAGCTAGCTAACTAGCTACTTGCTATTATCCACCATTAGCGGTTTTCACCATTGTCCGTGGCCTGCACTACCTACCAGCCAGCTCTAGCCTGGACTAGTATCGGCCATTCTGTACTGTCTGCACAGCCCACTATCGACCAAGAACATATCGGATTTTCTGCCGGAATCACTGAATCACTGGACCTTAACCACCGTATCATCGCAACTAGCTAGCTGCAACCAAATGGATGTTGTTGGCTAATCACCACCGCCCCCGAATCAAGCACCAGTTAGTCTTGAGCTAGCCTCGAGCCAGGCCCATCTCCCGGCTATCTACCTCTCTGTCAACCGGATGGGACCTCCTAGTGTTGACATGGAGCCTCGCCGATCCATCACGACTGGTCTGCCGACGTAATCGTCTGATGTGGTTTCAACAGGCTTCCCGTTGCGACGACCACGAAGATCCATCTGCTAGCCCCGGCCCGCTAGCACACGCAATCAACAGCCGTGCTTCCTGCTCGCCTGTGCTGTGTTAGCCATTCGAACTGCTCCCGGTTTCACCTATTGCTGTTCACTGGACCTTATGATCACTCAGCTGCACAGCTGATGCCTGCTGGACTGTTCCTTTACACGGTACCCCCATCCTGCTTATCTGTCCTGTTTATCTGTTTAGCCTTAGCCCAAACTTTCATCGCCATTACCAGTTGTTGTCTTAGCTCTCTCGAATAACACCTGTGATTGCTTTATGGCTCTCTCCCATGTCAATATACCTTGCCTATTGCTGTTCCGGTTAGTTCTTATTATACAATTTCACTGTAGAGCCCCCAGTCCCGCTCAACCAGCCTCAGAGAGCTCCTTTGTCCCACCCCCCATACAAGCGGAGACCGGCTCAATCGGTGCCTCCAGTGATGCTACCTCTTTCATCGTTACCCAATGCTTAGGTTTACCTCCACTGTACTCATATCCTTCCATATCCTTGTCTGCACATAAAGCCCTGAATCTATTCTACAACGCCCGGAAATCTGCCCATTTTATTCTCTGTACCCAACGCACTAGAAGACCAGTTCTTAAAGCCTTTAGCCGTATCTTTATTCTACTCCTCCTCTGTTCCTCTGGTGATGTAGAGGTTAACCCAGGCCCTGTAGCCCCCAGTATCACTCCTACTCCCCAGGCGCTATCATTTGTTGACTTCTGTAACCGTAAAAGCCAGGGTTTTTTGCATGTTAACATCACCTCCATAAGTTTGAGTTACTCACTGGGTTAGCACACTCCGCCAACCCTGATGTTCACGCAGTGTCTGAATCCTGGCTTAGGAAGACCACCAAAAACTCTGATATTTCCAACCCCAACTACAACATTTTCTGTTTAGATAGAACTGCCAAAGGGGGCGGAGTTGCAATCTACTGTAGAGATAGCCTGCAGAGCTCTATCATACTATCCAGGTCAGTGCCCAAACAGTTTGAGCTTCTACTTCTAAAAATCCATCTCTCCAGAAATAAGTCTATCACTGTTGCCGCTTGCTACAGACCCCCCTCAGCCCCCAGCTGTGCCCTGGACACCATATGTGAATTGATTGCCCCCCATCTATCCTCAGAGTTCATACTGCTTGGTGACCTAAACTGGGATATGCTTAACACCCCGGCCATTCTACAATCAAAACTAGATGCCCTCAGTCTGAGGAGCCTCTTAAAGAAGAAGTTACAGGTCTGTGAGAGCCAGAAATCTTGCTTGTTTGTAGGTGACCAAATACTTATTTTCCACCATAATTTGCAAATAAATTCATAAAAAATCCTACAATGTGATTTTCTGGATTTTTTCTCTCTCATTTTGTCTGTCATAGTTGACGTGTACCTATGATGAAAATTACAGGCCTCTCTCATCTTTTTAAGTGGGAGAACTTGCACAATTGGTGGCTGACTAAATACTTTTTTCCCCCACTGTAAATATATATATATATATATATATATATATATATTATAGACATTTTCTTTAATTACAATGAACTTTTTTTTATCCTATGTTTAGCACCTTTAAATAATTAATTACTTCAAGTTGGTGTTTAAGTAAGGCCTCACATGAGGAGGACGGGAATGTGAGTGACATTAATGTCGTACACTTGTGTATTGTTATTTGTTATATGTTATTTGTGAAGTAGAGCACATTTGTTCACAAAAAAGATCACACTTCTTGTGACCATCTGTTATTGAGTGCTTTTTAGTGTGATTCAGTACAATTGGCAGCCATATTAGACGTTCACGTCTAGCTGTTTTAATAGTTGTTATTCCTAATTAGACATACTGTACATGTTAGAATTGTGTAATCACACGCTTGACAGTACTGTGGGTGTCGTTATTTTGAAGTATGATATGTTTATGGGGCAAAACTATGTTGTGCTTCATGAGCATCCAGTGATTAAAGTGGAAAATGTGTCATTGATGATTGCCACAGCGATATTTGCATTTCTAATATCTCCGTCCTATATACATGATACTGGATTGAATAATTTCTAACAACCATTTTATCTTGCAATTGTTCATAAATGTTAGTCCATCCAACTGTGACTGCCATCGATAGCAAAGTTGGTCTCAGACCACTTCATTCCAGTAAAAGAGCACTGAGATGTAATGCAGAGCTGCACAATTTCCCAAAAGAGTTGCCACTAGACAGATACTGTAAGCCGTTGCCCGATCCCAAGGACAAAAGTGCACTCAATAACTGTCCTCTGTCCAGACGAGGTAAGCCCTCATCGCAATCCCTTAGACCCCTAAACTCTAAAAATAGTGGAATAGAGTACATGAAGGATTATTCTTTTGGAGATTAAATTAAAAGTCTCTCCTGCTCAACTCTTGATTAATTGGAGGGGGTTTTATCTGGCGGTAATCTGTGCCTGTTGTCTGTTGTCCTCCAGCAGCGGCAAGCGATAACATCGGGGCATGACGACGAGACGTGATGCCGCACTAGATCAGGTATTCTGTATAATGATAATGAAAGAAAAAGATAGAATGACTGAGCCTTATGTTGAGATAATGACCATTCAACCTGATTAGCTTTTCTTCAGATGTGTATCTCGCAAGATGACAGCAGCTTGGGTGTATTATTTATCACAATCACTTCCTTAGATTGTGCAGTCATAATGCCTTTAAAGGGTTGTTATACTGTAAACATGACTTGGAGCATTATTACATCTGATGGAATTTGTCTTTGTCATTTATCTATCAATATATTGTTTTCTTCCTCATGTAATTATTTTTACTAGCTTAAGTCTTGAAAGTTGTAAGCCATTCAGAAATGCTATTGTTGACTAGAATTCAGAGACATTGTTGAACCCTTGATAAATGTGTCAACCTACTCCCTTAACCCACCTGAATGTCTATTTATTTGTTAGATTCCACATCTTATATGCCTTATTTTCTTGGAAAACGTTTCTGAGGTGTGCCATACTTAATCTTTTGTTTGGAGAAAGTTTTGCCTGATCCTCTGTTTTCTCTGATCATCTGTCTAACTTCTGTCAGGTGTTTCAGTTGCTTGCTTTGGCAATAATACAAATGATGCTGTGTTCACTTCTCAAACAGACAGACTGACTTGTTCTAGCTTAGACAGCCCTAGCCTTGCTTGTTAGGTTCATACATCGACTGACTTGTGCCAGAGCTCTAAAATAATCCTTAATGAAATACACGTATTAAAGTTACAGCTTGCTATGATGGAAGTGCCTTGAACTCTGAGTCTTAAAAGGCTTTGAGTGCCTTGTACTGTGAGTCCTTGTGCACTGTTCTTCTCCACTTTCCCTGATAAATTTGTAACAAACTCCTTCTGTCATTAGCTGACTTCTCAAGACATTCTTTCTCTGGTCTGGTGGCCATTTTAATTGTTGTTTCTCTTTCTCCAGCTAGCGCCAGGGTAGAAGTGCCTGTGTGAACCGTGAAGGGGAGTGGCAATTAAAATGCACCCACTGGAGTCCATTCACGCCTGGCTGAGACTTGTTTGGCCTGAGATCTTTGAGAAGTGAAACTCTATTACAGACAAGGTCGCTAGCAAAGACACCCACACACACCCTGCTCGTCACTCAAGTCACCATAACCCCCCTGTTTTACGCTGGAAGTAAAGGGTTTTGACAAAAGTCTTATGACAGCTGAAGTTACTGACGTTATCTTTGGCCCTTTCTTTAGTTTAATGGAATATGTGCTCTTATGATTTTCCATTTATTCTGCAGTTTATATTTTCATTGAAATGTCAACTATTGGAACATTTGTATGTCTCGTTGACAGAAAATACTGTCACATTTGCATAAAGCCCTGCACAGTCTCAAAGTATGAAAGGAATAAGAAGTACCTTGTGCAAATAGCAGTACTACTGTGCACACCCTTAATATTGCATGTATAGGTCAGCTATAATAAAGAAAGACACCTTGGTTCTCAGACCAGCTTAACAAACACGTTAGGCACCTATATTCAACATGTGATTGATGAACTTACAGGTAGTTCAAAAACATACATACTTGTTTACTGGACTGTACTGTAGTTGACACTCTTATCCCTTGGGGCAACCAAAAGGTTAAAAACACAAATTACTCTAAAGTCTGAGATGGCGCTACATAGAAACTTTGAGCATGGGAGGGAAAGGGTGGTCTTTTATAATGTTCTCTAGATCTAGTTATTGCCCTTCTCAATTCTGATCACACCACTGTATTTGCACAACACTGTCACATATAGCATTTTAACTTCACAGGCTCTCTAGGAGTAATTGAATCCATGGCAATACTGACCTTTAACACTCGTATTGACTTTATATTTTGCCTAAAATTGGCCCTTCACTTTTTGAAATGTCTGTAATTGAGCTTTCAATAACATTCTCACCTTCTGTGTTTATGGGCACCAAAACACATTTCAAAATGCCATGGTTGGGTGTATTAATATTCTAAAATGAGATATGAGCTTTGATACTGTTGCAACCTGTTTTATGTTTCCATTTCACACAACAAATACAAAGTCAGGGAAGCAGTTGGCTATTGTTTTCAAAAGACTCATGTAGGCAACTTGGTTTTCATAGTTATTTGCTGTGATTAATATGATGTGGTCCTCTGTAGCTCAGCTGGTAGAGCACGGCGCTTGTAACGCCAAGGTAGTGGGTTAGATCCCCGGGACCACCCATACACAAAAAAAACAACATGTATGCACGCATGACTGTAAGTCACTTTGGATAAAAGCGTCTGCTAAATGGCATATTATTATATTATTATGATACAAACTCAGCATTGGAGATGCTCAGAGCAGGTAAAGGGTGTTGTTTGATGAGGATGCGTGCACTTTTGTAAAACCGATTGAGCACAATTATTTGAAACTGTCCTCTGGAAAGAGGGTTCTGCAAGACCAACTTATAATGGAAACTAGATGAAAAATGCTTCAAACTATTTAATGAATCCATGAATCCAGATGTGACCCTCTAATCTCTCTTTTCCCTGACAGCGCTCTTAGGCAGACTGAATCCCCATAAACCAGTGTTTTAGATGTAGAATGTCCAATTATTTAAGGCAAAAGCAGTTCTCATCCCAAGCAAAGGACTTCACACACACACACACAGACGCAGAGCCAGTATGATATCTCACCTTGCAGCTTCTGCCTGAGAGAACCGATGTGGCCAGACACATACTGATTGTATTGTGTCAACGAGAAAAAAGGTAATTTGTTCGACCTTCAGACAAATCAAGAATGACATTGCAGCAAAATAGGACAGTTTGATTTTAAGTTTAAGCATCAGCCAATTAAAATCGTTAACAGCTGATCCAAGATGGCGTAGCAGTGTCGTCGTGTTCTTTGTTGTGTTTGTGTAAATAGCCAGTTTTTTGTGTTTTTTTTGTATTTTTCATACATATTTCCCTATCACACTTTTCATCCTTCTACAAAATATACTTTCCTGCAACCCACCTCACTCAATGTGGAATGGATTCTATTATTGACTTACCTTTTATCTAGAATCTCCAGTTGAAACTAGCTAGCCAGCTAACTAGCTACTTGCTATTAGCCACCATTAGCAGTTTTCACCCAGAACATCAGATTTTCTGCCGGAATAACTGAATCACTGGACATTAACACCGGATCGCAACTAGCTAGCCGCAACCGAATGGATGTTGCTGTTGGCTAATCACCACTGCCCCCGAAGCAAGCACCAGTTAGCCTTGAGCTAGCCTCGAGCCAGGCCCATATCCCGGCTATCTACCTCTCTGTCTACCGGACGGGAGTAGCCAGCAAACTAGCTACTTGCTATTTAGCCACCGTTAGCGGTTTTTCACCATTGTCCGTGGCCTGCACTACCTACCAGCCAGCTCTAGCTTGGACTATTATCGGCCAGTCTGCACTGACTGCACAGCGCGTTATCGACCCAGAACATATCGGTTTTTCTGCCGGAATCACTGGACCTTTAACACCGGATCATCGCAACTAGCTAGCTGCAACCAAATGGATGTTGTTGTTGGCTAATCAGCCTTGAGCTAGCCTCGAGCCAGGCCCATCTCCTGGCTATCTACCTCTCTGACAACCGGACAGGACCTCCTAGTGTTAACACGGAGCCCCGCCGATACAACATGACTGGTCTGCCGACAAAATCGTCTGATATGGTTTCAACAGGCTTCCCGTTACGACGTCGACCACGAAGATCCATCTGCTAGCCCCGGCCCGCTAGCACACGCAAGCCGTGGCTTCTTGCTCGCCAGTGCTATAGCAGCCCCCAAACTACCTCCGAACTCTCCTATTGCTGTTCACCGGACCTTATGATAACTCAGCTATACAGCTGATTCCTGCTGGACTGTTCCTTTATACGGTACCACATCCTGTTTATGTTTAGCCTCAGCCCAAACTTTGTCGCCATTACCAGCTGTTGTCTTAGCTCTCTCGAATAACACCTGTGATTGCTTTATGGCTCTCTCCCATGTCAATATGCCTTGTTTATTGCTGTTTTGGTTATTTCTTATTGTACTATTTCACTGTAGATCCCCCAACCCAGCTCAACCTGCCTTAGATAGCTCCTTTGTCCCACCCCCCATACACGCGGAGACCGACTCAATCGGTGCCTCCAGTGATGCTATCTCTTTCATCGTTACCCAACGCTTAGGTTTACCTCTACTGTACTCATATCCTTCCATATCCTTGTCTGTACATAATGCCCTGAATCTATTCTACAACACCCGGAAATCTGCCCCTTTTTTTCTCTGTACCCAACGCACTAGAAGACCAGTACTTAAAGCCTTTAGCCGTATCCTTATTCTACTCCTCCTCTGTTCCTCTGGTGATGTAGAGGTTAACCCAGACCCTGTAGCCCCCAGTATCACTCCTACTCCCCAGGCGTTATCATTTGTTGACTTCTGTAACCGTAAAATCCTTCGTTTCTTGCACGTTAACATCCGAAGCCTCCTCCCTAAGTTTTAGTTATTCACTGCGTTAGCACACTCCGCCAACCCTGATGTTCTAGCAGTGTCTGAATCCTGGCTTAGGAAGGCCACCAAAAATTCAGAAATGTCCATCCCCAACTACAACATTTTCCGTCTCGATAGAACTTCCAAAGGGGGTGAGGTTGCAATCTATTGTAGAGATAGCCTGCAGAGCTCTATCGTACTGTCCAGGTCTGTGCCCAAACAGTTTGAGCTTCTACTTCTAAAAATCCACCTTTCCAGAAATAAGGCTCTCACTGTTACCGCTTGCTACAGACCCCACTCAGCCCTGAGCTGTGCCCTGGACACCATATGTGAACTGATTGCCCCCCATCTATCCTCAGAGTTCGTACTGCTTGGTGACCTAAACTGGGATTTGCTTAACACCCCGGCCAACCTACAATCTAAACTAGATGCCCTCAATCTCACACAAATTATCAACAAACCTACCAGGTACAACCCTAAATCTGTAAACATGGGCACGCTCATAGATATCATCCTGAAAAATGTACCCTCCAAATACACCTCCGCTGTCTTTAACCAGGATCTTAGCGATCACTGCCTTATTACCTGCGTACATAATGGGTCCGCGGTCAAACGACCACCCCTCATCACTGTCAAACGCTCCCTAAAACACTAGCAAGCAGGTCTTTCTAATTGACCTGGCCCGGGTATCCTGAATGGATATTGACCTCATTCCCTCAGTGGAGGATGCCTGGTTGTTCTTTAAAAGTGCTTTCCTCTCAATCTTAAATAAGCATGCCCCATTCCAAAAATTCAGAACTAAGAACAGATATAGCCCCTGGTTCTCCTCAGACTTGACTGCCCTTGACCAGCACAAAAACATCCTGTGGCGTACTGCATTAGCATCGAACAGCCCCCGTGATATGCAACTTTTCAGGGAAGTCAGGAACCAATATACACAATCAGTTAGGAAAGCAAAGGCTAGCTTTTTCAAACAGAAATTTGCATCCTGTAGCACTAACTTCAAAAAGTTTTGGGACACTGTAAAGTCCATGGAAAATAAGAGCACCTCCTCCCAACTGCCCACTGCACTGAGGCTAGGAAACACTGTTACCACTGATAAATCTACATTAATCGAGAATTTCATCAAGCATTTTGCTACAGCTGGCCAAGCTTTCCGCCTCGCTACCACTACCCCGGCCACCAGCTCTGCACCCTCCGTTGCAACTTGCCCATGCCCCCCACCGCTTCTCCTTCACACAAATTCAGACAGCTGATGTTCTGAAAGAGTTGAAAAATCTGGACCCCTACAAATCAGCTGGGCTAGACAATCTGGACCCTTTCTTTCTAAAATTAGCCGCCGAAATTGTCGCAACCCCTATTACTAGCCTGTTCAACCTCTCTTTCGTAACGTCTGAGATCCCCAGAGATTGGAAAGCTGCCGCGGTCAACCCCTCTTCAAAGGGGGTGACACTCTAGATCCAAACTGTTACAGACCTATATCCATCCTGTCCTGCCTTTAGAAAGTTTTTGAAAGCCAAGTTAACAAACAGATCACCGACCATTTCGAATCCCACCGTACCTTCTCCGCTATGCAATCCGGTTTCCGAGCTGGTCATGGGTGCATCTCAGCCACGCTCAAGGTCCTAAACGATATTATAACCGCGATCGATAAAAGACAGTACTGCGCAGCTGTCTTCATCGACCTGGCCAAGGCATTCAACTCTGTCAACCATCGCATTCTTATTGGCAGACTAAATAGCCTTGGTTTCTCTAATGACTGACTCGCCTGGTTCACCAACTACTTCTCAGATAGAGTTCAATGTGTCAAATCGGAGGGCCTGTTGTCTGGACCTCTGGCCGTCTCTATGGGGGTGCCACAGGGTTCAATTCTCGGGCCGACTCTATTCTCTGTGTATATCAATGATGTCGCTCTTGCTGCTGGTGACGCTCGGATCCACCTCTATGCGGACACACCATTTTGTATACATCTGGCCCTTCATTGGACACTGTGTTAACAAACCTCCAAACGAGCTTCAACGCCATACAACACTCCTTCCGTAGCCTCCAACTGCTCTTAAACACTAGTAAAACTAAATGCATGCTCTTCAACCGAATGCTGCTTGCACCCGCTCACTGGCTCCAGGTCATCTATAAATCACTGCTAGGCAAATCCCTGTCTTATCTTAGCTCACTGGTCACCATAGCAACACCCACCTGTAGTCTGCGCTCCAGCAGGTATATCTCACTGGTCATCCCCAAAGCCAACTTCTCATTTGGCCGCCATTCCTTCCAGTTCTCTGCTGCCAATGACTGGAACGAACTGCAAAAATCTCTGAAGCTGGAGACTCTTATCTCCCTCACTAACTTTAAACATCAGTTGTCAGAGCAGCTTATCGATCACTGCACCTGTACACAGCCATTCTGAAATTAGCCCACTCAACTACCTCATCCCCATATTGTTATTTATTTTGCTCATTTGCAACCCAGTATCTCTGTTTGCACATTATCTTTTGCACATCTATCATTCCAGTGTTAATACGAATGTCATGGGCCTCTCACTCCACCGGGTTACCACCTTAATTTTCTTCCACTCTGCTCACCACTCTCTCTACTCAGCCTAACTAGCTCCACCTGTCCCTGCTCTGCTCTGCTCTAATTACTCTGCCAGCTGCGCTGCATTACCCACTACCTCTCCCAGTATTTAAGGCCCTGTCTTTCAGCTCTCCGGTGTCAGATCGTCTGCAAAGCTCACACCCGGAACCTGTTTGCTCGCGCTTCTGGCTCACCCTGGTTTTGTGACCCCGGACCTGCCTGTTTTTTTGGATACTCTTCTGCCTCAGGAGATCCAGACCTGCTTCTGCCATTACGACTCCTGACTACTCTTCAATCCCGGTAACTCTGACCAGCCTTCTGCCTTGCTACTACGTATTTTGGATTTCCCTTGAACTGTACTGCTGCCTGGTTTCATTCCGCCCTGTTGTGTCTGTGTCTCCCCCCCCCAGGACTTCTGGACCACCCACCACCGGCTTCATAGGACGCATCGCTGCCACTGGGGGGGGCACAGACCCAGCGCATTGGACGGGATCCCTGTTACCCCTGGAGCCTTCATTCACTCCCTACTTCCCTTTTCCCCTTAAGTTTAATAAACTTTCTGGTGTGACGCAATTGTGGTCCTCTGGTCGTCTGTCTGAACCGTGACAGTACGATCTGACCATTATGGACTCAGCGCACACTTTCCCCGACATGGAAGCCGATGAGCATGAGCAGCAGTTCCAGCAGCAGCAACAACAACTCGCCATGATCATTCAACTCCTCACCAACCTTACCCCAGCCAGTCTGCCCACCAGCCCAGCCCCCGAGTTACCTGCCCCGGTCATTGCCGCCGCTGCTCCGGAACCCAAGATTGGAAACCCCGAGCGGTTCAACGGCGATTCAACCCAGGTCCGGCCATTCCTGACTAGCTGCCGACTTCAGTTCTCCTTGCAGCCAAGGACCTTCGCCACGGAGGGGGCTAAAGTTGGGTATGCCATCACTCACCTGACGGGCCGAGCTCGACTCTGGGGAACAGCAGAGTTCGAACGTCAAACCCCCGCATGTGCAACCTTCGACCTGTTTGCTGAGGAGATGCTGAAGGTGTTTGACCTGGATTCACCCACTGCAGAGGCGTCTCGTGAACTGTTCAGTATTCGACAAGGCAGACGTACAGTCGCAGACCATTCCATCGACTTCCGAACCCTGGCTAGACGAAGTTCTTGGAACACACCATCGTTGGTGGACGCGTTCTTCCATAGTTTGGCTGACTATATCAAGGACGAGTTGGTCTCCCATGAACTGCCTTCCACTCTTGATGAGGCCATCGCACTGACTGTCAGGATCGACAGAAGGATACAGACCCGTCGTCGTGAGAGGGGGCGCCAAGGTCCACCTACTACCGGCATTCGGAGAGATCCGACTGGGCTCCTGTCATCTACTGCCACTCACCCAGGTCAGCTTGATCAGTCTGAGCCTATGGAGATTGGGCGAGCCTCCCTCACTCCTGCAGAGCGCCAGCGCCGCTTCACCTCAAACCTCTGCCTCTATTGTGGAGGTGATGGACATCGTGTGGTAACCTGCCCTTTAAAGGGCCGAAGCTCACCGGGCATAGGGGGAGTCCGGTTGAGTTCAATGACCATCCAGTCCTCCGACCGCAAACCCCTGCTGCAAGTTCACCTCCGCCTCTCTGACTCAACTCACACCCTGGCTGCTCTGGTGGATTCTGGCGCCGAAGCCAACATAATGGACATCAAGCTGGCACGCCAACTGGGACTGGAGAACCTCCGTTTGACACCTCCTATTCCTGCCCGGGCACTGGACGGACACTTACTCGGATCGGTCACTCATGTCACGGCCCGGTCTCGATGGGTCTGTCCGGAAACCATCAAGAAACTATCCAGTTTCACCTGCTCCCCTCTCCAGGCCAACCCCTCATCCTGGGTTACCCATGGCTCCGCCGGCACAACCCTCAGCTCGACTGGGTGACCGGGGTGATCAGGGAGTGGGGCGAGGACTGCCACCGAACCTGCCTGCTTGCTGCCGCACTACCCCCTCGGCCAGTACCTACTAACTCCGCTCCTGACCTCTCCAATGTCCCAGAATGCTACCATGGTCTCAGAGAGGTGTTTAACAAAGCAAGAGCCACATCTCTGCCCCCTCACCGACCGTACGACTGTGCCATCGACCTCCTCCCTGGAACAGCTCCTCCAAAGGGTCGTCTTTATTCGTTGTCTGCTCCTGAAAGAAAGTCCATGGAGGACTACATCAATGGCTCTCTGTCCGCAGGATTAATCCGTTCATCTTCATCTCCTGCTGGTGCTGGCTTCTTCTTTGTGGGGAAGAAGGACGGATCTCTTCGCCCCTGCATCGACTACAGGGGACTCAACGACATCACAGTGAAAAACCGTTACCCTCTGCCTCTGCTCACCTCTGCTTTTGAGTTGCTCCAGGGAGCCACTGTTTTTACCAAGTTGGATCTCAGAAACGCTTACCACCTAGTGCGGATCCGGGAGGGAGATGAATGGAAAACCGCATTCAATACACCAACAGGCCACTACGAGTATCTGGTTATGCCTTTTGGCCTCACCAATGCTCCTGCTGTGTTCCAGGCTCTAGTGAATGATGTACTGCGGGACATGTTAAACAAGTTTGTCTTCGTTTACCTGGATGACATCTTAATCTACTCCAGAAACCTGTCTGAACACACCCGCCATGTCCAGCAAGTCCTTCATCGTCTTCTGGAGAATTCCCTCTACGCCAAGGCAGAGAAATGTGAGTTTCACGTCAAGACAGTGGCCTTCCTGGGGTACATAGTGGCAGAGGGAAGTATCCAAATGGATCCTGCCAAAGTATCAGCAGTCACTTCATGGCCAGTTCCGGAGAACAGAAAGAAGCTGCAACAGTTTCTGGGGTTTGCTAACTTCTATAGGAAGTTTATCCGGAACTACAGTACCGTTGCTGCCCCTCTCACTGCTCTAACCAGCACCAAGCAACCCTTCACCTGGACCCCAGCAGCCGACAAAGCCTTCAGTACCCTCAAGGTGAGGTTCACCTCCGCTCCCATCCTCCAGATGCCTGATGTGGACCGGCAATTCATTGTGGAGGTGGACGCCTCGGATGTGGGAGTTGGTGCTGTGATTTCTCAGTGGGCTGCGGAGGATAGGAAGCTCCATCCCTGTGCCTTTTTCTCACGTCGGTTGTCCCCCTCTGAGTGCAATTACGACATAGGGAACCGTGAGCTGCTGGCTGTGAAGCTTGCCTTGGAGGAGTGGCGTCACTGGCTGGAGGGGTCCACCATTCCATTTCTCGTTTGGACCGATCATAAGAACTTGGAGTACATCCGCACGGCCAAACGGTTGAACTCCAGGCAGTCCCGCTGGGCCCTGTTCTTCACCAGGTTTAATTTCACTCTGTCATACCGGCCTGGATCACGCAACACCAAGCCAGACGCCCTCTCCCGTCAATTCCAGAAGGATGACACCCCCTCCAAGGACCCTGTGTCGATTCTGCCAAGTCCCTGCATCGTTGCAGCTCTGACCTGGGCTGTTGAGGAACAGGTGCTGGAGGCTCTCCGTAACCAGCCAGGTCCCAGCACTTGCCCAGCTGACCGCCTTTTTGTCCCCGAAGACCTGAGGTCCCAGGTCGTTCAGTGGGGACATGACTCCCGCCTAGCTTGTCACCCTGGCTCCACCCGCACTTACAACCTGCTCGCCCAGAGGTTCTGGTGGCCCTCTCTGAGGAAGGATGTACGGGAATTCGTCCAAGCCTGCCCCATCTGCAACCAACACAAGTCGTCCTGCCAGCCCCCAGCCGGATTGCTGCAGCCCCTGCCTGTGCCCAGACGTCCCTGGTCTCACATCGCCCTTGACTTTGTCACGGGGCTGCCCCCTTCAAGTGGCATGACCGTCATTCTCACCATCGTTGACCGTTTCAGCAAGATGGCACACTTCATTCCCCTCCCCAAGCTCCCAACCGCCAAGGAGACCGCCCAGGTGGTCCTGGAACACGTCTTCCGGATCCACGGACTGCCAAAGGATGTAGTTTCTGACCGTGGTCCACAATTCTCCTCCGCTTTTTGGAAGGAGTTCTGTCACCTGCTGGGAGCCACAGTCAGTCTGACTTCCGGATTCCATCCCCAATCCAATGGGCAGTCAGAGCGGGCTAATCAGGAGCTCGAGAAGGCACTGCGATGCATGACTTCACGCAACCCCCACTCCTGGTCGCAGCAATTGACATGGGTGGAGTACGCACACAATTCTCTGACCTGCTCTGCCATCGGTATGTCCCCTTTCCAATGTGTTTATGGATACCAGCCTCCTCTATTTGCCAGCCAGGAAGAGGAGGTTACTTGCCCATCTGCACTTGCTTTTGCCCGTCGATGTCGCCGCACCTGGTCACAAGCCCGAGCCACACTCCTCAGATCCGTTGCCAGCTACACTACCGGGGCCAACCGTCGGAGAATTCCTGCTCCCACCTACCATGTTGGTCAAAGGGTGTGGTTGTCATCGAAGAACCTGCCACTCAGGGTGGAGTCGCAGAAGCTGGCACCTCGGTTCATTGGCCCATTCCCTATCATAAGAGTGATTAGCCCAACTGCTGTCCGGCTCCAACTGCCTAATTCCCTGAGGGTGCACCCCACTTTCCATGTGTCTAAGATTAAGCCCATCCATGAGAGTCCGCTGGTCCCTGCTGCGCCTGGTCCTCCTCCTCCACGGCTCGTCGATGGTGGTCTGGTTTACACCGTCCGCCGCCTGCTTCGGTCCAGACGGAGGGGTAGGGGTCTCCAGTACCTCATTGACTGGGAGGGCTATGGACCTGAGGAGAGGACCTGGGTGCCAGCTAGTCGGATTGTGGATAGGACTCTCATCACCGCTTTCCACCAACGGCATCCTGATCAACCTGCAATCCGTAGGGGCCGCCCCAGAGGGGTCCCTAACCGTCCGGCCCGCTCGGCTTCCTGTCCTGTGCCTGATCCTGTCTCGGGACCTGTCCCATCTCCCGACCACGGCCCTCCGGCTTCCTCCGAGGATGAGGACGTTCACTCGGACCGTTCGGAGGAGTTCTAGCCCTCCTCCGGCTCCCCTCCTCCCGCCCGGCGTGGTGTTGCTCTTGGGACTTCTGGGGCCGTCCCTTGGGGGGGGGGTTCTGTCATGGGCCTCTCACTCCACCGGGTTACCACCTTAATTTTCTTCCACTCTGCTCACCACTCTCTCTACTCAGCCTAACTAGCTCCACCTGTCCCTGCTCTGCTCTGCTCTAATTACTCTGCCAGCTGCGCTGCATTACCCACTACCTCTCCCAGTATTTAAGGCCCTGTCTTTCAGCTCTCCGGTGTCAGATCGTCTGCAAAGCTCACACCCGGAACCTGTTTGCTCGCGCTTCTGGCTCACCCTGGTTTTGTGACCCCGGACCTGCCTGTTTTTTTGGATACTCTTCTGCCTCAGGAGATCCAGACCTGCTTCTGCCATTACGACTCCTGACTACTCTTCAATCCCGGTAACTCTGACCAGCCTTCTGCCTTGCTACTACGTATTTTGGATTTCCCTTGAACTGTACTGCTGCCTGGTTTCATTCCGCCCTGTTGTGTCTGTGTCTCCCCCCCCCAGGACTTCTGGACCACCCACCACCGGCTTCATAGGACGCATCGCTGCCACTGGGGGGGGCACAGACCCAGCGCATTGGACGGGATCCCTGTTACCCCTGGAGCCTTCATTCACTCCCTACTTCCCTTTTCCCCTTAAGTTTAATAAACTTTCTGGTGTGACGCAATTGTGGTCCTCTGGTCGTCTGTCTGAACCGTGACAACGAAATGTTAACTATTTTGCACTATGGCCTATTTATTGCCTTACCTCCATAACTTACTACATTCGCACACACTGTATATATATTTTCTGTTGTATTTTTGACTTTATGTTTTGTTAACCCCATATGTAACTCTGTGTTGTTGTTTTTAATCGTACTGCCTTGCTTTATCTTGGCCAGGTAGCAGTTGTAAATGAGAACTTGTTCTCAACTGGCTTACCTGGGTAAATAAAGGTGAAATTAAAAAAAATTAAAAAAAACATAGTTGCACGTCATCAAAGACTACATGTTAGCTCTACCCATTACATAACCTCGACCATTTAGGCCTATGCTAACCTCACCAGGTGGCCGTGATTATATCCCGTTCAAATTTCGTATCAGCCAATTAAAAACGTCAAAGTAGTTGGACGTGATAGAACACTTTTCCATGAGAGCGTCCTTAACAGCAGTCAAACGGCACCATCTGCTAATCAAAGTTGAAAAAATGTTGCTCACAATGTTGCGAGCCTGGCTCCTGCTGATTTTTGTGGTTTGTGGCAAGTTGGAATCCCAGCTGAAATATATATTTTTTTATTTCAAATGTAGAATTACATTCATTGTGTTAGTGTGCTGTGAACAGAGGTGCAGCCAAAACCTTGTAAGTGAAGATTACATTTAATGAGGAGCTTCTGGTTGGAGTCCCTCTTGCAGACCGGCACATTGAATATTGGCACTACTACATAAATAATCGTCGCCACTATAGGCTATATTACATAGAAGTGTAGGTCTACAATTACTTTAATTATTTTAAGAAATGCCATTGGTTTGTGGAGGAAGTTTAAGATCTTTGATAGGCTGATGCGAAATTTGTTACAATAAATAATTATGACCACCTGGTGAGGTTAGAATAGGGCTGAATGTGCCAGGTTATGAAACAGCTAACATGTAGCCTTTGATCACATGCAACTTGCTTAAACTTAATCTAAAACGTAAACTTTTGCGAATGTTCTCAAGTGTTGCCAAAAGTTTGTTTAGTTTCTTGAATGTGGCTAGATAGATGCACTTGGTGTTGGGGATGAGCGTGAATTAGATACGAAGTATAAAAAGGAGAATCAACTTCTTGTTCTAAGGCATTTACTTGATAATAGTGCCTACTGTGTGCTTACAAGAAAATATCACATTCCATAGATTCTCAAATATCCATGAACAAACATCTACTATCTAGAGAGAAAATAAATCAAAGCTACAGTATACAGATGAAGTCAGCTAGGAAATGTTAAAACATATTTTTTCTCCATACAGGAAGTCAATGCACATCTGGTGCCCTGCTATCCACCCCAATACTCATCCTCAAGTGACTGTAAATGGAGAGCAGTCAAACTGATTCCCCATAAGGCTTGGCTTGATACAGTATTAGGCCCTGGTATTTGACCTCTTATCACTCAATACCTTTTGTGTGTTTACCTGAATAAGCAAATCTCTGCTATCACCCCTCTGCATGAAAATAAAATTAATTTCTCTGACCCTGTAATCGCTGGATAAGTCCTGCAGGCATGGTTGTGAATCGGGGCAGGTTCATCACATAATAAGTGGCATATTTGCGTGATAGACCAGTTATCGACCTATTGTGTCTGTGGCTCTGTAATGTGGTTGTGTATCTGGGAGAGGCAATGATCATTCTGATGGCACTCACAAAATAAGCCATTGTTCCCTCTAATGTTCCCTTAGAGATAATTAATTATACTCCAAACAATTTACTTTTGACAAGGTTTACTGTCAGGGAAGAAACGTGCACTGTTGAATGAAATTAAATTAAATATCTTCACATCAAAATGTATATGAATCCATGGTAGACAGATGTAGCACATAGACCATTTGTTCCCAAAGAGTATGAATGATTTAGTCTTGTAAATGAATAGCTTCCATTCTCCCCAACATGAATAATAACTTAATTAATGTTTGACAATAATTTGCCTCTTCACATTTCTAATTGATTAGTTGATTAGTTGTTAATATAGGCCAATTGTAAAATGTATTTTAAAGAACTCACATCGACATTGAACTTTAGATACACTAAATAACATTTTAATTATACCCAAAATCAATAACAAACAAATATACCAAAACAGATGTCAATGTTTTCAGTGATTGACAGATTATTAAGTATTTGGAAGAAAATGATTCTGTGGTAATAATAAAAAAGACCCACTAAAATTGTTAGCATAAAATATTGTCATCAGTGATTAGCCAATTTTTGCTCAAATTACAGAACATTTTTGTTCAAACTAATTGAAAGTTCCATCCGTATTAATGGCGGTCATAAAAAAGCTAATAATTCATGTACACAGTAGTTTGGAACAGTTGTTCCCTTGACATTAAGTCAAAATATGATAGCTAGAAAAAATAGTAATTATGATCATTCCATAGGGTTTTATGTTTTATTAGACTGGAGAGCTGTAATAAACTAAAGATTGGCTTCCACTAACCAATCTCTTCAGTAAACATTTAAAAAAGTTAGCTGTACAATCTAAGAGTTATATGATGCTCTGATGGCAAAACATCTGCTTTGAAATGTCTGTCACCTTGAATATGTAGAAAAAATCATTTACATTTAATCTGTTCATATTTGATTAATACGCCTCTGGGAGAAGAGATATAGCATGCTCGTGGAGATGAGAAAAGTCAACATGCCACGATATATGGAGCTAAAGATCCTCTCATCCGAAGCCAAACTGACTGAGAAGCCATCTTTGGTGAGTTAATAGCTGTCACTTTAGCAGTGCTGAAAGGCGTTTATTTTCCCAAGGTGTCAGTGTCAAGGAGGCATCAATGTCGAGAAGTCCCAAAGCAATGAGGAAGAAATTAATAATCTCAAGTACTATCTTCAACCCTTCGCCAAAACCTGACAAAGTTACAGAGCATCATTTTATCAGAAACATATATATTTAACACACTAGTGATAGAAATCTCAAAAATGTAAAGCACAGTGATCTGACTCTCCTGTCCCAGAGCTGTTATTTTTCTGGAAGTAATTTGCAGATGATTGATCATGCTGTAGGTCTTGCTCTTGCTCAATGGCCATGAGCGGGGTGGGTGGGAGGGAGCTGGGATCCGACAGCCACATCAAGGACCCAAAGTGATGAATACTTGATCACAACCCCATTGATCCCCTCAGGAAGTCCTTGACTTGGAACTAAAGTAAAAACAATAGTTAGATGGAGGAATCAGGGTATGGCGATGGGGGGGGGGGGGGGGGGTATACATCATTATGTAATATAAAGATCCATCTCTCTCACTCTACATCATGCTATTGCTATTAGGTCGACTGCAAGTATTGAAGTCTGTCGCACTGCAACCTGGTACATGTACAGTATGCTAGCTGTGAATTCAACCTCATAAAAGCCATTTTTGAACTGTATTCGTTCAATGTTGGAGAATTGCTCTATTATAGTTGAACAGCACCAAAATGCAAAGTTGTCATTTTTCTTAAAATCAGTTTGCCTCAATGGAAATGAGAGGTTGAATAGTATTAATACAATGTCAGGTTTTCAATGGTTCCAGGAATCAACATTCTATTACACAAGGTCATAGCACACAAAGCATTTGTATTTACTTCATGCAAAACTTCACATCATGATTTAGTTTGAATTTGTCTATGCTCAAACTCAATTCAACCAATCCACTTATTCAATATCATAAAATGTATCCGTCATAATGCTAATAAATTATAACTTATTTCCTAACTACTTGAAACACATCACAAATTACCTTAATCACATGCGATGTGATTAACTAATTAACGCGTACAAGAAAACCTAATTGAGAATGAATGAAGACTAATCATTTCTAATTGTCAGGCAGACAGACAGCTTAAGGTTGCTGTAGAAACTCCTTACAAAATGTTTGTCTCACATCTCTCTGTCCATGCAATTTGCAGCAGTATGATTGGTTGCAGAAACTGTCAGTCACTTACTAATATTTGAGAAAGATATAATAATTGCACACTATGTATTAATCCTTAAATATTTCATTCCTTTTAGTTATTTTATAATTAAGTAAATACTGCACTTTTAGATTGACTCAATGTCAATGTCTCTCTCTTCCTCTTCACCACCTCTAATTCTGTTTTTCCCTCAGATGCCTAATTTATTTTAGAGAGACAGTGGTATCCTAAATTGCATCACAATTCAAGAACTAGCACCTTTTGTCAGGCTCAGATGTGCAGTGGACCCTGAAATCAACACAGCAATGTGAGTGCAGCCGGCCTCAGTAAAAAGTTATTTAAGTGCAAGAGTATGCAAGTCCTCTACGCCTGAGCGATTTCCCACAGATCTATAGACTCGGCTGCAAACTCGCTTATTTCTCTTGGTCAAAGGTGATCGTTAATGTACATGGGTGCGGTCTGTTCACAGTGCACAACTAACTGCTTGCTGGAGTTTGATTCTTGTAAAAAGAAAGGAGCAGGGCAAACTGCACACTCTTAGAAAAAAAGGGTTCCAAAGGGTTTCTTTGGCTGTCCCCATAGGAGAACCCTTTTTGGTTCCACGTGGAAAGGCTCCTACATGGAACCTAAAAGGGTTCTACCTGGATCCAAAAAGGGTTCTTCAAAGGGTTCTCCTATGGGGACAGCCGAAGAACCATTTTAGGTTCTAGATAGCACCCTTTTTTCTAAGAGTGTACAATACATTGCTGCTGCCAAACATGTATACAGTACATCTCTCCCCCAGGGCTGCTGACCTGTTTACTCTTTGAGTCTGCTAGAAGAGGTTTTCATCGTATCATTCAGCCACTTGATAAATTAATTGACTAAAGCAAATCTAGTACTTAGGTTATGGTATAAAAAAATTACTAGAGTTGATGTCTGTGCCCCCATGGATATCTAATAAGCATAATAAAATAATTCCCCATCGAAATCCATCTGTTTAAGCTACAGATATCTTTACATAGGCTGCATCTCAATCCACCACATCCACCGATGTCGATCTTCCGCATCTGCGGTGGAAGGTGGCAGAGCTACAGCGGTGTTTGTCAGACCAGTAGACATCCCGAAAATCAGTCTTCTCATGAAAATGTCTGTAACGTCTGAACGGTTTAGTCTACAAACTAATATGAACTAATATGAACACTGATTGAAAACGATGGTGTTCTCCGTTTTGCTCTACGACCCCCACAAGCATCACAATACTTGTTTCTATATGTGTTCAGTAACACAAAAGTATGCTCTGGAACAGTCATATTCTTGTTTTGGACATTTTCTCCACCCATAGAGAACATGTTGGACATGTTATGCACCCCACCCATTGAGAGGACATGTTTGGACATGTTGTCCAGCACATCAATAGAGAACATGGTTGGACATGTTCTTCACTCATAGAGAACATGTTGAAAATGTTGTCCATGCATAGAATACCTGTTCAGACATGTTCTCCACCCATAGAGAACATGTTGGATATGTTATCCACCCCACCCATAAGGAACATGTTTGGACATGTTCTCCACCCATAGAGAACATGTTGGATATGTTATCCACCCCACCCATAAGGAACACGTTTGGACATGTTATCCATAGAATGAGGAATTGGCGTGCTCAACTCAAAAGTTTGTAGTACCAAAAAGTATTTGTGTGCCAAAAGGCATACACTGAAAAAAGGAAAAAACCTGCACTCACTGAAATATTCGTTAAGTTTTTATGTATTTTTTTAGCAGCAGAGGTCAGAGCAAACGGCAGCTTTTCGGCGACAGCTTTTGTCAACATTTGGAAAACAATATGCATTCACCCTTATGGACAACGTCACATTTTAGTACTGCTTCTTTCTTTTTCACAATCATTATGTGCATTCATTATTTACATTATTTACAGTGCATTCAGAAAGTATTCAGAACCCTTGACTTTTTCTACATTTTGTTACATTACAGCCTTATTCTAAAAAAAAAAATTTTCTCTGATCAATCTACACACATTACCCCATAATGTCAAATCAAAAACGGAAATATCACATTTACGTAAGTATTCAGACCCTTTACTCAGTGCTTTGTTGAAGCACCTTTGGCAGCGATCACAGCCTCAAGTCTTCTTGGGTATGACGCTACAAACTTGACACACTTGTATTTGGGGAGTTTCTGCAGATCCTCTCAAGCTCTGTCAGGTTGGATGGGGAGATTCGCTGCACAGTTATTTTCAGGTGTCTCCAGAGATGTTCAATCAGGTTCTGGCTGGGCCACTCAAGGACATTCAGAGACTTGTCCCGAAGCCACTCCTGCGTTGTCTTGGCTTTGTGCTTAAGGTCGTTGTCCTGTTGGAAGGTGAACATTCTCCCCAGTCTGAGGTCCTGAGCACTCTGGAGCAGCTTTTCATCAAGGATCTCTCTGTACTTTGCTCTGTTCATCTTTGCTCTGTTACAAACTTCTTCCATTTAATAATGATGGAGGCCACTGTGTTCTTGGGGACCTTAATGCTGCAGAATGTTTTTGGTACCCTTCCTCAGATCTGTGCCTCGACACAATCCTGTCTTGGAAATCTACGGCCTATTCCTTTGACCTCATGGCTTGGTTTTTGCTCTGACATGCACTGTCAACTGTTGGACCTTGAAGTTGAAGTCGGAAGTTTACATAAACCTTAGGCAAAAACATTTAAACTCAGTTTTTCACAATTCCTGACATTTAATCCTAGCAAAAGTTAGGATCACCACTTTATTTTAAGAAGGTGAAATGTCAGAATAATAGTAGAGAGAATGTGTCACGATTCTCTAAAGCGGAACCCAGAAGCAGACCAGGACAAGGTGAGTAGAATGAAGGTGAGTATTTATTTAAAAACTTAAATGTGGAAGCAGGAGAATCCAGGTGACGGAGCTGGCAGTGGAGGTGAGTTGGTGGGAGTGAATGGGCAGATCCAATGATGTTTCTGAAGCCACAGACGACCAGGCAGAGGTGGAGTGAATATTCCGGGAGAGTAACTGTAGACAGAGGAAACGAAGGTGAGTTCACAGCAAGCAAAAAGTAACAGAACAGCAAAACTAACTTTAGTAATCTGAGGCTGATACGCAGGCACAACATACTGTTCATGGGTAACGATCCGGCAGGGAATGGATGTCAGGTCAGAGCTTATGAAGTGGAGAGGTGATGATCAGAACCAGGTGTGCAGATAGCTGATGAGATGCAGGTGCGGGTAATGGAGAGATCTCCTGCCTTGCTTCGTCGCCCGGCAACCAGACAGGGTGCGTACAGGAATCTCAGGAAAAAAGACTCCAGGACAGAAAACAGGCAACTCAGGCAGAAACCGACTCAGGAAGCGGGATTCATGACATAATTATTTATTTCAGCTTTTATTTCTTTCATCACATTCCCAGTGGGTAAGAAGTTTACATACACTCAATTAGTATTTGGTAGCATTGCCTTTAAATTGTTTAACTTGGGTCAAACGTTTTGGGTAGCCTTCCACAAGCTTCCCACAATAGGTGGGAAGAGCTGGTGTAACTGAGTCAGGTTTGTAGGCCTCCTTGCTCTCACACGCCTTTTCAGTTCTGCCCACAAATTATCTATAGGGTTGAGGTCAGGGCTTTGTGATGGCCACTCAAATACCTTGACTTTGTTGTCCTTAAGCCATTTTGCCACAACGTTGGAAGTATGCTTGGGGTCATTGTCCATTTGGAAGACACATTTGCGACCAAGCTTTAACTTCCTGACTGATTTCTTGAGATGTTGCTTCAATATATCGACATAATTTTCCTTCCTCATGATGCCATCTACTTTGTGAAGTGCACCAGTCCCTCCTGCAGCAAAGCACCCCCACAGCATGATGCTGCCACGCCCGTGCTTCACGGTTGGGATGGTGTTCTTTGGCTTGCAAGCAACCCCCTTTTTCCTGCAAACATAACGATGGTCATGATGGCCAAACAGTTCTATTTTTGTTTCTTCAGACCAGAGGACATTTCTCCAAAAAGTACGATATTTGTCCCCATGTGCAGTTGCAAACCGTAGTCTGGCTTTTTTACTGCGGTTTTGGAGCAGTGGCTTCTTCCTTGCTGAACGGACTTTCAGGTTATGTTGATATAGGACATGTTTTACTGTGGATATAGATACTTTTGTACCTGTTTCCTCCAGCATCTTCACAAGGTCCTTTGCTGTTGTTCTGGGATTGATTTGCACTTTTCGCACCAAAGTACGTTCATCTCTAGGAGACAGAACGCGTCTCCTTCCTGAGCGGTATGACGGCTGCATGGTGTTTATACTTGCGTACTATTGTTTGTACAGATGAACGTGGTACCTTCAGGCGTTTGGAAATCGCTCCCAAGGATGAACCAGACTTGTGGAGGTCTACAATTCTTTGTCTGAGGTCTTGGCTGATTTCTTTTGATTTTCCCATGATGTCATGCAAAGAGGCACTGAGTTTGAAGGTAGGCCTTGAAATACATCCACAGGTACACCTCCAATTGACTCAAATGATGTCAATTAGCCTATCAGAAGCTTCTAAAGCCATTACATCATTTTCTGGAATTTTCCAAGCTGTTTAAAGGTACAGTCAACTTAGTTTATGTTAACATCTGACCCACTGGAATTGTGATTAAGTGAAATAATCTGTCTGTGAACAATTGTTAGAAAAATTACTTGTGTCATGCACAAAGTAGATGTCCTAACCCACTTGCCAAAACTATAGTTTGTTAACAAGAAATGTGTGGAGTGGTTGAAAATCGAGTTTTAATGACTCCAACCTAAGTGTATGTAAATTTCCGACTTCAACTGTATATAGACATATTAATCATGTCCAATGAATTGAATTTACCACATGTGGACTCCAATGAAGTTGTAGAAACATCTCAAGGATGATCAATGGAAACAGGATGCACCTGAGCTCAATTTCGAATCACATAACAAAGGGTCTGAATACTTATGTAAATAAGGTATTTTTTTTTTAATTATTTTTTATTCATTTGCCAACATTTCTAAAAACCTGTTTTCGTTTTGTCATTATGGGGTATTGTGTGTAGATTGATGAGGAAAAATGTTATTTAATACATTCTTGAATAAGGCTGTAATGTAACAAAATGTAGAACATTCAAGGGGTCTGAATACTTTCCGAATGCATTGTACATACATTTTCTACTATTCTCCACAAGAAAACTAAGAAATGCAAACCTGTTGCTGACAAGAAGCAATTCAGGCCTCTAGGGCTTTCTGTTTGTAGGGCAATTGCGCTCTATCACCTCCTCTCTTTGGAGGCTGTACAACTTATATGCCCTGGAACCTCAGTTAGCACACACCATGTCTCACTCCCTTCAACAGTCCATCCAGGATTTCACATGATTTTTTTTGGTGATATGTGCCGGCAAAAATGCTTGAAAATGCACTGATGATGTAAAAAGTTAATTGGTGTGTGGCTTGATTTAACCATTTTATGTGGTAAATGTGCGTTGATTGGTTGAAATTGCTAGCCCTCTTTTTGTACTGCGGGGATGGGTCAGTTTTATGAAATAATATTGCAATGATTTTAATGTTTTATGCTGAAATAGTGCAGTGATTGGACATTTGTAAGTCCTTTCATTACATGCGGGGAATTGTTGATTTTGGCAAAAATATAATTGTGATTGCAGAATCCTGGAGGTACTGATTTAAAGTGTCTGGCTGGCTACAGGGGACTTCTCGTCACCAGTTCTGATGTTGCTCTTGTGCTCTTTAATACAAATGTTCAATTCTCTCTTAGACTTTTCAACATAATAATAACCACATGGACACTTCAGTAAATAGACCATAAATGTGGTTTTACAAGATATTGTACCTCTGACATACATTTTCTTTCCCGTACGAGAGTGAAGAAAGAAATCTCCCTTGATTATTGCATTACAGTTTACACACTTATGACAGGGGAAATTCCCTGAGGGTAGGGTAGATAGGAAATGCTGAGGGGGTACATGTAAATAATTTATGTGCATACTGAATAATGATTGCTAAAAAAGAAAGAAGCAGTACTACAATATGACGTCATTTATAAATATGGGTGAATGCCTATTGTTTTCCACATGCTGATGAAGGCTGGCTCTGAAAAGCGTCCGTTTCCTCTGAACTCTTCTACAAAAAAAATGCAGTGTGGGTTTTTCCCTTTTTCCAGGACATGTTATCCTCCCATAGAAAGGACGTGTTTGGATATGTTGTCTGTCCATCCATATAAAACATGCATCTCCTCCCATAGAGGAAAAAATACTCAAAGCATTATTGTTATTGACATACAATAATTTTGACTGCTTGCCAGGCGCCTCTCCATCCCATTTTACTTTTTTTTTGTCATTTAGCAGAGGCTCTTATCCAGAGCGACTTACAGTTAGTGAGTGCATACATTTATTTTTTCATACTTTTTTTACGGTGCGACAGATGATGATTTGTGGTCATCAATCAAACTTTGCCCCTTTACCACTCCAATCAGATGTCTCAATCAAGCATGGTTTCCCAACTGCCAGCTCGTGGGCCGAATTTGGCCTGCAGGTGATGTTATTTGGCCCCCCATAAAGACTTTATATCCACCCGCAAATCAGCTTCAAGTGATTTTAATTTTGGAAATCTGTTCCAAAGTGTTCCCACGCATAATAGAGAGATATATGGGGATCGTATACAAATGTAAGCAAGGTTTGAAATTATTATGTTTTAGTCAAATATTATCTATGTTTGGGCTTCTTGTGGTCAATTTGCAGTCTACAAATGATTTGTAATTATGTTCCGGTCCCCTGACCATCCACTCAAGAAAAAATTGGCCCGCGGCTGAATCTAGTTGATGATCCCTGCATTAAAGGATATGCAGTCCCGGCAGATAGAGTCAACATTGTACAGAGTGCTATCCAACAGGTAATACAGCATATTTAGAAATTTAATACACAGCACACATGACCTTGGTTGGATTTGAGAATAAATACAAAATTGTAAACTGATAAATACTCAAATGTTTGTTTCACAGTCCTCTGATTTTCAATATGCTAATAGAGGCAAGCAAGAACTCAAAATGTAAACATACCAGATGATAGAGGAAAATAATGATAGAACAAAAATATGTTTCTGTAAGACTCTTTAAAGAAATGTAATAAGATTTTTGTCGATGCGCTTATCCAGAGCAACTTACAGGAGCAATTAGGTTCAAGTGCCTTGCTCAAGGGCACATCGACAGATTGTTCACCTAGTCGGCTCAGGGATTAAAACCAGCGACCTTCCGGTTACTGGCACTACGCTCTAAACCACTAAGCTACCTGCCGCCTCATACTATTCAACCCATTTGAATGCAGGAACCCAGGGGAGTTCCTCTCAGTCCACTCCATCAGCATAGGCATGGGCTATCAACACTATAGATTGTACTAGTGCTTGACATATTCCATATGTCAACAGTCAGTACATGGTAATCACAGGAACAGATAAGACACAGACAGAGCGGACAGATTCAAAAGGGAAGTCGATACCTGTCAGCAGTAACCATCAGTTACCTGGTGCTCTGGCCTCAACCCCTATGGCAGTGCTGTCAATACGCCCCGGGTACTGCGTCACCTCAAAAAGCCCTTGCTACGAGTCAGTCAACTTGATACAATCCTTCAAGTCTCTTTACATGTGGCACGCATAGCCATATATGGCACAACAGAGTTTTATAGGGAACAAATGCTTAGTAAGTTGCCAAAGCTGCTTAGATAGTCCCCTATAGCTCAGTTGGTAGAGCATGGCGCTTGCAACGCCAGGGTTGTGGGTTTGTTTCCCACGGGGGGCCAGAATGAAAATGTATGCACTCACTAACTGTAAGTCGCTCTGGATAAGAGCTTCTGCTAAATGACTAAAATGTAGATATAGTCGACAATGTGACTGTCCATTCAAAAACATAATCAGCCCAGTGAACTATATAGGCTACAGTGAACTTCGCAGAATAATTGTAATTGCACAGTATGACAGCAGCAGTGCACAAACTATCAGACATTGTAGAAGAGCATTTTGATTCTCATGCCTCTCACGTTCTCTGACTATACAGGCTAGAGCTTGAAAGAGCTGTTGGTGATTTAGTACCACACTCTTAAATGTTTCAAGAATGTATCCATGAATAAGAAATGCTTCTTTGACTTGACTCAGCCGACAGTTAAAAAGTCGACCCTTTGTACAGTTAAAAAACTAAGCCCCTTGTAACCGATGGAGAAGTTGATGCAACACTCCTTACTGTATCGACAGAAAATAGGGATATCTTGATTAAAACATTCCATATTGTTAGCCAAATGAAAAAGAGCTCACAGGTGTCTCACAGACTGATATACACTATATGACCAAAAGTATGTCGACACCTGCTCGTCGAACATCTTTGCTGCTATAACAGCCTCCACTCTTCTGGGAAGGCTTTCCACTAGATGTTGGAACATTGTTGCGGGGACTTGCTTCCATTCAGCCAAAAGAGCATTAGCGAGGTCGGACACTGATGTTGGGCGATTAGGCACGGCTCGCAGTCGGCGTTCCAATTAATCCCTAAGGTGTTCAATGGGGTTGAGGTCAGGGCTCTTTGCAGGCCAGTGAAGTTCTTCCACACTGATCTCGACAAACCATTTCTGTATGGACCTTGCTTTGTGCACAGGGGCATTGTCATGAAAGGGCTTTCCCCAAACTGTTGCCACAAAGTTGGAAGCACAGAATCATCTAGAATGTCATTGTATGCTGTAGCATTACAATTTCCCTTCACTAGAACTAAGGGGCCCAGCCCGAAACATGAAAAACTGCCCCAGACCATTATTCTTCTTCCACCTTTACAATTAGCACTATGCATTGGGGCAGGTAGCGTCCTCCTGGCATCCGCCAATCCCAGATTCGTCAATCGGACTGCCAGATGGTGAAATGTGATTCATCACTTCGGATAACACCTTTCCACTGCTCCAGAGTCCAATAGCGGCGAGCTTTACACCACTCCAGCCGACACTTGGCATTGCGCATGGTGATCTTAGGCTTGTGTGCGGATGCTTGGGCATGGAAACCCATTTCATGAAGCTCCCAACGAACAGTTCTTGTGGTGACGTTGGTTCCAGAGGCAGTTTGGAACTTGGTAGTGAGTGTTGCAACCGAGGATAGATTTTTTTTTAATGCGCTACGCACTTCAGCACTCGCCGGTACCGTTCTGTGAGCTTGTGTGGCCTACCACTTTGTGGTTGAGCCGTTGTTGCTCGTAGATGTTTCCACTTCACAATAACAGCATTTACAGTTGACAGGGGCAGCTTTAGCAGGGCAGAAAATTGATGAACTAACTTGTTGGAAAGTGGCATCCTATGACAGTGCCATGTTGAAAGTCACTGAGCTCTTCAGAATGAGCCATTCTACTGGCAATGTTTGTCTGTGGAGATTGCATGGCTGTGTGCTCAATTTATACACCTTTCAGCAACCAGTGTGGCTGAAATAGCCGAATCCACTAATTTGAAGGGGTGTCCATATACTTGTATATTCGGAAAGTTTTCAGACCCCTTCCTTTTTTTCATATTTTGTTATGTTACATCCTTATTCTAAAATTGATTAAATAAAACATTTTCCTCATCAATCTACACGCAATACCCCATAATGACAAAGTGAAAACAGGTTTTTAGAAATGTTTGCTAATTTATATACAGTACCATTCTAAAGTTTGGACAGACCTACTCATTCAAGGGTTTTCTATATTTTTATTTATTTTCTACATTGTAGAATAATAGTGAAGACATTAAAATGGTGAAATAACACATATGGAATCGTGTAGTAACCAAAAAAGTGTTAAATATATCAAATTATATTTTATATTTGAGATTCTTCAAAGTAGCCACCCTTTGACTTGATGACAGCTTTGCACACTCTTGGCATTCTCTTACCAGCTTCATGAGGAATGCTTTTCCAACAGTCTTGAAGGAGTTCCCACATATGCTGAGCACTTATTGGCTGTTTTTCCTTCACTCTGCGGTCCAACTCATCCCAAACCATCTCAATTGGGTTGAGGTAGGGTGATTGTGGAGGCCAGGTCATCTGATGCCGTTACACAGCCTGGAGGTGTGTTTTTGGTCATTGTCCTGTTGAAAAACAAATGATAGTCCCACTAAGTGCAAACCAGATGGGATGGCGTATCGCTGCAGAATGCTGTGGTAGCCATGCTGGTTAAGTGTGCCTTGAATTCTAAATTAATCACAGACAGTGTCACCAGCAAAGCACCCCCACGCCATCACACCTCCTCTTCCACCCTTTTCAGTGGGAACCACACATGTGGAGATATCCATTCACCTACTCTGCATCTCACAAAGACAAATCTCAAATTTGGACAGATTTCCACCGGTCTAATGTCCATTGCTCGTTTTTCTTGGCCCAAGCAGGTCTCTTCTTCTTATTGGTGTCCTTTAGCAGTGGTTTCTTTGCAGCAATTCGACCATGAAGGCCTGATTCACGCAGTCTCCTCTGAATAGTTGATGTTGAGATGTGTCTGTTACTTGAACTCTGTTAAGCAATTATTTGGGCTGCAATCTGAGGTGCAGTTAACTCTAATGAACTTATCCTCTGCAGCAGAGGTAACTCTGGGTCTTCCTTTCCTGTGGCGGTCCTCATGAGAGCCAGTTTCATCATAGCGCTTGATGGTTTTTGCGACTGCAATTGAAGAAACGTTCAAAGTTCTTGAAATGTTCCGTATTGACTGACCTTCATGTCTTAAAGTAATGATGGACTGTCGTTTCTCTTTGCTTATTTGAGCTGTTCTTGCCATAATATGGACTTGGTCTTTTACCAAATAGGGCTATCTTCTGTATACCACCCCTACCTTGTCACAACACAACTAATTGACTCAAATGCATTAAGAAGGAAATAAATCCCACAAATTAACTTTTAACAAGGCACACCTGTTAATTGAAATGCATTCCATGTGACTACCTCATGAAGCTGGTTGAGAGAATGCCAAGAGTGTGCAAAGCTGTCATCAAGGCAATGGGTGGCTACTTTGAAGAATATATTTTGATTTGTTTAACACTTTTTTGGTTACTACATGATTCCATTTGTGTTATTTCATAGTTTTGATGTCTTCACTATTATACTACAATGTAGAAAATAGTAAAAATAAAGAAAAACCCTTGAATGATTATGTCTGTCCAAACTTTTGACTGGTACTGTATATATATATATATATATATATATATATATATATATATATATATATATATATATATATATATATATATATATTAAAATACCTTATTTACATAAGTATTCAGACCCTTTGCTATGAGACTCGAAATTGAGCTCAGGTGCATCCTTTTTCCATTGATCATCCTTGAGATGTTTCTACAACTTGATTGATTGATTGGACATGATTTGGAAAGGCACACATAAGTCTATATAAGGTCCCACACTTGACAGTGCATGTCAGATCAAAAACCAAGCCACACGCTCCAATACAGGATTGTGTCGAGGCACAGATCTGTGGAAGGGTACCCAAAAATGTCTGCAGCATTGAAGGTCCCCAAGAACACAGTGGCCTCCATCATTCTTAAATGGAAGAAGTTTGGAACCTCCAAGACTCTTCCTAGAGCTGGCCACCCGGCCAAACTGAGCAATCAGGAGAGAAGGGCCTTGGTCAGGGAGGTGACCAAGAACCTGATGGTCACTCTGACAGAGCTCCAGAGTTCCTCTGTGGAGATGGAGAACCTTCCAGAAGGACAACCATCTCTGCAGCACCCCACCAATCAGGCCTTTATGGTAGAGTGGCCAGATCAAAGCCACTCCTCAGTAAAAGGCACGACGGCCCGCTTGGAGTTTGCCAAAAGGCACCGAAAGGACTCTCAGACCATGAGAAACAAGATTCTGTGGTCTGATGAAACCAAGATTGAACTCTTTGGCCTGAATGCCAAGCGTCATGTCTGGAGGAAACCTGGCACCATCCCTACGGTGAATCATGGTGGTGGCAGCATCATTCTGTGGGGATGTTTTTCAGTGGCAGGGACTGGGAGACTAGTCAGGATTGAGGGAAAGATGAACAGAGCAAAGTACAGAGAGATCCTTGATGAAAACCTGCTTCAGAATGCTCAGGACCTCAGACTGGGGCTATGGTTCACCTTCCAATAGGACAACGACCTAATCACACAGCCAAGACAACGCAGGAGTGGCTTCGGGACAAGTCTCTGAATGTCCTTGAGTGGCCCCGCCAGAGCCTGGACTGAACATCTCTGGAGTGACCTGAAAATAGCTGTGCAGCGACACTCCCCATCCAACCCGACAGAGCTTGAGAGGATCTGCAGAGAAGAATGGGAGAAACTCCCCAAATACAGGTGTGCCAAGCTTGTAGTGTCATACCCAAGAAGACTCGAGGCTGTAATCGCTGCCAAAGGTGCTTCAACAAAATAATCAAATTAAATTGTATTAGTCACATGCACCGAATACAACAGGTGTAGACCTTACAGTGAAATGCTTACTTACAAGCCCTTAACCAACAATGCAGTTTTAAGAAAGAATACCCCCAAAAATTACAAAACAATACACTATAAAATAATTCGAAATAAAAGTAACAAATAATTAAAGAGCAGCAGTAAAATTAACAATAGCGAGGCTATATACAGGCGGTACCGGTACCTAGTCAATGTGTGGGGGCACCGGTTAGTCGAGGTAATTGGGGTAATATGTACATGTAGTTAGAGTTATTAAAGTGACTATGCATAGATAATAAACAGAGAGTAGCATCAGCGTAAAAGAGGGGTAGCTATTTGCAAATAGTCTGGGTAGCCATTTGATTAGATGTTCAGGAGTCTTATGGCTTGGGGGTAGAAGCTGTTTAGAAGCCTCTTGGACCTAGACTTGGCGCTCTTGTACCGCTTGCCGTGCGGTAGCAGAGAGAACAGTCTATGACTAGGGTGGCTGGAGTATTTGAAAATTTTTAGGGCCTTCCTCTGACACCGCCTGGTATAGAGGTCCTGGATGGCAGGAAGCTTGGCCCCAGTGATGTACTGGGCCATACGCACTACCCTATGTAGTGCCTTACGGTCGGAGGTCGAGCAGTTGCCACACCAGGCATTGATTCAACCAGTCAGGATGCTCTCGATGGTGCAGCTGTAGAACCTTTTGAGGATCTGAGGACCCATGCCAAATCTTTTCAGTCTCCTTAGGTGGAATAGGTTTTGTCGTGCCCTCTTCACGACTGTCTTGGTGTGCTTGGACGATGTTCGTTTGTTGGTGATGTGGACACCAAGGAACTTGAAGCTCTAAACCTGCTCCACTTCAGCCCCATCGATGAGAATATGGGCGTGCTTGGTACTGAGTAAAGGGTCTAATATTTCATTTTTAAAATATATATATTTGCAAAAATTTCTAAAAAACAGTTTTAGCTTAATCATTATGGGGTATTGTGTGTAGATTGAAGAGGGAAAAAAAATATGTTATACATTTTTGAATAAGCCTATAATGTAACAAAATGTGGAGAAAGTCTAGGGGTCTGAGTACTTTCCGAATGCACTGTATAGTGTACATGGTCTGCATTGTCTGAAGAATCTGTTTCCTCTGTCAGAACCTTAGTCTGAACATTACTCATTTTAGCACGTGAGCACTCAGAGGCTACATCAATTTAAATTTAAATTGCAAATTAGTCCCGTGTAGCTCAGTTGGTAGAGCATGGCGCTTGCAACGCCAGGGTTGTGGGTTCGATTCCCACAGGGGAATAGTATGAAAAATGTATGCACTCACTAACTGTAAGTCGCTCTGGATAAGAGCGTCTGCTAAATGACTAAAATGTAAAATATAGAGAGGAAACAACTGTCTCCCACAAGTAACCTGTCTGTTACCGTGATGTAACACCACATTTTTAAAGAGTTATGAAATGTGGTTAATACACATGAAACTATAAAAACACCACACGGTTGAGAGAAATATGGAGAGACTAACCTGCATAGAATTCAGCTTTTCTTAGATTAGAAAAATAGGGATATAGATATAACCCAAGGCCATGGGCTTTAGCAAATTGAATATGTTTAATTGCAATGTTATCAGTCATTATTCCCATTGCTCTCTCTCCTGGAGGCTCTGACTATATGCTATGACTTCACCTTGCCTTGGCAGCCATCTTTAATTACATTGGCCCAGTAATGGATGCATTTCTCCCACAGGCCCATACGTTAGCGTACAGTGGAAGGCATGGGACAGCGGGAAAGAGAGATAGAGAGAGATAGATAATGGAGACGGTGATTCCGACAAACAGTGAGTAAAGACCTGTCAGAGGGTGACAGGCCCCTGTTTCAAAAGCTATAATGGAACGACTCCAGCAAGTCCTGCTCTGTCAAAGCCTGGCTCCCCTTTGTTCTCAAGGTAGAGCATCCCATACATCACTTCTATTGTAGTAGGTGACAAAGTAGTAGGTGACAAATTCCATTATACAAGGCCAGGAGATCTTTGTGTGTGCTGAGCGATGAACCGAAATGTCCTAAATGTTTTAGTTGGTAGACAACTATTTGACCAATTACTTGAATTCCATTTCGTGTTTTATTTTGTGAGCTCAATGTGCTGTTTCTTTAGAGAGAAATAAAATCATTCACAAGAGAAATTAAGTCAATAACTATGTGGGATGCTGGGCTGAAGGGAGTTGTAGTCATCATTAGGCAAATATTCAACCACTTCAGAGCAGAAACGTGGTAATTAACTACATTGACCGTAAACCATTGTGCCTGTTTTTCCGGGCTTGGACAGAGACGGATTGCCTACACACAGACCGAATGAGAGAGGAATGTACACAACACAAGGGACAAGAGGGATAGAGACAGTTCGTGAGTTAGCTCTACCCGATTGATAGTTGTAGTAGTTAGTCATTAACAGTCTTGAAAGTTTGCCTTACAGTGGCTTTAAGTCATCCTACAGATTCTCAATTGAATTGAGGTCTGGGCTTCGACTAGGCCATTCCAAGACATTTAAATGTTTCTCCTTAAACCACTCAAGTGTTGCTTTAGCAGTATGCTTAGGGTCATTGTCCTGCTGGAAGGTAAACCTCTGTCCCAGTCTCAAATCTCTGGAAGACTGAAACAGGTTTCCCTCAAGAATTTCCCTGTATTTAGCGGCATCCATCATTCCTTCAATTCTGACCAGTTTCCCAGTCACTGCCGATGAAAAACATCCCCACAGCATGATGCTGCCACCACCATGCTTCACTGTGGGGATGGTGTTCTCGGGGTGATGAGAGGTGTTGGGTTTACGCCAGACATAGCGTTTTCCTTGATGGCCAAAATGCTCAATTTTAGTCTCATCTGACCAGAGTACCTTCTTCCATATGTTTGGGGAGTCTCCCATATGCCTTTTGGCGAACACCAAAAGTGTTTGCTTATTTTTTTCTTTAAGCAATGGCTTTTTTTTGGCCACTCTTCTGTAAAGTCCAGCTTTGTGGAGTGTGCGGCTCAAAGTGGTCCTATGGACAGATACGCCAATCTCCGCTGTAGAGCTTTGCAGCTCCTTCAGGGTTATCTTTGGTCTCTTTGTTGCCTCTCTGATTAATGCCCTCCTTGCCTGGTCCGTGATTTTTGGTGAGCGGCCCTCTCTTGGCAGGTATGTTGTGGTGCCATATTCTTTCAATTTTTTAATTATGGAATTAATGGTGCTCCGTGGGATGTTCAAAGTTTCAGATAATTTTTTATAACCCAACCCTGATCTGTACTTCTCCACAACTTTGTCCCTGACCTGTTTGGAGAGCTCCTTGGTCTCATGGTGCTGCTTGCTTGGTGGTGCCCCTTGCTTAGTGGTGTTGCAGACTCTGGGGCCTTTCAGAACAGGTGTATATATACTGAGATCATGTGACAGATCATGTGACACTTAGATTGCACACAGGTGGACTTTATTTAACTAATTATGTGACTTCGGAAGGTAATTGGTTGCACCAGATCTTATTTAGGGGCTTCATAGCAAAGGAGGTGAATACATATGCACCACCACTTTTCCGTTATTTATATGTTAGACATCTTTGAAACAAGTTATTTTTTTCATTTCACTTCACCAATTTGGACTATTTTGTGTCCATTACATGAAAAAAAATACAGGTTGTAATGCAACAAAATAGGAAAAACGCCAAGGGGGATGAATACTTTTGCAAGGCACTGTATGTGTTTCGAAGAACTAATCACATTATTTTGTCAGATAGTTCTGCAGCATACTTACGCAGCTACCATTTAGCTACTAGCCTAGCTAAATAGGATAACTCAAAGATAGTACAGTTTGTGGAGCACAGAGATAATGTTAGTTGTCTGGCTGCTGTTAATGACTGAACAGAGATGAGATGACGACTTCAAGGAATTAAAAATAATAAAGTGATCAAATGAAAACTAAGTAATATACACAACTGAAATGTTGTATTATTTCATAGTAATGTCCTGTTTTTCTATTGTTGTCTACACTTTTGGACCTGACAGAGACAATGGAATGTTTTCAATGTTTTGGCAATTGAATGTTCATTATTTTTGGCTTTGGAATTTCCATTAAAAAGCTCTACAATCATTTTAATGTCATTATTTCATAATGCATTTGTTACTTTTATTTTATTGAAACTGAAATCTAAAATAACCAACCCGAAACCGAACTGACCTTAATAACCAACCTGAAACTGAACTGACCTCAAAAAGCACAAATTGCTCAGCACTAGTGTGTGTGTGCGCATATGTGTTTGTGCATTTCTATGTGTGCACGTGTGTATCTGTGTAAACGTGTATCTGTGTAAACGAGTGCATATCTGTGTGCAAAGTCCATGTACATGGAACTCACGGAGCAGCAAGCCTATCTTTAATGAGGGTGAGGGAAGCACAACAAAGACCTGTGCCCAATCAATCTTAATGTAGCCTCACAAAGACTACTCCATGGCTATTCTGAAAGTTCTAATAGTGGAGTCAAATAATGGAACACCCAATAATAGCAAAGGTAGGGATTGTAATAAAGCACATTTATAGTATTATAGTATTCTATAAAGGGATAAGACGGTATTACAAGAAAAGATAACAAGCAAAATAATACATCTTCAAATACAACTAATTAGAACACAAGTACTCAATTAACATGTGGAGATAAAAAAACAAAAAACATAGCATACAGAAGACATAGAAGGCACAGTATGTGGGTATGTGTGGATGTTTTGTGTTTGAAAAAGTGTGGCGTTAAGTGAGTGAGAAAGGAAATGGTTGCATATCCTAGAACCAACGTGTGTCTGTGAGCAGGGGTTGTGAGAGAAAGCTTTCAATTTTGTGCAGATGAGGGATATACATTTAAAAAAAAGGAATAAATATATATCTAATCAATTTTTTTATTGTCCTGATGGAACAATCCCCAACCCTATATCCTAGCCACCCACCTGAGCGACCCATACACCAAAGATAAGTCCCCATCTGTTTTATGGCCCTGGTGTGAGTTGCCTATATGCAGCCAAAACAGAAAGATAAATGCGGTCAGAGACCTACTTGAGCTGCACCGCCCCCTCAAAATTCTGAGCCTGCCTGGCAGGGTTGGTCCTACAAAGCCAGAGCCCCCTGATGGGAGTGCATAATATACAAGGAAATTCTCAAAGCTGCTAATGAGAACCTTGACGGCCTTGTACCTAGCCGGTGGGGATTCCGGTGGGGTACCCCCACCCAGGTAGTGGCAGTGCTGGCAACACTGGCTGCAGTAGCACTCGGACAATTAGAGAGGGGGCATATTATTGTGGCCCTGGTGGCACAAAATAATCAAAGGTCTGACTGCACGGAGATGCTTGGGGAAAATGGTTACAACGGCGGACCAGAGTGTTTGTGTCTCAGGGGAAGAGGGTGGATCTGATCTCCATCACCTAGGACTTGACATAGATTAATCAAATCTCACATTGTTGTCAATTTTTGCTCAATCTTGCATGCTTTCTCAAACAGCTGTAACTGTATATGCATTCGTAAATCAGGTCCTTTCTTGAGTTGGGCTGTGGGATGTAACAACCGTTGAGCATCTGATCTTATTGTTGATTGTGGAGGAAAGGGGCTGAGTGTGTTAGAGTATGTGCGTGTGTGTGTGTGTTTATCCCACATCTGTTGCAATAATTGTTTGCTAAAATAATAATTGCTTGACAAAAATGTAATGTAATACAATGGCAATCCAGGTTATAGGTAACAATCCTACGCATGAACTGCCAACATTATTACGCACATTAATTGATAATGATGGAAATTAAGATATGTAAGATATTTGAATAGATATATATTTTTAAATAGCTATATATATATTTTGAGGTGAGAGCATTGAAAATGCTTTTGGTGGTTGACCTGCTTCTGTTTTGTGGGTGGCACTGTGTGCTGTTTTCGATGGATGAGTCCTGGCCTCTCGGGGGCCTAGGGATCCAGGGGGGACGGGGGTGGTATGCCGATCACTGGGATGACGGCCCAACTTGGGATGGGGAGGGGCTTTAGCGGGGGGAATAGTGGAGAACAATTGGAGGGTTACTTAGTAGCAATGCAAATATCATGGTACAGCGATATGGACACTCAATCACTATGATATTTTTTATTGGTAAATTTTCAAAAATATATAATGATAAATAGATTTGAAACTTGTATCTCATTATGGTATGTGTGTCACGCCCTGGCTCTGGGGACTCTTAAATGTTGAGTCAGGGTGTGTAGTTTCTATGTTGTGTTGTTTCTATGGTGTAGTATCTGGTATGTCTATTTCTATGTTGGCCGGGGTGGTTCCCAATCAGAGGCAGCTGTCACTCGTTGTCTCTGATTGGGGACCATACTTGGGCAGCCTTTTGGCACCTGTTAGTTGTGGGATCTTGTTCCGTATAGGTTTGTTGTGTGTACCTTAAGACTTCACGTATCGTTTGTTTGTTGTTTTGTCGTGTGTTTATTCGTTTAATAAACATGTACGCTTATCACACTGCGCCTTGGTTCGACCAGTCTTTAAACGATCGTGACAGAAGATCCCACCAACTAAGAACCAAGCAGCGTGTCCAGGAGCAGACAGCCTGGACCTGGGAGGAGATCCTGGACTTGGGAGGAGATTCAGGCCGGAATGGATCGCCGTCCTTGGGAGGAGACAGTGGAGGCGCGCGTCGTGCGAAGATGGGCATTCAGCCAGGACGGGGTGTGCCGGCTCAACGCTCGTGGTCTCCAGTACGCCTCCTCTGTCCCGTATATCCTGCGCCGGTGCTACGTACGGTATCGCCAGTACGCGTGCACAGCCCCGTACGTCCTGTGCTAATGCCTCACACATATTGTGTGGAAGTAGGCATCCAGCCAGGACGGATTGTGTCAGCTCTCCGCTCCAGACCTCCAGTCCGCCTCCAAAGTTCGGTACGGCCCGTTCCTGCTCCCCGCACCAAGCCAGTGGTGCGTGTTCCCAGTCTGGCCCGGCCCGTTCCTGCTCCCCGCACCAAGCCAGTGGTGCGTGTTCCCAGTCCGGTCCGGCCCGTTCCTGCTCCCCGCACCAAGCCAGTGGTGCGTGTTCCCAGTACGGCCCGGCCCGTTCCTGCTCCCCGCACCAAGCCAGTGGTACGTGTTCCCAGTCCGGCCCGGCCCGTTCCTGCTCCCCGCACCAAGCCAGTGTTGCGTGTTCCCAGTCCGGCCCGGCCCGTTCCTGCTCCCCGCACCAAGCCAGTGGTGCGTGTTCCCAGTCCGGCCCGGCCCGTTCCTGCTCCCCGCACCAAGCCAGGGGTGCGCGTCTCCAGCCCGGTCCGGCCCGTTCCTTAAGACTTCATGTATCGTTTGTTTGTTGTTTTGTCGTGTGTTTATTCGTTTAATAAACATGTACGCTTATCACGCTGCGCCTTGGTTCGACCAGTCTTTAAACGATCGTGACAATGTGGAAATAAGTATAGCCAGTTTATAATTGTAATGGCTTAGTAGATAATAACAAAAGAAGAACAATATTTACATGGCTCAAAGATAACGATTATAATATATTTTGTTTACAGGAAACTCATTCAACAATTCTAGATGAAGTTGCGTGGAAAAGGGAATGGGGGGGGGGGGGGGGGGGGGGGGGGGAATATACTTCTCCCATGGGCATAGAAACTCAAAAGGGGTGATGATATTAATTAACAGTAATACATATGTTATTGGACCATGAACAGATATGGCTCATTAACCTTTACGGACCAAATAATGATGATCCACACTTCTTTGACAATATATATAATAAATTATCAACCCTACAAGCAATTCAATACTCTATTATTATGGTGGGAGATTATAATACTGTTTTAAATAGCTAAATGGACCGTAAAGGAAATCACACTACAAACTATCACCCTCATGCTCTTAAGGAAATCGTGAATGTCAAGGATACATTAGAACTAGTAGATATATGGAGGCTTAAATATCCTGATCTAGTGAGATATACATGGGGGAGACTCAATCAAGCTAGTTGTCTTGACTTCTTACTTATGTCATTCTCGTTGGCACCAAAAGTTAAAAAAGTGTTGATAGGGGACATAATGCGGTAGGACCATCATATAATTGGCATATACATTACTCTTACTGAATTTCCACGTGGGCGAGGATATTGAAAATTGAATCAAAGCCTATTGGATGATAACTTGTTTTTAACTAGGACAGAGGAATTTATAACTGATTTTTTCCGACATAACATAGGTACAGCAAATCCCCTTATTGTATGGGACACTTTTAAATGTGTCTTTAGCAGCCATGCAATTCAGTACTCATCTCGAAAACAAAAGCAATTTAGGTCAAAAGATTCCATACTAACAAAGGAAATAGAAGGTCTAACAGAACAGATAGACAGCAATAAAAACTAACATAGAGGCTCAGAATAAATTAGAGGGAAAAAAAAGAAATGGAGAAACTTATTCAAGAAAGATCAAGTGTAGTATATTATAAAAATAAAGCAAACTGGATGGAATATGGGGAAAAATGCACCAAATTCTTTTTAAATCTTCAACATAGAAATGCTACCGAAAAGTATTTACCGAAACTGGTTACAAATGACGGAGTCACCCATGATTCACCAATTGATATTCTGAAGGAGGAAGCAAACTACTTTAAGCATATGTTTTTATTTCAGTCCCCTCCATCTCCTCTAACTGAAGCTAATTGTAGAGAATTGTTTTCTATTGATAATGTAAAATTAACAGCCATACAGAAAGACTCATGTGAAGGTGAAATTACAGAGGAGGAACTTTATATTTTTTGCCATTTTAGCAGACACTCTTATCCAGAGCAACTTACAGTTAGTGAGTGCATAAATCATTTTTTAATTTTTCATACTGGCCCCCCGTGGGAATCGAACCCACAACCCTGGCGTTGCAAACATCATGCTCTACCAACTGAGCTACATCCCTGCCGGCCATTCCCTCCCCTACCCTGGACGAATTGTGCGCCGCTCAATGGGTCTCCCGGTCGCGGCAGGCTACGACAGAGTCTGGATTCGAACCAGGATCTCTAGTGGCACAGCGCCACTGGGGATGTACTTAGACCACTGCGCCACTGGGGAGGTACTTCTGTACGCAATTAAATACTTTAAGTCCGGGAAAACTCCAGGGTTGGATGGTATACCAGTCGAGGTATACCAAACCTTTTCGGCGTTTCAGGTTATGTCGATATAGGACTCGATTTACTATGGATATAGATACTTTTGTACCTGTTTCCTCCAGCATCTTTACAAGGTCCTTTGCTGTTGTTCTGGGATTGATTTGCACTTTTTGCACCAAAGTACATTAATCTCTAGGAGACAGAACGCATCTCCTTCCTGAGCGGTACGACGGCTGCGTGGTCCCATGGTGTTTATACCTGCATACTATTGTTTGTACAGATGAACGTGGTACCTTCAGGCGTTTGGAAATTGCTCCCAAGTATGAACCAGACTTGTGGAGGTCTACAATTCTTTTTCTGAGGTCTTGGCTGATTTCTTTTGATTTTCCCATGATGTCAAGCAAAGAGGCACTGAGTTTGAAGGTAAGCCTTGAAATACATCCACAGGTACACATCCAAATGACTCAAATGATGTCAATTAGCCTATCAGAAGCTTCTAAAGCCATTACATTTTTCTGGAATTTTCCAAGCTGTTTAAAGGCACAGTCAACTTAGTTTATGTTAACTTCTGACCCACTGTAATTTTGATACAGTGAATTATAAGTGAAATAATCTGTCTGTAAACAATTGTTGGAAAAATTACTTGTGTCTTGCACAAAGTAGATGTCCTAACCGACTTGCCAAAACTATAGTTTGTTAACAAGAAATTTGTGGAGTGGTTGAAAAACGAGTTTTAATGACTCCAACCTAAGTGTATGTAAACTTTCAACTTCAACTGTATATGTATTTATATGTATGTATGTGTATATGTATGTATGTATGTGTGTGTATATATATACAGTGGGGAAAAAAAGTATTTAGTCAGCCACCAATTGTGCAAGTTCTCCCACTTAAAAAGATGAGAGAGGCCTGTAATTTTCATCATAGGTACACGTCAACTATGACAGACAAAATTAGATTTTTTTTCCCAGAAAATCACATTGTAGGATTTTTAATGAATTTATTTGGAAATTATGGTGGAAAATAAGTATTTGGTCAATAACAAAAGTTTCTCAATACCCTTTGTTGGCAATGACACAGGTCAAACGTTTTCTGTAAGTCTTCACAAGGTTTTCACACACTGTTGCTGGTATTTTGGCCCATTCCTCCATGCAGATCTCCTCTAGAGCAGTGATGTTTTGGGGCTGTCACTGGGCAACACTGACTTTCAACTCCCTCCAAAGATTTTCTATGGGGTTGAGATCTGGAGACTAGCTAGGCCACTCCAGGACCTTGAAATGCTTCTTACGTAGCCACTCCTTCGTTGCCCGGGCGGTGTGTTTGGGATCATTGTCATGCTGAAAGACCCAGCCACGTTTAATCTTCAATGCCCTTGCTGATGGAAGGAGGTTTTCACTCAAAATCTCACGATACATGGCCCCATTCATTCTTTCCTTTACACGGATCAGTCGTCCTGGTCCCTTTGCAGAAAAACAGCCCCAAAGCATGATGTTTCCACCCCCATGCTTCACAGTAGATATGGTGTTCTTTGGATGCAACTCAGCATTCTTTGTCCTCCAAACACGACGAGTTGAGTTTTTACCAAAAAGTTATATTTTGGTTTCATCTGACCATATGACATTCTCCCAATCCTCTATTGGATCATCCAAATGCACACTAGCAAACTTCAGACGGGCCTGGACATGTACTGGCTTAAGCAGGGGGACACGTCTTGCACTGCAGGATTTGAGTCCCTGGCGGCGTAGTGTGTTACTGATGGTAGGCTTTGTTACTTTGGTCCCAGGGTGAGATCTTGCGTGGAGCCCCAGATCGAGGGAGATTATCAGTGGTCTTGTATGTCTTCCATTTCCTAATAATTGCTCCCACAGTTGATTTCTTCAAACCAAGCTGCTTACCTATTGCAGATTCAGTCTTCCCAGCCTGGTGCAGGTCTACAATTTTGTTTCTGGTGTCCTTTGACAGCTCTTTGGTCTTGGCCATAGTGGAGTTTGGAGTGTGACTGTTTAAGGTTGTGGACAGGTGTCTTTTATACTGATAACAAGTTCAAACAGGTGCCATTAATACAGGTAACGAGTGGAGGACAGAGGAGCCTCTTAAAGAAGAAATTACAGGTCTGTGAAAGCCAGAAATCTTATTTTCCACCATAATTTGCAAATAAATTCATTAAAAATCCTACAATGTGATTTTCTGGATTTTTTTTCTCAATTTGTCTGTCATAGTTGACGTGTACGTATGATGAAAATTACAGGCCTCTCTCATCTTTTTAAGTGGGAGAACTTGCACAATTGGTGGCTGACTAAATACCTTTTTCCCCCACTGTATATATATATATATATATATATATATATATATATATATATATATATATATATATATATATATATTATTTATTTTTTTGCATAAAAAACATATGGGGGATTGGAAGTGATGCAGACAATTACATTGATGGAAGTTACAGTCTATCTTCAATATTAAAGGTGATCTACTCCCTAAAATGTTTTACAATTAAATGTTGCCTGTGTTGCTCGTTGCTTGAGTTAAGCCCCTCTTGGTCCTTCATGGCGTATCTCCATGTGACAAGACATGACTGCCTCAGACCATCACTCTGACAGAAAGGAACAAAAGGTATAATTGACTATAAAAACCTGGGTCTCTACACTTTCATTTTTGATTGTTGTCATGTTTCCAATGCTTATAGAAATTTACAGAAGAGTATTAGGACTTTGATTTTTTTGTCGTTGCAAGATAGTACTTTAAAAAAGTGGCAATATTTTGAGAATAAAGTGGCAATATTTCGAGAATAAAGTCAAAATAAAATTGTGTGAATAAAGTGGCAATATTTCGAGAATAAAGTGCCATTATTTTGAGAATGAAGTGGCAATATTTCGAGATTAAAGTCTAAATGTAATTTAGAGAATAAAGTAAAAAATACACTCTTTCAAACAGTCATCACACAAACACACACACACGGTATCCCCAAAGCAATACCATTCTAACGACAATGGTTCTTGCATCAGTCCCTGTCATTGTGCCCTTCGAATTCGCTACAATGTTATCCTCAATTCCCTGCGTAGGGGAGACCGGGGATGGTTGCAACACATGATAGTTGTAACACTTGCAATTCGTCCAATCAGGAGCAAGGTAGAATCATGAGATTCACTGTGCACATGCTCAGTTTATTCCTGAACTCTCAATTGAATAAGTCCCTGTGATAAACTCTTCAGATTCTATTGTCAGAAATCAGATTTTGAGTTAACCAAATTATTTTTTGTGATGGCATCAACTGCTTTGTAGTTCCATTCACCAAACTTATATCAGGTTTATAACCAGTCTTTGTAGAGATATTTGATGCAAGTTAGCAATGCTAAAGTTTTAACATTTAGCAAAAATGAAAGCTAGCTAATGGCTGCAAAGGTCAGGTTTAGTTGTAACAACTTGTGAGAAAATGTTACAACTAACCCTGGTGTCAGGAAGGACAGACTGATATTCTGCAAAAGGTACAGGGATTGGACTGCTGAGGACTGGGGTAAAGTCATTTGCTCTGATGAATCCCCTTTCCGATTGTTTGGGGCATCCGGAAGAAAGCTTGTCCGGAGAAGACAAGGTGAGCGCTACCATCAGTCCTGTGTCATGCCAACAGTAAAGCATCCTGAGACCATTCATGTGTGGGGTTGCTTCTCAGCCAAGGGAGTGGGCTCACTCACAATTTAGCCTAAGAACACAGCCATGAATAAAGAATGGTACCAACACATCCTCCGAGAGAAACTTCTCCCAACCATCCAAGAACAGTTTGGTGACGACCAATGCCTTTTCCAGCATGATGGAGCACCTTGCCATAAGGCAAAAGTGATAACTAAGTGGCTCGGGGAACAAAACATCGACATTTTGGGTCCATGGCCAGGAAACTCCCCAGACCTTAATCCCATTGAGAAATTGTGGTCAATCCTCAAGAGGCGGGTGGACAAACAAAAACCCACAAATTCAGACAAACTCCAAGCATTGATTATGCAAGAATGGGCTGCCATCAGTCAGGATGTGGCCCAGAAGTTAATTGACAGCATGCCAGGGCGGATTGCAGAGGTCTTGAAAAGAAGGGTCAACACTACAAATATTGACTCTTTGCATAAACTTAATACAATTGTCAATTAAATCCTTTGACACTTTTGGAATGCTTGTAATTATACTTCAGTAAACCATAGTATCATCTGACAAAAATATCTAAAAACACTGAGGCAGTAAACTTTGTGAAGACCAATACTTTGTGAAGACCAATAACCAAAAAAGTTTTAAACAAACCAAACTACAGTATATTTGAGATTCTTCAAATAGCCACCATTTGCCATCTCAATTGGGTTGAGGTCGGGGCATTGTGGAGGCCAGGTCATCTGATGCAGCACTCCATCACTCTCCTTCTTGGTAAAATAGCCCTTACACAGCCTGGAGGTGTATTGGGTCATAGTCCTGTTGAAAAACAAATGATAGTCCCAATAAGCCCAAACCAGATGGGATGGCGTATCGCTGTAGGATGCTGAGGTAGCCATGCTGGTTAAGTGTGCCTTGAATTCTAAATAACTCACAGACATTGTCACCAGCAAAGCACCACCACACCATAACACCTCCTCCTCCATGCTTTACGGTGGGAAATACACATGCAGAGATCATCCGTTCACCCACACCACGTCTCTCAAAGACACGGCGGTTGGAACCAAAAATCTCAAATTTGGACTCCAGACCAAAGGACACATTTCCACCAGTCTAATATCCATTTCTCGTGTTTCTTGGCACAAGCAGGTTTCTTCTTATTATTGGTGTCCTTTAGTAGTGGTTTCTTTCCAGCAATTCGACCATGAAGGCCTGATTCACACTGTCCCCTCAGAACAGTTGATGTTAAGATGTGTCTGTTACTCGAACTATGTGAAGCATTTATTTGAGCTGCAGCTTCTAAGGCAGGTAACTCTAAAGAACTTATCCTCTGCAGCAGAGGTAACTCTGGGTCTTCCATTCCTGTGGCGGTCCTCATGAGAGCCAGTTTCATCATAGCGCTTGATGGTTTTTGCGACTGCACTTGAAGAAACGTTCAAAGTTCTTGAAATGTTCAGCATTGACTGACCGTCATGTCTTAAAGTAATGACGGACTGTCGTTTCTCTTTGCTTATTTGAGCTGTACTTGCCATAACATGGACTTGGTATTTTACCAAATAGGGCTATCTTCTGTATACCACCCCTACCTTATCACAACACAACTGATTGGCTCAAGAAGGAAAGAAATTCCACAAATTAACTTTTAAGAAGGCACACCTGTTAATTGAAATGCATTCCATGTGACTACCTCATGAAGCTGCTTGAGAGAATGCCAAGAGTGTGCCAAGCTGTCATCAAGGCAATGGGTGGCTATTTGAAGAAACTTAAATATAAAATATATTTTCATTTGTTTAACACTTTTGGGTTACTACATGATTCCATATGTGTTATTTCATAGTTTTGATTTCTTCACTATTATTCTACAATGTAGAAAACAGTAAAAATAAAGAAAAACCCTTGAATGAGTAGGTGTGTCCAAACTTTTGACTGCGTTTTTTACATTGGATAAAAGTTGTAGTTATAAACAATGCACTACAGTTGAGGAACAACGGGAAAGTAATTCTGCTTTGAAAGTTGATAAAGTTGTAACTCACTTTTGAGAAAATGGCCCTTGAATGTTTTGGTAAACCTACTGGAGAGCTCTTCTTTGTCTACACCCATTCAGCATCGTTCACACCCTTTTAAGCCTTAGCCCCACCCATCTCTTTAAGGATTCACATGTGAAGCCAAGTACTAAACAACTAAAGATTTCAAGACTAAAGGCTGGTTTATACTACGTCTATCGACAGTTGTCGCGCTGACATCATGAACATTCTATTGTCATCTGACATCAAACTTGTTATTGTCGTTATGAAAAAGTATAAACACAAAAACCACAGGTTGCATGACATCAGCAGCCTGATGGTCCAAAAAAGCATAACTAGTGTATTTTAACACCAATAAACCCACCCATTTAAAAATGAATTCAGTATATGTCAATCTAGCAAACCAGGGAACTAAAAGCAACTTTCTAACAATGTTTTGGTTCGTTTCTAGCTTGTTAGCTTGCTAGCTAATGTTAAGTTATTTGGCTAGCCAGTTCAAATAATGACCATATCATATAGCTGACAACGTCTTCACTTTAGCTCATTTGTCTTCATTATTACAGGAAAATAAACTCACAACAAGATCATTATTTACAAATTAAAGGCGAGCCAATTACAGAAAATAGCTTACAGTTGTGAGTGTGACGAAATAAAAGCAAGGCATTCTACCAGAGAATTTTAGAACCTGGACACTGTCTCGTTGACCTAACGTTATATCCTAATTTGACTTTGTTGCAGGTCACGTTCGTCACATTACCGTCTTTGGTAAACACATACTATATCAAATAAAATCAAAGTTTATTTGTCACAGGCACAGGATACAGAAGGTGTAGTGAAATGGTTACTTGCATAGTGGAGTCTTTTGTTTAGACATGTAGCTAGCTAGCTAAACAATTAACCATAATCCCAACTCATAACGTTACTACCCTGCATGAATCTGCAGGTAGCTAACCAACCAGGTTCAATGTTAGCTAGCTAGCTATCATTAGGCAATAACTAGCAATGCAAATGGCTCTGAGATACGAATAATATTGCTACACAGATCATACACGTAACATTAGCTAGCGAGCCAGCCAGCTAAAGTTAGCTAGCTAGCTAACAGTATGCTTTAACGTGAAATGAAAATAACTCAGCCAATCATGGCCAGAGGGAAGGTTCCTGTCATTTTCCGTGGCTAAACCAACTAGACTCGTAATTTAACAATTGTATTCGTATTTACAGATGGCATCCACGTTTGTTATTAAGGCACATGAAAGTTCACATGTTCCAGAAGGCATTTCTGCCGAGAAACACTTTTTTTTTTCTCTTAAGTTTATGTTCAAATGCCTCTCCTGTGAAGTAGTGACGCGCGATATATGCCTAGTTTCCTGAAACGAGTCACATTTATATTATGGATTGTCTCCCTTTGAGGTAAGCATGTGATAGGAATTAGTGAGGAGTAAGTCAGGGCAAAGTTAGCAGTTAATGTTGGTGGCAATTGTAATGAATACTCAGGGAGAAAAAGGTGTAGATTCACGCGCAGAGCATGGCAGGTGTTTATTTTGCCTTCGCAGAAGGCAGGAATCGTGGTCACAGGTAGGTGAATCAAAACTAGGACTGAAGGCTATACCTGGTTCTCACAAACGAGCTAGGAAAAGGCTTAGTAGAGTCAAAACAAACAATACCTCACAAGGCACAAACAGAATGAACTGAACTAAATAAGGAGCTGATGAGACCAGGTGAGTAACTAACACAGGTGAAATCAATGAACAAAAATGAAAGACAGGGCTACGTTCAAGAACACAAAGAAACAGGGCTACGTTCAAGAACACAAGGTGAACTAAGAAAATAAATACAGAACCTTACAGCAATTAAGGTCAAGGGAGGGAGTACTAATGGAAATGATAAATGTAAAGTGTTAATTGGGAGAAGTATTGAACATATTCTATTCTATTGTTACAGGTCAGGAAATTTGCCTACCAACTTGCTGTACAATATGGTTGTAAGCATCTTCAGTCATGGGATGAGACCTCTATGGCGGGAGCAGACTGGTTCTCGTCTTACCCAAAGCAACACCCTACTCACTCCATTAGGGGTGCTGAAGCAACTAGTCTGTCGTGGGCCACAAGTTTCAACAGAACAAATGTGGCAGAGTTTTTCAGCAAACTAGGAGAGGTGATAAATAAAGACATCTTTGATGGCAATGACATATGGAATGTTGACGAGACAGGAATATCCACAATACAAACACCTGATAGAGTGGTCGCGAAATGTGGCACCAAACAGGTTGGAGCCATCACTTCAGCAGAAAGGGGTACACAAGTGTCAACAGCATGTGCTATAAATGCGAAAGGAAACTCAATCACCACAACTTTTGTTTTCCCACGCAAAAGATACCACGACCACTTTGTACAGGATGGACCAATTTTGTAAGTGGAAATGGATCCGGCTGGATGCAGGAGGATGACTTCCTCATTTTCCTTGAACACTTCGCCAAACATTCCAAGGACAGCCTGGAAAGGAAGGTGATCCTTCTCCTTAACAACCACAGCTCACACCTGTCTATCAGGGCCATTGATTTCTGTAGGCGCTCTGGCATAGTCTTGCTTTCTTTCCCCCCACACTGTTCACACAAGCTCCATCCCCTGGACAGGAGTGTGTATGGGCCATTGAAGAAAATTGTGAACTCTGCCGGTGATGCCAGTATGAGGATGAACCCCGGAAAGACCATGACTATATATGACATTCCAGGCCTTGTCAAAACAGCACTTCAAGGTGCCACAACACCCACCAATGTACAGGCTGGGTTCAGGTGCACCAGCATTTGTCCATACAACCCTGATATATTTCAGGAATGTGACTTTGCATCCTCACTTGTCACTGATCGTCTTTCTCCAGCTGATACACTGGCCTTGCCAGCTGCCTCCCAGGTCACGCCACCTCGCAGGCCACTGTGCCCACTGAAGAGCATAAAAAGTCAAGCGCTCAGAAGGCAAAAATAAAAATTGCTGTACTAAAAAAACTGCTGGAAAGAAGCAAGCCAAGACAAACCATACTGAACAACAACAAAAAACTGTCCTGCCTAAGAAAAAAGCCAAAACAAAGCATGTTGAACCAGACAATTCATATTCCTCCAATGAGGAAAACCTCTGCATTGTGTGCATGGAGCACTTGAACAATTCCAAGTCCAAGGAGGTCTGGGTGCAGTGCTGGGAATGCAAAATATGGGCCCACCAAGCCTGTACCCCAGGACAGCCATTCCACTGTCACAACTGTGACTCTGATTAAGTGAACATGTCCAATATTCAGTCACACACACAGACACACACACACACACATACAGACACACAGACACACCCACACACCACAAACGTTCAGGTGTTTAGTTAAGCCTAGTTGTTGTTTGGTTGAGAAAGACCATTTAGTGGAGGGTAAAATAATAAACATTTTATTATTTATATTTCATATTATTTCAGCCAAACAAAATATTGAACATAGCAATGTTGCTCTCATGATCTCAATAAAGGCGTACAATAATTAGTTGCATGATTTCATGATTTACAGTCCACCCCAAGCACTGTTACAGCTAACCCAGACAATGGGGTAAATTGTAACACTTCACTCCTTGTATTTAAGACCACACAATGCATTTGCAGTTTGATTTACATATATACAGTAATAACCACACACATTTGTAAAGGACAGATGTAGGTTGTTTGTATCAAGTTTTGAATACACTACCATAAACAACCTCTGAGAAACTGACGAAAAGGTGAAAAGTGTTTCAACCATCCCCGGTCTCCCCCTAGGCTATAAATAAATAATCACTTATCTGACTGACATGACTTGATTGGTAGCCTATAGTAATATCTCCTTTCACTATCCATCTATCTGTGATGTCTTCAATGATGGAAGGAATGAAGGATGCATAGGTTATCCCAAAAAAGGGCATCATCTCCTTTATAGGCTATTTGTCTCAGCTATACCGCTAATTTAGGCTACCACCTTATAGAGGCTAGTGGCTAGACCTGTTGGCAGTTAAAAAATACTGTCTCACACAGGGCTTTACCCAAGCCCCTGCCACCTGCCCCGTGGCTATGCAAGGTCCATGACAGGGGTTTGGGGGCAGCCCTTGAGCCCGACAGGGACACCAATCCTTCTCCACACAATCCGTGTAGCCTATATAAAACACCATGCCATAACGCACACATTTGTAAGTTAACCTTTCGTTTCGACATATAGGCTGATGGCGTAGCTGCTGTTACTCTCTAAAATCAGGGGCGCAACTTTCACTGGGGACAGGGGGGACATGTTCCCCCCACATTCTGAAGTTGCATTTTTGTCCCCCCCAGTTTTAACATCGGAATGTGATACAAAACGAGGCTGTTTGGAGGACCATGCGGACGCCTCCGAGCGGTCGTGTAGGCTGTCTGAAGTGTTTATCTGACTGAATAAAAAAATAAACATAATAATAATTATGCCCCCCCCCACTTCTAAAACCAAAGTTGCGCCCCTGTCTAAAATATACTTTGCAAGGTGTTGACTTTGGCTATATAGCCTATTATCATTTATCTAATAGGCCTATATTTAGAATCATTTATTATTTCAAGAAAGGGAGACTCTAAACATGAATATATTCAAACAGCGCCTCAGATTAGCTGCTTTGCGCATGCAAGAGTGGTCCTTGAGTTGCCTCTCCTCCCACAGACACGTTTGCGGAAAACCCCTGCTTCATTGTTTATTCCTCCCGCAGCCGTTGGATAGGCCTATAATTTACTTTCACTTGCCCACTGTAATGTACGATTATCCTACAAGTTAGGGTACTCAATCTAGTGGGCTGCTATAGGTTTATAATGGGATGCAAAATAGCGGTGTTGCAGCGAATTTGGAGAGCAGCTTGACATGGGACACATACACACGCATAACCCTTGGGCTCCACCACTGGACAGACTCAACCAACACCAGTTCTTTTCGCATTCAGTGACAAAGCCAAGAACGTTTTTTGTTTGCACTCCTAACGCACCATAGCCGTTAGAAGAGTGTATGCCTATAGTCTGAAATTGCCAGGGGGAAACTTGGTGTGTGTATGTGCGCGTGCGCGTGCGTGCGCGTTATTAGATCATTAGATTGATAAGTGTGAGTGTGCAGTGATGGCTGTTTGAACGAGTGTATTAGATCACTAGATTGATGGCAATTTGTTTGTTTTGCCCCTACCTTTTACCGCCCACACACACACCTGAATACACACACAACTCGCCCATATCTACCTATGAAGGCCTATGTAACCACGGTTCCTCCTTCTGAAAATAATCCGTGGCACAACCTCCCAGGTCCTAATACTTAGAATAATATAGTTATTATGTGCTAAAAGAGCAAGGATTTCCTTGTTACTAAAGCCAATTCTAAAGTATACTTTCACCAGGTCATCTAACTCAGGCATTTCAACAGTGGCGGACACAGAAACAGGGAGCCAGGGAGACATGCAATTAACCAAATCCCATACAGTACATTAAACTTGAAGTATAACTGCGACTCAATTCTCGAAATATTCCCACTTTATTCTTGAAATATTGCCAGTTTATTCACGAAATTTAATTTAGACTTTATTCTTGAAATATTGCCACTTTTCTAAACTACTATCTTGCACAAAAAAAAAATCTAAGTACCACTACCCATCTCCTTTATTTGTTTTTCTCTTCTCTTGGCCCTAATACTCTATATATCCATTTTTATTTCACAGGTGCGGGAGCGAGCGATCATTATTACGTGATCCTAACCATGAAGTGCATAGTATATCTCATACATCAGGTCTGTTTTGCACCAAGCCCCTTATTTCCTACAATGCAGACCCAAGGCATGAGCATCAATACGGATTGAATACGGATTGAAGCAATTTCTAAAATATTGATCATTCCCTTCAGTCCTGCCTTTGGACCTGGTGATGTGTGCATCACTTAACCTGCATGCATTGTGATTAATCTATGGCAGAATGAGTTCTTGATGTATTGCATGCATCCTCTATTACTAGAGAGCAGCCATTGAGTGGCTACACCTATCTCATTCTCCCTATAGGAATGTTTTGAAAACGTATGCAAAAAAATATACGGACATTTCAGTAAATAAAATATACAGTACACTCTATTCAAGATTTTACTGAATCTCTTCTGCTCATCACATGACTCTACAGTAGCTACCTGTTTATGATTTACTTGTTTTATTTATTTCTTAGGTTGAAGCGGTTTCTTTGATCAGTGCAGATACAGGTAGGCCTACTGAATAATTGTCAATCAGATCACCTCCCCAGATTATTATACTGGCACTCACCGAATGCTCATTTTGCTTTCTGAATGTAGTGACAGATGAGTTTCTTTTGAAGACATCACAGTTGATGCAACAATTGTGTAACTTCAAAAATCCTTAGTAAACAGCTAATACATCTAATTCATGTTCTGTTTCACAATTGTGTAACTTAAAAAATCCTTAGTAAACAGCTAATACATCTAATTCATGTTCTGTTTCACAAAGGCAGGATCTATTTAATGAGTTATTACACATTTGAGTTATATCCCAAGATGTTCGCTTAAGAGTTATAACGCAACCCCGACTCTAAGATAAAAACACGTCATGACCAGTCCCAATCGAGAAAGGTAGTTTAAAATCGTTGGGAACTCCAGGGGTAAACTAATCAGGACCTATCCTGGCCTCCTACCTATCCTAATCACAGTCCAGTTTAAACAGCCATTGTGATGTACTCATGTCTTAAATTCTAAAGTGCACACAGACAGCTATTGATCGCCTTTGGGATGTGCTGTATCCAACGCATGGTTACCGTACAGCTTTCATTCATTCTGTTACGAATGGATGTGCTTGGTAATGTTGATATTGTTCTTCCTAGGCAGAACTACGACCACAAACATTATCATAAAATATGTTTAGTTGTTTGACCATTATAGTGTTCTTAATTCCTGGTCCATCCAGGTCGTGCAGTGTGTGCAGGCTGTTTTTCCTCAAAGTGGTACTAGAAGACCTGATTCAACGAAACAACTAATGACCTCTGCACTTAGGCCTTGATTAGCTGAATCAGGTGAATCAGTAATGAGCTGAAGCAAAGTTTTTGGAGTCTGATCTACTTGGAATAGGTACTCTGACCTTCTAGATGCTACCAATTTCCACATCTGTGGTTCTCCATTACCGTTTGTATTATTTTGTTTTTATATGATCTATTATATAATACAAAGAAGAAAAAGGGACATTTTGATTCTTAAGATGGAGCGATAGAGGCCAGCAAATTTTATCCAGGTAAATATAGAGTCATAACACACTCGAGACCAGGGGCGTCATGCAACCATTATTTTAGAGGGGGCACGAAGTACTTGAGGATAGAGGTTGGAGATTCTTTTTCATAATTTTTTTCACACCAGAAACAGCTTTTTCCTGCAATCCTTAGCCACAATCATTATGCTTAATTCTATGTCAGGTTATCTAAGCATACCTCTTTACCTTTACAAGCTACCCTACTCTTTGCCTGGTCCAGTCAGTGTGCCCCCTCTGCAAAATACCACTGACAGATCTTTTTATAAATAATTATGATAAAACGTGGCCTTAAAAATGTAGTTTAGTAATTAATTTAACTTCTGAAAATTTTTAAACAGGACAAATCTTTGGGGGCACATGCCCTTGTGCCCCCTATGGGCATGACACCTCTGCTCGAGACACTATTATTATTTTAGAGTCATTTTACCTGACTTTCCCCAGATTCACACTTGGAGTAAACAAATGATGTTTACTTAAAGCTCATTTCTAGCATTATAACAAAAATGCACTGGCAATGGCTGATTCCTGGTGCAGATTGATCAGATAATCAATCGCTGGACAACAAATAAAAAAAGAAAAGCAGGAAGAAAACAGGAGGCAGAGAAAAGCCGCTGGCGCTGCATGCTGCATCGCAAATGAATCAAACATTTTTATTGATTGGGTAATTGATTAGGATTTGGCTTGGCCGAGGCTGAGGCTTTTAATTAAACCTGGCACACAGTAGGGCGATGTCTCTTTAAGACATGTTAAGTGATGTAATTACCATTAAACAAGCAATTATCTTGCTGAAGTGGAAAACACAGTGGTGCACACCCAAGATTGCACGTCTACCTAGCAAGGACAAAGGAAAGATGGATAAAACTAGCCAAATATTTTGTGTCATTATTTTGTGCTGCTATTGGCTCTACTCAATTAGTTACTGCTTTGAGAGCAGATAGTCGTCACTGTAATTGTATTTGCAATCGGTTCATTCTGTCATAATATAACCATATTGCAGATAGATATCAGTATGTTCAAGGTCATTGAACTAATTTAATTTTACTGGATTTTCATTCAATTTGAATGAATGGCACTGTGTTGTGGATACACAGACAAGCCACATAAGCTATCGTCATTAGGGACATTAGGTGACCAGATGTTAATAACTTCAGTAATGATACTGCTCACTTTCCCCAAGACGTTATATCTGTTCACTCCTCATCTCTTTTTTATGGTCACACCCTGAGAAATATGAGTGACACGAGCAGAATGCAGTATGGAGTGGATTGCATTTAATAATGCAGCCAATCTCAGTCATAGGGCTACTCTCTGGGTACTTTTCCATGGATTCAGCATGTGAAAGTATGTTGAAAAAAATACCTCAGTAAAAGTGAAGGACAGCTCAACAGAGACTGACGCTCCAGACTCAATGCCACAGTGTTCTTTATTTTCTTATCACAAAAGACGCGCAGGTCCGCATTAAGGAAATACACACACACACACACACACAAAGAAAAGTTAATTGAAAATGAACGATTGGTTTGGACACAGTCCTAATTGTGCTGTCATAAGGGAGGGAAAAAGCTGAGTGATAATGCTAGCTAACCACAGCCATGCAATATAGCACCTTGTTTATCTTTGTGCTGGGTAGCCTGATCTTCTCAGTGGAAAAATGGGCTGAATTCAAACAAGAGGCAGGGGGAAGTGATTTGAGCCCTGGGACTTTTGCACCTCCATCTGCAACATACTCTTATCACCTAGGGAACGCCTAGGATGGTTGTCATTATGAGAGTTTATGAGTTTGCCCTCTCTGGCCCTGAGAAGACACACTCTCAGTGGTAAGCCCCTCCAACACACAACCCTCAGGAGAGTTACTGACCTGTTTTCTAGCCTTGGCACAGAGAGAACAGACATGGGCCTATTTGCAGTAGATCAGCATTATGTTGTTTGACTGCTTTGAAAGTTTTAGCTTCTAGCATGCTGCATGTCACAGTCTGCAAAGCTCTGTACCTATTGTATTGCTGCAATACAACTAATGTGTAGTAACACCTATGTGGTTGATGCACGGCAGCCATTTTGCGGCAGCCATCTTGAGTTCACCATGCATCGTCTATCGTGGCACAGAGGTGAGGAGTGATTGAGGAGCCAATTAGATGCTAGGAAAGATAAGAAGCCCATGATAGTAAGAGGATCCATGATGGTAATTTAGCGTGGACACCTGGGTAAACACCTTTACTAATGCTATACTGTATGTGCCAGGTGCTTTTAAGTGACCAAAAATAGCCAGGACCTTGGTTTGACATATCTTCCAAAGGATGGCACCCTTTGCGGTGCAGTGTCCCAGTCACTACCATGGGGCATTGGGATCTCCATGGAAAAATTGTAAAGGAGTGCAGCTTACTAACCACTTCAACACCACTGTCTCCCATCCCGGCACTATAGCTAAGCCCAGTCAGATAGAAGACAGCAGATGGATGGAAGGTAATACCAGGGCTATAAAGTGCAACAATTTTGGTTGCATATGCTCCTTAATATTTTTCTGTGCTACCTGGAATTTTAATTTGGGAGCACCAGTGCAACTAGGAAATATCACCCAGATAATAATTGTTGTAATGATTAGGCTTTGCTGTACCCTTGTTTTCGAGTGCCTTAGAGAAAAAACCCAGCACAAATTTGTTAGCGCTATGGTTGCATCAGTACTAGGCTACATTGAAAAAGGATTGTTTCTAGCCCAAACAGTTTAACATAAACAGAGTGCATCAGTGATTCATATTTCCTGCAACTTTCTAAATTGTCAACGCACAGGAATGCCCCTGTCTGTGTGCTGTGAGGTTCACGCATATGTCTACTTTGTGTAGCCATTAGCGATGCTAATGATAAGCACCTTCTGGTAGATGGAAAGGCTTTCCCAAAAACCTTCTCAATTAAACATTAACTATAAAGTAGCTTATGCCTACCAGGCAGAAAGACTCAATTATTGATTATTTGCATCAATCCATTGGGCAATTATTTAGCAAACTCTGCACACAGACACACTGCTAACCAAAAAACTGTCTATTGCTTTTGACATAGCGTACTCTAACATGTCTACTGCTGTACAGTGCCTTCGGAAAGTATTCAGACCCCTTCACTTTTTCCACATTTTGATACGTTACAGCCTTATTCTAAAATAGATTTTAAAAATCATTTTCCTCATCAATATAATATAATGACAAAGCAAAAACAGGTTTTAAGATTTTTTTTCTAATTTATTAAAAATAAAAACCTGAAATTTAAGTATTCAGACCCTTTACTCAGTACTTTGTTGAAGCACTTACAGCATCGAGTCTTCTTGGGTATGATGCTACAAGCTTGGCACGACTATATTTGGGGAGTTTCTCCCATTCTTCTCCCAGCTCTGTCAGGTTGGATGGGGAGCGTTGCTGCACAGCTATTTTCAGCTCTCTCCAGAGATGTTCTATCGGGTTCAAGACCGGGCTCTGGCTGGGCTACTCAAGGTCATTCAGAGACTTGTCCCGAAGCCACTCCTGCGTTGTCTTTGCTGTGTGCTTAGGGTCATTGTCCTGTTGGAAGGTGAACCTTTGTCACAGTCTGAAGACCACTCTCGAGCTTCTTTTCATCAAGGATCTCCCTGTACTTTGCTCCGTTCATCTTTGCCTCAATCCTGACTAGTCTCCCAGTCCCTGCCACTGAAAAACATCCCCACAACATGACGCTGCAGTCACCATGCTTCACCGTAGGGATAGTGCCAGGTTTCCTCCAGACGTGACGCTTGGCATTCAGGCCAAAGAGTTCAATCTTGGTTTCATCAGACCAGAGAATCTTGTTTCTCATGGTCTGAGAGTCTTTAGGTGTGGGCTGTCATGTGCCTTTTAATGAGGAGTGGCTTCCGTCTGGTCACTCTACCATAAAGGCCTGATTGGTGGAGTGCTGCAGTGATGGTTGTGCTTCTGGAAGGTTCTCAACCGAGGAACTCTGGAGCTCTGTCAGAGTGACCATCGCGTTCTTGGTCATCTCCCTGACCAAGGCCCTTCTCCCTCGATTGCTCAGTTTGTCCAGGAGGCCAGCTCTTGGAAGAGTCTTGGTGGTTCCAAACTTCTTCCATTTAAGAATGTGGGAGGCCACCGTGTTCTTGGGGACCTTCAATGCAGCAGACATTTTTTGGTACCCTTCCCCAGATCTGTGCCTCGACACAATCCTGTTTCGGAGCTCTACGGACAATTCCTTCGACCTCATGGTTTGGTTTTTGCTCTAACATGCACTGTCAACTGTGGGTCCTTACATAGACAGGTGTGTGCCTTTCCAAATCATGTCCAATCAATTGAATTTACCACAGGTGGACTCCAATCAAGTTCTAGAAATATCTCAAGTATGATCAATGGAAACAGGATGCACCTGAGCTCAATTTCGTGTCTCATAGCAAAGGGTCTGAATACTTATGTAAATAAGTATTCAGACCCTTTTGCTTTGTCATTATGGGGTATTGTGTGTAGATTGCTGAGGATTTGTATTCATGTAATCCATTTTAGAATAAGGCTGTAACGTAACAACATGTGGAAGAAAATCAAGGGGTCTGAATACTTTCCGAAGCCAGACTACGGTTTCATTCTTAGTACATATTGTGTAAATTCATCCGGTGTAGATACGTATAGATTGCATTTGGATTACTGTTACAGCGCTATTTGGGTTGTTAATTGGATTCGTTCCGACATTTCTTGATTTTTTGTTGCTGTTTTTAAATGTTTTGCTATTAACTGGTACTGTTTGATATTATACTGCATTGTTAGGAGCTAGGTAACATAAGCATTTTGCTGCATCCGCTATAAGATTCAGACCTTGTAATTGCATTTTCCCTGTAAGATACCACAGAGCCAGTGTGAGATATGGCTCGGAAAACGTACTTCAATCCAGGGATGTGAGAGGGCACTGTACTCCTAATTATTCCATTATCCAAAGCTATCATCGAGAAGATTGAAATACTGCTGGTTATAAGTAACAATATAAAATAATCTCATCAAAATCCGTCAGTTTAAGCTAGAGATATCAGCTTTTTTTTGCATCGGATGAGTCTCAATCCACCGCATCCGCCAATGTCACACTTCCGCATCTGCGGTGACAGGTGGCAGCGCTAGAGTGGTGTTGGTCAGATCCCAAAAACTGGTCTTCTCACGAAAACGTCTGTAGCGTCTCATTCTATGGAAAGGGGAGACTCTCACAACACGATGGTGTTCTCCGTTTAGCTCTACGACTCCCACAAGTGTCAGGTGACTCGTCTGATGTCAGTACCGTCGATGTGCCAACTTGTGTTTGTAGCGTTTGAACCGTTTGGGCTACAAATGATTGTGACCCCACTGAGGAAAGAGGAGATTCTCACGAACACTATGGTGTTCTCCATTTTGCTCTATGACCCCACAAGTGTCAGGGGACTCGTCTGAAGGTAACCAGTAGCATAAAAAAATAATAATGGAAGTATGAAGGTAGTTTTGTGCCTATATATATATATATATATCTTGAACTTTCTTCTATCTCCTAGATATATGACAAACACTTCAAAACCTTGTTTTCTTTACTGTCTTTTTTGCCATTTATGAATGTGTTATTCAATGCGTTCCTCTGGGCTAAGGTAGTAAAGGCCAAATTCAATATTTTAACAAATAGTTTTGTTCGATTATTTTGGCTTGCCTAACATGCTGACGAAAATGGCAGTTTAATTAAAAACTAACAGTATTCCAATCTTCTCGATTCACCATTCTTTATTTCGGGATGATTAGGAATACAGCGACATATTCCATCCCTTGATTAAAGTACGTTTTCCAAGCCATATACCACACCGGGCTCTGGCTGTCCACATTCTGGCATAGCATTGTTCCGACTAGAGAAACTAACTTAACAAAAGTCGTATAGGTGAATGGTGCACACTTGAATTTAAAGTGAACTACATTCAAAACTAGAAAAGTATTAGACTTTTCCCAGACCTCAAAAGTGGTCTGTTAATGTGGTTTAAGCATTGTTGTGGACTTGGAACATCCAAAATTGGAACATCCAATATTGCTTTATATTAAAAAAGTGAGATTTTGAGAGTGAAAACCTGAAAGAATTAGTAGAATTTTAAACCTAGAAAAGCAAAATCGAGAACTGAATTTGGGACAAAACACAATCTGAATTAGACAAACACAAAAAATATTTCTATAGGGCCATAACTACAGTTGAAGTCGGAAGTTTACATACACTTAGGTTGGAGTCATTAAAACTTGTTTTCAGCAAACTATCGTTTTGGCAAGTCGGTTAGGACATCTACTTTGTGCATGACACAATGTCACGATCGTCGACAGACGCGGACCAAGGCGTAGCGTGATAAGCGTACATTCTTTATTTGTGTACACAACACGAACCAAAACAATAAACAAACGATACGTGAAGTCCTAGGTTACAACACAAACCTTTCGGAACAAGATCCCACAAAACTAACATGCCAAAAGGCTGCCTAAGTATGGTCCCCAATCAGAGACAACGAGCTACAGCTGTCTCTGATTGGGACAACCCTGGCCAACATGGATATAAACGATCTAGAACGAAAAACATAGAAAACTAAACAATGAAAATCCACACCCTGACTCAACATTTAAGAGTCCCCAGAGCCAGGGCGTGACACACAAGTAATTTTTCCAACAATTGTTTACAGACAGATTATTTCACTTATAATTCACTGTATCACAATTCTAGTGGGTCATAAGTTTACATACACTAAGTTGACTGTGCCTTTAAACAGTTTAGACATTTTCAGAAAATTATGTCATGGCTTTAGAAGCTTCTGATAGGCTAATTTACATCATTTGAGTCAATTGGAGGTGTACCTGTGGATGTATTTCAAAGCCTACTTTCAAACTCAGTGCCTCTTTGCTTGACATCATGGGAAAATCAAAAGAAATCAGCCAAGACCTCAGAAAAATAAATTGTAGACCTCCAAGTCTGGTTCATCCTAGGGAGCAATTTCCAAACGCCTGAAGGTACCACGTTCATCTGTACAAACAATAGTACGCAAGTATAAACTCCATGGGACCACGCGGCCATCCTACCACTCTGGAAGGAAACGCGTTCTGTCTCCTAGAGATGAACATACTTTGGTGCGAAAAGTGCAAATCAATCCCAGAACAACAGCAAAGGACCTTGTGAAGATGCTGGAGGAAACAAATAAGAAAGTATATATATCCACAGTAAAGCAAGTCCCATATATATATATATATATATATATATATATATATATATATATTTTTTTTTTTTTTTTTATTATTATTTAGTAGACGCTCTTATCCAGAACGACTTGTGAGTGCATACATTATTACATTTTTTATACTGTCGTCCCGTGGGAATCAAACCCACAACCCTGGCGTTGCAAACGCCATGCTCTACCAACTGAGCTACATCCCAGCCAGCCATTCCCTCCCCTACCCTGGACAACGCTGGGCCGATTGTGCGCCGCCCCATGGGTCTCCCAGTCGCAGCTGGCTACAATAGAGCCTGGATTTGAACCAGGATCTCTACTGGCACAGCTAGCACTACGATGCAGTGCCTTAGACCACTGCGCCACTCTGGAGAGCAAGGAAGCCGCTCAGCAAGGAAGAAGCAACTGCTCCAAAAAAAAGCCAGACTACGGTTTGCAACTGCACATGGGGACAAAGATCGTACTTTTGGGAGAAATAGAACTGTTTGGCCATAATGACCATCGTTATGTTTGGAGGAAAAAATGGGGTTGCTTGCATGCCGAAGAACACCATACCAACTGTGAAGCACGGGGGTGGCAGCATCATGCTGTGGAGGTGCTTTGCTGCAGGAGGGACTGGTGCACTTCACAAAATAGATGGCATCATGAGCAGTGGCGGTTTTACACGGAGGCCGGGGGAGGCCCGTGCCTCCCTGGAAATGTCCCTGGCCACCCCTGTGGCCCCCCCCCCGTGCTGACCAAATAAAAAATTATGAATTTATAACTATTTTACACGCGAGCGCCAAAAGCGGAACTAATGCAACGCTCTACACGGCAACGTTCTACACGGGTAAATTAGAGTGGCGCACCCAAAAACTGTATCCTGCCATGCCACGTGTGGTGCTGCTTCGGTGAATGAGAGTTCAGCAACTACTATTTGCGAGAGGAGCTACGAATTTGCAGGGGTCGAAGGTAAGAAAAACGATTTAATATCATAAGTGACTTGTTGTTCTTGCACATAGCCTACATGTTCCTTTTGTTCCTCACACATAAATCAAATCAAGTTTTTAAATGTCTGGTCTCGATTTGTTTAGAAATGTAATCATATCTAAGCAAACTCATCGAAGCAGAAGCAAATATCCAAATGTTAGTAGGCTATCCTTGCTAGGTCTACACAATGTTGTGATGTTAACCACGTAACTTCATCCGTCTTGGCTGTTGCATCGCGATAACAAATACATTTTTAGTAAAGTAATCAACAGGTTATCTGCCAGTGTTAAGTAGGGAGGGATGGTTAGGTAACAAAATGTAATGCATGCCCCTACGTTTTTTCTTCTTCTAATAGTTATCATGAAACGAGGAAGGGACATAAAGTCATTTTTTGCCCCAGCAAACAAAAAAGTGAGAGAAACAAATCTAGGTTTTGAGAAAGTTGAGGAAGAGGGAGAGCCAGCATGTGATGAAAGTGAGGGGTCTGACAAAGAGAGGGAAATTCCAGAGGGTGAGGAGGATGAAGAAGAGGGTGAGGAGGATGAAGAAGAGGGTGAGAAGCATGAAGAAGAAAGCATACAGGGACAGAGAGATGAACAGCTAGAGGGACAGCAAGTGGATCCATGTGGATCAAGTACTGCACCATCAGGTTTGTGATGAGGAAGGTTCATACTATTTGCAAAGCAATGCAATTACAATGTAATGGTAGGCCTGCTGGGTGTCCTTAAAATGCTGCTTTCTGCTGTTAATTCTTTTTTGTGTCAATATGGCTCTGTTTTTTTTTTTAAGTAAATACTTTGCCTACATTTTGAAATACATGCAGATATACAGTAAATAAATGTTGTAGTTGTGCCCTATGTTTACTGTCCATCTTCTTCAGATATCAGCAAGTCTAAGTATGACGTACCAGTACAGCCGAACTTGAAGATATTCCCAACCACACTGATGGGGGACAGAAGACGAAGCTTCAGACCAAACTGGTACACTACTCATCCATGGCTTGAGTATTCTGTAATGACGGACTCTACATGTTGCTATGCATGTAGACATTTTAGCACACCAAATGCCCCAGACACCGTTTTTGTTTCAACACCTGGTTTTACAAACTGGAAAAAGGCAACTATGAGAAATGCAGGGTTTTCACTACATGCAAAGTCTGAACGACACAAGTGTGCAATGATCGCATGGAGGGATTATCAAAGAGCTGTTAGAACTGACGCAACACTAACAGATCTCCTTGACAAAGAACACACTAAACAAGTACAAGAAAATCAGGCATACATTAAAACAGTTGGGGAAGTGCTGTTGCTTACAGCTACACAAAACATAGCACAAAGAGGACATGATGAATCTGAAGGGTCCACTAACAAAGGAAACTTTAGGGAAATTCTTAACACAGTTGCTAACCACGACCAACTTGTTAAGAGAAGATTAACTTCCATTCACAATGCAAAGTACACAAGCAAGATCATCCAGAATGAGGTTTTGGGTTGTTTGGCAGAAATGGTTCGGTCTGAAATCATAGAAGAAGTGAAGAAAAGTGAGGTTTTTAGCGTCATGGCAGATGAAACAAAGGATATTTCAAAAAAAGAACAGATGTCCTTCACACTCAGGTACTATTACAATGGGGCCGTTAAGGAGAGTTTTCTCCATTTTGAATCTGCAGAGAGGTTAGATGCAGCAGGGCTTACTGGAAAAATAGTACACTTACTGGAACGTTATGGCCTGGACTACAAAAATAACCTCGTAGGCCAAGCGTACGATGGCGCTGCCGTTATGAGCGGTAAGCATTCAGGGGTTCAGGCAAGGATCAAAGAACAGGCTAAATTTGCCTTCTACGTCCATTGTAGTGCTCATTGTCTGAATTTAGTGTTAGTTGATGTAGTCAAAAGTGTCCCAGAAACGGAGGAGTTTTTTTCTTTGTTACAGAGTCTTTATATGTTTACTTCTTCCTCATATGTGCACCCAAAATGGCTGTCTCTCCAAAGAGAAATGTATGGCAGAACCAGAGAGCTGCAACGTTTAAGCGACACACGTTGGTCATGCCGATTTCTAGCCCTACGTAATATCATGGACACTCTACCTGCCCTTAAACGACTTCTGCAAGAGATTGCTCAAGAACGTCATGGTGAAAGAACTGTTGAGGCCCGAGGTCTTCTTGCTCAAATTGACCTAGAATTTGTTGTGCATCTTGTTACTCTGCGTAAGTTGTTTGGGGAGACAAAGCTATTGTCTGACATGTTACAGTCACAAACTGTTGATCTGTCAAGTGCTGTTGACTTAGTAAATGCTTTAGTCCTGACATTGAAAGACCACAGGCAGGAGTCTTTCTTTGATGAGTTGTGGGATGAAGCATTGAATATTTGTGAGCAGTGTGATTCTGCAACAAGGTCAGTGGCGAAACGTCAGAAAATGCTGAGCTCTAGACTCAGTGGCTACTGCACGCTAAGCACTGTTGGTCAGAGGGAGGTAGAACGTGACAAAGATATGTTTCTCACATCATTTTTCTATCCTGTAATTGACAGCATGCTCAATGAGTTGAACAGACGTTTCTCCAATACAAACTGTGAGCTCATGAGAAGCATACAGTCTCTCAGTCCCCAGAGTGATACCTTTTTAAAGGAGAGCAATGTTTTTTCATTTGGCCGTTTGTATAATGCAGACATTGATGATTTAGGGCATGAGCTCCATCAATTTAAGAGAGTTTTGGACAGAAAAATACAGAGTGGTGAAGTCAAAAAGCCATGCAGTACAGTTGAGCTGGTTTGTTTTATTGAGCCATACAGGGAAGTTTTCTTTGAGCTCTTTAGACTGTGCAAGATTGCTGTAACCCTTCCTGTAAGCTCAGCCTCTTGCGAACGCAGTTTCTCCACACTGAAACTGATAAAAACCTTCCTGCGGTCCACCACTAGTGATGAGAGACTCAGTGATCTTGGTGTCCTGAGCATAGAGTCCAGAAGGGCCAAGGCTCTGGATCTTGATGTATTTGTGGACCGTTTTGCCAGACAGCACAACCGCCGTATCCTGTTGCTGTAGTGTATCTATATGATATATACGCTAGTAGCGTATGAGTGCCGCTGTGAGGAAAAAGAGATATAATGAACAATAAAACAACAAGCTTGAGCTTCTTAAGACACGGTGGGTTTATCTGTTCTCAATACCACCGGTAAAATGAATGGAGTTAGTCTGGTGTCCACATGAAGTTACGTGTGTAGACAAAGAGTCTGGTGTCCATATGAAGTTACATGTGTAGACAGAGACAGTCTGGTGTCCATATGAAGTTACATGTGTAGACAGAGACAGTCTGGTACCCATATGAAGTTACATGTGTAGACAAAGAGTCTGGTGTCCACATGAAGTTACATGTGTAGACAGAGACAGTCTGGTGTCCACATGAAGTTACATGTGTAGACAGAGACAGTCTGGTGTCCATATGAAGTTACATGTGTAGACAGAGACAGTCTGGTGTCCATATGAAGTTACATGTGTAGACAGAGACAGTCTGGTGTCCATATGAAGTTACATGTGTAGACAGAGACAGTCTGGTGTCCATATGAAGTTACATGTGTAGAAAAAGAGTCTGGTGTCCACATGAAGTTACATGTGTAGACAAAGAGTCTGGTGTCCACATGAAGTTACGTGTGTAGACAAAGAGTCTGGTGTACATATGAAGTTACATGTGTAGACAAAGAGTCTGGTGTCCACATGAAGTTACATGTGTAGACAGAGACAGTCTGGTGTCCATATGAAGTTACATGTGTAGACAAAGAGTCTGGTGTCCATATGAAGTTAGATGTGTAGACAGAGACAGTCTGGTGTCCACATGAAGTTACATGTGTAGACAGAGAGTCTGGTGTCCATATGAAGTTAGATGTGTAGACAAAGTCTGGTGTCCATGTGAAGTTAGATGTGTAGACAAAGACAGTCTGGTGTCCACATGAAGTTACATGTGTCTACTTAGATGAACCCACCGTGTCTTAAGAAGCTGAAGCTTGTTTTATTTTTCATTTTACATCATCTATCTTTTTTTCCTCACAGTACCAGTAGTTCCACACACTACTAGAGTGTATGTATGTTTGTATGTATGTATATATATCCCACCAATCCTCTCTCAAGAGGTTTTCAAAAAGGGGCAAACTCATGTCTCAAGACCTGCTTCTGTTGGTTCCCCTCTCCTGCCTGTAACTTTCCATCCACATCCCCAAAGTTTTGTGGCCCATTATGACATCACTCCATTAAGTGATTGCTGCATGTACTGCTCTAAGGAAACACTTCTCTCTCTCTCTCTCTCTCTCTCTCTCGATAGATAGATAGAGTTTATGATTTTATTCTTTTGAATTATCTCTGCCAAACATCTATGTACTACAAATCTTCAAGCTCCACAGATGTTTTATGGCATCCACTAAACCTCTTTAGATATTTGTAAATTATACAGTGTGATACCTTTCAACAAAAGTTTATTTTATTTTTTACCAACTATGATTTTTCCTTTTGAAAACAAGCAAAGCAAGAAAAAAAAGAAACAAAATCACTCCAATCATTGCACACTTGTGTCGTTCAGACTTTGCAGGTCCAGCTTTGACATGATGATCTAACTAACACTAATATTGTAACTAATATTGTAACTGAAATATGTATGATCCTATGATGAGCGATTGCTTACTTCCCTTTCACTCTTAAAAAATTACTGGAAAAAAATGTGTATAAAAAGGTATATGTAGTATATGTTTGTTTAGTGAGCATTCATGCTGTCATTTTTTCCTAATGTGAACTATGGTGGAAATGTGCTGTCCTAAATGGACTTGCCCATATATGTTGTAAAGCCTTTTTTTGTACACCTGCTCATCAACTGACAGTGAAGTACACAAAGACACAGACACACACACACACACACACAGACACCTGTAATATTCTTGTTTTCATGTTGTTGCTGATATCCATCAGTGTTGTTCATATTGCTACATTGTGTTGACATGATTGTTGCTTTTAAACGAATGTTAACTTAATGTTTATTGTCTGCATCCTATTGGACTACTGGATGTTAATGTGTAACACGTTTCCCTGTTTATGTGCTTTAGCAATACTGTATGTCAATATGGTCATGCTAGTAAAGCCTCTTTGAATTGAATTTCTTTTCTGATTTGGTTTATTTTACCTAAATGGATACAGGGTAGTGTGTTTTGTTTATAAATCACTCAGAAAGTTTTCTTTCTTAAAACAAAATGTGGAATCAACTGTCCACAGTAGTGGGGCTTCCATAAATAGGAAATGGCACATTGTTGTACCCTTTGTTGTATCCTGGAGTTTTGTTCACATTGAATATGAACCCTGTATTTGTACCCTGTACTTTTTTTTTTTTTTTTTTTATGGCACTATCTCTCTTGCATCTGCACTCTTGTACAAAATACGTGTTATAATAAATGTCATATGATTTTAAAGTAAAATAAAGTTTATAATCTTTGAATATCATGTGTTGCCAGTTTTTTTATGTGTGCCCCCCTGATTAAACACTGGCCCCTCCTTGGCCCCCCTAGTAAAATGTGTCTAGAACCGCCACTGATCATGAGGAAGGAAAATTATTATTACATCTCAAGACATCAGTCAGGAAGTTAAAGCTTGGTCGCAAATGGGTCTTCCACATGGACAATGACCCCAAGCATACTTCCAAAGTTGTGGCAAAATGGCTTAAGGACAACAAAGTCAAGGTATTGGAGTGGCCATCACAAAGCCCTGACCTCAATCCTATAGAAAATGTGTGGGCAGAACTGAAAAAGCGTGTGCGAGCAAGGAGGCCTACAAACCTGACTTATTTACACCAGCTCTGTCAGGAGGAATGGGCCAAAATTCACCCAACTTATTGTGGGAAGCTGGTTAACCCAAGTTAAACAATTGAGTATACTAATTGAGTGTATGTAAACTTCTGACCCACTGGGAATGTGATGAAAGAAACAAAAGCTGAAATAAATCATTCTCTCTACTATTGTTCTGACATTTCACATTCTTAAAATAAAGTGGTGATCCTAACTGACCTAAGACAGGGAATTTTTACTAGGATTAAATGTCAGGAATTGTGAAAAACTGAGTTTAAATGTATTTGGCTAAGGTGTATGTAAATTTCCGACTTCAACTGTATGTAGAAACCTAATATTCCACAAATTACTTTGTAATTTCAATGACAGGTATTTGTATGTTTTTGGTTTTTATAATAAACAAATGTATTTACAGGGTTACCTATACATTTTTTAGGGTACAACATGTGCTTAAGTAACTCAAATTCATATAGGCCCAATATAGGTAATAGGCTATATATCAACCGATTTAATGAATCCTCTTTTCTGGTGCTCGTAAATGTTATATTGTGCTCCTTACTTTTAAAATTGTCCTGGGTGGTACTGCCAGGTAATTTTGTTTTTTTAGTGCATGTGCATATTGAGAGCAAGTCTGCATAGCAGTGGTCACAGTAAATCGATCAGTTCTGACTTACAAACAATACAATCCCTACAGAAAGAGTGGAGTCGTGATACGGTGACAGCAAATAGATGTATGCACAGGCACGTTCTTCACGGAAGCTGTGAAATAAAACCATGATGAATGGCTAAACACACACAGACACACACATGTTTTCAACCTTATTTCTATTAACCTAAGCCTAAGCAGAGAGTGAAAGGCTCTTTCTATCTATTTTGCAGTCACTGGGAGCATAGCTAGTTGCTGACCAGCATTCATCCCCCATAAAAAAATAAAACTATATTCTGGCTTAACATTGATAGGAAACTCTTTCACTCTGTTCTGTTCTCCGCTGGGCTTTCACTTCATCTCCACGTTCTGCATGGTCCATGAAACACTCACAAATCGTTAATGCCATAAAATACGGGCCAGGGTTATAAATCATTGAGGGAGCTGGACGGGAGAAGGGAGTTCAACCAGGGTACCTCACTCTGGGGCTCGCCCGGGCAACCCCCTGAACTCCCCCAGTCCGTTGCCCTAACCACTGCTACCGTGTGTACCCAATCAAAGCCCCTCTGTGGCAATGATCAAAGAGGGGTGCTGGGAGAAGGAGAGAGGGAGAGGGGGAGGAGAGAGAGGTAAAGGGCATGCTTGAGGGCACAGGAGGGTGAGGTAATTTTGGCTCTAATGAGCAGACGTGGCGGGGTGAGAGAGAGCTCCTGCCCACTTACCCATGGCTGGCAGCCCACAGACGTGAGCTAGGCAGTGTGTGTGTGTGTGGAGAGAGAGAGATATATTAAATATATTTTCTACTCAGTGAGAGTGTGTATGAACAGTATGTACCAAACTGTCCATTTATAACTCTATTGGTGTGATTGCGTGTACGCATGTGCATGTTTGACCGAGTCTCCGTATTGTACATCTGTGTGCATGTGGACAGCACATGCATGTGTATTTGCGTGGCCAGTATTTCTGTGTATATGTGTGTGTGTGTATTGTGGCTATTGTGTGTTTACGAGCTCCTGTGGTGGCAGAGATCCCATACTCCAGCCGTGCTCCTCCACCCACGCCTGTTTGCATGTTGGAGATCTCTGATAAACCTTGCCCACCCACCCGTTTCACTAATATGTAGGGGGAAATAGTGTATGCACTGCAACACAGAGCATGGGAATCAACCATTTATCCTGTGATGTGCTCGATACACAGTGGAAAAGCAATAAAAGCAGGTAGCCATTTCTGTTGCTGGCCTTTGCCACTTTGCAAGCTGTTGCAGCCCAATTGAAATTATAGGCTACTGTTGGATGGAATATATTGTTGTCCTGATTTACCGCTCAGACCGCCTTTCACGGTGACACTTTCTATCCTCCAGAGCATCTACTATATACTGCCTATGCCTTGAGGGCAGTACAGTCGCACAAATATCCATTAAGTGAGTATTCCGAGTTATAATGTACAAAAATGCCACCTAGTGCATCTGGCAATGTATACAAAATAATACATTGTGTACAATAATTGTTACAATCTAAATTAATAATACCTTTAAGTTAAATACACCCATTATCCAGCCTTGTAGCATCCATTTGAACCCCAGAGGAACCCCTGACTGTTTCCTGTTTACCTTGCTCTCTCAAAAAGCTATTCACAACAACACACTTAGAAACATAACGACTGTTAGGCTTTCTATTCCTTCTCTCAGAGAATAGCTTTTTCAGAGGCGTAGCTACATATGCAGAGAGCGACGTTTGCCCTGGTAAACAAATCAATAAAACACATTTCCTTTCGGTCAATTGTTAATTAAACTGTGTAGTTTTCATTCCAATTAAAAAGTTACTGAAGTGCAAAATATGACACATAATCATATTTCACTGCTGGTCCTTGGGGGCAATTAAAAGAGGAAGGGATGATTAACATTTGACAATCGTTCTGTAATTTGTATATGCCCTTGAGCAATCATTTAAGGAAGGTATGCTTTGGCGAACCCCTTGCCTGGTTAAGGATGCCCTTGCTGATGGGTGAGACTACAGGGCAAAGAGAGGGAGGCTGTTCAGAGACTACACGGTTGTCTTAGCAAATATTATCTGTATTTAGTTTGCGTACTGTACATGTTTGGGTACTTTCTTAGTTACATTATGAAAGACCCCCAAGACCAGGAAAACAGTAGAGACTATGTCAATGCACACTGAGACTTCAACCCATTTTAACTCAATGTGTTCTGCTTCAGGCAGTGCAGTAAGTAATGACAGATCCATACTGACTTGCACTACTTTTGTGTTTTCAATCAATTCTCTGATGCAGAGACCCTGTACCCAAACATGGCAGCACAGCACAGCACAGCACAGCCCCACCAAGGTGACTCATCGTGTTATTGGTTGTGGGTTCTGTACTGTAGATCTGCCTTACGTGAAGAGGCCATCTGACTGAAGTTAATATGGTGACAGTCATGTAACACTTTCTATCATCTACTAACAATGTAAAAACAAGCCTCATTTGCAATTGAAGCCTCATTTGCAGTACAGTGCATTCTGAAAATATTCAGACTTTTTCCAGAATTTGTTACGTTACAGCCTTATTTTCTCATCAATCTACATTCAATACCCCATAATGAAAAACCGAAAACAGGTTTTTAGATATTTTTGCAAATGTATGAAAAATAAAAAAACAGAAATACCTTATTTACATACAGTACCAGTCAAAAGTTTGGACACACATACTCATACCAGGGTTTTTCTTTATTTTTACTATTTTCCACATTGTAGAATAATGGTGAAGACATCAAAACTATGAAATAACACATAAGGATTCATGTGCTAACCAAAAAAAGTGTTAAACAAATCAAAATATATTTTATATTTGAGATTCTTCAAATAGCCACCCTTTGCCTTGATTGCGTTTAAGGCAATCAGTTGTGTTGTGAAAACGTAGGGGGGGGTATACAAAAGATAGCCCTATTTGGTAAAAGACCAAGTCCATATTATGGCAAGAACAGCTCAAATAAGCAAAGAGAAACGACAGTCCATCATTACTTTAAGACATGAAGGTCAGTCAATATGGAAAAAGTGCAGTCCCAAAAACTATCAAGCGCTATGATGAAACCGGCTCTCATGAGGACCGCCATAGGAATGGAAGACCCAGAGTTACCTCTGCTGCAAAGGATAAGTTCATTAGAGTTTACCAGACTCAGATATTGCAGCCCAAATAAATAATTCATAGAGTTCAAGTAACAGACATATCTTAACATCAACTGTTCAGAGGGACTGTGTGAATCAGGCCTTCATGGTTGAATTGCTGCAAATAAACCACTATTAAAGGACACAAATAATAAGAAGAGACCTGCTTGGGCCAAGAAACATGAACAATGGATATTAGATAGGTGGAAAACTGTTCCTTGGTCTGGAGTCCAAATTTGAGATTTTTCGTTCCAAACGCTGTCTCTTTGTAAGTCGCGTGTGGGTGAACGGATGATCTCCGCACGTGTATTTCCCACCGTAAAGCATGGAGGAGGAGGTGTTATGGTGTGGGGATGCTTTGCTGTTGACACTGTCTGTGAGTTATTTAGAATTCACTTAACCAGCATGGCTACCACAGCATTCTGCAGCGATACGCCATCCCATCTGGTTTGGGCTTAGTGGGAATATCATTTGTTTTTCAACAGGACAATGACCCAACAGACCTCTAGGCTGTGTAAGGGCTATTTTACATTTACATTTACATTTACGTCATTTAGCAGACACCCTTATCCAGAGCGACTTACAAATTGGTGCATTCACCTTATGATAGCCAGTGCAACCACTTTACAATGTTTTTTTTTCTTTATAGGTTTATTTATTATTTTTGTATATATATTTTTTAAATATTTTATTTATTTATTAATTTGTATATTTGTTGTTTTTTATTATTATTATTCTTATTGTTATTCTTCTTCTTCTTATTATTATCATCATTATTATTATTATTATTATTATTATTATTATTATTATTATTATTTTGTGGGGGTTGGGTGGGGTGGGGGGGGGGAAGGATTACTTTTACCAAGAAGGAGAGTGATGGAGTGCTGCATCAGATGACCTGGCCTCAACAATCCCCCGACCTGAGAGGGTTTGGGATAAGTCGGTTCGCAGAGTGAAGGAAAAGCAGCCAATAAGTGCTCAGCATATGTGGGAACTGCTTCAAGACTGTTGGAAAAGCATTCCAGGTGAAGCTGGTTGAGAGAATGCCAAGAGTGTGCAAAGCTGTCATCAAGGCAAAGGGTGGCTATTTGAATTATCTCAAATATAAAATATATTTTGATTGTTTAAAACTTTTTTGTTTACTACATGATTCCATATGTGTTATTTCATAGTTTTGATGTCTTCACTATTATTCTACAATGTAAAACATTGTAAAAATAAAGAAAAACCCTTGAATGAGTAGGTGTGTCCAAACTTTTGACTGGTAGTGTAAGTATTCAGACCCTTTGCTATGAGACTTGAAATTGAGCTCTGGTGCATCCTGTTTCCATTGATCATTCTTGAGGTGTTTTTACAACTTGATTGGAGTCCACCTGTGGTAAATTGAATTGATTGGACATGATTTGGAAAGGCACACAGCTGTCTATATAAGGTCCCACAGTTGACAGTGCATGTCAGAGCAAAAACCAAGCCATGAGGTCGAAGGAATTGTCCATAGAGCTCTGAGACAGGATCGAGGCACAGATCCAGGGAAGTGTACCAAAACATTTCTGCAGCATTGAACGTCCCCAAGAACACAGTGGCCTCCATCATTCTTACATGAAGAAGTTTGGAATCACCAAGACTCCTCCTGGAGCTGGCCTCCCGGCAAAACTGAGCAATTGGGGGAGAAGGGCCTTGGTCAGGGAGGTGACCAAGAAACCGATGGTCACTCTGACAGAGCTCCAGAGTTCCTCTGTGGAGATGGGAGAACCATCCAGAAGGACAACCATCTCTGCAGCACTCCACCAATCAGGCCTAGAATAAGGCTGAGAAGTAACAAAATGTGAAAAAAGTGAAGGGGTCTGAATACTTTCCGAATGCACTGTATGTTACTTAAAATAGACATCTGACCCGGCCTATTCCCTTGTCTCTGGCTCTGAGAGGGATGCCTTCAATATTGGTCTTCATGAAGTCTCTTCCAGCCACGGGCTTGACTGTGATTGAAAGGGGGATGAGCGAGGGAGGAGTGGCAGACAGAGGAAGGGGAGGTGGGGTGCAGGGGGATAGAGATGGAGATGGGGGAATGGTGGATCATGGCGTGCAGTGAGATGTATCACTATGACAAATGCTTCTCCTGGAAATGCATCACTGTGCATTGGTTGGCTGCTGAGCTCTCAGCATCGGTTGGAAGACTTCCTGCTTGGAATTCCGAAGCTCCCTCCGCCGTCAACTTAAATTTTTCCAACCCTCTGCACAGCGTGAAATAAAGAACACGAGGGTATTTCTGACTCCTTGCCTGCTCACGTTTCGACAAACTCAGCCATCTTGTAGACACACGTCTGTTCCTAGCTAACTAATTCAGAGTTCCGCTAAAGCTATATTTGCCCAATGAGTTTACTTTGGATTCCCAATTCTCTGAGTTGGAGACTATTTGCTCACTCTGTCTTTTTATTTATTCTACTCTCCAAACAGAGGAGTCTGTTTGGGCGGGATCCAAATATAACACAGGGGACAGAGGGTTCAGCTGTTTTAATTGAGCAGTTACACAAATTAATACAGCAGCCGCAGAATCATTGTGGGTAGAATAATGCAGATTGTGCTGCTCTGTTTGTATGCCTTAGTCATTGGCTTAGAAAAAAGCGACAACTATAAACAAACCATTTGATTACATAATGGCTTATGAAACAACTCACAAATAGTCTCTCAATACCGGTGCAAAACCATATCAGCATCTGTTCTCACTATTCAAATGGGCTGCAGAGGAAACTTTTTCTCCTTCACAAAGTTCATTGAAGAAGCAACTTTACATTATATTATACTGTTCTTAGAAAGTCTGAAATAAGTTGGAATAATTGACTGGCCACAAATAGATCGGTTCTTTATCACTGTTCAATAGTGATGTGGAGGTATTATTAAAACATACATACAGTGCTACATCTCTACAGAAAATATGCATGTTGCAATGTTTTTCAAAAAAATTCCATTAAGATGACCATATATACTCCCTGCCTGCACTGCAACATTGGGCAGCACACCAAACTCACCAGACCATGACAGCAGATCCCATTGGTACTACAATGGCCTCACTTTTTTTCTCTTATTTTCCACTGCAAACTCGATACAAAAATAATCTCTCAAACTGATTATGGAGTCACTAAAGGGAGGTCCTTGGGTCAGGGACACAAGGATTGCCTTAGAACCCTTGGTACAGGACTAGTCTGGGATCAGATTTGCATACAGTAACACCATCGAGCACAGCTACAGTATGCCAGATAGTCACAGTGTCCTTGTGGGTTACCTTGCAGCATGCAAAATGGTTGAGCAAAATTGTTGAGTAATTCTGTTCATTCAATCTTGCAATGTGGGTAAACCATAGAAAGCAAAGCAGTTCCTAGTCTCTAGTGTAATGTGCTTTTTAGTGGTGTAAATTGTGTGCAATACCCCTGGGGGCTTCACTTGAAACAGGTGTTTACTTCAAAGTAAAAATCCTAAATTGGCTTTTGAAGAAAAAATGCATATTTTCAAGGATATTGAAGATTTTATCTATACCAATTTCTGTCATTGGGCGCGAACCAGGTTGGTTGCTTAACCAACTGTCCTCGTCAAATTCCAAAGTGCTGCCAATGTTCTTAGCAGCGTAGTGCTCCTCTGCTTCCCCCAGCATGAACATAGATTTAAATCAAGTTATCCACAAGGGGGGCTGCCCAAACAAACAATAATAACGTGGAGATCATAAATATGCTAATCAAGCGCGGCTGCTTGTGGGAGAGTTAAGGATTAAGCTCTTTTCACCAGTTTAATGTAGCCTATCAGTGTCTGAGGAGTTATAATTATTGTACTATCTTGCAGGGGGATCATTTTGAGTTTAGCTATCGATTTTGGTTTACCTGAAACATTGCTGGTGGCTCTTTTGGAGTGAGTGAGCTGACACATTTAACCATGCAGCTGGCAAGCTCTTTATCGCTGGACAGTTTCAACAATCAAAGTTCCACTTGACTTAACAGCTGGCCCAATGTCATCCACTGATGAATTAATCTGGATTGAATCATCTTTGCTCCCAAGAGACATCACCATGAGTAGTTTGATGTTCTAGTGGTCATCTGTAGCTCAGTTGGTAGAGCATGGTGCTTGCAATGCCAGGATTCCCAGGACCACCTATAAGTAAAATGTGTGCACACATGACTGTATGTCGCTTTGGATAAAAGTGTCTGCTAAACAACATATATTATATCAATATTACTAAGCCCAAATGTGAATCATGGAAGATAATGTAGGCTATAGTTATGGGGGTTGGTTTTGCTACAAAAGATAGACTCAGCAATATGACATTATCATACACAGCGGGATGACTTCCTGCTTATAGACATCAAAAACAATAAAATTACAATCTGCCAAGACTGCCACTGCTGGCTGTTTCCAATATGGTCATGGCTCGAGGGAGAATGTGAATTGTGGAAGAACCAATGGTGGGAGTCCTGGCATATTTTGTGTTCTGTTGGTATTGATGTCTGAAGCCTATTCTAAATTCCTACAGGATTCATGTAGGACCCTTTTGCAAGGGTTTGCATCTGTGTATATTGGGCTGTGTTTACAGAGGCAGCCTAATTCTGATATTCTTTCAGTAATTGGTCTTTTGACCAATCAGATCAGCTCTGAAAAAGATCTGATGTGAAAAGATCTGATGTGATTGGTCAAAAGACCAATGCCTGTGTAAACGCACCCATGATGTCAAATTGTTCCACCTTTAAATACAGTACATACATTTTTCTTCTATTGGCCATACTAGTTAACATGGATCAATATCTATATCTGACATCGACATATGATGATACTTGTCCACACAGTTCATCTGGCTAGCTTTAAACTGAACACTCACTTAGCATCGCATAATTTACTATATAGCATTACAATGTAGTTATCAATCAGTTTAAATAACACATAATGCAGTAAGAGTGAACTTCACCGCAAGCCTCCACTTGGAGGCCAGAACTCTCATTGACTTGGAAGGAGAATGGATAAGGGGGTATGGTAATAGAGCACATCTACATATGGGCCGATCTCTGTCTCATACTAAATGGAGTCCTCTGAGTGTGTTCTTCCATAGTCAAGGTCATTGTTTACAGTGCTTTTACACATCTAAAATACTTCCTCTGAAAAGTTGAAAGTGTATTCTGTACACTTTGCCTGCTAATAACTCCTAGGCTTTTCAATGTCTCCACAATCAAAGACATTGATTGATGTGGTTGTCCCAACTTTGAGGGCAGAGAGAAGCTGCAGTTTACTTTGTTGGGTAAAAACATTTAAGAAAGCAGGCGGGTTGCATCAAAAATCACTAAATCGATGCACTGCCCACTTGAAGAAGTCCATTCTGGTTTATTGTTTACTTTGCAGTAATGCATTAAACCGTGCACCTATGAAAAAGTGTTTATGCATGTTCATTTTCTCTTCAGGTTTATCATCACAGTATTGCATTGCATTATTCAAGAGGACAGATCTGCTGATAACAGCAAGCTGATTGTTTATTCTCTGTTGTTCTGCTGCATTTTCAAAACAGTTTCAATATGCAAATCAAAACAGACTGTGACCTTATGAATCACACTCTTTGCATATTTTACAATTGTCCATGGAAAGAGACACACTGTTGTATTTTTTCAGGGGAAATATGGTGGGGTCAACCAGGTATGCCATCCAAGTATGACAAGTAATATCCTCTGTTGCTATACATCTTCAGCTGCTAGGAAAAACTTTACACCAACATTAAGTGTCTCAGGTGGATGCTCTTATGAAAAGTGAAAGGTTCTTTTTTTATCTGATGCATCTTACAGTTTCCTAAAAGTAGACTGTTACATGTCTGGAATAAATTGCTCACACAGTCTTACAGTACATCTGTGTGACTTAATCAAGATTTACTAAAATCTCATCCTCTCTGTGAGTTTGAGATTAGAGCACTTTCACTCGTTGTGTGTGTGTGTGAGTGTATGAACGTGTGTATGTGTGTGTGTGTGTGTGCGTACATGGGTGTAAGTGTGTGTGTTAGTGCGTATGTGAATGCGTTTGTACAGTGTGTGTGTGTGTGTGTGTTCTAGCTAGATCCCATTTTCAGCCACTCTCTCAATGACAGAGATTTCCATGACACAGATCCCTGACCAGTGCGCTCATTTAATCTAATTACACTTAGCCAACAACAAAGAAGCAGGGAGAGGAGATCCACACTAATCACATTAGAGCAGGGGGGAAATTGGACCGTGTGATCGAGTGATTTGGCCGCACACGGCTGGACAGCCCTTCACCAATAACATTCAGGCCTGCTGCTGGTTGTTTATGAGATTGAGCTGTCATCTGGCCATCACTCAGTCTTAATCACTCCTATGACCTCATCACCTGTGAAGATAGACCTAATCTTATTTAGAACATAATAAAGAAAAATGTCTTAGAAAAGTATATAAATCATGGATTTCAGTGTACACTACCGGTCAAAAAAGTGTTAAACAAGTCAAAATATATTTTTTATTTGAGATTCTACAAATAGCCACCCTTTGCCTTGATGACAGCTTTGCACACGCTTGGCATTCTCTCAACCAGCTTCACCTGGAATGCTTTTCCAACAGTCTTGAAGGAGTTCCCACATATGCTGAGCACTTCTTGGCTGCTTTTCCTTCACTCTGCGAACCGACTCATCCCAAACCATCTCAGGTCGGGGGATTGTTGAGGCCAGGTCAAATGCCCACGCCTTGGTCAAATAGCCCTTACACAGCCTGGAGGTGTGTTGGGTCATTGTCCAAATGATAGTCCCACTAAGCGCAAACCAGATGGGATGGCGTATCGCTGAAGAATGCTGTTGTAGCCATGCTGGTTAAGTGTGCCTTGAATTCTAAATAAATCACAGACAGTGTCACCAGCAACGCACCCCCACATCATAACACTTCCTCCTCCATGCTTTATGGTGGGAAAGACACATACGGAGATCATCCGTTCACCCACACCGCGTCTCACAAAGACACGCGGTTGGAACCAAAAATCTCTAGCCATTGGACTCCAGACTAAAGGACAAATTTCCACCGTCTAATTTCCATTGCTCGTGTTGTTGGCCCAAGCAAGTCTCTTCTTCTTATTGGTGTCCTTTAGTAGTGGTTTCTTTGCAGCAATTCGACCATGAAGGCCTGATTCACACAGTCCCCTCTGAACAGTTGATTTGGAGATGTGTCTGTTACTTGAACTCTGTGAAGCATTTATTTATTACCATTAGGCTGGTAACTCTAATGAACTTATCCTCTGCAGCAGATGTAATCCTGGGTCTTCCATTCCTGTGGCAGTCCTCATGAGAGCCAGTTTCATTATAGCGCTTGATGGTTTTTGCGACTGCACTTGAAGACACTTTCAGAGTTCTTGAACTGTTCCGCATTGACTGACCTTCATGTCTTAAAGTAATGATGGACTGTCATTTCTCTTTGCTTATTTGAGCTGTTCTTGCCATAATATGGACTTGGTATTTTACCAAATAGGGCTATCTTCTGTATACCACCCCTACCTTGTCACAACACAACTGATTGACTCAAATGCATTAAGAAGGAAAAAAATCCCACAAATTAACTTTTAACAAGGCACACCTGTTAATTGAAATGCATTCCAGGTGACTACCTCATGAAGCTGGTTGAGAGAATGCCAAGAGTGTGCAAAGCTGTCATCAAGGCAATGGGTGGCTACTTTGAAGAATCTCAAATATATTTTGATTTGTTTAACACTTTTTGGTTACTACATGATTTCATATGTGTTATTTCATAGTTTTGATGTCTTCACTATTAAACTACAATGTAGAAAATAGTACAAATAAAGAAAAACCCTTGAATGAGTAGGTGTTCTAAATATTTTGACCGGTAGTGTATATATACACAGTGTATACACATACAGTACACTTTACAGTAGAGTGCAGTACAGGCATCACAAGATCATACATTACAACAAAGCTATTGTAGTCAGTGCTCCAACTTGGTCCTTCTTACAGGTATTTGTTTTACCTGGGAACATTCTGTACTGTGGCATGTACTGTATGTTCTTTATCATGGGAGTGTGAATGACACACAACTAGCATTACACACCATCTGGGCAGGTAACTCTAACAGGTCCTCTACAGTATTTGGCATCCTTTTGTGTTTGTCACATCCACAGCATTTCCCTAGAAAAGATACCTTCACGTTCACTTTTATAGTACCGCTTTCAAACACGACTCAACGTCTTCTGTTGACACAAATACGTTTGTTTTGTGTTTGTATCGGAACTCGGACTTTTCAGACATGCAGCGAGCTGGCATGTGAAGACATCGCCATTGTTTTCCAGATTTCATCATACTACATGCTACTTACTTACGATCATACACTCGTACCATGGTAATGAGGGTAAAATATGTAGCCAGGGAAAATAATTAGTTATTTTGTCGTAACCATCATTGCATTTTCCAGTAAATCTCTGTAGATTAATTTGTCCTTGTTAAGTAATCTATTACCATCTCAGATTGGACTACAACACACAACAAAGATGTGGATGATTCATAAGGTCTACAAAAATGGTGCTGTTTTCTGTGGAATGTGACATAGAGGTGTAATTTCACATCTTCATATTTGTATAATGTGTCGTGTACAGTATAATGCATGACCTTGGGAAACATGTCACTACTTGAACATCTAACATTGGTTTCATACACAGTGCCAATAAATAACAGTGATGTTATTCATACCTAAAATGTATTCACACCTTAAGCATATAAACACCCATATTGTTTCAGCAGCCTGCATATAAAAAACAACAACATTAAATGCCTCTCCATTTTGCAAGATTAAGTAAGATTTACTGTTCTCGCGGTCTTAACTTTCCTTCAATATTGAGGAGGACTCTGTTTTATCACTGTATGGTTCCGCTTCAGCACCATGGACAGCTATTGTGGGGGAAGCCAGTTTCAGCACCATTGGCAGCCCTTATGGGGGAGCTCCGGTAATGTACACAGCCTTAAAGCCCAGCTGCCAACTCACTCACTCTCCTGCTGGGGGTGATTGAAATTTCATCTCAGTGCAAATAGTTCATTAGCAAAACCTGGTGATTTCACCAGGGATGGCCCAGGAAGCACATGAACAAAGATGCTCTGCTGCGCCAAAGCAGATAAATGGGGAGCAGGGCTGGAATGAAATGTCAAGCAAAATGCCATCAATGTAATCTGCTTGGAAAAAGAACAAATCAGGCCCCTTTGTAGACCCAGCCACTGACCCACACAAGAAATACAGGGACAACCGAGAGAGAGAGAGAGAGAGAGAGAGAGAGAGAGAGAGAGAGAGAGAGAGAGAGAGAGAGAGAGAGAGAGAGAGAGAGAGAGAGAGAGAGAGAGAGAGAGAGAGAGAGAGAAGGACTGCAGTGGGAGTAGCTGTCAAGCTACAAGGAGAGGGCTGCACTAGGGGCTACACCACCGTGGGACGCTACAAAAGCGAGTGGCTCCACACAACATCCAAGCATCCCACCGAGAAGCTCATCAAAAAGCCCACAGCCACATCGTAATCACTGCTTAATGATTTACACGGAACAACAGTGTCTCAAGGCTTGTCTCTGTTTTCCTTTCCCATTGTACCCGCAAATGTTTTTCTGTTCCTCTTGACAAGAGAGAGAAACAAACTAACCCTACATTCTCTTTAAAATGACATAGTTCGCCGAAAGCAGTGAGGGGGAAAAAGAGAGTGCTGCTGTTAGATTGCCTGCTGCATGCTGCTGTTGTTGCAATGGCTAGAGACCTGTTCAGCTCCAGCAATGCTCCTGTTGGAGAGAAGATGTGATGAGGCAGATTGAGGCTCATTAGGTACTTGATTGGGCATTTAGAGATGCAAAAACACCTCAGTGGCACATAAATACAGTTAGTATTATGAAGATGAATCCATTGGCCTATGTGCACCAGGACTTACATGTACAGTTGAAGTCGGATGTTTCTATACACCTTAGCCAAATACATTTGAACTCAGTTTTTCACAATTCCTGACATTTAATCCTAGTACAAATTCCCTGTTTTAGGAAAGGTAGGATCACCACTTTATATTAAGAATGTGAAATGTCAGAATAATACTAGAGAGAATGATTTATTTCAGATTTTATTTATCTCATCACATTCCCAGTGGGTCAGAAGTGTACATACACTCAGATAGTATTTGGTAGCATTGCCTTTAAATTGTTTAACTTGGGTAAAACGTTTCAGGTAGCCTTCCACAAGCTTCCCACAATAAGTTGGGTGAATTTTGGCCCATTGATCCTACAGAGCTGGTGTAACTGAGTCAGGTGTGTAGGCCTCCTTGCTCGCACACGCTTTTTCAGTTCTGCCCACACCTTGACTTTGTTGTCCTTAAGCCATTTTGACACAAATTTAGAAGTATGCTTGGGGTCATTGTCCATTTGGAAGACCCATTTGCGACCAAGCTTTAACTTCCTGACTGATGTCTTGAGATGTTGCTTCAATATAGCCACATAATTTTCCTTCTTCATGATGCCATCTATTTTGTGAAATGCACCAGTCTCTCCTGCAGCAAAGTACCCCCACAGCATGATGCTGCCACGCCCGTGTTTCACAGTTGGGATGGTGTTGTTCGGCTAGCAAGCCACCCCCTTTTTCCTCCAAACATAACGATGGTCATTATGGCCAAATAGTTCTATTTTTGTTTCATCAGACCACCAGACCATCTTTGTCCCCATGTGCAGTTGCAAACCGTAGTCTGGCTTTTTTATGGCGGTTTTGGAGCAGTGGCTTCTTCCTTGCTGAGCGGCCTTTCAGGTTATGTCAATATAGGACTCATTTTACTGTGGATATAGATACTTTTGTACCTGTTTCCTCCAGCATCTTCACAAGGTCCTTTGCTGTTGTGCTGGGATTGATTTGCAGTACGTTCATATCTAGGAGACAGAACGCGTCTCCTTCCTGAGCAGTATGACGTCTGCGTGGTCCCATGGTGTTTATACTTGCTTACTATTGTTTGTACAGATAAACATGGTACCTTCAGGCGTTTGGAAATTGCTCCCAAGGATGAACCAGACTTGTGGAGGTCTACAATTCTTTTTCTGAGGAGTTGGCTGATTTCTTTTGAATTTCCCATGATGTCAAGCAAAGAGGCACTGCGTTTGAAGGTAGGCCTTGAAATACATCCACAGGTACACCTCCAATTGACTCAAATGATGTCAATTAGCCTATCAGAAGCTTATAAAGCCATGACATCATTTTCTGGAATTTAACAATCTGTTTAAAGGCACAGTTAACTTAGTGCATGTAAACTTCTGACCCACTGGAATTGTAATACAGTAAATTATAAGTGAAATAATCTGTCTGTAAACAATTGTTGGAAAAATTACTTGTGTCATGCACAAAGTAGATGTCCTAACCGGCTTGCAAAAACTATAGTTTGTTAATAAGACATTTGTGGAGTGGTTGAAAAACAAGTTTTAATGACTCCAACCTAAGTGTATGTAAACTTCCGACTTCAACTGTAGTTATGGCCCCATAGAAATATTTTTTGTGTTTGTCTAATTCAGATTGTGTTTTGTCCCAAATTCAGTTCCGACTTCAACTGTAAGTATTCAACCCCCTAAGTCAATACATGTTAGAATCACCTTTGGCAGCGATTACAGCTGTGAGTCTTTCTGGGTCAGTCTCTGAGAGCTTTGCAAACCAGAAAAAAACAAATATGTCCCCTTTTGTATTTTTCACCTCCAGCAGAAGAATTACATTCATGAGTGCATGATATTCAGTTTCACTGGCATTTAGTACGTTCTATTGATGGTCTTAAACTGCAGTAATTTATGTCTGAGATTATATGAACATGTCTGGGCATTCTAACATATCTCTATCTAGTCATCATCATCATCAATAGCATCTCCCAGGTCTTCCACACATTTTGTGTCATCAAAACAAAACAAAAAAACTTGATACAGTTTGGAAATCATAGAGGTTTGTCAGACTGCCTTAAAATAGTTTCAATCTTTGAAGCTTGTTGCTTGTCCAGTTTTTGCTGAACAGAGGGAATAAAGTGTTGTATCTGCAAAAGTTCACCTCTGCGCCATCACAGACTGGTCTTCCCTGGCTGCCTGACCCTGATAAGACCCCTGTCACCATCTGATCCTGCTCAGATGAGGCATGACAAAGAAATACCTTGGTGTGCATTTATACATTATATTATCCAAAAATACAATCAATGGTTCAATAATTGAAATGACCATTATTCCCAGATCCCAGACTGTAGCCTACCCATCAACTCAAGATGGAACTTTGTATCCATTCACTGATTGTTATAATATACTGCAAAATTCACATGAGCTCCGTAGACTGGTCTTCCTTGGCTGTCTGACACTGCAGGGACACCTGTCACCATCTGATCCTGCTAAGACATGATGAGCATAGTGTTGTGTACTGACTGTGCCCCATGACAGTAAAACCTGTAGAGCTGTTTATACCATGCCAGGGTGAAAAGTAGGGAATTAGCTAGGAAAACTGACAGATAAATAACGTTACATTGCTATAGTAACTAATAAAAACTCACATTGAGCCGAAAAAACATCTGAATATTGGTCTTCAATCGTTTGGCCACTGGTTTCATCGTTTGATTCAGGTTTAGTGTGATAGAGACAAAAATAATAGCTAACGTTAGTCAGCTAGCTAGCTAGCTAACATTACCCAACTTTTGGCAACTTTTCTTCTGTCAAACAGCAGTTACCTTGCCAGCTAGATCAGTCAACTAAATAGTCAACAGTTTCTGTTCTGCTTGCTTTTACAACTTGGAGAAAAACCGCAACACACACAGACAGCAGCCGCCTCTGTTCATCTCACATCTCTCCCGTGTTGTTCCTATACGCCAGCCTTTCAGAAGCTTTGCCTTCACACAGCCTGTCCGCACGTTTTGTATCACAGTACAATGATAAAACTGGAGGGGACAAATCAGAATGCAATATCAGAATGTGGGGGGGGGGGAGGGGGGAGAGAGAGTCATGTCCCCCCCGTCCCAATGAAGGTTGCACCCCTACCCCTGTATTCAACCCTCATTTATACACCATCCAAAGCATACATGGTAACTTCACCATGCTCAAAGGGATATTCAGTGTCTGCTTTTTTTTTATTGTTACCCATCTACCAATAGGTGCCCATCTTTGCGAGGCATTGAAAAACCTCCCTGGTCTTTGTGGTTGAATATGTTTTTGAAATTCACTGCTCGACTGAGGGACCTTACAGATAATTGTATGTGTGGGGTACAGATATGGGGTAATCATTCAACAATCAAGTTAACCACTATTATTGCACACAGAGTAAGTCCCTGCAAGTTATTATGTGACTTGCTAAGCAAATCCTTACTCCTGAACGTATTTAGGCTTGACATAAGAAAGGGGTCGAATACTTATTGACTCAAGATATTTCAGCTTTAAAAGTTGTATTAATTTGTAAAAATTTCTAAAAACAAAATTCCACTTTGACATTGTGAGGTATTGTGTGTAGATCAGTTGCACAAAATATCTAATTCAGGCTGCAAGACAACAAAATGTGGGAAAAGTCAAAGGGTGTGAATACTTTTAGAAGGCACTGTAGGCTACTCTGTACAGAACATACTACAACAGTCAAAGGATACATATCTGCAGTTAACTGGAGATTAAACTAGGATGGCTGGAGATTAAACTAGGATAGCTGGAGATTAAACTAGGATGGCTGAAGATTAAACTAGCTGTAAGAGGGGAGGTGGTGGTACTTAAAATGTCAATTATATAAAAACTCAAAGTATTCAAATCTGTAGAGTATACCATAATTTGCATGTTATACATAGCTAGTCGAGTGTTATGAAGAAGTCAAGTCGGGAAGCCTTCTAGAAAGTACAATGTTCACAGATTCAACTCCCACACATGCACTGTGATCTGGTTAGGGTTAGGGTTGGAGTGCTCATCTAAGATCAATGTTGCCTTTTAAATCATAATGAATAACATTAGATGGACAAAAGGGACCTGATCTTCAATCAGCATTCCTACTCTGAGAGGCTCTATGAATACAGGCCCTGTAAAGTAATATTACTCATGTCATTTGTCAGAGCAGTAAACCGTGCTCACGCCCCAGCATCAGTCATGGCTTCTTCATATCAACCCGATGACAGTATGAGAGGCTTTGCACCTCGTTAAACACTTTCAGGTCGCCCCATCGGAATCCTGTTAACCTCGGAGAGCGTGAACTCATGTATTTATTTTCCGCTCCTGTTTTACAGTTTCTGCTATAAACCCTGCCATCAGCGCTGATGGAATTATTGGAGTTTGTTGAATTGTATATCAATATCAGGTCCTGAGTGAACCCTAAATCAAGCCAAGCTCAGATTATATTACTGTAATTTGCCTGTCGATTAGGGGGGTAAACTGGTGAGGTATAAGCAAAATATGGAACTTAGGAATTGAAAGTTTCTTCAAGTGCAGTCACAAAAACCATAAAGCGCTATGATGAAACTGGCTCTCATGAGGACCGCCACAGGAAAGGAAGACCCAGAGTTGATCACCTGTTAATTGAAATGCATTCCAGGTGACTACCTCATAAAGCTGGTTGAGAGAATGCCAAGAGTGTGCAAAGCAGTCATCAAGGAAAAAGGTTGGCTACTTTGAAGAATTTCAAATATAAAATATATTTTAATTTGTTTAACACTTGTTTGGGTATTACATGATTCCACATGTGTTATTTCATAGTTTGATGTCTTCACTATTATTCTACAATGTAGAAAATAGTAAAAATAAAGAAAAACCCTTTCAATGAGTAGGTGTTCTAAACTTTTGACTGGTACTGGATATATTTCACAGTTCATCTGTAATTTTCTTATTTTTAATCATCAACCTTTAACTTAATTATAGTGCATTTTTGTCAGCACCATTGCATTTGTCAAATTTACTCAGGCACCAGTTGATTGCACCATCCTGGGCCTAAGTGTAGGACAATTAAACTGGCATTTGCTGTCAGAGGAATGGCCTTATGAGAATTGAATTGAGGTTTGATGAGGTGGTCTATAAGAGGAGGAGGAGGAGGATGGTGTAGTATGTGGTGCTGGGCTGACTGCTGCCTGCCCAGGTAACCTTTAGCAGATGAGATTGTTTCTCATTAGAGTAAGGAGAAGACCAGGGTGGTAACCCTTCAATTCCTCCTCTCTCTCTCTCTCTCTCTCTCTCTCTCTCTCTCTCTCTCTCACCTCTCTCTCGCCTCTCTCTCTCTCTCTCTCTCTCTCTCTCTCTCTCTCTGTCTCTCTCTCTCTCTCTCTCTCTCTCTCCCCACTCACTCTCTATGACTGATCTGTCTCCATCTCCATGCGCTCTACTTGGAGGAACTGAGAAAATCATCATGGAAATATATGACGGATGGAGCTGCTGGGTATTTGGACATCTGTCTTCTCTCTCACAGCTCAGCCGGAGAGCCCAGGTTGTATGACAGGCCCATGGCCAGTGTGGAATAACACGGGAGATGGAGAATTATCTCCAGCACGTCTCCCTGCTACCCTCAGAGAACTGCCATTAGTAGGTTGTCAGTCTAGCAAACACCCCAGCAGCTTTCCAGACAGGACAAGTCAGCTCCTCACTTCTAATAGGGGGGCATGGGATCATATCTGCCTGGCTAAAGTTAGAACTATTTAGGTGATATGGGCCTAGGGTTTGGTGAGTGGCAAAACTACTGAGACGTAAAGATGATGAACTCAAAAGTGCAGAAAAAATATTAGATTCTCAGAAACCAACTACAACAAATATGGCATAGGCAACGGTAGTTGTTGTTGTTTGTGTTTTGAGTGTAGCGAGTGCAAAGCTATTTGTCAAATGTGTGTGTGTGTGTGTGTGTGTGTGTGTGTGTGTGTGTGTGTGTGTGTGTGTGTGTGTGTGTGTGTGTGTGTGTGTGTGTGTGCTTTAGTGCATGTATGTATGTTTGTCACCATGAGCAAATGTCTGTAGATATTCATGTGCGGAGCTCCTAAAACATTAAAGACACAGTAGTGGGTGGTCTATATGCCATGTTAGAGGTAAATGTAACACTGATCAAGGGATGCTCTGGTTGATTTCAACAGTGAATAAATCCCTAATATCAAAGGGAAAATATGAGCTTCTACTCCAAAGGCAATTTTCCATGACAAGTGTTTTTAAACGCATTATCAAAATTGTGCACAACTTGTCTGTTGTGCACATTTTTGATAATTCCTAACAAGGTATGTCATCTCAAATCAAATCACATTTTATTTGTCACATGCGCCGAATACAACAGGTGTAGACCTTACACTGAAATGCTTACTTACAAGTCCTTAACCAACAATGCAGTTTTAAGAAAGAATACCAAATTTTTTTTTTTTTACAAATAATTAAAGAGCAGCCGTAAAATAAAAATAGCGAGGCGGGGTGGGGCAATGCAAATAGTCTGGGTAGCCATTTGATTAGATGTTCAGGTGTCTTATGGCTTGGGGGTAGAAGCTGTTTAGAAGCCTCTTGGACCTAGTCTTGGATCTCCGGTACCGTTTGCCGTGCGGTAGCAGAGAGAACAGTCTATGACTAGGGTGGCTGGAGTCTTTGACAATTTTTAGGGCATTCCTCTGACACCGCCTGGTATAGAGGTACTGGATGGCAGGAAGCTTGGCCCCAGTGATGTACTGGGCCATACGCAGTACCCTATGTAGTGCCTTGCGGTCGGAGGCCAAGCAGTTGCCACACCAGGCAGTGATGCAACCAGTCAGGATGCTCTCGATGGTGCAGCTGTATAACCTTTTGAGGATCTGAGGACCCATGCCAAATCTTTTCAGTCTCCTTAGGGGGAATAGGTTTTGTCGTGCCTTCTTCACGACTGTGTTGGTGTGCTTGGACCATGTTAATTTGTTGGTGATGTGGAAACCAAGGAACTTGAAGCTCTCAACCTGCTCCACTACAGCCCCGTCGATGAGAATGGGGGTGTGCTCGGTCCTCTTCTTTTTCCTGTAGTCCACAATCATCTCCTTTGTCTTGATCAAGTTGAGGGAGAGGTTGTTCTCCTGGGACCACATGGCCAGGTCTCTGACCTCCTCCCTATAGGCTGTCTCGTTGTTGTCAGTGATCAGGCCTACCACTGTTGTGTCATCGGCAAACTTAATGATGGTGTTGGAGTCAAGCCTGGCCATGCAGTCATGAGTGAACAGGGAGTACAGGAGGGGACTGAGCATGCACCCCTGAGGGGCCCCTGTGTTGAGGATCAGCGTGGCGGATGTGTTGTTACCTACCCTTACCACCTGGGGGCGGACCGTCAGGAAGTCCAGGATCCAGTTGCAGAGGGAGGTGTTTAGTCCCAGGGTCCTTAGCTAAGTGATGAGCTTTGAGGGCACTATGGTGTTGGTCTCCCGAGTGGCGCAGTGGTCTAAGGCACTGCATCGCAGTGCTAGCTGTGCCACTAGAGATCCTGGTTCGAATCCAGGCTCTGTTGTAGCTGGCCGCGACCGGGAGACCCATGGGGCGGCGCACAATTGGGGAGGGAATGGCCGGCAGGGATGTAGCTCAGTTGGTAGAGCATGGCGTTTGCAATGCCAGGGTTGTGGGTTTGATTCCCATGGGGGGCCAGTATGAAGAAAAAAAAAATGTATGCACTAACTGTAAGTTGCTCTGGATAAGAGCGTCTGCTAAATGACTAAAATGTAAATGTGCTGAACGCTGAGCTGTAGTCAATTAATAGCATTCTCACATAGGTGTTCCTTTTGTCCACGTGTGAAAGGGCAGTGTGGAGCGCAATAGAGATTGAATCATCTGTGGATCTGTTGGGGCGGTATGCAAACATGAGTGCTATGGGTCGATTGTCATTTAGGCAGGTTATCTTAATGTTCTTGGGCACAGGGACTATGATGGTCTGCTTGAAACATGTTGGTATTACAGACTCAGACAGGGAGAGGTTGAAAATGTCAGTGAAGACACTTGCCGGTTGGTCAGCGCATGCTCGGAGTACACGTCCTGGTAATCCGTCTGGCCATGCGAGCTTGTGAATGTTGACCTGTTTAAAGGTATTACTCACATCGGCTACGGAGAGCGTGATCACACAGTCGTCCGGAACGACTGATGCTCTCATTTATGTTTCAGTGTTACTTGCCTCGAAGCGAGCATAGAAGTAATTCAGCTCATCTGGTAGGCACGTGTCATTCGGCAGCTCGTGGCTGTGCTTCCCTTTGTAGTCTGTAATAGTTTGCAGGCCCTGCAACATCCGACGAGCATCGGAGCCGGTGTAGTACGATTCGATCTTAGTCCTGTATTGACGCTTTGCCTGTTTGATGGTTCGTCGGAGGGCAGAGTGGGATTTCTCATAAGCTTCCGGGTTAAAGTCCTGTTCCTTGAAAGCGGCAACTCTACCCTTTAGCTCAGTACGGAGGTTACCTGTAATCCATGGCTTCCGGTTGGGGTATGTACGTACAGTCACTGTGGGGACGATGTCATTGATGCACTTATTGATGAAGCCAGTGACTGATGTGGTGTCCTCCTCAATGCCATCAGAAGAATCCTGGAACATATTCCAGTCTGTGCTAGCAAAACAGTCCTGTAGCTTAGCATCTGCTCCATCTGACCACTTTGTTATTGACCGAGTCACTGGTGCTTCCTGCTTTAGTTTTTGATTGTAAGCAGGAATCAGGAGGATAGAGTTTCCCTAATTGATCATTAGAAAACCCTTTTGCAATTATGTTAGCACAGCTGCAAACTGTTGTGCTGATTAAAATAGCAATAAAACTGGCCTTCTTGAGACTAGTTGAGTATCTGGAGAATCAGCAATTGTGGGTTCGATTACAGGCTCAAAATGGCCAGAAACAAAGGACTTTCTTCTGAAACTCATCAGTCTGTTCTTGTTCTGAGAAATGAAGGCTATTCAATGCGAGAAATTGCCAAGAAACTGATGATCTTTTACAAAGCTTTGTAATACTCCCTTCACAGAACAGTGCAAACTGTCTCTATCCAGAATAGAAAGAGGAGTGGGAGGCCCCAGTGCACAACTGAGCAAGATGATAAATACATTAGAGTGTCTAGTTTGAGAAACAGGCGCCTCACATGTCCTCAACTGGCAGCTTCATTAAATAGTACCCGCAAAACACCAGTCTCAACGTCAACAGTGAAGAGGCGACTCCGGGATGCTGACCTTCTAGGCAGAGTTGCAAAGCCATATCTCAAGAAGGCCAGTTTTATTGCTTCTTTAATCAGCACAACAATTTTCAGCTGTGCTAACATAATTGCAAAAGGGTTTTCTAATGATCAATTAGCCTTTTAAAATGATAAACTTGGATTTGCAAACACAACGTGCCATTGGAACACAGGACTGATGGTTGCTGATAATGGGCCTCTATACGCCTATGTAGATATTCCATTAAAAATCAGCCGTTTCCAGCTACAATAGCCATTTACAACATTAACAATGTCTACACTGTATTTCTGATCAATTTGATGTTATTTTAATGGACAAAAAAATTGCTTTTCTTTCGAAAACAAGGAAATGTCTAAGTGACCTCAAACTTTTGAAAGGTAGTGTAGATTATAACTCTCTTGGTAGATGGTGTGGTCTACAGTTTATCATGACATACTCTACCTCAGGTGAGCAAAACCTTGAGACTTCCTTAGATATCATGCACCAGCTGTTGTTTACAAATATTCATAGACCGCCACGCCTTGTCTTACCAGAGGCTGCTGTTCTATCCTGCCAATACAGTGTATATCCTGCCAGCTGTATGTTATTCATGTCGTCGTTCAGCCACGACTCTGTGAAACATAAGATATTACTCTTTTTAATGTCCCGTTGGTAGGATATAGTGCTTGTAGTTCGTCCACTTTATTATCAAGCGATTGTACGTTGGCCAATAGTACCGATGGCAAAGGCAGATTAGCCACTTGTCACCGGCTCCTTACCAGGCACCTACATCTTAGTTCCTAGTAAGGTACATTATGTTATCTTATCAACCCCTATATAAGTAATTAAGTGGAATCATCCACCTGTGAATGATATGAACCATGCACTTGTCAAAGCCATTCGAAATGCATAGGCGTCTGAAACACTGGAAAGCCAACTGCATTGCATAGGCCTCTAGACCATTTTCAGGACCATGGACAGTGGCGAGCCAAATTAATCGCACCTCTGTAATGTTTTCAGGACCATGGACAGACAAAATGCATAGCCCTCCATTCTGAAGCATTTTCAGGACACTGGACAGCACCTCCACAGTGTTTCTCTGCTTGCAGGTGCAAATAAATCCCACAAGGTCACTAGTTATTCATTCACTGGGCACAGTGTACAGCTATTATTCGTCATCTGATAGGGCTGTGTGTGCGTGTGTGTGTCTGTGTCTGTGTCTCTGTGTGTGTGTTGTATGTGTGTGAGTGAGAGAGAGAGAGACCTGCGTCGTTGGGTTTTATTTCTGACTGTTTTATTTTATCAGGTTTCTATTGAAGTACTCACACAATTATGTAAAAGCGCACAAGGTAGTGTAAATCATTCCGTAGGAATGCTGTTGTCAGAACTCCATCCGTATTTTTAAACCTAGACCCTACACTTTCCTCCGTTTGCGTATAGTCCGATTTGGTGTTGCTTTACGTCTGTCACACTCCCTCCTTTGTTTCCCCCACACAATTGAACCTTTATAATCGTTGTTTATCAACACAGAAAGTCACGACATGGTCTCTCGTTCCTCCTCCATCCTTCGTTCCCCCCTCTCTCCCCCGTTTACCTCATGTGGTCCAGTCCCACCCCTTACTGTCTGGCATTACCGTCCTCTACAATACAAAACGGTTCTCAGTACCTCCCCCTAGTTTCGCTTGCTTTTGCACTGCACTCGCTCAGTCTGTGCGTCTCTGACTACCTTCATTGACATCCACCCTACCACCTCTCCACCTGCAAACAGTTTTCACGGATCCGAGCTCGCCCGAACCTCCCTAGAAGACATCTGGATGTTTCGTCCTGTCCGTTGAGCTCTCCCATTTCCCCTCAGGTCGATTTTATCACTCTGTTTCTCCGTGTACCAATGTATACGACCTCGCCGAACCGAAGGTTTGCTCTCTCTTGAGCATGAGAAGGACCGCAAACTCATCCGCAATCCAATATCTAAGATTGAGCTACCAGCATGCACACTGGAGACATATGCTCCTGCAGAAGTTTTCGGACAGAAAACTAAAGCACCTTGGACCACAGATTCAGAACAAGGGGGGAAATCAGTTTTAGGTAAGCCTGGTTAAGTTTAGTGTGATTTTCTATAAATACTCTACCCGTTATTACAGCTGGAGGTTATGCTGTAGCCTCTGGACAGTTATGGCGATGTTGCATGATCAACATGATACTGTCCTTTCTGGACGATGCATTTTTCTGCTTTATCATTGTCAAGTTTTGTGTCTTATATGTAGCCTATGTTTGTTTTCATGTGTCCAAACTACGTCGGTGTTATTTATCTCAAGTAAAAGTTACTACAAGTCCATTACTGTGGATATGAACAACGCTAGATACTAGAACCAATAGGTTGCATTCTTTTAACATATGACTGACTGGAGACGGCGTGTAGGCTATGAATTGCGAGGAGGTCGAGAGAATGAAAGAGTGGAATAGAGAGGGAGAGAGAGCACTAAGAATCCGTTTTAAGTCCACACACACTTTCTTTCACATTGCCCCTCTCCTCAATCAGTCCAGGGCACTATGAAGTTCGACGGCGCCGCATCATAATATGTTTGTGTATTCTTGTGTATCTTGTTCTAGAACACTCGGTTTGCAGCTCAAACGTTGATTCACATTGCCCTGTTGGCTTATATCAACATTACTGCAGTTGATTGTGCAATGTGAGTCGATATCAGTTCATCTTACAGTATTACATACGACATATAAATCGACCATTCTGACATGCAATGGTGAAATGCATTACTGTTTAGCATCAGTCTCTCTGTTGTCAAGAGTCGGGACATTTTGTGTCACTTATTTGATCTTATCCGTGAATTCTTTCAAACACAGATTGGACAGAATCCATCGCGCACGTGTGTGTGTGTGTGTGTGTGTGTGTAAAAATATGTAAAAATATGGCATACCGGTATATGCGACAATATGACTGTTGCCTCAATACATTCTCAACACAGACAAGGCCATGTTGGAGAGCTGCTCAATCAATAATTAAATGATGCTGATGTTAATGGCTAATTGATATCGATTAAATAGAACATAAATATTATAATCAGAAAAGATATGTAGGTTTTTTGAGGTAGCACCAATGATCCAAAGTTGCCTCTCCCTCCATTCCTTCAATGGAAGTTGTGTGAGTGCGCTGCTGTTCACTAACTGTGGGGGGAGCTCGCGCTCTTTTGCGCCATGTGTCATGTTATCAGCTTCAGGCAGGATAATTGACTGTTGTTGATGGATACAAAATTAGAAATGCAACTCCTCTTTTACTGGTCATATAGTTTTAACGACTGTGTCTTCTTCTTCTTATTTTTCTTATTTTTCTTCTTCTTCTTCTTCTTCTTCTTCTTCTTCTTCTTCTTCTTCTTCTTCTTCTTCTTCTGCTTCTTCTGCTTCTGCTTCTGCTTCTTCAGCCCCCTGTTCAGATCCCCCTCCTAGTTGCAGATCAATCATGGACTCCGTTTTACTCTCCTAAATTCCACATCAGACATCTTACAGCAATGATTGAACTAAGATCAATTATCTGTTGACATCTTAATATTATTCAAATCATAATAACTTCATATAGCTGGACATTTCAACATGTTCATCTACCAAGAAAGAAGTAGGCTACGGGAGCAATTTCAACATATTTATTGTCATTGTCAATATCAATATTGACATCATATCCATGCTACCATGTGGCCTGTCCCGTGATCAACACCAAGTTGAAAGTAAGTTGTCAATCGATATAGCTCTCATCAAGTCCACTCTGTGACTGACATTCCATTTCTACTCTGCATTATTAATGCTCTTTACAATGGACACTTTCCAAGAACACTTGTCAGGCAAGGCATTAACACATACGTATTGACAGTATGCCAATATGTGAGATCACATTGTTCTGCATTTAACATGCATGTACAAATGGCTACATCCACAAAACAAAGGCTGTTTTATTTCAAATGGCTAATTCAATCTGTTGGCCTTTATATTGCCTACATGCTGGCAACATGTAATTATTTTAAAAGAGAAACGGCTCACAATCACAAATGCCAAAAAGAAAATGCCAGCAGTAGCTTGAGGCTACAGCTATGTCCCATGCTTGGTGACCCTGTGTTGATGAAGCATTCAAAGACTGGGAGTGCATGCTGCAGCGTAATGTTTTTGTGACGCATGCTGTGCACTCCAATGATGGATTGATTGCAACCTCATGTTGCCATGATTCACAAAGGCAAAAAAAGGACTACGCACAAGGGTGTGCACAACATACACACGCACACACACACACACACAAATACACACACACACAAATACACACACTAATGGATTTGAGAGCACAGTAGCACATTCTCCCTTAATAGATCAACTGGGAGGTAGGCAGTGGTCCATTCTCCTTGAGTATGGACAAGAATATCAAATACAAGGCCTCTCTGTGCTGAAGCTAGAAGACCTAACTGTCTTACATTGATTGCCAAGAGGCATCAGGCATCTCCACTATTGGCAGGACTAGCAGTGGGTGCTGGTTCCAGCTGGAGTACCCCGGAAGGCTTCCTCCCAGGGGGAATAAAAAAACTGTTTTGATTGGAGGAAAAACAACAGGGGTCAAATCATGCCATGTCAGAGCAACACAAAACGGATGGTGAACTTAATTCCAAATCCCTGGCCTGCACTTCTCCACTGTGGCAGGATGTGTTAGTTGACATGAGGCTGCTGTGGGATTGCTTGACTAGTACCCCAAACAACACAGTGTTATTGGATAACAAATAAAACATCAATGATTTGTCCCTATATGGACTCCTATATAACATTTACCTATATCCACTTGCCCAGTAGGTAACTGTGAGATGTGCATACTGTATCTCACCATGCACTAATATATATATATATATATATATATATATATATATATATATATATATATATATATATATATATATATATATATATACAGTGGGGAGAACAAGTATTTGATACACTGCCGATTTTGCAGGTTGTCCTACTTACAAAGCATGTAGAGGTCTGTAATTTTTATCATAGGTACACTTCAACTGTGAGAGACGGAATATAAAACAAAAATCCAGAAAATCACATTGTATGATTTTTAAGTAATTAATTTGCATTTTATTGCATGACATAAGTATTTGATCACCTACCAACCAGTAAGAATTCCGGCTCTCACAGACCTGTTAGTTTTTCTTTAAGAAGCCCTCCTGTTCTCCACTCATTACCTGTATTAACTGCACCTGTTTGAACGCGTTACCTGTATAAAAGACACCTGTCCACACACTCAATCAAACAGACTCCAAACTCTCCACAATGGCCAAGACCAGAGAGCTGTGTAAGGACATCAGGGATGAAATTGTAGACCTGCACAAGGCTGGGATGGGCTACAGGACAATAGACAAGCAGCTTGGTGAGAAGGCAACAACTGTTGGCGCAATTATTAGAAAATGGAAGAAGTTCAAGATGACGGTCAATCACCCTCGGTCTGGGGCTCCATGCAAGATCTCACCTCATGGGGCATCAATGATCATGAGGAAGGTGAGGGATCAGCCCAGAACTACACGGCAGGACCTGGTCAATGACCTGAAGAGAGCTGGGACCACAGTCTCAAAGAAAACCATTAGTAACACACTACGCCGTCATGGATTAAAATCCTGCAGCGCACGCAAGGTCCCCCTGCTCAAGCCAGCGCATGTCCAGGCCCGTCTGAAGTTTGCCAATGACCATCTGGATGATCCAGACGAGGAATGAGAGAAGGTCATGTGGTCTGATGAGACAAAAATAGAGCTTTTTGGTCTAAACTCCACTCGCCGTGTTTGGAGGAAGAAGAAGGATGAGTACAACCCCAAGAACACCATCCCAACCGTGAAGCATGGAGGTGGAAACATCATTCTTTGGGGATACTTTTCTGCAAAGGGGACAGGACGACTGCACCGTATTGAGGGGAGTATGGATGGGGCCATGTATCGCGAGATCTTGGCCAACAACCTCCTTCCCTCAGTAAGAGCATTGAAGATGGGTCGTGGCTGGGTCTTCCAGCATGACAATGACCCGAAACACACAGCCAGGGCAACTAAGGAGTGGCTCCGTAAGAAGCATCTCAAGGTCCTGGAGTGACCTAGCCAGTCTCCAGACCTGAACCCAATAGAAAATCTTTGGAGGGAGCTGAAAGTCCGTATTGCCCAGCGACAGCCCCGAAACCTGAAGGATCTGGAGAAGGTCTGTATGGAGGAGTGGGCCAAAATCCCTGCTGCAGTGTGTGCAAACCTGGTCAAGACCTACAGGAAATGTATGATCTCTGTAATTGCAAACAAAGGTTTCTGTACCAAATATTAAGTTCTGCTTTTCTGATGTATCAAATACTTATGTCATGCAATAAAATGCAAATTAATTACTTAAAAATCATACAATGTGATTTTCTGGATTTTTGTTTTAGATTCCGTCTCTCACAGTTGAAGTGTACCTATGATAAATTACAGACCTCTACATGCTTTGTAAGTAGGGAAACCCGCAAAATCAGCAGTGTATCAAATACTTGTTCTCCCCACTGTATATATATATATATATATATATACAGTTGAAGTCGGAAGTTTACATACACTTAGGTTGGAGTCATTAAAACTCACTTTTCAACCACTCCACATATTTCTTGTTAACAATCTATAGTTTTGGCAAGTCGGTTAGGACATCTACTTTGTGCATGACACAAGCAATTTTTCTAACAATTGTTTACAGACAGATTATTTCACTTATAATTCACTGTATCACAATTCCAGTGGGTCAGAAGTTTACATACACTAAGTTGACTGTTCCTTCAAACAGCTTGGAAAATTCCAGAAAATGATGTCATGGCTTTAGAAGCTTCTGATAGGCTAATTTATATCATTTGAGTCAATTGGAGGTGTACCTGTGGATATATTTCAAGGCCTACCTTCAAACTCAGTGCCTCTTTGCTTGACATCATGGGAAAATCAAAAGAAATCAGCCAAGACCTCAGAAAAAAACTGTAGACCTCTGGTTGATCCTTGGGAGCAATTTCCAAACGCCTGAAGGCACCACGTTAATCTGTACAAACAATAGTACGCAAGTATAAACACCATGGGACCACGCAGCCGTCATACCGCTCAGGATGGAGATGCGTTCTGTCTCCTAGAGATTAACGTACTTTGGTGCGAAAAGTGCAAATCAATCCCAGAACAACAGCAAAGGACCTTGTGAAGATGCTGGAGGAAACAGGTAAGAAAGTATCTATATCCACAGTAAAACAAGTCCTATATCGACATAACCTGAAAGGCCACTCAGCAAGGAAGAAGCCACTGCTCCAAAGCCACCATAAAAAAGCCAGACTACGGTTTGCAACTGCACAAAGATCGTACTTTTTGGAGAAATGTCTTCTGGTCTGATGAAACAAAAATAGAACTGTTTGGTCATAATGACCATCGTTAGGTTTGGAGGAAAAAGGGTTTGCTTGCTAGCTGAAGAACACCATCCCAACCGTGAAGCACGGGCGTGGCAGCATCATGCTGTGGGGGTGCTTTGCTGCAGGAGGGACTGGTGCACAAAATAGATGGCATCATGAGCAAGGAAAATTATGTGGATATATTGATGCAACATCTCAAGACATCAGTCAGTATGTTAAAGCTTGGTCGCAATTGGGTCTTTAAAATGGACAATGACCCCAAGCATACTTCCAAAGTTGTGGCAAAATGGCTTAAGGACAACAAAGTCAAGGTATTGGAGTTGTCACGGATACGGCCGAGGCTGCCCCTCCTCCTCGTTCGGGCAGGCTTCGGCGGTCGTCGTCACCGGAGTACTAGCTGCCACCGATCGATGTTTCTGTGTCTCACTAGTTCTGTCTGTATTGTTCACACCTGTTACCCATTAGGCTTATTAGGTTCCCTATATTACCTCTGTTTTCCCTCCTGAGTGTGTGCGTGATTGTTCTTGTTACGTCGTTCTGTTGAGCTGTTGTTTTTGCTCTTCCCTGCGTGGAGGGTTTGCATTATTTACTTGGAGTCGAGTAAAGCCATTTAATTCTCAGTTCTGTGTCCTGCGCCTGATTCCGTTTCCCCACTGCACCCAGACACTGACAGAATCACGCACCTGTTATGGAGTCAGCAGGCACGCCCGATCCCAGCGCTTCGGTGGAGGAACGCATCCACCAGCATGCGACCATACTGCAGCGACTAGGCTCGGCTCTGGATCAAGTGATCCACACCATGGATCGATGGGAGAGAGTTGGGTTTTCTACACCTCCTCTTTCGCCAAATTCTCTTCCATCAGGATCCTCAACCCCTGGGTCCAGTGGTCTTCGGCTCTCGCTCCTGAGGGAATACAATGGGACGGCTGCCGGGTGTAAGGGTTTCCTGCTCCAGGTGGAGCTTTACCTGGCCACCATCCACCCGGCTCCCTCGGGATACGAGAGCGTGTCCGCCCTCATCTCCTGTCTGTCGGGCAGAGCCCTGGAATGGGCCAACGCGGAGTGGGGTGGAATAGACGCTGAGTCCGTTCGCTATGAGGATTTTACCCGCCGTTTCCGGGCAGTTTTCGATCATCCGCCTGAGGGGAGAGCGGCGGGGGAGCGTCTGTTTCACCTCAGTCAGGGAAGGAGGAGCGCACAGGAATACGGCCTGGATTTCAGGACACTGGCAGCCAGCGCGGGATGTAACGAGAGGGCCCTGATTGATCACTACCGATGCAGTCTACGGGAGGATGTTCGTCGGGAGCTGGCCTGCAGGGACACTAATCTTAACCTGGACCAGCTGGTAGATTTATCGATCCGGCTGGATAACCTGTTGGCTACTCGCGGACGTCCAGATCAGGGTCCGTCCAGTCCATCCCCCAGCACTTCCGAGTCCACACCTATGGAGCTTGGAAGTGCTGATGCGGAGAGGCCGAGCAAGGGGGTGGTCTCCTGCACCAACTGTGGCCGCAGAGGACACACTGCGGGCCGGTGCAGGAGAAGACCCTCATGGAATCGAGGCAGCAGGCAGGGTTCTGGGGGATCATCTCAGGTGAGTAGGCACCCAACTCACCCAGAGCTCCCTGTTGCTCACATGATGATTAATGTTATTTTCCCTGAGTTTTCCCCACATTCCCATCATAGGGCGCTCGTAGATTCCGGCGCAGCTGGGAATTTTATGGACAGATTGGTTGCGCATAGATTAGGGATTCCTATATTGCCGTTAGATGTGCCCTTCCCCATACGTGCCCTAGATAGTCGCCCATTAGGGTCAGGTATGGTTAGGGAGGTCACAGCTCCACTTCGGATGGAGACACAGGGGGGTGATGAAGAGAGAATTAGTCTCTTCCTCATTGATACCCCTGCGTTTCCCGTGGTGCTGGGCCTTTCCTGGCTAGTCACCCATGACCCCAGTATTTCGTGGCAACAGAGGGCTCTTAAGGGATGGTCAACTCAGTGCTCGGGAAGGTGTGTAGGTGTTTCCGTAGGGGCAACCACGGTGGAGAGTCCAAACCATGTCTCCCCAATGCACATTCCCTCAGAATATGCCAATTTGGCTCTCGCCTTCTGTAAAAGGAAGGCGACTCAATTACCACCCCATCGACGAGGGGATTGTGCGATAGATCTCCGTGAGGGTGCTGCACTTCCCAGGAGTCACGTGTATCCTCTGTCACAGGAGGAGACGGTGGCTATGGAGACATATGTCACCGAATCTCTGGGACAGGGATACATTCGGCCCTCCACTTCCCCTGCCTCCTCAAGTTTATTTTTTGTGAAGAAGAAGGATGGAGGTTTACGCCCGTGCATTGACTATCGAGGTCTAAATCAGATAACCGTAAAATACAGCTATCCTCTTCCTCTCATTGCTAGTATGACGGAGTCATTGCACGGTGCACGCTTCTTCACAAAATTGGACCTCAGGAGCGCATACAATCTGATCCGTATCCGGTAGTGGGACGAGTGGAAGACGCATTTAGTACCACCTCTGGTCACTATGACCACCTCGTCATGCCGTACGGGTTGATGAATGCTCCCTCAGTATTTCAATCCTTTGTCGATGAGATTTTCAGGGACCTGCACGGACAGGGTGTAGTGGTGTAAATAGATGATATTCTCATATACTCAGCTACACGCGACGAGCATTTGTCCCTTGTGCGCAAGGTGCTTGGTAGACTGTTGGAGCATGACCTGTACGTTAGGGTTGAGAAATGTCTGTTCTTCAGACAGTCCGTCTCCTTCTTAGGATACCGCTTGTCAGAGTCAGGGGTCGAGATGGAGTGTGACCGCATTTCAGCCGTGCATAATTGGCCGACTCCTACCACGGTAAAGGAGGTGCAGCGATTTTTGGGTTTTGCCAACTACTTCCGGAGATTTATCCGGGGCTTTGGCCAGGTAGCAGCTCCCATAACCTCTTTGCTAAAGGGTGGTTCGGTGCGCCTGCAGTGGTCAGCGGAGGCGAACGGGGCTTTTGGTCAGCTGAAGGCGCTGTTCACCACGGCTCCCGTGCTGGCTCATCCGGATCCGTCCTTGCAATTCATAGTCGAGGTGGACGCGTCCGAGGTGGGGATAGGAGCTGTACTGTCTCAGCGCTCGGGTACGCCTCCCAAACTCCGCCCCTGTGCTTTCTTCTCGAAGAAGCTCAGCCCGGCGGAGCAAAACTACGACGTGGGGGATCGGGAGCTGTTAGCTGTTGTGAAAGCTCTTAAGGTGTGGAGACATTGGCTTGAGGGGGCTAAACACCCTTTTCTCATTTTGACTGACCACCGCAATCTGGAGTACATTCAGGCAGCGAGGAGACTGAATTCTCATCAGGCAAGGTGGGCCATGTTTTTCACACGTTTTGTGTTCACCCTATCGTATAGACCAGGTTCCCAGAATGCTAAGGCAGACGCTCTGTCCCGGCTATATGACTCAGAGGATCGGACCAGGGAGCCTACTCCCATACTTCCGGCTTCTTGTCTGGTGGCGCCGGTGGTATGGGAGCGGGCGTTACGCACGGAGCCCACTCCCCCCCAGTGTCCAGTGGGTCATGCCTACGTTCCGTCCGAGGTTCGCGATCGTTTGATTTATTGGGCTCACACGTCACCTGATTCTGGCCATCCTGGCATTGGTCGGACAGTGCGCTGTCTTAGTGGGAAGTACTGGTGGCCCACCTTAGCTCAGGACGTGAGGGTTTATGTTTCTTCCTGTTCGGTGTGCGCTCAGTGCAAGGCACCTAGACACCTGCCCAGAGGTAAATTACAACCTCTCCCCGTTCCACAGAGGCCGTGGTCACACCTATCGGTGGACTTTGTTACAGATCTTCCTCCGTCACAGGGTAACACCACGAACCTGGTCGTTGTGGATCGGTTTTCTAAGTCCTTTGCCCGGTCTCCCTACTGCCCTACAGACCGCAGAGGCCCTGTTTACACACGACTTCCGGCACTACGGGGTGCCTGAGGATATAGTGTCTGATCGGGGTCCCCAGTTCACATCGAGGGTCTGGAAGGCGTTTATGGACCATCTGGGGGTCTCGGTCAGCCTGACCTCAGGTTTTCACCCCGAGAGTAATGGGCAGGTGGAAAGAGTAAACCAGGATGTGGGTAGGTTTCTGAGGTCGTATTGCCAGGACCGGCAGGGGGATTGGTCAGTTTACATCCCCTGGGCAGAAATGGCTCAAAATTCCCTCCGCCACTCCTCCACTGACCTGTCTCCCTTTCAGTGTGTACTAGGTTACCAGCCGGTCCTGGCACCGTGGCATCAGAGCCAGATCGAGGCTCCTGCGGTGGATGAATGGTTTCGGCGCTCGGAGGAGACATGGGACGCTGCCCATGTACGCCTGCAAAGGGCGATTATGAGAAAGAAGGCGAATGCCGTCCGCCACCGCAGTGAGGCTCCGGTTTATGCACCGGGGGACCGGGTCTGGCTCTCGACCCGAAACCTGCCCCTTCACCTGCCCTGCCGGAAGCTGGGTCGGCGGTTTGTGGGGCCCTTTAAAGTCCTGAGGAGGTTGAACGAGGTTTGTTATAGGTTACAGCTCCCCCCTGATTACCATATTAACCCCTCGTTCCATGTGTCTCTCCTCAGGCCGGTGGTAGCTGGTCCGCTCCAGGAGTCCGAGGTGCGGGAGGTTCCTCCGCCCCCATTGGACATTGAGGGGGCACCGGCGTACTCGGTCCGTTCCATCATGGATTCGAGGCGTCGGGTTGGAGGCCTGCAGTATCTCGTGGAGTGGGAGGGGTACGATCCCTCCTTGTTAAGGGAGTTCCATCGTCGTCATCCGACTCGCCCTGCTCCGCGTCCTCCTGGCCGTCCCCGAGGCCGGTGTCGACGCACGGCTGGAGCCGCGCATCAGGGGGGGGTACTGTCACGGATACGGCCGAGGCTGCCCCTCCTCCTCGTTCGGGCAGGCTTCGGCGGTCGTCGTCACCGGAGTACTAGCTGCCACCGATCGATGTTTCTGTGTCTCACTAGTTCTGTCTGTATTGTTCACACCTGTTACCCATTAGGCTTATTAGTTTCCCTATATTACCTCTGTTTTCCCTCCTGAGTGTGTGCGTGATTGTTCTTGTTACGTCGTTCTGTTGAGCTGTTGTTTTTGCTCTTCCCTGCGTGGAGGGTTTGCATTATTTACTTGGAGTCGAGTAAAGCCATTTAATTCTCAGTTCTGTGTCCTGCACCTGATTCCGTTTCCCCACTGCACCCAGACGCTGACAGGAGTGGTCACAAAGCCCTAACCTCAATCCTATAGAAAATTTGTGGGCAGAACTGAAAAAGCGTGTGCGAGCAAGGAGGCCTACAAACCTGGCTCAGTTACACCAGCTCTGTCAGGAGGCATGGGCCAAAATTCACCCAATTTATTGTGGGAAGCTTGTGGAAGGCTAGCCGAAACATTTGACCCAAGTTAAACAATTTAAAGGCAATGCTACGAAATACTAATTGAGTGTATGTAAACTTCTGACCCACTGGGAATGTGATGAAAGAAATAAAAGCTTAAATAAATAATTTTCTCTACTATTATTCTGACATTTCACATTCTTAAACTAAAGTTGTGATCCTAACTGACCTAAAACAGGGAATTTTTACTAGGATTAAATGTCAGGAATTGTGAAAAACTGAGTTTAAATGTATTTGGCTAAGGTGTATGTACACTTCTGACTTCAAATGTATATACAGTGGGGAAAAAAAGTATTTAGTCAGCCACCAATTGTGCAAGTTCTCCCACTTAAAAAGATGAGAGAGGCCTGTAATTTTCATCAAAGGTACACGTCAACTATGACAGACAAAATGAGAAAAAAAATCCAGAAAATCACATTGTAGGATTTTTAATGAATTTATTTGCAAATTATGGTGGAAAATAAGTATTTGGTCACCTACAAACAAGCAAGATTTCTGGCTCTCACAGACCTGTAACTTCTTCTTTAAGAGGCTCCTCTGTCCTCCAATCGTTACCTGTATTATTGGCACCTGTTTGAACTTGTTATCAGTATAAAAGACACCTGTCCACAACCTCAAACAGTCACACTCCAAACTCCACTATGGCCAAGACCAAAGAGCTGTCAAAGGACACCAGAAACAAAATTGTAGACCTGCACCAGGCTGGGAAGACTGAATCTGCAATAGGTAAGCAGCTTGGTTTGAAGAAATCAACTGTGGGAGCAATTATTAGGAAATGGAAGACATACAAGACCACTGATAATCTCCCTCGATCTGGGGCTCCACGCAAGATCTCACCCCGTGGGGTCAAAATGATCACAAGAACGGTGAGCAAAAATCCCAGAACCACACGGGGGGACCTAGTGAATGACCTGCAGAGAGCTGGGACCAAAGTAACAAAGCCTACCATCAGTAACACACTACGCCGCCAGGGACTCAAATCCTGCAGTGCCAGACGTGTCCCCCTGCTTAAGCCAGTACATGTCCAGGCCCGTCTGAAGTTTGCTAAAGTGCATTTGGATGATCCAGAAGAGGATTGGGAGAATGTCATATGGTCAGATGAAACCAAAATAGAACTTTTTGGTAAAAACTCAACTCGTCGTGTTTGGAGGACAAAGAATGCTGAGTTGCATCCAAAGAACACCATACCTACTGTGAAGCATGGGGGTGGAAACATCATGCTTTGGGGCTGTTTTTCTGCCAAGGGACCAGGACGACTGATCCGTGTAAAGGAAAGAATGAATGGGGCCATGTATCGTGAGATTTTGAGTGAAAATCTCCTTCCATCAGCAAGGGCATTGAAGATGAAACATTAACATTTACATTTTAGTCATTTAGCAGACGCACTTATCCAGAGCGACTTACAGTTAGTGAATACATATTTTTTTTATACTGGCCCCCCGTGGGAATCGAACCCACAACCCTGGCGTTGCAAACGCCATGCTCTATCAACTGAGCTACATCCCTGCCGGCCATTCCCTCCCCTACCCTGGACGACGCTGGGCCAATTGTGCGCCGCCCATGAGTCTCCCAGTCGCTGCCGGCGGCGACAGAGCCTGGATTCGAACCAGGATCTCTAGTGGCACAGTTAGCACTGCGATGCAGTGCCTTAGACCACTGCGCCACTCAGGAGTACATGGCTGGGTCTTTCAGCATGACAATGATCCCAAACACACCGCCCGGGCAACGAAGGAGTGCCTTCGTAAGAAGCCTTTCAAGGTCCTGGAGTGGCCTAGCCAGTCTCCAGATCTCAACCCCATAGAAAATCTTTGGAGGGAGTTGAAAGTCTGTGTTGCCCAGCGACAGCCCCAAAACATCACTGCTCTAGAGGAGATCTGCATGGAGGAATGGGCCAAAATACCAGCAACAGTGTGTGAAAACCTTGTGAAGACTTACAGAAAACGTTTGACCTGTGTCATTGCCAACAAAGGGTATATAACAAAGTATTGAGAAACTTTTGTTATTGACCAAATACTTATTTTCCACCATAATTTGCAAATAAATTCATTAAAAATCCTACAATGTGATTTTCTGGATTTTTTTCTTCTTCTCATTTTGCCTGTCATAGTTGACGTGTACCTATGATGAAAATTACAGGCCTCTCTCATCTTTTTAAGTGGGAGAACTTGCACAATTGGTGGCTGACTAAATACTTTTTCCCCCACTGTATACAGTGCCCTCCACAATTATTGGCACCCCTGTTTAAGATGTGGTCGAGGACTTCCAAAAATTCTCCTTTTTTTTTAAACAACATAGAACCCAAATGCAAAAAAAGAGAAAAATCCAACCTTTTATTGAAGTACATTACTTTGGTGTAAAAAAAAAAAATCACACATTTAGAAAAAAAAAAACGTGAAATCATGTGTCCCACAATTATTGGCACCCCTGATGTTAATACGTTGTACAACCCCCTTTTGCCAACAAGACAGCACTTAATCTCCTCCTATAACATTTCACAAGATTGGAGAACACAGAGAGAGGGATCTTTGACCATTCTTCTTTGCACAATCTTTCTAGATCATCCAGTGTCCTGGGTCCTCTCTTATGCACTCTCCTCTTTAGCTCGCCCCACAGGTATTCGATTGGGTTGAGGTCTGGGGACTGAGATGGCCATGGGAGGACCTTGAGTTTGTGACTGCTGAACCATTTTTGTGTAGATTTTGCCACATGTTTTGGATCATTATCCTGCTGAAAGACCCAATGACGACCCATCTTCAGCTTTCTGGCAGAGGCCATCAGGTTTTTATTTAAAATGTCCTGGTAGTTCAAAGCGTTCATAATGCCATGCACCCTAACAAGGTTCCCAGGGCCTTTGGAAGAGAAACAGGCCCACAGCATCACAGATCCTCCACCATACTTCACGGTGGGCATGAGGTGCTTTTCGGCATACTCATCTTTTGTTTTACGCCAGACCCACTTAGAGTGTTTGTTGCCAAAAAGCTCAATCTTAGTCTCATCTGACCAAAGCACACAATCCCAGTTGAAGTCCCAGTGCCGCTTAGCAAACTCCAGACGTTTACGTTTGTGAGTGTTAGTGAGAAAAGGCTTTTTCCTTGCATGCCTCCCAAACAGCTTGTTGGCATGTAGAGAGCGTCTGATGGTTGTTTTGGAGACTTTGTGACCCCAAGATGCCACTCTTTGATACAATTCTGTGACAGTGAGCTTAGGACTTTTTTTTACTTCTCTTACCATCCTCCTCACTGTGCGTTGTGGCAAGATAAACTTGGGACCTCTTCCAGCCTTGTTTGTCACTGTTCCAGTTGTTTTAAACTTCTTAATGATTCCTCTGACTGTAGATACGGGCAAGTTAAGGCGAGTGGCTATTTTCTTGTAGCCATTGCCTGACTTATGAAGGTCGACACAAATCTGCCTTACTTGAATGGTGTGTTCTCTTGTCTTTGCCATGTTGACAGATGGGTAAGAGAATTAGGCCTCTGTGTCACGTCATATTTATACCCCAGGGAAACAGGAAGTCATGAATTACTAATTAAAAGTTCCTAGATACCCTGACCAACTTTAGCAACTACAGAAAAATATATTTAAAAAAAAATCAATTAAAATTTTCAGCGGAATTGTTAGGGGTGCCAATAATTGTGGGACACATGATTTCAAGTTTTTTTTTTTCTAAATGTGTGATTTTTTTTTTTTACCACCAAAGTAATGTACTTAAATAAAAGGTTGGATTTTTCTCTTTTTTTGCATTTGGGTTCTATGTTGTTTAAAAAAAAAGGATAATTTTTGGAAGTCCTCGACCACATCTTAAACAGGGGTGCCAATAATAGTGGAGGGCACTGTATATATATATATATATATATATATACTTTACCAGTCAAAGAATTGGACACACCTACTCATTCAAGGGTTTTTCTTTATTTTTACTATTTTCTACATTGTAGAATAATAGTGAAGACATCAAAACAATGAAATAACACATATGGAATCATGTAGTTACCAAAAAAGTGTTAAACAAATCAAAATATATTTTATATTTGAGATTCTTAAATGTAACCACCCTTTGCCTTGATGACAGCTTTGCACACTCTTGGCATTCTCTCAACCAGCTTCACCTGGAATGCTTTTCCAACAGTCTTGAAGGAGTTCCCACATATCCTGAGCACTTGTTGGCTGCTTTTCCTTCTCTCATCTCAAACCATCTCAATTGGGTTGAGGTCGGGTGATTGTGGAGGCCAGGTCATCTGATGCAGCACTCCATCACTCTCCTTCTTGGACAAATAGCCCTTACACAGCCTGGAGGTGTGTTGGGTCATTGTCCTGTTGAAAAACAAATGATAGTCCCACTAAGCGCAAACCAGATGGGATGGCGTATCACTGCAGAATGCTGTGGTAGTCATGCTGGTTAAGTGTGCCTTGAATTCTAAATAAATCACAGACAGTGTCACCAGCAAAGCAACCCCACACCATCACACCTCCTCCTCCATGCTTCATGGTGGGAACCACACATGCGGAGATCATCCGTTCACCTACTCTGCGTCTCACAAAGACACGGCGGTTGGAACTAAAAATCTAAAATTTGGACTCATCAGACCAAAGGACAGATTTCCACCGGTCTAATGTCCATTGCTCATGTTTCTTGGCCCAAGCAAGTCTCTTCTTATTATTGGTGTCCTTTAGTAGTGGTTTCTTTGCAGCAATTCGACCATGAAGGCCTGATTCACGCAGTCTCCTCTGAACAGTTGATGTTGAGATGTGTCTGTTATTTGAACTCTGTGAAGCATTTATTTGGGCTGCAATTTCTGAGGCTGGTAACTCTTATAAACGTATCCTCTACAGCAGAGGTAACTCTGGGTCTTTGTTTTTCTGTGGCGGTCCTCATGAGAGCCAGTTTCATCATAGCGCTTTATGGTTTTTGTGACTGCACTTGAAGAAACTTTCAAAGATCTTGACATTTTCCGAATTGACTGACCTTCATATCTTCTCTTTGCTTATTTGAGCTGTTCTTGCCATAATATGGACTTGGTCTTTTACCAAATAGGGCTATCTTCTGTATACCACCCCTACCTTGTCACAACACAACCGATTGGCTCAAATGCATTAAGAAGGAAAGAAATTCCATGAATTAACTTTTAACAAGGCACACCTGTTAATTGAAATGCATTCCAGGTGACTACCTCATGAAGCTGGTTGAGAGAATGCCAAGAGTGTGCAAAGCTGTCATCAAGGCAAAGGGTGGCTACTTTGAAGAATCTCAATTATAAAATATATTTTGATTTGTTTAACACTTTTTTGATTACTACATGATTCCACATGTGTTATTTTATAGTTTTGATGTCTTCACTATTATTCTACAATGTAGAAAATAGTAACAATAAAGAAAAACCCTTGAATGAGTAGGCGTGTCCAAACTTTTGACTGGTACTGTACATACAAAACATTAGGAACACCTTCCTAATATTGAGTTGCACCCCCCTTTGCCCTCAGAACAGCCTCAATTCGTCAGGGCATGTACTCTACAAGGTGTTGAAAGCGTTCCACAGGGATGCTGGCCCTTGTTGACTTCTCACATTTGTGTCAAGTTAGCTGGATGTCCTTTGGGTGGTTATTCCTGATACACACAGGAAACTGTTGAGCGTGAAAAGCCCAGCAGCGTTGCAGTTCGTGAAACAAACCAGTGTGCCTGGAACCTACTACCGTACCCAGTTCAAAAGCACTTAAATCTTTTGTCTTGCCCATTCACCCTCTGAATGGCTCACATACACAATCATTGTCTCAATTGTCTCAAGGCTTAAAAATCCTTCTTTAACCTGTGTCCTCCCCTTCATCTGCACTGATTTAAGTGTATTTAATACGTGACATTAATAAGGGATAATAGCTTTCACCTGGATTCACCTGGTCAGTCTTTGACATGATAAGAGCAGGTGTTCATAATGTTTTGTTCATTCAGTGTATATGCACCTTCATCAGGGGGAGAACCCTGTCTGTGTTAGACACTTGTGATGAACCTGAAGATTAACAGACGTATTATCTATAACCACTGTAGAAGACACATATTTGTGGTTGCGAAATATTAACATTGTTTATAACCTGCAAGTGAATGGAGTTGTATGACAATGTGTAAAATGTAGATTTATTTGACTATTTCTATTATAATACACACAAAAAAGCTTGTAATGATTCACCCTGAATCAAGATTCATACAGTATTTACTGACAGTCAACAAAGATGAATACAGTAAATCAATTTCAGCCAAATACTGACGTCAGCCTAGTCATCTTCCAGGCCAGGTCAACAACATGTTTACCTCAAGAAAATCAATTGTGTGGTCAGTATAAAATAGGTTGACTCAGGTGCATGTCCACCTACATACTGATCATTTTATGGATTAAACAAATCCATATATACAATACCAGTCAAAAGTTTTAGAACACCTACTCATTGAAGGGTTTTTCTTTATTTTTACTATTTTCTACATTGTAGAATAATAGTTAAGACATCAAAAGTATGAAATAACACATATGGAATCATGTAGTATCCAAAGAAGTGTTAAACAATCAAAATATATTTTATATTTGAGATTCTTCAAATAGCCACCCTTTGCCTTGATGACAGCTTTAAACACTCTTGGCATTCTCTCAACCAGCTTCATGAGGTAGTCACCTGGAATGCATTTCAATTAACAGGTGTGCCTTCTTAAAAGTTAATTTGTGGAATTTCTTTCCTTCTTAATGCATTTGAGCCAATCAGTTGTGTTGTGACAAGGTAGGGGGGGTATACTGAAGATAGCCCTATTTGGTAAAAAAACAAGTCCATATTATGGCAGCTCAAATAAGCTCAAATAAGCAAAGCGAAACGACAGTCCATCATTATTTTAAGACATGAAGGTCAGTGAATACAGAAATGTTCAAGAACTTTGAAAGTTTCTTACAGTGCAGTCGCAAAAACCATCAAGCGCTATGATGAAACTGGCTCTCATGAGGACCGCCACAGGAATGGAAGACCCACAGTTACCTCTGCTGCAGAGGATAAGTTCATTAGAGTTACCATCCTCAGAAATTGCAGCCCAAATAAATGCTTTCAAGTAACAGAAACATCTCAACATCAACTGTTCAGAGGAGACTGTGTGAATCAGGCCTTCATGGTCGGATTGATTCAAAGAAACCACTACTAAAGGATACCAATAAGAAGAAGAGTCTTGCTTGGGCCAAGAAACACTATCAATGGACATTAGACCGGTGGAAATTTGTCCTTTGTTCTGGAGTCCAAATTTGAGATTTTTGGTTCCAACCGCTGTCTTTGTGAAACGCGGTGTGGGTGAATGGATGATCTCTGCATGTGTAGTTCCCACCCTAAAGCATGGAGGAGGTGGTGTTATTGTGTGGGGTTGCTTTGCTGGTGACACTGTCTGTGATTTATTTTGAATTCAAGGCACACTTAACCAGCATGGCTACCACAGCATTCTGCAGTGATACGCCATCCCATCTGGTTTGGGCTTAGTGGGACTATCATTTGTTTTTCAACAGGACAATGACCCAACACACCTCCAGAGTACAGAGTGAAGGAAAAGCAGCCAACAAGTGCTCAACATATGTGGGAACTCCTTCAAGACTGTTGGAAAAGCATTCCAGGTGAAGCTGGTTGAGAGAATGCCAAGAGTGTGCAAAGTTGTCATCAAGGCAAGGGGTGGCTATTTGAAGAATCTCAAATAGAAAATATATTTTGATTTGTTTAACACTTTTTTGGTTACTACATGATTCCATATGTGTTATTTCATAATTCTGATGTCTTCACTATTATTCTACAATGTAGAAAATAGTACAAATAAAGAAACCATTGAATGAGTAGGTGTTCTTAAACTTTTGACCAGTAGTGTAGATAAATTCACAAATGTAATCCGAAAATGTACCCAAAGGATAGACCAAGGAAAATGTGCATTTATTTGTGGAGAGTGAGGGACATAGCCTGAGGGACATTGATTGACCAGAGAAGTTTATGTGGATAGACATAGTAGGCTGTACAAACCTTTGAAGGAAACTTAGGCTTGAATCAATCCAATTTATTGCAAGATTTTGTTTGGGATCTGTTTTTTACTCTTTTCTTTTATAATTTGATAGTTATCGTTGAGCTTCTGATGGATTAGATAGAACATTAATTGTTGAATGTAATTAATGGATTTGGCAACTTTGTTGCACCTTAAACAGTTTTGCAAATCATGCTAATTTGATTTTCATACTTTCAGGCTGTAATATTGCTGTAGCCATTATTGAATCTAAAGTGTATTAGCCTCAGGAGAGAGAATGCAATCAAAATATAATAATGAAAAGGAAATCTTATTGCCTCTGAGTCTACATTGTTAGTTTTTTCTTCTCACATTTGTATTTATTTTGTAGGACATTTTTTATCTTACAGCCTGCATTTTCTGTATTTAGACAACATATTAGACAGCAGCATACGTGTTTGGAAGAATGGATTTATTACTATTTTATTGCAAAATGTTTCACTGTCAGGATCCAAATATTAATTAGGTAATATCTAGGACTACCGTGCAGTAAGGGTTGTTCTTGGTATGCATTTGAAGGGCTCACTGATGGAGACAGGCTGTATAACAAAAGATTAGTGTTTGACATTTTGCTGATGACCTGATTCTAGCAACAGGTTGGTTTCATGCCACCACTGTCAAAGCTATTAGTCATCAATGAAGACTTTATGGCTTCACAATCACAAACACATTGCCACTCCTGAGACCATGTTCAATTTTGTCTCTTGGTATGTTGATGGGCGGCCCTATTCATGCAGGTATCAATGTTCACATTATGATAAAACATTCTTATCACCATGACTCTTGCCTATAGGCTATATGTCATGCTTGGCACCAGTCATAGTGACATTAAGAATCCTTACAGTTAAAGTAATTTACAATATCTATCTATGGCTTTGCCTGGATGTCCATTGAGCCACATTACACCTCTATAAATAACAAGCCTCCAAAGCCTCTGACATTTGGACTTAATTAACCTCTATAATTCATACAATTATATAATTACGATCCCTGAATGATGAGGAAAAAGCCCAGAGGCCTCTGCAGACAGCAGAAGCCCAGTACCCTGGTTGCTTGCATGTTGGATTGGACTCTAGACTCCTGTTCACCTCATGACAGGTTGGAAAGAAGAGAGAGAAAAGACTCCCCTACGGGTAATATTGGGCATCCATGGCGGAACTCACCAGCTGGACAGCCCTCTTCCCGTAGCCTGCGGAGGCTGCTGGGATTAACAATGGCAACCTGGAGGGGAGCAGCTGGCTGCTCCTCCTCACAACTGGTACCAGTCAGTCCCCAGTCAGTACGGTACAGTGTGGTAGCTGGCTGCCTGAAAAATTAAAAGCTCAGTTAGAAATTCCATGTGTGCCCCTCTCTCTCTCTCTCTCTCCGTGCCTTGATCGGTTGTCTCTCATCTCTGGCAAATTAGGGAATTAGTGTCGTCTTGATGCTAATCCACCATTTGAAATGCCGCTGTCTAAACCCACTTTCTCCTTCATGTTTTCTGATAGGAAAAAGGAGAACAAACAGCCAGGCCCTTTGTTTTTTTCCCTGAGATCAAATAAAGATCTGTTTTGAAGATAAATGTTCTCTCTTTAATAAGAGATTCTTACCATGAACTGAGTTGTGAATTCAGGATGGTGGTCTGGTTAGTTGTAATTGGTGCACTATGTAGAAATGGGGGTTGACTCAAGTTGTTGATTCAGATTTGCAACGGGATAGCATCTCTGACGTGGCATTCCTTACTATTCTAAATGTTCTGACTTTGCCTGCTCACCCAGTTCGAAATGTGTGAAAATACATAATGGCATTTCATGAGAATGTATTTTGCTCAAAGACGAATGAGTATGAGCTAGATTAAAGTTACTGAGAAATATATATCTGCAACGGTATGAGATTAGATAAAATGATTTGGTAGAGTCACATCATCATTGTCGTAATCATCATTGTCATCTTCTTCATTTTCTTCTTTACCACCCCAACCATCATCATCATCACTGACTGCATACAACACTAAAGTAACTCATGAAGTAATTTCAGTAAAATGTCTTCATCCATTGTGTGTCTTCATCAATTCTTTAATGCCACTGAGAAGTTCAGATTTCCCAGCTGCCTTGGCTATAAGCTCTTGATCTGGTGCCATTGTTCAGCTCAGAGTTCAGCCTTGTACCGAGAGCCACACTTGAAAGAAGGGACTGTGGGACAGAAAAAAGCCCCCCAAGTCCTGAATCTACCCAACTAAACTGCAACATCAGCTGTGGGGGAAAATTGCCTGGTGCAGCCGGTTTTCGACATCACATGCTCGGCCCCTCACAATGACGTGGAGCCAGGTGTAGAAGGAGGAGGAGGAGGAGGAGGAAATAGAGGAGCAGGAGGCAGGCAGTCTGCTTGATTTAACAGTAATTATAGAGTGCTATTTCCTCCATCTTCCCTCTCTGCCACTGGAAGCCAGTAGCCATTATTAAGTCCTGTCACCTCGTGATCACGTAACGGGGAGAAAATGCCTATTAGAGATAAGGCTAATTGCAGGGGGCTTCTCCCATGGTTCTTGTTGGGAGGCTTGGGGGGATGGTGAGGGGGAGGATGGGGGGAGAGGGTAGATGGAGGTCAAGGTGTTAAGGAGACTGTGGAAACTGCTTTTAAAACTCTGGAGACTTTTCCAATGCAATGACTTTGAAATTTGAACTAGGGGAATACATCAGTATCCTTTTTTTCCTTCATATAAAAGAGAGGGAAGTCTTGCTCTAAGAGTGTGAAGTAATCTCTTTTTCCTAAAGTGAGATCGTTTCTAGAGTTCAGAAAACGTCCCCTCTGTGGTAAGTATGAGTGCTTTTGGTGATGTGGCTACCTTGGTTACCTTAGTAATGACAGTATCAGCAATGGCTGACGACCATGATATCGCGTCTGAGTGTGATTGATAGTTTATAGAATAATAGCAGACGATTGATAGTGAAGCACACTTGTTGTCTTGTTTTATCCTAAGCCAATGCTACCCAGTCATCTTTCTTTACAAACTGGGAGAGTGCTGTTTCTAACAGCCAACTGAGTTTATAGACTTCAGTGAAACAACCTCATTGTCAGTGATACCCTTTGCATCATTAACAAATATGTTACTGTGGAAGCTCATATAGTCCTCTGTTGCTGCAGGCCAAATAGATCCATGTTCCAGACTCTCCAAATCCTCCATGCCACTCTCTGTGTTTGCTTGGTATTGACTCAAGGCTGAATTCTAACTTGAGAGCTTTTACATGCACTGCATTGATAGACATGTCCATATCTGAAGTTAGAACTCAGCCCATTTCGGTCGATGCCTATTCACTTCAATGGATGAAACAGTTGCACCCATTTTGAGCCATAGAGAAATTGGGAAAATGTTGATTGAGCAGACTGACTGTGATTTGTAATACGTTGTGTGCCCACCCAAGTGGAGGATGATTGAATGACATAGGCTTGGGCAACCGAACTCCATCAATGGTTTTCTCAGTTCGAGTGTTCCCTAATTTGAAGTCACATGAAATCACTAGCCACCAGAACACTTTCCATGCATTATTCAAATCAGTGTTATCGGTTGTTTCCCAGATTTGGCTTCTATTTACACTTACTTTACACAACAGACAAATCCCTCCAATCATTAATTGAGACGTTTGTCAAAGCCTCAGTGCGTTTGAAATATGAATGTGATGCAGTCGTTCACGGTGGGCCTATTTGTTACTACGGGATGCCTTTCCTCAAGAAAAACCCCCAGAACACACAGGGGTCCCAGGCACTGAGACGGAAATGAGTCATGTTTGATGTTGTCAGACTGCTGACAGAGTGAGACACAGGGAGTTACAGACACACACAGTATCTCATGTATGATTTAATCAGTAGGCCTACTGCTTGTTACTGATTTATTTCATACAGTGCAGTGCTTCATAATGCGGCCCATACTAACTGGTTGCCTATGGTCACTGTTGGTGTTGGTGTGTTACACCAGTGGTATTCAAACTTTTTCGGTGAGGAACCCATTTTTTTCGGCAGAATTTCTGCGGACCCCATTATTTTTGGCCAGAATTTGTGGCAATCCCACCCCAAATCTAATGACATAACCTTAACATGGGTAAATGTAGATATCCACATCAACAAATAACCTTCAATTCATGACAATTTCATCAATCTTATAAAAATTAAGAGAACCAATAAATACATTTACTCAATTACATTTTATTTTTTCAAATGATCTTTCTCAAAAACATTTATATTTTATCCCATAAGATAATCTGTACTCAATAGTTTTGTTATTTTAAATTGGCGACCCCACTGCAATTCCCCCGCGACTACACCCCACTTTGAATACCACTGTGTTATGCAGTGCTGTACCATGTTTTGCAGGACACTGACTGCTGACATGTACAGTATGTGCTGCTGCTGTTTTTGACAAGCAGGGAGTGAAGCTCAGTTGATCCACAGAGACATGGAGGGGGCATGTAAGGACACACACATGCTCAAATAGGCAGAAATCAAATACTCTGTCAGACGTGTACACACAAATGTCCACACACACAACCCCGACGAGCGCTGTGTTGTCCTGCTTATGGAGGTAGTGCTGTTAGTTTTAATGATGGAGAGGCCAGTGTAGGTAAAGCTAGCTGAAGCAGGTACAGTATCCTCTCCAGGCTTTACGCACAGTCAGCACATCGACAATGTAGGGCAGAGCATACAGTGCCTTGCAAAAGTATTCATCCCCCTTGGCGTTTTTCCTATTTTGTTGTATTACAACCTGAAATTTAAATGGATTTGGATTTGGATTTCATGTAATGGACATACACAAATTGGTGAAGTGAATTGAAAAAAATAACTTGTTTCAAAAAATAAAATAAAATAAATAGTAGAAAAGTGGTGCGTGCATATGTATTCACCCCCTTTGCTATGAAGCCCCTAAATAAGATCTGGTGCAACCAATTACCTTCAGAAGTCACATAATTAGTTAAATATGATATGATGAATGGCGCTAAACACAGGGAAATTCTTGAGGGAAACCTGTTTCAGTCTTCCAGAGATTTGAGACTGGGATGGAGGTTCACCTTCCAGCAGGACAATGACCCTAAGCAACACTTGACTGGTTTAAGGGGAAACATTTAAATGTCTTGGAATGGCCTAGTCAAAGCCCAGACCTCAATCCAATTGAGAATCTGTGGTATGACTTAAAGATAGCTGTACACCAGCGGAACCCTTCCAACTTGAAGGAGCTGGAACAGTTTTGCCTTCAATAATGGGCAAAAATCCCAGTGGCTAGATGTGTCAAGCTTATAGAGACATACCCCAAGAAACTTGCAGCTGTAATTGCTGCAAAAGGTGGCTCTACAAAGTATTGACTTTGGGGGGTTGAGTAGTTATGCACGCTCAAGTTTTCTGTTTTTTGTCTTATTTCTTGTTTGTTTCACAAAAAAAATAAAAATATGCATCTTCAAAATGGTAGCCATGTTGTGTAAATCAAATGATACAAACTCCCAGAAAATATTAATTCCAGGTTGTAAGGCAACAAAATAGGAACAATGCCAAGGGGGGTGAATACTTTCGCAAGCCACTGTAGGCCATTGCATGTAGAAGTCGCTATAGTGAGCAGAAAAATGTGCAATGGTAGCCATACTGAACTGTCTCTCCAGCAAGAAGAAAGGGTTATGTTTTGATAGCTTTAGATCGGAACCCATAAAAAATGTGTGTGCTGTGATATTTAAGTGATATTTAAACGCCTGAGAAGACGGTTTTTGGAGGATATATTAGCACAGGTGTTGTTATATCCTCCAAACACCGGCTTGGAGTGCATTATCACTTTTATACAACAGGTTACCGACATACTCTAATAATGATTTACATATTTTCATTAAAAACTTGATTTTGATTAATTTATCGTTACTATTTCATCCTTACACAAGATATAGTCCCGACACAAATCTAGTGTTGCTACCCAAGCCGGCTGGTCGTTCGTCCTATTGGTTCGGTTGCCAGAGATGTGATTCAGTCGTTAAGTCTTTTTGTTCTGTATCCAGTCATTGTTCTATTGCCGTACTGGCTGGCAACGTTCTTAGCTGGAGATCGAAAATTCGAATATCAGAGAGACAGAAAGCAAGGTTTATACAAATCTCTGCTATCAAAAACCAATTGCTAGTCTAAAAGAAATGGGAGATAATGTCTTGATGCTATTTACAGTGGAGATCAAGTTTATAAATTGTCTGGCTGGGCTGATGAGACAGTGGATTGCACAGTGAAATGGAACAGAGTAAATAGGCATTTCAACGTCATAGCTTTAGCCGGAAGTAACTTGTGGAATAGACACTGGCTGGAATGTGGTTTTAACCTATCAGCATCCAGGATTAGACCCACCCATTGTATATTTTATTTTACTGACCACTAACAGTGACCAGTTATTTTGCTTTTTGGAGTAGTCATCTTTTTTGTTTGATTCGATCCAACATTTTCATTACCACTGGTCCCTAGGGATATGAGGGGTGATCTGCACGAATGCAGACTGCATCCTCAATAGAGAGAAACTAACACTGGCTCTGTTTATGGAAGAACCTACATCACAGAGTGCTTACGACATCACCCAGTTCTGTTATGGCACTGAGAGCAAGTTTAGAAAATCTGGTCCTTTAATTATTCAGAGTAGACGACATATCCTTTCAGTGACATGGACCATAGATTCGCTCAGCACTTGTGGTGATAGATGAATCTCACTGTGTATGGATATATTATACACGGACAGCACTATGATGCGTTTACTTACATATTGAAATATTGCCTTGGAATGGTAAATGAACGCATTAGCCCTGTGGGTATGAACTGGGAGCTTTAGAAATAGGACAACTCAGGGGGAAGATGAGCAGCAGAGGGAATATTTCAAAGGCAACGGGTCAAGAGCAATCCATTTTCAAGCTTAAAATAGGGGTTGGTAGAATTCGGGTGGTAGAACCAATATCAAGGGCATATTTTTACCAATGATAACCTTCTACCATGAACCAGGAAAGGAAGAAGAGAAAATAAAGATATTCCCTCAGCAGAAATGCACAATCCTTTTAGTCATATCAGCCCTGAAATGTCTACCCTGGATGCCTCTGCATATGCAGTGTGTACGTGTGTGTGTGTGTGTGTGTGCGTGTGTGTGTATGTGTGTGTGTGTGTGTGTGTGTGTCTGTGTTTGTGTATGTGCACACATTTAAAGAGAGCCATATAGTACATACAGTGAGGGAAAAAAGTATTTGATCCCCTGCTGATTTTGTACGTTTGCCCACTGACAAAGAAATGATCAGTCTTTAATTTTAATGGTAGGTTTATTTGAACAGTGAGTGACAGAATAACAAAACAAAAATCCAGAAAAACGCATGTCAAAAATGTTATAAATTGATTTGCATTTTAATTAGGGAAATAAGTATTTGACCCCCTCTCAATCAGAAATATTTCTGGCTCCCAGGTGTCTTTTTATACAGGTAACAAGCTGAGATTAGGAGCACACTCTTAAAGGGAGTGCTCCTAATCTCATCTTGTTACCTGTATAAAAGACACCTGTCCACAGAAGCAATCAATCAATCAGATTCCAAACTCTCCACCATGGCCAAGACCAAAGAGCTCTCCAAGGATGTCAGGGACAAGATTGTAGACCTACACAAGGCTGGAATGGGCTACAAGACCATCGCCAAGCAGCTTGGTGAGAAGGTGACAACAGTTGGTGCGATTATTCGCAAATGGAAGAAACACAAAATAACTGTCAATCTCCCTCGGCCTGGGGCTCCATGCAAGATCTCACCTCGTGGAGTGGCAATGATCATGAGAACGGTGAGGAATCAGCCCAGAACTACACGGGAGGATATTGTCAATGATCTCAAGGCAGCTGGGACCATAGTCACCAAGAAAACAATTGGTAACACACTACGCCGTGAAGGACTGAAATCCTGCAGCGCCCACAAGATCCCCCTGCTCAAGAAAGCACATTTACAGGGCCGTCTGAAGTTTGCCAATGAATATCTGAATGATTCAGAGGAGAACTGGGTGAAAGTGTTGTGGTCAGATGAGACCAAAATCGAGCTTTTTGGCATCAACTCAACTCGCCGTGTTTGGAGGAGGAGGAATGCTGCCATGACCCCTAGAACACCATCCCCACCGTCAAACATGGAGGTGGAAACATTATGCTTTGGGGGTGTTTTTCTGCTAATTGGGACAGGACAACTTCATCGCATCAAAGGGACGATGGACGGGGCCATGTACCGTCAAATCTTGGGAGAGAACCTCCTTCCCTCAGCCAGGGCATTGAAAATGGGTCGTGGATGGGTATTCCAGCATGACAATGACCCAAAACACACGGCCAAGGCAACAAAGGAATGGCTCAAGAAGAAGCACATTAAGGTCCTGGAGTGGCCTAGCCAGTCTCCAAACCTTAATTTCATAGAAAATCTGTGTAGGGAGCTGAAGGTTCGAGTTGCCAAACATCAGCCTCGAAACCTTAATGACTTGGAGAAGACCTGCAAAGAGGAGTGGAACAAAATCCCTCCTGAGATGTGTGCAAACCAGGTGGCCAACTACAAGAAACGTCTGACCTCTGTGATTGCCAACAAGGGTTTTGCCACCAAGTACTAAGTCATGTTTTGCAGTAGGGTCAAATACTTATTTCCCTCATTAAAATACAAATCAATTTATAACATTTTTGACATGCTTTTTTCTGGAATTTGTTCTTGTTATTCTGTCTCTCACTGTTCAAATAAACCTACCATTAAAATTCTAGACTGATCATGTCTTTGTCAGTGGGCAAACGTACAAAATCAGCAGGGGATCAAATACTTTTTTCCCTCACTGTATCTCCACCACTAACACCACCTTTCACTACCTCTCCTCACTAAGCTATCGCCATGGATATAGCAAAGTACTACCTATTTGCTCTGCTTCCGTGTCTGAACACATTCAAACCACTTTCCAACTGCTTTCTACCGCTTAACGCCCTCTAAAAAACCCTTGGGTGGCAGTGACAGAACTCCCTTAAATTCTATCAAACACACAATGCCGAAACTCTCCCCACCTCATTGCAAAGATACAGTGTTTAATAATCATCGGAAAACAATGAGGCAAAGCCGTGACCTCCATTTGTTTGCAGAGGCAATCGTCTATTTACAGCCTCCATGGCGCTTCTGTTTATGACTGTATCATTGGAGGCCTCGACATCATCAGAACAGCGAGATCTCATACTAATATATTTTTTCTGTTTTAATTCATTGGCAGCTCCTGTTCGCATCTGCTGCGAGACAATGCCAAACTGTCTCGATAGTTCCCGTCCAAATTATAATTATTTTAGTCCCCATTCGAGTCAGGGATGATTATCATTGCCAAGGGAGCCCTTGACACTAGGGTAATCACTGCACTGAAATGCATCCAGGTCTATCAGGCGGAGGCGTCCAATTCTACTGGAGGCTAGAAGAAAGTAAACAGCTCAGACTGTGAGGACCGTCATTAAAACAGCACACTAGCTAGTGAACAGAGCAGTGCTGCTACTCTCAGAGAGACCACCCAACGTCATTTCAACTACAGAAAAAGAAACAGAGATGTACTGTAGTTTCAAACTCATGTTGGTATGTGTGTGTTTAAGTACAGTATGTCTGTCTGTTTACGTGTGTCCTCAGATATATACATACTCTATAAAAAATGCTCAGTTTCGTATAACAAACACATACACTAAAATACAAGAATTGAATCTATGATTGATGTAGGACCTCACTCAATATTTATCATTCAGCGGGGTGCGGGGTGTTAGAAGTCAAACGAGGACTCAGCCTTTGGAACTGAACAAAACAACTTTGCAATATTGATATTCCTGCATCTGCTAGCTCTGATGTGTGGCAGGCTCTGGGTGCTGCTGAGCTGTTTAGCTTTGCAACACTTCATGAAAGAGGAATTGAAACGGGAGCGCAAGGCTTTTTTTCCCACTATCTGCTAGGTGTCTCAGCAAAGTCTGATTTATGGGTAGCTGTGCTCCCTCTGCTTCCTCTCCATTTCACCAATTTATGACATTGAATTAAGAACAATGGAACCATTGACCGTCCCCTTTAAAACCCCTATACCCGGTCTCCTTAGAGCGAGACAACGGTCGAATAGCAGCCCGGAGTAGAGAGAGTCTCCTTCCAGATAGCTCGGGAGGCACTGTATGTGTCAAGAAGTGAAATGGGGATAAACATTGTACTGGGGATGGAAATTAGGTCAGTAAATTCAGGCATGGCACTGGGAAGGAGGTGGGCGGAGGGGGAGAGTGGATCGGAGGCACAGACGGAAATAACGCACTGCAGCAGGGATGGAACCTTGCTCCGCATAGCACCAGGGGTCCGGTCCCCGGAGAGGGGAGCAGCTGTTCCATATTCTTGTCAGGAGAGACAGGAAAATAAGAGCTGACTGCAAACACGTCCTCCTTTGGAAACTCTTCAGCGAAAGGTTAGCGTTAGGAGTGGTGCGAATGAGGACGTGCTGGCAACAACAGTTTATTTATTATTTCAGGGGGTTGTATGGCAAATTGCCATAGGGTTTGCTGAGGTATGACGGTCGATTGCTGGCTCCTGACTCTTTGAGCATCACCTTGTGAACGGTCCCAGTGTGCGACAGGGATGAGGAGGACAACACCAATGTTTTTTTTCTTTTCGGCACACTCCTGCCTCTGATACTGAAATAGAGCGAGGCGAGTCATCCATCTTTCCACTCTGATAAAGTGGGACATTTTCCACACATATTTCTGTGAGATAAAAAGCTGTCCCTGTGGTTCAATTTGAGCCTTGCAATTCACAGCTGCCTGACAACAACATTGCGTCACCCCCTCCAGCCCAAACCAGCACCGACGGGAAGATTTAAATGCTGTTGTACAGATACACACAATTATGATGGATCTGTCACAGTAGGGGGTAGCAGAAGGCATGCACCGCTGTTTAATTCCACAGGTAATTAGAGACTTATCAACAGCGCTGCAGCTCAGATTCACTTTTGATGTGTTTTTAAGTCTTGAGCAGTAGCTTGTTTTATTGTTGTGTACAAGCACTAGTTTACAACACACAAACATACTTCACACACTCTGAGAGACATATACACACTCAGACACACTCAGACACACACACAGACTGACACTTCACACACTTCGAGACAAGCACACACATGCACTCCTCCGACACACTTCCTCAGAGACACACACTAATGTTCTTCCCAGTATCTGGTGCTCCCATAGTTACACTCTTTTTTGGTTGAGCTGGTAGAAAAGGCCAGTCACGATAACATCACTTGACATTTACATGTGTGAGCATAGAAGAACTGCAGCGGGGAGCAATGTAATTTACATCCTCTCCGCGGCCCTGTTCAGGGTCTGATTCATGTCAGGGGTCCTCTGGGTACACATGGAGTGTGTCCAGCTCATGGAATGAAAGTGGGGCTTCAGTGCTTCCGCCTTTCATCTTACATCATTTCATTGGAGTATTACAACAGGCTAGCTGCATGAAAAACCTATTAGGGTTGAAGCAGCACTCGTCTTCTTTTTTTGCTCCTCTACTTTTAAATGAAAGGTGTAACGGAAAAAATTCTAACAAGTGGACATGTACAGTTTGAACGAGGGGAAAGCTGCAGAAGCGAATTCTCATCAGCAGACCACAGAGCAAATTAGCTAGAGAGTTTGAAAGCCAATTTGCAGTTTCACAAATGATTAATCTTCATCTATAACACACACACCCGCGGTGGTAGGTTTAGTGACAGATGCGAAATCCCATAGCCTGCCTTTGCTAGCTTTTCAGAGACGTGGTAGAAGTGTCTAGCGCTGACCGAGAAAGCAGAATTGTTCTGCTATGCTTGCACTACCAAGGTAATTTTGTTCGACAGCTCACGTCATGGACTTCTCCTCGCGGAATGAACATTTGTTCTCCCCAAATCAGTCACTACTTCACTGCAGCGAGGGACAAACAACAGCTAATGTGAAATTGAAAGTACTGTAGCTTACTGTAGTCTGTGTTTTGCTGACAGAGACAGGACATGACTGATTAGCATATCTGCTATGGTGCCCTTGCTTCATTAGGATGCTGGGACAGTCTTATTTTTGTCCTTTTCTATTTATTTCAACAACAAAAAATCTCACATGTTTTCTTTGAGAGAGAGAGAATGAAAATCACAGAAAACATTGACAGTTTATCAAACTGTGGAATAATTGATTCAGCTAGATTGATTGTCGTCATAAAATCTAATACAAATACATTTAAAAAATCATGAAACCATTGCCTTATACATTTCTACAATAGCTTCCGCAGAGACAGAGGACAATTAACAGTGAATTATCTTTTGTTTCATTTAATTCCCGGTTAGGGTAGCCACTGCGGCTAATTTATCTGGATCATATAGTGCGACACCTTGACCAGCCAAGCTGTTGGTCTTTCTTCCGCACGCTTCAGGCCTTGTTAATTAGTTGGGTTTACAGAGCCAGTTCCGCTTAAGAAGGACTGCATAAAACGCACCCGCTCGGCATTCCTCGTCCACTGCCCCGTCCGCCCGCCGCCCTCTCGTCGGCCCCCATTGATCCATCCCCTCCCGGAATAGATTGGAAGACAATAGTTCAGCGGCCAGGTAAATTGGAACAATAACTCAGACCATTAGTGAATGAGTTTGTTTTTAAAATCGGCCATTGATCCCGGCAATGAGTTGATTGGTTGCAAAGCGAACCAGGCATTTAATTATCGAGCGGAGGGCCTGCTGAGCCATGCCTTCTGAAGGTCAGAGTGCCACTGCAGTCCTAAATAAAGCAACAAAAGGAGGGAAGCGAGGGAGGAACAAATCCAGTACAAATGGAGTTAGCCTGTTTGCCCCATTTCTGTTACTTCCCTGCAATTGCAAGTGGCAGGCCATTACCACGCCTGTCCAGACATCGCTGCAGGCTGGGTTATAATCATTCTCATAATTCTGCAGTCTCCCTGTGTGACAGAACCCTCCCCCTCTTTTTCTCCCTTCCTCTCAGTCATTCTCCACCATCACTCCATTACAACCCACTGTCCCTCCCTGAATGCATTAATACATAAGGTAACAGATTCCCAGAGGAGTCAAACCTGCCATGTTGGAATGACAACCATCCATAGCTTACGCTACTACTGACATTACTGCTTGTGTTACCTCGCACCACTGGGACCAAATGCATTCTAAAACAGGACCCCTGACAGCAGTGCAGAGCAGACCACATCTGTGCCTGTCAAAAATAAGTCTGGCAACAGGTAGCTTAGCATCAAGGCTGCCTGGAACTGATGTCATAACCTGGATAAAGCACAGGATGAATTGAATATACTTGAACCCCCCCTAGAGACTGGTCCAGTCTGCCCCATGTCTGTTAGATAAGCGGCCACAAAGCAGCAGGCTTCATTCTCCCCTGTTCTCCCTACCTCCCTGGGATCCAGAATACAAATGCGGGACAAGCCTCCTGTTTCTGTGAACTTTGTGTTACAAAGAGGTTGAGGAAGGCATCGATCGGTGGGTGGTGGGCGGCTACGAGACACGCATGGAGAATGATTTTCTCAATGAGCCAGGAGGGGCAGGTGGATGCGGAAGTTGCTGTGTGAATAGGACCGTTTAAAGGGGTCTCGAACAAACAACGCTCCCTTGTTGTTTCTCAGTTATTTGCTGAGGCAGACTTCCTCCTCTCTTCACCCCGGTTATTCAGGGACTCACGTGATCTCTCCTGCTACCTCTCTCTCCCTCCCTCTCTCTCCCTCTCTCACTTTCCCTCGCTCTGCCTCAGTAAACACATCACATCAACATTCAAAATACATATTCCAGACACCCTGAGGCCATTGTGTGAAAATCGAGGGAGATTTGCAAACGGTTTGGTTCGTCTTACACAACGGGAGACAACCAAACCGCGGATGGATGGAGAGAGAGAGAGCGGGAGAGAGGGATAAAACATCTGATGTTGAATCGCCTCTGGGAGGTGTCTGTCCATGAGAACATTAACCGAATGCAAATAAAACTGCCTAGCTAGCCTGTCATGAAATCAGGCTACTGCACTGCACCCTCTTCTTTTCAAATTACAAGCGGTATAGTCTGTAAAGATAGATAATTATGGTGCAAATCCTCCCCTTGGTTTAAGAGATATGATGTTATCTCACTCCAATTTTTGGGGGGTGGGTTTTGCAATGGGGGCTGAAGATTGTCTGGTACGATTTCCTATCATCTCTAGTCCATTTGGATGTAGATGTATCCTCCACATGGGGTTAGTGTACTGCAGCTCAGACAGACAGTGATGCTATATACCCCAGGTGGTATGAGGAAGCTCCGGGCCACAATAACAAGAGAGATGGGAGAAACAAACTGGTAAGGGAAGGAATTATCCACACAACTCCTGCCTGTCAGACAACCCAGATCTGAGCAATTTCAGAGGCCGTAGAGTAATGTATGTTTGGATACCAGCATGGCAGTTAGAGTGGAGTGCACTCAGAGAGCAAGAGAGTGCTGCTGGTCTGAATGCTGTCTTAATACCCCTGGGCCAGCAATCAGAACTGCACCTGTCTTATCCAGTGTAAAAGAGCAAAAGCATGCATGTGACTGGCCTGATGAGTCTGTCGCTAGGGATGGTTAGGGTCAGCATCTTGTCTATTAGGGGTGGTTAAAATCAGCATCTTGAGGGAGTGCTGTAAGTGTGACTGAAAGGAGTTTGGTGTAGTTGTGAGTGACAGAGAGAGAGTGCGGTGTGTGTTTTTGTGTGTTCGTGCATGCGTGTCTGTGTGTGTGCGTGCGTGTTCATCCCTGTGTGTTAATGCCGGGGGTCCGTGTGTCGGCAACTGGTGGCTGTGCCAGGGTCTCTGGCTTCTCTGCCATGGCATCTGTGCAGCCTTTGATCTCAGTAGGCAGAAACAAACAGGGGTGATCTGGCTGACACTTACAGGGCCTGTTTAAATCCTGTTGCCTTCATCTGTCCTGCTGTCTCACTTTTGTCTGAATGAGAGAGGGAAAGAGAGAAATACTGTATCCAGCTGACAAAGGCTTGGTGGACACAATGAATAGTGTGTGCATAGTTGCCCTTTTTCGGGGGTCATATACAGTACATTACCTGTCTGTAATACCAGTATAAATGTAGAAATGATAATGGCATAATTACAAAACCCAATATCCAATATGTAAGGGATAAAAGCTGACGTTCTGTACATTATCTTGGAAATAGTTCCAAGGTAATGTACAGAACAGAGGCGTTTATCCTGCTTATACCACAGTTGCTGAAGAAAACAATACTAAAGCACACATTTACCTGGAGAAATGACATATTTGCATTGATATTTTTATACACTGCTCAAAAAAATAAAGGGAACACTTAAACAACACAATGTAACTCCAAGTCAATCACACTTCTGTGAAATCAAACTGTCCACTTAGGAAGCAACACTGATTGACAATAAATTTCACATGCTGTTGTGCAAATTGAATAGACAACAGGTGGAAATTATAGGCAATTAGCAAGACACCCCCAATAAAGAAGTGGTTCTGCAGGTGGTGACCACAGACCACTTCTCAGTTCCTATGCTTCCTGGCTGATGTTTTGGTCACTTTTGAATGCTGGAGGTGCTTTCACTCTAGTGGTAGCATGAGACGGAGTCTACAACCCACACAAGTGGCTCAGGTAGTGCAGCTCATCCAGGATGGCACATCAATGCGAACTGTGGCAAGAAGGTTTGCTGTGTCTGTCAGCGTAGTGTCCAGAGCATGGAGGCGCTACCAGGAGACAGACCAGTACATCAGGAGACGTGGAGGAGGCCGTAGGAGGGCAACAACCCAGCAGCAGGACCTACCTCCGCCTTTGTGCAAGGAGGAGCAGGAGGAGCACTGTCAGAGCCCTGCAAAATGACCTCCAGCAGGCCACAAATGTGCATGTGTCTGCTCAAACGGTCAGAAACAGACTCCATGAGGGTGGTATGAGGGCCCGACGTCCACAGGTGGGGGTTGTACTTACAGCCCAACACCATGCAGGACGTTTGGCATTTGCCAGAGAACACCAAGATTGGCAAATTCGCCACTGGCACCCTGTGCTCTTCACAGATGAAAGCAGGTTCACACTGAGCACATGTGACAGACGTGACAGAGTCTGGAGATGCCGTGGAGAACGTTCTGCTGCCTGCAACATCCTCCAGCATGACCGGTTTGGCGGTGGGTCAGTCATGGTGTGGGGTGGCATTTCTTTGGGGGGCCGCACAGCCCTCCAAGTGCTCCCAGAGGTAGCCTGACTGCCATTAGGTACCGAGATGAGATCCTCAGACCCCTTGTGAGACCATATGCTGGTGCGGTTGGCCCTGGGTTCCTCCTAATGCAAGACAATGTTAGACCTCATGTGGCTGGAGTGTGTCAGCAGTTCCTGCAAGAGGAAGGCATTGATGCTATGGACTGGCCCGCCCGTTCCCCAGACCTGAATCCAAGTGACCACATCTGGGACATCATGTCTCGCTCCATCCACCAACGCCACGTTGCAACACAGACTGTCCAGGAGTTGGCGGATGCTTTAGTCCAGGTCTGGGAGGAGATGCCTCAGGAGACCATCCGCCACCTCATCAGGATCATGCCCAGGCATTGTAGGGAGGTCATACAGGCACGTGGAGGCCACACACACTACTGAGCCTAATTTTGACTTGTTTTAAGTACATTACATCAAAGTTGGATCAGCCTGTAGTGTGTTTTTCCACTTTAATATTGAGGGTGACTCCAAATCCAGACCTCCATGGGTTGATCAATTTGATTTCCATTGATAATTTTTGTGGGATGTTGTTGTCGGCACATTCAACTATGTAAAGAAAAAAGTATTTAATAAGATTATTTAATTCATTCAGATCTAGGATGTGTTGTTTAAGTGTTCCCTTTATTTTTTTGAGCAATGTATTTCTAAGTAAATTCATACTTTTTCATTCTCCCACCAAACCTGGTTGTTAGCTCGTTGCCAAAGACGCGACCCAGTTGTTCATTATTTTTGTTCTATATCTATGGACACGACCCAGTCGTTCATTGCTGGCTGGCAATGTTCTCAACCCTTGCTTGCTACAGTAGCTAGCCAACTACGGCTAACAGTATTAGTGTCAAACAGTGCAGCCAAAATAACAGCAAAGCAGAAGCATTTGAGTTTGTTTAAGCTGTTTTCTAGTGACATTTATTTGGATACATTCATAACAACGAGCTGATGATGCTCGATTTCACCTGGCATAGATAATGTTGTTTCTCGACAGGACACTGTTCATTACAGTCAGAGGCGTCATGCCTCAGATTTGTCCTGTTTAAACCCTCTAGAGCAGTGGTCACCAACCTTTTCAGAGTCAAGATCACTTTCTGAGTCAAAATGCAAGACGAGATCTACCGCTCAGATTTTATTTTTTACATGAATTCAAAAACGTAAGCCTGTTTGTTTAATGAGTCCGACGCAAAGGATATATTGCTTTCAAGAGACCAGGCCCAAATCCCCGTCATGTGCGTGAAGAAAAGGCGGAGATACAGAGGGAGAAGGTCAGGGTGCCTTGTTAGGATTCGTAGCCGAGTGAGCAAATCGCCATTACCATCGATTCTATTGGCCAATGTGCAATCACTGGAAAACAAACTCAATGATTTACGGTCGTTGTCCTGCTGGAAGGTGAACCTCCGTCCCAGTCTCAAATCTCTGGAAGACTGAAACAGGTTTCCCTCAAGACATTCAGTGTATTTAGCACCATCCATCATTCCTTCAATTCTGACCAGTTTCCCAGTCCCTGCCGATGAAAAACATCCCCACAGCATGATGCTGCCACCACCATGCTTCACTGTGGGGATGTTGTTCTCGGGGTGATGAGAGGTGTTGGGTTTGCGCCAGACATAGTGTTTTCCTTGATGGCCAAAAAGCTCAATTTTTGTGTCATCTGACCAGAGTGCCTTCTTCCATATGTTTGGGGAGTCTCGTACATGCCATTTGGCGAACACCAAACGTGTTTGCTTATTTTTTTCTATAAGCAATGGCTTTTTCTGGCCACTCTGTGGAGTGTATGGCTTAAAGTGGTCCTATGGACACATAGTCCAATCTCCGCTGTGGAGCTTTGCAGCTCCTTCAGGGTTATCATTTTAATAATGGATTTAATGGTGCTCCGTGGGATGTTCAACGTTTCTGATATTTATTTTTTTACCCAACCCTGATCTATACTTCTCCACAACTTTGTCCCTGACCTGTTTGGAGAGGTCCTTGGTCTTCATGGTGCCGTTTGCTTGGTGGCGCCCCTTGCTTAGTGGTGTTGCAGACTCTGGGGCCTTTCAGAACAGGTGTATATATACTGAGATCATCTAACAGATCATGTGACACTTAGATTGCACACAGGTGGACTTTATTTAACTAATTATGTGACTTCTGAAGGTAATTGGTTGCACCGATTTTATTTAGGGGCTTCATAGCAAAGGGGGTGAATACATATGCACCCACCACTTTTCCGTTATGTATTTTTTAGACGTTTTTGAAACAAGTTATTTTTTTCATTTCACTTCACCAATTTGGACAATTTTGTGTATGTCCATTTAAATTACAGGTTGTAATGTAACAAAATAGGAAAAACACCAAGGGGGATGAAAACTTTTGCAAGGCACTGTATAGCTGTAGGGTTTTCTGTCCGTCGGCGGGACAGAGCAGCTGCGTTTGGTAAGACGAGGGGCGGGGGTGTGTGTCTATTTGTCAATAACAGCTGGTGCGCTATGTCTAATACTAAAGAAGTCTCGAGGTATTGTTCGCCTGAGGTAGAGTACCTCATGATAAGCTATAGACCACACTATCTACCAAGAGAGTTCTCATCTATATTATTCGTAGCTGTCTATTTACCACCACAAACCGATGCTGGCACTAAGATCAAACTCAACGAGCTGTATAAGGCCATAAGCAAACAAGAAAATGCTCACCCAGAAGCGGCGCTTCTAGTTGCCGGGGACTTTAATGCAGGCAAACTTAAATCAGTTTTACCTCATTTCTACCAGCATGTGCAACCAGAGGAAAAAAACCTCTAGACCACCTTTACTCCACACACAGAGACGTGTAAAAAGCTCTTCCTCGCCCTCCATTTGGCAACATCCGCACGAGCTAAAGGCTAGAGCTGCCGCTTTCAAGGAGCGGGACACTAATCCGGACACATAAAAAATCCCACTATGCCGTCAGATGAACCATCGAACAGGCAAAGCGTCAATACAGGACTAAGATTGAATCCTACTACACCGGCTCTGATGCTCGTCGGAAGTGGCAGAGCTTGCAAACTATTACGGACTCATTGTAGTATAATAGTGAAGACATCAAAACTATGAAATAACACATATGGAATCATGTAGTAACCAAAAAAGTGTTAAACAAATCAAAATATATTTGAGATTCTTCAAAGTAGCCACCCATTGCCTTGATGACAGCTTTGCACACTCTTGGCATTCTCTCAACCAGCTTCATGAGGTACTCACCTGGAATGCATTTCAATTAACAGGTGTGCCTTGTTAAAAGTTAATTTGTGGGATTTATTTCCTTCTTAATGCATTTGAGTCAATTAGTTGTGTTGTGACAAGGTAGGGGTGGTATACAGAAGATAGCCCTATTTGGTAAAAGACCAAGTCCATATTATGGCAAGAACAGCTCAAATAAGCAAAGAGAAACGACAGTCCATCATTACTTTAAGACATGAAGGTCAGTCAATACGGAACATTTCAAGAACTTTGAATGTTTCTTCAATTGCAGTCGCAAAAACCATCAAGCGCTATGATGAAACTGGCTCTCATGAGGACCGCCACAGGAAAGGAAGACCCAGAGTTACCTCTGCTGCAGAGGATAATTCATTAGAGTTAACTGCACCTCAGATTGCAGCCCAAATAATTGCTTAACAGAGTTCAAGTAACAGACACATCTCAACATCAACTATTCATAGGAGACTGCGTGAATCAGGCCTTCATGGTCGAATTGCTGCAAAGAAACCACTGCTAAAGGACATCAATAAGAAGAAGAGACCGGCTTGGGCCAAGAAACACGAGCAATGGACATTAGACCGGAAGTGGTCAGATGACGCGGATGCTACGCTACAGGGCTGTTTTGCTAGCACAGACTGGAATATGTTCCATGATTCATCCAATGGCATTGAGGAGTATACCACCTCAGTCACCGGCTTCATCAATAAGTGCATCGACGCCGTCGTCCCCACAGTGACCGTATGTACAAAGCCCAACCAGAATCCATGTATTACAGGCAACATCCGCACGAGCTAAAGGCTAGAGCTGCCGCTTTCAAGGAGCGGGACACTAATCCGGACACATAAGAAATCCCACTATGCCGTCAGATGAACCATCGAACAGGCAAAGCGTCAATACAGGACTAAGATTGAATCCTACTACACCGGCTCTGATGCTCGTCGGAAGTGGCAGAGCTTGCAAACTATTACGGACTACAAAGGGAAACCCAGCCGCGAGCTGCACAGTGACGCGAGCCTACCGGACTAGCTAAATGCCTTTTTATGCTCACTTCGAGGCAAGCAACTCTGAAGCATGCATGAGAGCACCAGCCGTTCCGGACGACTGTGTGATCACGTTCTCCGTAGCCGATGTGAGCAAGACCTTTAAACAGGTCAACATTCACAAGGCCGCGGGGTCAGATGGATTACCAACTGGAAAGTGTCTTCTCTGACATTTTCAACCTCTCCCTGACCTAGTCTATAATACCAATATGTTTCAAGCAGACCACCATAGTCCCTGTGCCCAAAAATGTAAAGGTAACCTGCCTAAATGACTACCGCCCCGTAGCACTCACGTTGGTAGCCATGAAGTGCTTTGAAAGGCTGGTCATGGCTCACATCAACACCATCATCCCGGAAACCCTAGACCCACTCCAATTGGCATACCACCCCAACAGATCCACAGATGACGCAATCTCTATCGCGCTCCACACTGCCCTTTCCCACCTGGACAAAAGGAACACCTATGTGAGAATGCTGTTCATTGACTACAGCTCAGCGTTCAACACCATAGTGCCCACAAAGCTCATCACTAAGCTAAGGACCCTGGGACTAAACACCTCATAGATCCTGGACTTCCTTACGCACCGCCTCCAGGTGGTAAGGGTAGGCAACAACACATCTGCCACGGTGATCCTCAACAACAGGGTCCCTCATGGGTGCGTGCTTAGTCCCCTCCTGTGCTACCTGTTCACCCACGACTGCGTGGCCGACTCCAACACCATCATTAAGTTTGCTGACGACACAACAGTGGTTGGCCTGATCACCAACAACGATGAGACAGCCTATAGGGAGGAGGTCAGAGTCCTGGCAGGGTGGTGAGAAAGACAAAGGAGATGATTGTGGACTACAGGAAAAGGAGGGCCGAACAGGCCCCCATTAACATCGACGGGATCGTGTCGAGAGTTTCAAGTTCCTTGGTGTCCACATCACCAACAAACGATCCTGGTCCAAACACACCAAGACAGTCGTGAAGAAGGCACGACAACACCTTTTCCCCCTCTGGAGACTGAATAGATTTGGCATGGGTCCCCAGATCCTCAAAAAGTTCTACAGCTGCACCATCGAGAGCATCCTGACCGTTTGAATCACCGCCTGGTATGGCAACTGCTCGGCAGCCGACCGTAAGACGCTACAGAGGGTAGTGCGTATGGCCCAATACATCACTGAGGACAAGCTTCCTGCCATCCAGGACCTATATACTAGGCGGTGTCAAAGGAAGGCCCAAAAAATGGTCAAAGAATCCAGTCACCCAAATCATAGACTGTTCTGCTCTGTTACCGCACGGCAAGCGGTACCGGAGCGCCAACTCTAGGTCCAGAAGGCTCCTTAACAGCTTCTACCCCGAAGCTATAAGACTGCTGAACAATTACTCAAATGGCCACCCGGACTATTTACATTGACGCTGTTTATTATCTATGCATAGTCACTTTACCCCAATCTACATATACAAACTACTTTGATTAACCTGTAGCCCTGCACATTGACTCGGTACCGGTACCCCCTGTATATAGCCTTGTTATATATGTAATTTGTTATGTAATTTTATTGTGTTACCTTTTATTTTTTACTTTAGTCTATTTAGTAAATATTTTCTTAACTCTATTTCTTGAACTGCATTGTTGGTTAAGGGCTTGTAAGTAGGCATTTCACGGTAAGGTCTACATTTGTTGTATTCGGCGCATTTGACAAATAACATTTGATTTTATTAACCTATTAAAAACAGTACTGTAGCAATGAGGTTTGTGCAGTAGGCTGTAGCCCAATACATTATCACTGCATATTGGCTTTGTTCCAATGCATTGTTGTTCGGACCATTTAAAAATATATTTAAACATTTGAGGTAGGCTATATGATCAGACCGGTAATAGATCAGTTGTTGTATTACTTGTGAGGCATAACTGAGTGAGAATACATTTCAATCATTTGCTTTTTATTTTTATTTTACTGGGCTGATGGGGTGGATCTACTTAGCTAACATATGGAATTGTTTTAAGATGGTCATACAAATGATGATTTAGATATTTAATTTGAAATTTTTGCTATAAAAAATATAGTTAATATATGATGAAACATTCAATTTGCCCTTACTGCTCTTAGACCATAGAAACGCATTGAATAACAGATTCATGCATGGAAAAACAGATAGCCCAAAAAGTGTCCTATACAGTGAGGAAAAAAAATATTTGATCCCCTGCTGATTTTGTACGTTTGCCAACTGACAAAGAAATTATCAGTCTATAATTTTAATAATAGGTTTATTTGAACAGTGAGAGACAGAATAACAACAAAAAATCCAGAAAAACGTAGGTCAAAAATGTTATAAATGGATTTGCATTTTAATAAGGGAAATAAGTATTTGACCCCCTCTCAATCAGAAAGATTTCTGGCTCCCAGGTGTCTTTTATACAGGTAACGAGCTGAGATTAGGAGCACACTCTTAAAGGGAGTGCTCCTAATCTCAGTTTGTTACCTGTATAAAAGACACCTGTCCACAGAAGCAATCAATCAATCAGATTCCAAACTCTCCACCATGGCCAAGACCAAAGAGCTCTCCAAGGATGTCAGGGACAAGGTTGTAGACCTACACAAGGCTGGAATGGGCTACAAGACCATCGCCAAGCAGCTTGGTGAGAAGGTGACAACAGTTGGTGTGATTATTCGCAAATGGAAGAAACACAAAATAACTGTCAATCTTCCTCGGCCTGGGGCTCCATGCAAAATTTCACCTTGTGGAGTTGCAATGATCATGAGAACGGTGAGGAATCAGCCCAGAACTACACGGGAGGATATTGTCAATGATGTCAATGCAGCTGGGACCATAGTCACCAAAAAAACAATTGGTAACACACTACGCCGTGAAGGACTGAAATCCTGCAGCGCTCGCAAGGTCCCCCTGCTCAAGAAAGCACATATACAGGCCCGTCTGAAGTTTGCCAATGAACATCAGAATGTTTCAGAGGAGAACTGGGTTTAAGTGTTGTGGTCAGATGAGACCAAAATGGAGCTCTTTGGCATCAACTCAACTCGCCGTGTTTGGAGGAGGAGGTATGGTGCCTATGACCCCAAGAACACCATCCCCACCGTCAAACATGGAGGTGGAAACATTATGCTTTGGGGGTGTTTTTCTGCTAAGGGGACAGGACAACTTCACCGCATCAAAGGGACAATGGACGGGGCCATATACCATCAAATCTTGGGAGAGAACCTCCTTCCCTCAGCCAGGGCATTGAAAATTGGTCGTGGATGGGTATTCCAGCATGACAATGACCCAAAACACACGGCCAAGGCAACAAAGGAGTGGCTCAAGAAGAAGCACATTAAGGTCCTGGAGTGGCTTAGCCAGTCTCCAGACCTTAATCCCATAGAAAATCTGTGGAGGGAGCTGAAGGTTCGAGTTGCCAAACATCAGCCTCGAAACCTTAATGACTTGGAGAAGATCTGCAAAGAGGAGTGGGACAAAATCCCTCCTGAGATGTTTGCAAACCTGGTGGCCAACTACAAGAAACGTCTGACCTCTGTGATTGCCAACAAGTGTTTGCCACCAAGTACTAAGTCATGTTTTGCAGAGGGGTCAAATACTTACTTCCCTCATTAAAATGCTAATCAATTTATAACATTTTTGACATGTGTTTTTCTGGATTTTTTTGTTGTTATTCTGTCTCTCACTGTTCAAATAAACCTACCATTAAAATTATAGACTGATCATGTCTTTGTCAGTGGGCAAACATACAAAATCAGCAGGGGATCAAATTCTTTTTTCCCTCACTGTATCTGAGAGATATAAGACATTTCAGGAAACTTTTTTTTTTTTTTTTTTACATATATTAAACCCCTTTTTTTAGGCACTAAACTACTTCCATATATACTTCCATTCATTTTTTAAAACTGGTACTGGGCTACCTTCAGGCGAGTCTTGTGAGGCTTTCCATAGAGGGGTCATAATAGTTTGTAGGCCAAACTTTTCGGATGCTACAGACGTTTTCGTGAGAAGACCGATTTTCGGGATGTCTCATGGTCTGACAAACACCGCTGTAGCTCTGCCACCTTTCACCACAGATGCAGAAGGCCAATATCGGTGGATGCGGTGGATTGAGATGCAGCCCAAGCAAAAAACAGATATCTCTAGCTTAAACATACAGATTTTTATGGAAATGTTTTTATTGTGCTAATTAGATTTCTGTGGGGACGCGGAAATTGACTCAAGAGTTTTAAATACTACTAGCCACCGAACAATTTTATGAAGTTGGCTTTAGCTAGCCCAGATAAGTTCCCAATGTTCCAACCTCATAACTAGCTACCAAGAAGCCATTTCAGTCTATCAAGTTAGAGTAGCTAGCTTGTTTAACTATCTTAGCTGGCATGCCTGCTGGCAGGGATGGTAGACTGAAAAGGAAGCAATAACCAAGTATACTAAATAAAACTCACATTCCTTTCAATATTCTACCCAGATTTAAATATGCTGAAAAATATACATATTTTTTTACATAGTATTAAGCATAATGATTAAGTCTCTAGATTGCAGCATAAGCTGTTTCAGGTGTTTGAAAATGCTAAATTCTCCAACTTCAGGACGGGGGTCATAGCCCCCATCAGTACCACTCTCCAGGCATCCTAACATACTTTGTGCCCCCTCAGATTTTTGGGGTGCATGACGCCCCTGATTACAGTAGAGGAGATTGCAAATGAAACACTAGGCTAGAAGCTAGCTAAATTGTTTTTTTTACTAGCAAATCTGCCAATATAACAACCGAATTCAACAATACCAGTTGCTGAAAACAGTTGGCCAAATTTAAAACATGTGGGAGTATTTGACCCGATATCGAAATGTAATGCCCATTCTTGAATGCCCTTCTAGACAATCAGAAACGAGTATAAAAAAATGCTGTGGTATATGTAAGGGATAAATGCCGACGTTCTGTACATTACCTTGGAAATAATGGACGGTCTGCCTCGTCCCTTTGCGTAGTTCATTTTCCTAAGGTAATGTACAGAATGGAGGAGTTTATCCCGGTTATACCACAGTTTTCAAAGAAAACAATATGAAAGCACACATTTACCGGTAGAAAAACAAAAAAAATCATTGATATTTTCATTTTCATACTTTCTCATCTTTTGGTTGCTAGAGGCGCGACCCAGTCATTTGTTTGATTAGTCCGATATTTTGGATGTGACCCAGTTGTTTGTACTTTATGTTCCGTTGCCCAGCTCAGTGGCAACATTCTTATCCCTTGCTTGCTGCTAGCTAGCCATCTAGCTACGGCTACACAGTCATGACCTCTGCAGCCAGAATAACAGTAAAGTTTATTCTGTTGCGTTTGTTTAAGCTGTTTATCCCACTTATATTACAGTTGCCAAGAAAACAATACTATAAGAACACATTTACCGGTAGAAAGAAAAACAATTTGTCATAATTTCTCATCTTTTGGTTGCTAGAGAAGGCAAACTCAGTCGTTCGTTCGATTAGTTTGATATTTATGGACACGACCCAGTCGTTCGTTCTTTATGTTCCGTTGCCATGCTCGCTGGCAATGTTCTTATCCCTTGCTTGTTAGCTAGCCAGCTACCTATGGATAACACAGTCATGACCTCTGCAGACAGAATAACAGCAAAGTAGCTGTTTTCGATTAACATTCATTTTGATACATCCATAACAATAAGCTGATAATGCCCGATTTTGCCTGGCATAGCTAGAAAAGTTTGCCTTCTCATCAGGACACTCGACACTGTTCATTACAAGGAAATCACATTGCATTTCAAATACTAGGCTAGAAGCTAGCTAAATAGTTTGTTGCTAGCAAACCTGCCATCATGACAACCAAATTCTAAAATATCAGTTGCTGAAAACAGCTGGTCAAACTACACTGAACAAAATTATGAATGCAAAATGTAAAGTGTTGATGCCATGTTTCATGAGCTGAAGAAAAAAAATCACAGACATGTTCCATACGTGCAAAAAGCTTATTTCTCTCAGATTTTGTGCACACATTTGTTTACATCCCTGTTAGTGAGCATTTCTCCTTTGCCAAGATAATCCCTCCACCTGACAGGTGTGGCAAATCAAGAAGCTGATTAAACAGCATGATCAGTACAGAGGTGTACCTTGTGCTGGGGACAATAAAATGGCACTCTAAAATGTGCAGTTTTGTCACATAACACAATGCCACAGATGTCTCAAGTTTTGAGGGAGCGTGCAATTCGGATGCTGGCTGCAGGAATGTCCATCAGAGCTGTTGCCAGATAATGTAATGTTCATTTCTCTAACATAAGCTGCCTCCAACGTTTTAGAGAATTTGACAGTACGTCCAACCGGCCTCACAACCGCAGACCATGTGTAACCATGGCAGCCCAGGACCTCCACATCCGGCTTCTTGGGTGGGCCAGGCTGATAAGTGGGTGGGCCTATGCCCTCCAAGGACCACCCATGGCAGCACCCCTGCCCAGACATGTGAAACCTATAGATTAGGGCCTCATTTATTTCTTTCAATTGACTGATTTCCTTATACAATCTTAGAAATTGTTGCATGTTGTGTTCATATTTTTGTTCAGTATAGAGAAGTGGAAGGATTTGACAGCCTAGCGCCACTCGCGTCATGACTGTAACAGTAGGGACCAGAAAAATTCATGTTCATCACTCTCCAAGTTAAGTCATCAGATGCTCCAAGAAATGTCTCTGCAAAAACAAATCAATGCTAGCTAGCTAGCTACGTTTTTTCCTCGTTGGACCTGCGTTTACAATGTATCCAATTTCGGTTTGTGTGGTTGTTGGTTTAGCTTTATGTAACTTTGTAGCAAATACGGTCTGCAGCTGTAAGCGCTTATTGCGTCATGATTGCAAGGTCTCCCGATATCTTTTCCAACTGTCACGTTATCTGGTTTTAATGACCATTCTAGAATGCCCTTCTAGTCAATCAGAAACGATTATTCAACAATGCTGTGGTATAAAAAGCCCGAGTTTGCCAACCACATTCTCATTCATATTGGAGAGAGCACTTTAGAGTACCCTTTGGTTTGTTTTCATTAACCTTTTTATAATACAACATTAATTTGGTAAGTGGCTATTTGTTAGTATTACGGTGACACATATGCATGCCTGCAGGCATTCATATACTGGGCCAGCCTCACACCTGTGAATCCCCAACACACACACACACACGTACACACACGTACGCACACACAGGCACAAACACACAACACATTGCACACATACTCAAACACACAAAGGTGGACATGATGCATTCTGTTTCCCGCACACGGAGCAATATCATTTATGAATCCCCTCCTCCCCGTCTCCCCTCTCAATTAGATGATGTATTGTTACGTTTTTACAGCCAACCTCAAATTAGTCTAAACGAATTAGCTTAATGCTATTGTATGCAACATCACAATGGGTAACATATCAAACAGTAAACTATATGAGCAGGGGTACTCTGGTAGTCATGGGGATATAGCCTAGGTTATATGGATGTAGATATACAGTTGAAGTCGGAAGTTTACATACACCTTAGCCAAATACATTTAAACTCAGTTTTTCACAATTCCTGACATTTAATCCTAGTAAAAATTCCCTGTCTTAGGTCAGTTAGGATCACCACTTTATTTTAAGAATGTGAAATGTCAGAATAATAAAATAGAATAATTTATTTCAGCTTTTATTTCTTTCATCACATTCCCAGTGGGTCAGAAGTTTACATACACTCAATTAGTATTTGGTAGCATTGCCTTTAAAATTGTTTAACTTGGGTCAAATGTTTCAGGTAGCCTTCCACAAGCTTCCCATAATAAGTTGGGTGAATTTTGGCCCATTCCTCTTGACAGAGCTGGTGTAACTGAGTCAGGTTTGTAGGCCTCCTTGCTCGCACACACTTTTTCAGTTCTGCCCACAAATCTTCTATAGGATTGAGGTCAGGGCTTTGTCATGGCGACTGCAATACCTTGACTTTGTTGTCCTTAAGCCATTTTGCCACAACTTTGGAAGTATGCTTGGGGCCATTGTCCATTTGGAAGACCCATTTGCGACCAAGCTTTAACTTCCTGACTGATGTCTTGAGATGTTGCTTCAATATATCCACGTAATTTTCCTTCCTCATGATGCCATCTATTTTGTTAAATGCACCAGTCCCTCCTGTAGCAAAGCACCCCCACAGCATGATGCTCCCACCCCTATGCTTCACGGTTGAGATGGTGTTCTTCGGCTTGCAAGCTATCCCCTTTTTCCTCCAAACATAACGATGGTCATTATTGCCAAACAGTTATATTTTTGTTCCATCAGACCAGAGGACATTTCTCCAAAAAGTACGATCTTTGTCCCCATGTGCAGTTGCAAACCGTAGTCTGGCTTTTTTATGGTGGTTTTGGAGCAGTGGCTTCTTCCTTGCTGAGCGGCCTTTCAGGTTATGTCGATATAGGACTTGTTTTACTGTGGATATAGATACTTTTGTACCCTTTTCCTCCAGCATCTTCACAAGGTCCTTTGCTGTTGTTCTGGGATTGATTTGCACTTTTTGCACCAAAGTACGTTCATCTCTAGGAGACAGAGCGCGTCTCCTTCCTGAGCGGTATAACGGCTGCGTGGTCCCATGCTGTTTATACTGGCGTACTATTGTTTGTACAGATAAATGTGGTACCTTCAGACATTTAGAAATTGCTCCCAAGGATCAACCAGACTTGTGGAGGTCTACAATTTATTTTCTGAGGTCTTGGCTGATTTATTTACATTTTCCCATGTTGTCAAGCAAGAGGCACTGAGTTTGAAGGTAGGCCTTGAAATACATCCACAGGTACACCTCCAATTGACTCAAATGATGTCAATTAGCCTATCAGAAGCTTCTAAAGCCATGACATCATTTTCTGGAATTTTCCAAGCTGTTTAAAGGCACAGTCAACTTAGTGTATGTAAACTTCTGACCCACTGGAATTGTGATACAGTGAATTATAAGTTAAATAATCTGTCTGTAAACAATTGTTGGAAAAATGAATTGTGTCATGCACAAAGTAGATGTCCTAACCGACTTGCCAAAACTATAGTTTGTTAACAAGAAATTTGTGGAGTGGTTGAAAAACGAGTTTTAATGACTCCAACCTAAGTGTATGTAAACTTCCGACTTCAACTGTACTAAACTGGAATTTGGATGTGTCAGAGAATGAACTGATCCATAAATCCTACTGCATCATGACAGATTAATGCATAGGCAGATATAATCATTGATTTGATGGTATACTGTAAAAGGAAAACCAAATACACCTCTGCCAGTACATACTGTACATATGGCTGCCATTACTGTACAGGAACTTTTGTAAGCAAACAATTCTTCCCCCCATTTCACAGTAAAATATTAGAACCATTAAATGTTGTCTGCTCTTTTATGACTTGTTATTGTCTAATAAAGTGTGAAAGGGGAAGAATTTCTGCATACAGTAGCACTAATTTGATAACATACTGTTGGTGCTCTACAGCCAGGGGCCTAAGTTCTTAAATACAATTATAGATGAAAATGGTTTTCTTATCAGTAACTAAAGACATGACTCCACTGGCAAGTGGGATAATAATGTGTGGTGACATTGTACAATAACTAAATGTATCATTTTAATAATACTCTGTCAGAAATGGTTTCAATTCTGTCTGGAATTATTATCGGCAGGAGCGGTCTGGGACAAGAATTCGGCCCTGGCATTTTATGCACACCAGCCCACATCACTGCACGTGCTGCCAAACAAATACAATATGTAAAAACACCACTGGAGACACAACTCACCACTATAACTGAGCCTCTGCTCTTTCCATTTTGTTTGCTTCCCTGTTGTGCTGTCTATCTGTCTCAGCATCTTCTCTGCTGTCACTCTGGGCTTCTTCTTGTTCTCTGTCTGTCCGTCTGTCTGTCTGCCTGTCGGCTTAAGCCATATACGTTATAAAAGCCAAGCTAACGACTTTGCGAATTAGTGCCTGTCATATGTGTTCGCCTGAATCAACACCTACCCTAAGTGTTAATTACTATTACAGGGCTCCAGATTAACATTATCCCCTGGTGCCACTGCCCATGATTTGGTCGAACCCAAATCATAGTGCTTTATTAAGAAGTATAATAAATAGACTACTGAGGTATTCAAAAAATAAGTTGTCTCATCTAACACGTCCAAGCAGGAATGCATGATTCGAGATATTTTGATGTGTAACCTAATCCAGTGATTGTCATGCATTTTGGGTTGACAATTAGACTATAGTTGCTGTATTTTACTGTCAAAATAGGACTCCAGAATGTACTGTTTTGTTTTTTATTCAATAGAGATTAATTACATACATCTTTATGTGCACTAACTAATATCCTAGGCTAATTCATGTGGGGTTCAACACTTGAGGAAGTGGAAACTCTAAACACCTTAACTAGATCCCTAACACTAAATATAATACCCACTGCTAGTAGCCATGTATTCATCCAACAGTACATGTAATGGCCCAAAAAAACGTTGCAGTTGCAGGCTACTACCCATGAGACCTATAGGCCTATGCCCTCGCCATGGCCAGTGCGCATTTTGCGTGGGCGCTGCTCCATATCTCAAAGCCATATCAAATACAGTATCTTGGTTGTAAAATAGTTGCTATTGAGCTGAATATTGAGAGTTGAGAAATTAAAATATACCTACAAAAAGCTGAGACCCCCACTCTCTTCGACAGGGACAATGGTTCCAAAGGTGTGTTTTTCCCGCAATTACATTTTGAAATGTTGTATGATCAGAAAGCATTTTGCTCTTGAGCGTGTGGGGGGAGAGGAGATTGGCTGGCTCATCACAGCAGCAGGCCCCAGCGAGGGCACAGGCACAGGGGCAGGGCAGACACTTTCATTACAGGAATCATTAAGATAATGCAGTTAATTGTAAACATGTTTTTAGCCGCCCAAAAAATGGAAAGTTTTGAGTGAGGTGACAATGTAAAATGTGCTCGTTCTACGTTTGATTTGATTTACGGTGCCTTCAACTCCTGGGATGTTAAGATCCCTGAAGCTTATTTAGTTGTGTGGAGCAGCAACAGTTGAGACTGAGTCAGAGGTTCAGGTGCAAAAATAGGTGGTAAGCTATCAGTGCAACCAGTGATGGAAAAGACTGGCTCCAGAGTTGTAAAGATGTCAAACATTATGAAAATAGTTGACAAAAGTATATAAATTGAAAAACAATCAACTTACTTGGCCAAAATAGCAAAATTACCTTGACTCAAGGACTCAGGCAAAACACCCATAAACTCATACATCTGAGTAAATGGCAGAACATGTTACCTATACAAGCAGCTCTTCAGGAATGAGGAGCATGGGCATCCTAAAAGGACGTGCCCTGACCTGGGTTAAACCATTCACACCTTTAAACAGATACATTGTTAATAGTGATCATAGACTTGAATGGCAATAATATTGCACAATTGACATTGTTAACTCATTAATTAAAACAATTGAGTAATTAGCATAAACGTGAGCTGTTCACAATAAACTGTTAAAACACCCCCGAAAGGGGAGAAACCAATTTACGAGAGGCGCGCCACCTGTGGCTAAAACTGTGAACATGACTGGTGAGTAGACAAGAGAAATACAGTACTATTAAAAAAAAATAAAATAAAATTAAAACCAGACTCTGGCGTTTGTTCTTATATATTATAAAGCATGATGTTAGGAGGTTGTGGGGACAAATGGAGGGAAATGTATTGTTATCTTCTGTGTGGTTGTACATAATGTAACATGATGGCTATCCCTTTTGAATGCATGGACAATTATCTGTGCAATTTCTAGGGTTGCAAAGCTACTGCTAATTTACTTGAAAAACATGAATCTTCATCCATTTTGGTAATGAACAGGTAATCTATGGCAATTTATACTTGAACAACTTTGAAAAATCTATAATATTCATTTTTTTATATACAGTTGAAGTCGGAAGTTTACATATACCTTAGCCAAATACATTTAAACTCAGTTTTTCACAATTCCTGACATTTAATCCTAGTAAAAATTCCCTGTCTTAGGTCAGTTAGGATCACCACTTTATTTTAAGAATGTGAAATGTCAGAATAATAGTAGAGAGAATTATTTCTTTCAGCTTTTATTTCTTTCATCACATTTCCGGTGGGTCAGAAGTTTACATACACTCAATTAGTATTTGGTAGCATTGCCTTTAAATGGTTTAACTTGGGTCAAACGTTTCAGGTAGCCTTCCACAAGCTTCCCACAATAAATTGGGTGAATTTTGGCCCATTCCTCCCGACAGAGCTGGTCTAACTGAGTCAGGTTTGTAGGCCTCCTTGCTCGCACACGCTTTTTCAGTTCTGCCCACACATTTTCTATAGGATTGAGGTCAGGGCTTTGTGATGGCCACTCCAATACTTTGACTTTGTTGTCCTTAAGCCATTTTGCCACAACTTTGGAAGTATGCTTGGGGTCATTGTCCATTTGGAAGACCCATTTGCGACCAAGCTTTAACTTCCTGACTGATGTCTTGAGATGTTGCTTCAATATATCCACATAATTTTCCTTCCTCATGATTCCATCTATTTTGTGAAGTGCACCAGTCCCTCCTGCAGCAAAGCACCCCCACAGCATGATGCTGCCACCCCAGTGCTTCACGGTTGAGATGGTGTTCTTCGGCTTACAAGCCTTCCCCCTTTTTCCTCCAAACATAACGATGGTCATTATGGCCAAACAGTTCTATTTGTGTTTCATCAGACCAGAGGACATTTCTCCAAAAAGTACAATCTTTGTCCCCATGTGCAGTTGCAAACCGTAGTCTGGCTTTTCTATGGCGGTTTTGGAGCAGTGGCTTCTTCCTTGCTGAGCGGCCTTTCAGGTTACGTCGATATAGGACTCGTTTTACTGTGGATATAGATACTTTTGTACCTGTTTCCTCCAGCATCTTCACAAGGTCCTTTGCTGTTGTTCTGGGATTGATTTTCACTTTTCGCACCAAAGTACGTTAATCTCTAGGAGACAGAACGTGTCTCCTTGCTGAGCGGTATGACGGCTGTGTGGTCCCATGGTGTTTATACTTGCATACTATTGTTTGTACAGATGAACGTGGTACCTTCATGCGTTTGGAAATAGCTCCCAAGGATGAACCAGACTTGTGGAGGTCTACAATTTTTTGTCTGAGGTCTTGGCTGATTTCTTTTGATTTTCCCATGATGTCAAGCAAAGAGGCACTGATGTTGGAGGTAGGCCTTGAAATACATCCACTAGTACACCTCCAATTGACTCAAATGATGTCAATTAGCCTATCAGAAACTTCTAAAGCCATGACATCATTTTCTGGAATTTTCCAAGCTGTGTAAAGGCACAGTCAACTTAGTGTATGTAAACTTCTGACCCACTGGAATTGTGATGCAGTGAATTATAAGTTAAATAATCTGTCTGTAAACAATTGTTGGAAATATTACTTGTGTCATGCACAAAATAGATGTCCTAACCGACTTGCCAAAACTATAGTTTGTTAACAAGAAATTTGTGGAGTGGTTGAAAAACAAGTTTTAATGACTCCAACCTAAATGTATGGAAACATCCGACTTCAACTGTATATATTTAGTATTTCACCCCTTTTTCGATCTTGTCTCATCGCTGCAACTCCCCAACGGGCTCGGGAGACAAAGATCGAGTCATACCGGGCACCAATGTGTCGGAGGAAACACCGTTCACCTGATGACACTGGGCCAATTGTGCGCCACCCTATGAGGCTCCCGATCTCAGCTGGTTGTGATACAGCTGGTTGTGATGACAACTCTAGCTCTGTGATGCAAAGCCTTAGACCGCTGCCCCACTCTGGAGGCCCATAGTATTCCTTTTATATATCTGTGTCCATATTGTCCATGCGTTTCTAGTGGATTGACCAAATGGTTCAAGAGAAAATAGCCTAATTACTGAAAAAGCATCTTATCAACAATGGCATTAATTTCAATTAACTCTGCAACTCTTCCAACTATTGTCTTTTTTCACAACTGCCACTAGTTTGTCCCCAAAACATTTACAACAAAGACATATTGACATAGTAAAATAAATAAAAGTGTGTAAAAAATATATAAAGGATATTTCATGCTGGAACTCTCATATTAATCACCAATGGTAATCACTAAGTTGATGGTTTATATTTAGGATAATGTTTTACAGCTTTGTCATCCTATGTTTTATTTTAAAATCATCTTATATATTTTACATGTGATAAGGTCACACAGAGGACCATAGATAACTACCTACACCTGTGATAATCTGAAGTACCCAAAAAGGGCACTAGATGTCATCTGATAAAATTCCACATATTCCTTGAAAAAGTTACCAAAATTCTGGTAGTTTACTGGTAAACTTTGCAACCCTAGCCCTGTCTCTTAATTTGTATGCCATGTGTATAAGACTGGGTAGATATAACAAGTTCTGTATGGTCATCTGAGTATGAGCTGAAAACAAGCCCAGACCTGAGATCTGTCAAACGTACTTTTTGAGTCGAGAGATTCTGAGAAGTGAGACCTTCTCACCCCAGTGTCATGTGAACTTGAGAGCAGTGCCAATCAATATCATTATAAATCATTGTTAACTTTGCTGAGGTTTGCCTACAGAGAACCTTACAGCCCCGAGCTGTGCCCTGGACACCATATGTAAACTGATTGCCCCCCATCTATCCTCAGAGTTCGTACTGCTTGGTGACCTAAACTGGGATATGCTTAACACCCCGGCCAACCTACAGTGAGGGAAAAAAGTATTTGATCCCCTGCTGATTTTGTATGTTTGCCAACTGACAAAGACATGATCAGTTTATAATTTTAATGGTAGGTTTATTTGAAAAAGTGAGAGACAGAATAACAACAAAAACATCCAGAAAAACGCATGTAAAAAATGTTATAAATTGATTTGCATTTTAATGAGGGTAATAAGTATTTGACCCCTCTGCAAAACATGACTTAGTACTTGGTGGCAAAACCCTTGTTGGCAATCACAGAGGTCAGACGTTTCTTGTAGTTGGCCACCAGGTTTGCACACATCTCAGGAGGGATTTTGTCCCACTCCTCTTTGCAGATCTTCTCCAAGTCATTAAGGTTTTGAGGCTGACGTTTGGCAACTCGAACCTTCAGCACCATCCGCAGATTTTCTATGGGATTAAGGTCTGGAGACTGGCTAAGCCACTCCAGGACCTTACTGTGCTTCTTCTTGAGCCACTCCTTTGTTGCCTTGGCCGTGTGTTTTGGGTCATTGTCATGCTGGAATACCCATCCACAACCCATTTTCAATGCCCTGGCTGAGGGAAGGAGGTTCTCACCCAAGATTTGACGGTACATTTCCCCGTCCATCGTCCCTTTGATGCGGTGAAGTTGTCCTGTCCCCTTAGCAGAAAAACACCCCCAAAGCATAATGTTTCCACCTCCATGTTTGACGGTGGGGATGGTGTTCTTGGGGTCATAGGCAGCATTCCTCCTCCTCCAAACACGGCGAGTTGAGTTGATGCCAAAGAGCTCGATTTTGGTCTCATCTGACCACAACACTTTCACCCAGTTCTCCTCTGAATCATTCAGATGTTCATTGGCAAACTTCAGACGGGCCTGTATATGTGCTTTCTTGAGCAGGGGGACCTTGCGGGCGCTGCAGGATTTCAGTCCTTCACGGTGTAGTGTGTTACCAATTGTTTTCTTGGTGACTATGGTCCCAGCTGCCTTGAGATCATTGACAAGATCCTCCCGTGTAGTTCTGGGCTGATTCCTCACCGTTCTCATGGTCATGGTAACTCCACGAGGTGAGATCTTTTATGGAGCCCCAGGCCGAGGGAGATTGACAGTCCTTTTGTGTTTCTTCCATTTGCGAATAATCGCACCATCTGTTGTCACCTTCTCACCAAGCTGCTTGGCGATGGTCTTGTAGCCCATTCCAGCCTTGTGTAGGTCTACAATCTTGTCCCTGACATCCTTGGAGAGCTCTTTGGTCTTGGCCATGGTGGAGAGTTTGGAATCTGATTGATTGATTGCTTCTGTGGACAGGTGTCTTTTATACAGGTAACAAACGGAGATTAGGAGCACTCCCTTTAAGAGTGTGCTCCTAATCTCAGCTCGTTACCTGTATAAAAGACACCTGGGAGCCAGAAATCTTTCTGATTGAGAGGGGGTCAATACTTATTTCCCTCATTAAAATGCAAATCAATTCATAACATTTATGACATGCGTATTTCTGGATTTTTTTGTTGTTATTCTGTCTCTTACTGTTCAAAAAAACGTACCATTAAAATTATAGACTGATAATTTCTTTGTCAGTGGGCAAACGTACAAAATCAGCAGGGGATCAAATACTTTTTTTCCCTCACTGTACAATCTAAACTAGATGCCCTCAATCTCACACAAATTATCAACGAACCTACCAGGTACAACCCTAAATCTGTAAACATGGGCACCCTCATAGATATCATCCTGACAAATTGACCCTCTAAATACACCTCCGCTGTCTTCAACCAGGATCTCAGCGATCACTGCCTTATTGCCTGCGTCCTTAATGGGACCGCGGTCAAACGACCACCCCTTATCGCTGTCAAATGCTCCCTAAAAAACTTTAGCGAGCAGGCCTTTCTAATTGACCTGGCCCGGGTATCCTGGATAGATATTGACCTCATTCCGTCAGTAGAGGATGCCTGGTTGTTCTTTAAAAGTGCTTCCCTCTCAATCTTAAATAAGCATGCCCCATTCAAAAAATTCAGAACTAAGAACAGATATAGCCCCTGGTTCTCCTCAGACTTGACTGCCCTTGACCAGCACAAAAACATCCTGTGGCGTACTGCATTAGCATTGAACAGCCCCCGCGATATGCAACTTTTCAGGGAAGTCAGGAACCAATATACACAATCAGTTAGGAAAGCAAAGGCTAGCTTTTTCAAACAGAAATTTGCATCCTGTAGCACTAACTCCAAAACGTTTTGGGTACTGTAAAGTCCATGGAGAATAAGAGCACCTCCTCCCAACTGCCCACTGCACTGAGGCTAGGAAACACTGTCACCACCGATAAATCTACAATTATCAAGAATTTCAACAAGCATTTTGCTACGGCTGGCCATGCTTTCCACCTGGCTACCACTACCCCGGCCACCAGCTCTGCACCCTCTGCTGCAACTTGCCCATGCCCCCCCCGTATCTCCTTTACACAAATTCAGACAGCTGATGTTCTGAAAGAGCTGAAAAATCTGGACCCCTACAATCAATTTTCTTTCTAAAATTAGCCGCCGAAATTGTCGCAACCCCTATTACTAGCCTGTTCAACCTCTCTTTCGTAATGTCTGAGATCCCCAGAGATTGGAAAGCTGCCGCGGTCATCCCCCTCTTCAAAGGGGGTGACACTCTAGATCCAAACTGTTTCAGACCTATATCCATCCTGCCCTGCCTTTCGAACGTTTTTGAAAGACAAGTTAACAAACAGATCACCGACCATTTCGAATCCCACCGTGCCTTCTCCATTATGCAATCCGGTTTCCGAGCTGGTCATGGGTGCACCTCAGCCACGCTCAAGGTCCTAAACGATATTATAACCACGATTAATAAAAGAGAGTACTGCGCAGCCGTCTTCATCGACCTGCCCAAGGCTTTCGACTATGTCAACCGCCGCATTCTTATTGGCAGACTAAATAGCCTTGGTTTCTCAAAGGACTGCCTCGCCTGGTTCACCAACTACTTCTCAGATAGAGTTCAACGTGTCAAATCGGAGGGCCTGTTGTCTGGACATCTGGCAGTCTCTATGGGGGTGCCACAGGGATCAATTATTGGGGCCGACTCTATTCTCTGTGTATATCAATGATGTTGCTCTTGCTGCAAGTGACGCTCGGATCCACCTCAATGCGGACGTCACAATTTTGTATACATCTGGCCCTTCATTGGACACTGTGTTAACAAACCTCCAAACGAGCTTCAACACCATACAACACTCCTTCCGTAGCCTCCAACTGCTCTTAAACACTAGTAAAACTAAATGCATGCTCTTCAACCGAACGCTGCTTGCTCCCGCCCACCCGACTAGAATCACTACTCTCGGCGGGTCTGACCTAGAGTATGTGGACAACTACAAATACCTAGGTGTCTGGTTAGACTGTAAACTCTCCTTCCAGACTCACATTAAGCATCTCCAATCAAAAGTTAGATCTAGAATCGGCATCCTATTTCGCAACAAAGCCTCCTTCACTCATGCTGCCAAACATGCCCTTGTAAAACTGACTATCCTACCGATCCTTGACTTTGGCGAAGTCATTTACAAAATAGCCTCCAACACTCTACTCAGCAAATTGGATGTAGTCTATCACAGTGCCATCCGTTTTGTCACCAAATCCCCATATACAGTGGGGAAAAAAAGTATTTAGTCAGCCACCAATTGTGCAAGTTCTCCCACTTAAAAATATGAGAGAGGCCTGTAATTTTCATCATAGGTACACGTCAACTATGACAGAGAAAATGAGGAAAAATAATCAAGAAAATCACATTGTAGGATTTTTAATGAATTTATTTGCAAATTATGGTGGAAAATAAGTATTTGGTCAATAACAAAAGTTTCTCAATTCTTTGTTATATACCCTTTGTTGGCAATGACACAGGTCAAACGTTTTCTGTAAGTCTTCACAAGGTTTTCACACACTGTTGCTGGTATTTTGGCCCATTCCTCCATGCAGATCTCCTCTAGAGCAGTGATGTTTTGGGGCTGTCGCTTGGCAATGCGGACTTTCAACTCCCGCCAAAGATTTTCTATGGGGTTGAGATCTGGAGACTGGCTAGGCCACTCCAGGACCTTGAAATGCTTCTTACGAAGCCACTCCTTCGTTGCCCGGGCGGTGTGTTTGGGATCATTGTCATGCTGAAAGACCCAGCCACGTTTCATCTTCAATGCCCTTGCTGATGGAAGGAGGTTTTCACTCAAAATCTCACTATACATGGCCCCATTCATTCTTTCCTTTACACGGATCAGTCGTCCTGGTCCCTTTGCAGAAAAACAGCCCCAAAGCATGGAGTTTCCACCCCCATGCTTCATAGTAGGTATGGTGTTCTTTGGATGCAACTCAGCATTCTTTGTCCTCCAAACACGACGAGTTGAGTTTTTACCAAAAAGTTATATTTTGGTTTCATCTGACATTCTCCCAATCCTTTTCTGGATCATCCAAATGCACTCTAGCAAACTTCAGACGGGCCTGGACATGTACTGGCTTAAGCAGGGGGACACGTCTGGCACTGCAGGATTTGAGTCCCTGGCAGCGTAGTGTGTTACTGATGGTAGGCTTTGTTACTTTGGTCCCAGCTCTCTGCAGGTCATTCACTAGGTCCCCCCGTGTGGTTCTGGGATTTTTGCTCACCGTTCTTGTGATCATTTTGACCCCACAGGGTGAGATCTTGCATGGAGCCCCAGATCGAGGGAGATTATCAGTGGTCTTGTATGTCTTCCATTTCCTAATAATTGCTCCCTCAGTTGATTTCTTCAAACCAAGCTGCTTACCTATTGCAGATTCAGTCTTCCCAGCCTGGTGCAGGTCTACAATTTTGTTTCTGGTGTCCTTTGACAGCTCTTTGGTCTTGGCCATAGTGGAGTTTGGAGTGTGACTGTTTGAGGTTGTGGACAGGTGTCTTTTATACTGATAACAAGTTCAAACAGGTGCCATTAATACAGGTAACGAGTGGAGGACAGAGGAGCCTCTTAAAGAAGAAGTTACAGGTCTGTGAGAGCCAGAAATCTTGCTTGTTTGTAGGTGACCAAATACTTATTTTCCACCATAATTTGCAAATAAATTCATAAAAAATCCTACAATGTGATTTTCTGGATTTTTTTTTCTCATTTTGTCTGTCATAGTTGACGTGTACCTATGATGAAAATTACAGGCCTCTCTCATCTTTTTAAGTGGGAGAACTTGCACAATTGGTGGCTGACTAAATACTTTTTTTCCCCACTGTACTACCCACCATTGTGACCTGTACGCTCTTGTTGGCTGGCCCTCACTACATATTCATCGCCAAACCCACTGGCTCCAGGTCATCTATAAATCACTGCTAGACAAACCCCTGTCTTTTCTTAGCTCACTGGTCACCATAGCAACACCCACCCGTAGTCTGCGCTCCAGCAGGTATATCTCACTGGTCATCCCCAAAGCCAACACCTCCTTTGGCCGCCATTCCTTCCAGTTCTCTGCTGCCAATGACTGGAACGAACTGCAAAAATCTCTGAAGATGGAGACTCTTATCTCCCTCACTAACTTTAGGCGTCAGTTGTCAGAGCAGCTTACCGATCACTGCACCTGTATACAGCCCATCTGTAATTAGCCCATCCAACTACCTCATCCCCATATTATTATTTATTTTACTAATTTGCACCCCAGTATCTCTATTTGCACATCATCTTTTGCACATATATCATTCCAGTGTTAATACGAAATTGTAACTATTTTGCACTATGTCCTATATATTGCCTTACCTCCATAACTTACTACATTCGCACACACTGTATACAGTGAGGGAAAAAAGTATTTGATCCCCTGCTGATTTTGTATGTTTGCCCACTGACAAAGACATGATCAGTCTATAATTTTAATGGTATGTTTATTTGAACAGTGAGAGACAGAATAACAACAAAAAAATCCAGAAAAACACATGTCAAAAATGTTATACATTGATTTGCATTTTAATGAGGGAAATAAGTATTTAACCCCTCTGCAAAACATGACTTAGTACTTGGTGGCAAAACCCTTGTTGGCAATCACAGAGGTCAGACTTTTCTTGTAGTTGGCCACCAGGTTTTCACACATCTCAGGAGGGATTTTGTCCCACTGCTCTTTGCAGATTTTCTCCAAGTCATTAAGGTTTTGAGCCTGACATTTGGCAACTCGAACCTTCAGCTTTCTCCACAGATGTTCTATGGGATTAAGGTCTGGAGACTGGCTAGGCCACTCCAGGACCTTAATGTGCTTCTTCTTGAGCCTCTCCTTTGTTGCCTTGGCCGTGTGTTTTGGGTCATTGTCATGCTGGAATACCCATCCATGACCCATTTTCAATGCCCTGGCTGAGGGAAGGAGGTTCTCACCCAAGATTTGACTGTACATGGCGCCGTCCATCGTCCCTTTGATGCAGTGAAGTTGTCCTGTCCCTTTAGCAGAAAAACACCCCCAAAGCATAATGTTTCCACCTCCTTGTTTGACGGTGGGGATGATGTTCTTGGGGTCATAGGCAGCATTCCTCCTCCTCCAAACACGGCGAGTTGAGTTGATGCCAAAGAGCTCCATTTTGGTCTCATCTGACCACAACACTTTCACCCAGTTCTCCTCTGAATCATTCAGATGTTCATTGGCAAACTTCAGACGGGCCTGTATATGTGCTTTTTTGAGCAGGGGGACCTTGCGGGCGCTGCAGGATTTCAGTCCTTCACAGCGTAGTGTGTTACCAATTGTTTTCTTGGTGACTATGGTCCCAGCTGCCTTGAGATCATTGACAAGATCCTCCCGTATAGTTCTGGGCTGATTCCTCACCATTCTCATGATCATTGCAACTCCACGAGGTGAGATCTTTTATGGAGCCCCAGGCCGAGGGAGATTGACAGTTATTTTGTGTTTCTTCCATTTGCGAATAATCACACCAACTGTTGTCACCTTCTCACTAAGCTGCTTGGTGATGGTCTTGTAGCCCATTCCAGCCTAGTGTAGGTCTAAAATCTTGTCCCTGACATCCTTGGAGAGCTCTTTGGTCTTGGCCATGGTGGAGAGTTTGGAATCTGATTGATTGATTGCTTCTGTGGACAGGTGTCTTTTATACAGGTAACAAGCTGATATTAGGAGCACTCCCTTTAAGAGTGTGCTCCTAATCTCAGCTCGTTACCTGTATAAAAGACACCTGGGAGCCAGAAATCTTTCTGATTGAGAGGGGGTCAAATATTTATTTCCCTCATTAAAATGCAAATCAATTTATAACATTTTTTACATGCGTTTTTCAGGATTTCTTTGTTGTTATTCAGTCTCTCACTGTTCAAATAAACCTACCATTAAAATTATAGACTGATCATTTCTTTGTCAGTGGGCAAACGTACAAAATCAGCAGGGGATCAAATACTTTTTTCCCTCACTGTATATATTTTCTGTTGTATTTTTGACTTTATGTTTTGTTTACCCCATATGTAACTCTATGTTGTTGTTTTTATCGCACTGCTTTGCTTTATCTTAGCCAGGTCGCAGTTGTAAATGAGAACTTGTTCTCAACTGGCTTACCTGGTGAAATAAATAAAATTGCAGGCTGGTCTCATCCATGTATTGCCAATGTGTCTAATTCCTCTGATACATTGGCTTTACAGTATTGATTGGACAGAGGTTAGCCTTCAAGGCTACAAAGAGTCATTTCGATACACTTTGGGCCATCATTTCCCACATGAACCTAACCAATATATCTTCAGATAACTCATGTATTGCAAGTGAATGCTCATTTAAGGATATCACACCAATCTCGCCATATTGAATACAGCACTGTTCAGGTGTTTAAACGATCCAGGAAATCACCCGTCAATAGGCAGTTTTCCCTAGTAATTTATACTGAAGGGAACGGCAGACAGTGCTTCCCCATGTAAACCAGCTCCATGCTACAACATATCATAAAGCAGCCTCTTAACCTTGTCTGGCACCAATTAGTCTGGAGAAAGAGAAGGCCACACATCCAGGGATGTAATTCATTTTCATCTGCTGAAAGGGCAACATTCCTCATTAGTATGGAGAGCTGCAATCTGGGCCCTGACAACTCCTGAGATTGTAAAAAAAGGAAAACAGAAATTAATACACAAATCATATCACATTGAAAACAGCCTTTCAGTGACAATGTCTTGTTTGCCGATTAGATTAATTATTTTAAGTCTGTTTCACCTTCGCTGACACCCCAGGATAAAAAAAATATATAGACTCATCATGTAATAAAATCTCCCCCTCTCTCTTCTCTCTTTCCCCTCTTTCTCTCTATCTGTCTTTCCACAGGTCTCCACAGAATGGAGCGAGAATGAACAGAGAGCGGCTGAAAGAAAAGCATGAACTGGAGGTTTATTGAGGTCATCTGCTTCCTGTTTATATGGGACCATATAACAGTTCAGTCTTCCCGCCAGGACCCGTCCGCCGCCGAGCAACATGTCACCAAGCAGTTTGATTGGCTCATCTCCGACCGCGGACCTTTCCACCACTCTCGGAGTTACCTCTCCTTTGTGGAAAGATTCCGCCAAGGATTTACAACCAGATATAAAATTTATAGGTGAGTTCACTTTCATTCATGAGTTTTGGTGCTGATGTTGCAGAGGTTTTTAAAGACACTCTCCGGCTAAATGTTTTTTCTATTTTGAGTCTCTATTGTTGGTCTCTTTTGAAGGGACCTTGCAAAGGTGTACTGTGTAAAAGCTTTGTGTGAAAGTGCACCCTTTTTACATAGTTACTGTACTTCCCTACCACACACAAGAAAGTTGGAAAGGATTTTACTTTATTAGGAAGGAGTGTCCTAAGATAATGTTGATGGGATAACTGTTTTTCCTTCAAGGAAGCTTTAGTTGTCTATTTCTAACATTCACAGATTGATAGACACACTGCTTTCTTATCCTATCCTATTGTGTGTCCCAGCAAGAAACAAGGCCCCAATAGTACTCATCTCACTATTTGGCTATGGTCTGTGTCATGGCATTATGGCCCAATCAGCAGGCTAGCTTTGTTAAGGGGATGGAGTGGCTGTGCTGTGTGTTAGGCTGTGTGTCTGCTTAGAGGCTGGGGCTTAAGTGTGTTATAAATAGGTTATGTAATCACCAGCCATTGTACATATTTGCCTAACACATTGTGGCTCAGATAATCATTCCCCAATTACATAGTTATGTGAGGGAGATGGAGTCAGAGCCATCCTCTCTGATTAGCCTCTCAGACTCTACTGAATGGTTGTGTATATAAAAAGTGGCTATATTAAGACAAGAGACAAAAGCTGCATGGCTTGGCAGTCTGGATGAAATAAAACATCCAAGTACTGCATCGATATTACTTGCTGTATATTTTAGTTAACTTTTTAAGTTCTCAGATTATTATTATGCAAATTTCTAGTAGTCATGTGGCTCTGATCAGACCCTACACCCAAACGAGGGCACTACGTTCATCCACTTCTGGCCTGCTAGCTCCCCTACCTCTACAGAAGCACAGTTCCCGCTCAGCCCAGTCAAAGCTATTCGCTGCTCTGGCACCCCAATGGTGGAACAAGCTCCCCCACGACGCCAGGACAGCGGAGTCACTGACCACCTTCCGGAGACACTTGAAACCGTACCTCTTTAAGGAATACCTGGAATAGTATAAAGTAATCCTTCTTCCCCCACCCCCCCATAAAAAAAAAAGTGGTTGTCCCACTAGCTATCATAAGTTGAATGCACCAATTTGTAAGTCGCTCTGGATAAGAGCATCTGCTAAATTATGTAAATGTAGTGATCTATACAGGGCTACTGGGTTTGTTTGATAATAGACCCAAAAGTTACAAGTTAAATATCAAGCCTGGCTAGAGGCAGGGAGGTCAGTGTAGGATGCAATCTTTGTCATTTTATAATTCCTGTTTTCCATGTCTGGTTGTGTTTTTGTCTTAAGGGAAAGAATAATTGGCAACATGATATTGACAAATACTGTATTCTATTCTAGAAGCATGGCATAGTTGTCAAGGATTCTAGCTAGCATTTTGTAATGGGACGTGGTTGGCATTCTCTTGACAGGTATCAGCTTTCATGTCGTATTCGCTCCTCCCTGCTTCGTTACGTGTTGTTAAATACATGATCTGCCAGTGTTGGATTCCAAATAGCATCCTTTTATTTCCCCTCTCTCTTTGCATTATAAATACCCTTACAATTGACTGACAATGTATGGAAAATGGATACCTAGGAGCTTCCCTTCCCTTTCAGACGAGTGAGCTTTGATTTTCCTGCTCTGCAGTCCAGAATCCTAGAGAGAGAAAGGGGAGAGAGAGGGAGAGTGAGAGAGATAGGGAGACCAAGACGAGACACAGAAAGAGAGACTCATCAACAACATTCATTTAGTGATACAGTTAAATAGGGTCTCTCTTCTTTCTCTCCTCTCCTTGTTTCATAGATTGCCGCAGCAGCCTCTGGTCCCCACTGGCTTTGCTGTCTTTATATTGTCACATGTAAACAGATAATTTGCATAATATGTAGCTTGACAGCCTGGATAGCACACATACGCAGGAATCTCAGACGAACAGCCATCAATGGCCCGTGCTGCTGACAAGTGTGGCTTATGCTGTTTGTTCGATTCATAAAAGAATCAGAGGAGGAGGCACAGGCATTATGCGTTTGCCAGGGGAACAGAGTCTTTGGCACTGCAACACAAATGTTGCGCAAGCAGGATAGTTCGACTACCTCCTTACGTCTCAGTTTCTTATAAAACAGTAGGAGGCATCGAATTCAGCTGTCAATGCAAGGTATCGTTTTGCTTGTGACAAGACAATTACATCTTGCATCAATACAGAGCGGAATCTAGTGCACTTCTCATAAAAAATCACATCTGTCAGACATCTGGGCCAGTGTCATAGTCAACTGGATGCAAGGATGTGGTAGAAAACTTTCCCTTTAGTCTCAGTTTTTGCTGAAGAGTCAGATATACATATCATTCATTTTGATGAAGAGTGGGCTGCTTTTGACAAAGGGCAGCCATGCCCTCCAGATCCGCCATCAAATTCAATGTGTTTTCCTAGAATATGCAAATGTAATACGACATTTGGAATACATCAGACGCACTGAGTGAATGACTGTGGTAATTACTTGGCTGAGCCTTTTATGTACATGCACTGGGTAATATAGTCCATAAATATATACTGCCAGTCTAGTGCCAATACAAAAACAGAACCCTAATATTATTATTCACCCTGTTTGCACATCATCCAAACCAGTGGCGGTAATATGAAATTAGCTTTTGCAAAAATGTAAGACGTGTTGTGAAAACTATCCAATTATCTATGAAAAGTATCCAACTGTGAAATTGGCATACATGCTCCCAAGAACATGGATTATCACAGTTGGATTTGAATAATTAATGATAAAAGGTAAAAATGCCAAAGCGCTCTTCATTCTCCCAAGGTTCCCAAACATCTTAGCTACAAACACAGTGCTAGCATTTACAATGTCACATATGCCTCCGTGTCCACCTCTTTTTGGCTCCCATATGAAGCAAGTGAGTCGAGAAATAAATAAGGAATCGGCAGCAGATGCTAACTGGCAATGAGGAATGAATAGCTTTGTACATTTCCCCAAGGCTTCCACTGTCTTTGCAATTTACTGGTTAGAAAGTGGTTGAATCCGATTTGCAGGGAGATAAAGCATCCCTCTCTGCCTCTGTTATCAAGAAAGATTACCCTAAGGCGGACCGCCGGACAATACCAACCTGATCAGCAAAAAAAACATCTCCCTAGTCTTTATTAACCTGAGCACCGTGCCTCATTCTGCAGGCCAAACAAACAAATTTAGGACCGCTTGTGCTCATTTGGCATGCTGGAAAGGTCACCATCACTTGGCGCAAAGACACACTACACTGCAGGGCTACAATTACCCCACCCCCAGAGGTGTGTTTCTTCTTCCCTAAGAATAATTGGAATGCATTGGTTAAGTAATCGGCTGCGACGCGGTAGAAAACTCACTAAACTAAAGTGCTCTTTTTCTCTTTCTCTCCCCTCTATGCATATGTGTTGGATATGCATGAGCATGCATGCCTTCTTCTGTACCAAATACATCATACGCCAGATACAGTGAGGGAAAAAAGTATTTGATCCCCTGCTGATTTTGTACGTTTGCCCACTGACAAAGACATGATCAGTCTATAATTTTAATGGTAGGTTTATTTGAACAGTGAGAGAGAATAACAACAAAAAAATCCAGAAAAACGCATGTCAAAAATTTTATGAATTGATTAGCATTTTAATGAGGGAAATAAGTATTTGACCCCTCTGCAAAACACGACTTAGTACTTGGTGGCAAAACCCTTGTTGGCAATCACAGAGGTCAGACGTTTCTTGTAGTTGGCCACCAGGTTTGCACACATCACAGGAGGGATTTTGTTCCACTCCTCTTTGCAGATCTTCTCCAAGTCATTAAGGTTTCGAGGCTGACGTTTGGCAACTCGAACCTTCAGCTCCCTCCACAGATTTTCTATGGGATTAAGGTCTGGAGACTGGCTAGGCCACTCCAGGACCTTAATGTGCTTCTTCTTGAGCCACTCCTTTGTTGCCTTGGCCGTGTGTTTTGGGTCATTGTCATGCTGGAATACCCATCCATGACCCATTGTCAATGCCCTGGCTGAGGGAAGGAGGTTCTCACCCAAGATTTGACGGTACATGGCCCCGTCCATCGTCCCTTTGATGCGGTGAAGTTGTCCTGTCCCCTTAGCAGAAAAACACCCCCAAAGCATAGTGTTTCCACCTCCATGTTTGACGGTGGGGATGGTGTTCTTGGGGTCATAGGCAGCATTCCTCCTCCTCCAAACACGGCGAGTTGAGTTGATGCCAAAGAGCTCGATTTTTACTCAGTTCTCCTCTGAATCATTCAGATGTTCATAGGCAAACTTCAGACGGGCCTGTATATGTGCTTTCTTGAGCAGGGGGACCTTGCGGGCGCTGCAGGATTTCAGTCCTTCACGGCGTAATGTGTTACCAATTGTTTTTTTGGTGACTATGGTCCCAGCTGCATTGACATCATTGACAATATCCTCCCGTGTAGTTCTGGGCTGATTCCTCACCGTTCTCATGATCATTGCAACTCCACAAGGTGAAATTTTGCATGGAGCCCCAGGCCGAGGAAGATTGACAGTTATTTTGTGTTTCTTCCATTTGCGAATAATCGCACCAACTGTTGTCACCTTCTCACCAAGCTGCTTGGCAATGGTCTTGTAGCCCATTCCAGCCTTGTGTAGGTCTACAATCTTGTCCCTGACATCCTTGGAGAGCTCTTTGGTCTTGGCCATGGTGGAGAGTTTGGAATTTGATTGATTGCTTCTGTGGACAGGTGTCTTTTATACAGGTAACAAGCTGAGATTAGGAGCACTCCCTTTAAGAGTGTGCTCCTAATCTCAGCTCGTTACCTGTATAAAAGACACCTGGGAGCCAGAAATCTTTCTGATTGAGAGGGGGTCAAATACGTATTTCCCTCATTAAAATGCAAATCAATTTGGACATTTTTGACATGTTTTTTTCTGGATTTTGTTGTTGTTATTCTGTCTCTCACTGTTCAAATAAACCTACCATTAAAATTATAGACTAATCATTTCTTTGTCAGTGGGCAAACGTACAAAATCAGCAGGGGATTAAATACTTTTCCCTCACTGTAGACACTTTTGCTGTTGTAGCGTGTTGCAGATTTAATCGTTATTGACTGGGTATCAATCCATGCTTGAGTGAGTGGTAGAATGGCCTGCTTTCGCCTGGCCCTGACTTCCTCTCTCTGTGGCATATGTACTCTATTATGGGGTTGACTGTGTTTTTAGTAGGGCTGGGAATTGCCAGGGGCCTGACGATATGATATTATCAAATTACTTAAGTGCCGATACGATATGTATTGTGATTCTCACGATTCTCACTATTCTATATGTATTGCGATTCGATACTGAGATTTCATTGCGATTCGATGTTCCAAACATATCGCTCACTATATGTCTGCAGCAGAGAGACAAGACAGAGCCATTAGAAAACAAGTTTTGATCAGTCAGGGAAATAAAATTGCAGAAAACAAATTGGCTCCCTATTTAAAAAGAAGATGAAGAACAAGCTATGAAGGGAAAATACTGGAGTTTTGGTGCAGGTACAGCCAACTAGCGTAAAAATAATATTGCGATATTGTCAAAATGATATGATATAATATATCATCAAAAATAATATCCTGATATGTAACTGTATCTATTTTTTCCCCATCACTAGTTTTTAGATGATGTTGCTGTGGTCATTGTTCGTGGGCTCTATCTCAAGTCCTTGTGTACCAGAGAAATCCAATATAAATGCAAATCTCTGTCCATTAATGCATTTTTAAGGCTGGGAATCATCATTGTACTGTAATCAAAGGAGCGAGATGGAGGTTGTTATTAAGGATGAAAATGTTTATGAAAATGGCATGATGGTGCTCATTGATCTTGGATGTGGGGTTTGTGGTGTGCGAAGAGGAGGCTTGCCTCACACTGTCATTGGACCAAGATTCATTACCAACTGAAAATCTATCCAGAATTTGAATTGTTAATTGACTACACAATGATCTACAGAGAAATTACCCAGAGGCATCACTCAGATGTCCACTCCAGCAGCTCTGTCACAATTGGTCCTATTTTGTCTAGTTTTGTTTTGCAATTTTCCCATTGCTAAAACGCTAACTTGTGATTTGTGGTAGTTGAGAGAGAGATTTTTACTGTTTTTCAACAGAACAGTGTACAAGTGGCAGCAACATGCTGAATTGTGAGTACTACATTTGAATATGAAAATTGGCAACACTAACTAAAATAAAATAAACAACAGATACAGTGGGGGGAAAAAGTATTTAGACAGCCACCAATTGTGCAAGTTCTCACACTTAAAAAGATGAGAGAGGCCTGTAATTTTCATCATAGGTACATGTCAACTATGACAGACAAAATGAGCATTTTTTTTCCCAGAAAATCACATTGTAGGATTTTTAATGAATTTATTTGCAAATTATGGTGGAAAATAAGTATTTGGTCACCTACAAACAAGCAAGATTTCTGGCTCTCACAGACCTGTAACTTCTTCTTTAAAAGGCTCCTCTGTCCTCCACTCGTTACCTGTATTAATGGCACCTGTTTGAACTTGTTATCAGTATAAAAGACACCTGTCCACAACCTCAAACAGTCACACTCCAAACTCCACTATGGCCAAGACCAAAGAGCTGTCAAAGGACACCAGAAACAAAATTGTAGACCTGCACCAGGCTGGGAAGACTGAATCTGCAATAGGTAAGCAGCTTGGTTTGAAGAAATCAACTGTGGGAGCAATTATTAGGAAATGGAAGACATACAAGACCACTGATAATCTCCCTCGATCTGGGGCTCCACGCAAGATCTCACCCAGTGGGGTCAAAATGATCACAAGAACGGTGAGCAAAAATCCCAGAACCACACGGGGGGACCTAGTGAATGACCTGCAGAGAGCTGGGACCAAAGTAACAAAGCCTAGCATCAGTAACACACTACGCCACCAGGGACTCAAATCCTGCAGTGCCAGACGTGTCCCCCTGCTTAAGCCAGTACATGTCCAGGCCCATCTGAAGTTTGCTAGAGTGCATTTGGATGATCCAGAAGAGGATTGGGTGAATGTCATATGGTCAGATGAAACCAAAATAGAACTTTTTGGTAAAAACTCAACTCGTCGTGTTTGGAGGACAAAGAATGCTGAGTTGCATCCAAATAACACCATACCTACTGTGAAGCATGGGGGTGGAAACATCATGCTTTGGGGCTGTTTTTCTGCCAAGGGACCAGGATGACTGATCCGTGTAAAGGAAAGAAGGAATGGGGCCATGTATCGTGAGATTTTGAGTGAAAATCTCCTTCCATCAGCAAGGGCATTGAAGATGAAACGTGGCTGGGTCTTTCAGCATGACAATGATCCCAAACACACCGCCCGGGCAACAAAGGAGTGGCTTCGTAAGAAGCATTTCAAGGTCCTGGAGTGGCCTAGCCAGTCTCCAGATCTCAACCCCATAGAAAATCTTTGGAGGGAGTTGAAAGTCCGTGTTGCCCAGCGACAGCCCCAAAACATCACTGCTCTAGAGGAGATCTGCATGGAGAAATTGGTCAAAATACCAGCAACAGTGTGTGAAAACCTTGTGAAGACTTACAGAAAACGTTTGACCTGTGTCATTGCCAACAAAGGGTATATAACAAAGTATTGAGAAACATTTGTTATTGACCAAATACTTATTTTCCACCATAATTTGCAAATAAATTCATTAAAATCCTGCAATGTGATTTTCTGCAAATTTTTTTCTCATTTTGTCTGTCATAGTTGACGTGTACCTATGATGAGAATTACAGGCCTCTCTCATCTTTTTAAGTGGGAGAACTTGCACAATTGGTGGCTGACTAAATACTTTTTTTCTCCACTGTATTGTGGTAGGGGTCGGATTTAAGATGTGATCTTGCGAAGGATCTTGAGAGACTTTCCCTGCGAGTGTGGAGTGATGATAGGCCCATATTAGTGCATACATCTGAGTAGGATGTGTAGTCTGTGGCCATGATGATATGTGACATTTGAAACCCCACCTCTTTAAGGAATACCTGGGATAGGATAAAGTAATCCTTCTACCCCCCCCCCCCCCCCCCCCCCTACCCCAACCCACCCCACCCCCCCCCCCACCCCCCAAAAAAAAAGAAGAAAAAAAAACAATAGGAAAAAAAGATTACAAAAACGAAATAAAGACACAAAGAAATGTAAAAAAATAAAATAAAAAAAGGAAAAACATTGTAAGGTGGTTATCCCACTGGCTATAAGGTGAATGCACCTATTTGTAAGTCGCTCTGGATAAGAGCGTCTGCTAAATGACGTAAATGTAAATGTAAAAATGATACGAACTGGTCTTCTCTGGACTCGATTCTATCAGATTTTCACCTGGGCTGACCAGCTTAGATTTCATTGAATGTAGATTCCGAGGACCTTGATAACCCCAACCTTTTGGAGTTCTGTGTTGTTAATTGACAGGGGTGTTAGTATGGGTGGTGACTTGGTGAAGTGCACATGGAGCACTTCTTAGGGTTAGAGCTGGGCGATATGGCCTATAAATCATATATTTATTTTTTCAAACGTATGGTCAATTCACATCTACATTTCTCTAAATAAGATTTGTTGTACATTTAAAGGTCATATACAGTGCCTTGCAAAAGTATTCATCCCCCTTGGTGTTTTTCCTATTTTGTTGCATTACAAACTGTAATTTAAATGGATTTCTATTTGGATTTCATGTAATGGACATACACAAAATTGTCAAAAGTGAAATTAAAAAAGTAACTTGTTTCAGAAAATTCTAAACAATAAGTAACGGAAAAGTGGTGTGTGCATATGTATTCCCCCCTTTGCTATGAAGCCCCTAAATAAGATCTGGTGCAACCAATTACCTTCAGAAGTCACATAATTAGTTAAATAAAGTCCACCTGTGTGCAACCCAAGTGTCACATGATCTCAGAATATATACACCTGTTCTGAAAGGCCACAGCATCTCCAACACCGCTAAGCAAGGGGCACCACCAAGCAAGCGGCACCATGAAGACCAAGGAGCTCTCCAAACAGGTCAGGGACAGAGTTGTGGAGAAGTACAGATCAGGGTTGGGTTATAAAAAAATATCTGAAACTTTGAACATCCCACGGAGCACCATTAAATCCATTATTAAAAAATTGAAAGAATATGGCACCACAACAAACCTGCCAAGAGAGGGCCGCCCACCAAAACTCACGGACCAGGCAAGGAGGGCATTAATCAGAGAGGCAACAAAGAGACCAAAGATAACCCTGAAGGAGCTGCAAAGCTCCACAGCAGAGATTGGAGTATCTGTCCATAGGACCACTTTAAGCCATACACTCCACAGAGCTGGGCTTTACGGAAGAGTGGCCAGAAAAAAGCCATTGCTTAAAGAAAAAAATAAGCAAACACCTTTGGTGTTCGCCAAAAGGCATGTGGGAGACTCCCCAAACATATGGAAGAAGGTACTCTGGTCAGATGAGACTAAAATTGAGCTTTTTGGCCATCAAGGAAAACGCCATGTCTGGCGCAAACCCAACACCTCTCATTTATCTCTTAACACCATCCATATTGGATTTCTATTTACCATATATTTTTCAACTGTACTGTGATGTTTTACAAAAGTTCTGAACCCTTCTATTCTCATTGTTTCTACAGATTGTAAATTGAAAATAAACATTTTTGCTAAAAGTATTACTATATTATTGATCGATTGACTATGAGTTTTCAGATAACCCAGTAGTGCTATCTGCAGGGTTAGCTCCAGGTAAATATTGCAATCCTTTTGTCATTCCTGGACCTGTGTCCATAAACAAGCTACAAATGGACAGTACCAAAACAAATGATCTAATGATTCTGTCTCTTCACAGCAAAATCTGCAGAGCTGGGAAGATTGTATCGCCCATATAAATAACATTCTATTGGTAGCAAGAATTTTATATAATAATTTAAGTTTAAGTTTTGAATCCGGCGTCGTTTTGCGTATAAGTTCATAAACACTATGCCATGGAATCGGTACGTCAAAAATCTCTTCCCAACTATTTTGCAATGTATATGGGACGGCTGTCAATCTTTTGGTCCTTAAATGAAACTGGTATACTTTTTTATTTATCACAATTTTCTTTAACCAATTATGTTCTTTAATGCAGGGCCTACAGACAAGTTCCATACTTTTTCCCCCTTCCACTTTCCTCGTCCATTTTTGTGGTAATGGTTCAATTATTTGGTTGTAATTTTGGGTAGAACAGACATTTCCATATATTTCTGTTAGCTGCATGTGCGACATAACTCTTAACATAAGATGATACCTTTTTTTTAAATAATGTTATTTTTTTATCAATGAGTATATTTGAGTTTAACTACAATATTTGTTGCATTATTTGTTCTGTCATTTCTGGAGGATTAAATTGAAATTGCAACCAACTTTCTATGGCTTTAGAAATAGTGATATTTGGGAGATGATTTCCTTTGTAATCTGACTAAAGGGAAAAAGGGGGGGGGGGGGGGGGATTGGTGTGTGTGTGTAAACCATAGAGGAAGAGGTGAAGAAAAAAACATATAATCTTTGTTGTTGTGAGTGACAGGGGGAGGGGCTTGGTGTGTGTGTGTGTGTAAATGGGAAGGTGCACAATGCCAGAGAGGAAGAGGCGAAGCGAGAGGTTTCACTTACCAAAATCTGTCCAAAATAAGGCCAATGCATGGCTATGGGCTTATTTTGGACCTAAGCTTGTCGCCTGCCTTTCTGCCTTTGGGACAACGGCACCCATTGTTAGGGTGGAGACATGAGCATCTCGTCATTATGATTTCTGACACAGCACAGAAGGAGCGAAGGAGACGAGACCAAAATGACTACATGAGAACAAGTGGACATAAACGTTCATAAAAAATATAAATAATTTTGCTATACAGGCACTTGGAATATAGCGCTATAACATAAATTCAAATTAATTGAATTAATTTGATGTATCGACCAGCCCTACTTAGTAATATGGTATGTTTCTCTGAGTAGTGGCTAAACAAGGACATGGATAATGTACATCTAGCTGTTTTTTCTATGCATCATCAACACAGAACAACAGCTTCGGGTAAGGTTAAGGGGGGAGGTGTGTCTCTTTGTTAACAACAACTGGTGCGTGATCTCTAATGATAAGGAAGGCTTGAGGTTTTGCTCGCCTGAGTTAGAATACCTCATGATAAGCTGGAGACCATACTATTTACCAAGAGTGTTCATCTATATTTTTCGTAGCTGTCTATTTACCACCACAAATCACACCCAATGAGCTGTGTAGGGCCATAAGCAAACAAGAAAATGCACATCCTGAGGTGGTGCTCCTGAAATCCGTCGTATCTATTTTTACCTGTGCAACTAGAGGCCACAAAACTCTAGATCACCTTTACTCCACACACAGAAACTCATACAAAGCTCCAACTCGTCCTCCTTTTTGCAAATCTGACCATAACTCTGTCCTACTGATTCCTGCTTACAAGCAAAAACTCAAACAGGAAGTGCCAGTGACGTGCTCAATATGGAAGTGGTCTGATGAAGCGGATGCTAAGCTACAGGACTGTTTCGCTAGCACAGATTGGAATATGTTCCGGGATTCATCCGATAACATTGAGGAGTTTACCACATCAGTCAATGGCTTCATTAATAAGTGCATCGACAACGACTTACCCGCAGTGACTGTACCTACATATCCCAACCAGAAGCCATGGATTGAAGGCAACATCCGCACTGAGCTAAAGGCTAGAGCTGCTGCTTTCAAGGAGCGGGACACTAATCCGGACGCTTATAAGAAATCCTGCTACGACCTCTGATGAGCCATCAAACAGTGAAAACGTCAAAACAGGTCTAAAATCAAATCCTACTACGCTGGCGCTGACGCTCATAGGATGTGGTAGGGCTTGCAAACTATCACGGATTACGAAGGGAATCCCAACCTCGAGCTGCCCAGTTACTCGAGCCTACCAGACAAGCTATATTCCTTCTATGCTTGCTTCGAGGAAAGCAACATTGAATCATGCATGAGAGCACCACTGTAGCCAATGTGAGTAAGACCTTCAAACAGGTTAACATTCACAACACCGCAGGGCCAGACAGATTACCAACGACACGTACTCAGAGACCAGCTGACAAGTGTCTTTACTGATATTTTCAACCTCTGCCTGACCCAGTCTGTAATACCTACATGTTTCAACCAGACCACCATAATCCCTGTGCCCAAGAACGCCAAGGTAACCTGTCTAAATGACGATCGCCCCATAGCAATCACATCCGTAGCCATGAAATACTTTAAAAAGCTGGTCATGGCTCACATCAACACCATCGTCCTAGACACTCTGGACCCACTCCAATCTGCATACCGCCCCAACAGTTCCACAGAAGACACAATCTCTATTGCACTCCACACTGCCTTCTCCCACCTGGACAAGAGGAACATCTATGTGAGAATGCTGTTCATTGACTTCAGCTAAGCGTTCAACACCATAGTGCCCTGCAAGCTCATAACTAAGCTATGGACCCTGGGACTGAACACCTCCCTCTGCAGTTGGATCCTGGACTTCCTGACAGGCTGCCCCCAGGTGGGGAGGGTAGGCAACAACACATCCGCCACGCTGACCCTCAACACGGGGGCCCCTCAGGGTGCGTGCTTAGTCCCCTCCTGTACTCCCTGTTCACCCACGACTGCGTGGCCGCGCACCACTCCAACACCCTCATTAAGTTTGCTAATGACACAATGGTGGTCTGCCTGATCACCGACGATGATGAGACAGCGTATAGGGAGGTCGTCAGTGACCTGGCAGTATGGTGCCAGGAAAACAACCTCTCCCTCAACGCCAGCAAGACAAAGGAGCTGATCGTGAACTACAGGAAACGGCGGGCCAAGCACACCCCCATCCACATCGACGGGGCTGTAGTGTAGCAGGTCGACAGCTTTAACTTCCTCTGTGTCCACATCACTAAGGAATTATCATGGTCCACACACACCTAAACAGTCATGAAGAAGGAATGACAATGCCTCTTCCCCCTTCAGGAGGTTGAAAAGATTTGGCGTGGGCCCTGAGATCCTCAAAAAGTTATACAGCTGCAACATTGAGGGTATCTTGACACCGCTTGGTATAGCAACTGCTTGGCATCCGAACACAAGGCACTGCAGAGGGTAATGCTCCCTGCCATCCAGGACCTCTATACCAGGCGGTGTCAGAGAAAGGGCCTAAGAATTGTCAAAGACTCCAGCCACCCAAGTCATAGACTGTTCTCTCTGCTATCTCAAGGCAAGCGGTACCGATGCACCAAGTCTGGAACCAACTGGACACTGAACAGCTTCTACCCCCAAGCCATAAGACTTCTAAATAGTTAGTTAAATAGTTAACCAAATAGCTACCCGGGCTATCTGCATTGTCCCCTTTTTGCACTAAATCTTTTGACTCATCACAAACACTGCTGCTACTGTTTATTATCTATGCTGTTGCTTAGTCAATTTATCCCTACCTATATGTATATACCTCAATTACCTCGTACTCCTGCACATTGACTCAATACTGGTACCCCATGTATATAGCCAAGCTATGGCTACTTATTCCTCGTGTTATTTTTCTATTATTTTATCTTTTTTTCTCTTTGCATTGTTGGGAAGGTATTTATTTCACTGTTAGTTTACACCTGTTGTTTACAAAGCATGTGACAAATGTGACAAATACAATTTGATTTGATTTAGGGTGCACAAACCAACTGACCACTTCTTATTATCCTTCATCCATGTAATTACAGATAAAATGCACCTTGCACAGATTATTTTCCGGCACAGATTGATTCCTTGCTTAGTACAGCACTGATGGCGTCACCTAAACTTCCATCAAGGTCAAGAGATGTGAGGCTGTATTTGACAAATTACAGACTTGGGCCTATTTTTCAACAAATGCCATTTTCTCAGTTGGCCTCAGGAGCACCTAACTCAACAACTTGGTGCTCAGCACTTTTTAGCACAAACCCTCACTATCTCTCTCTCTCTCTCTCTCTCGCTCACTCGCTCGCTCGCACAGACACACACACACACAGCATATGTAGTCAGCGTATGTTGCGAATGAACATAGTTAACTCATGTTTTGGTTTTCCCCTCCATTTCACTAACTCCGCTTAATCCACATAATTCCATTTGATGTAATCTTTTAATGTGTTTTGACAAGGCATCTTTTTGTCTGGATCGTCAGATTTGTGTTTAGCCAACCACATTAGGATCTGTATCCTCTTACAGTATTAAGATGAAAACATGTTATGATCGGTTCTGATGGCTTCAGCAAATGTTTAGATCTTAATCCATCATATCCATTTGTCCATGTCCTATTTGTTCAGCTGGACCTCACATTTAGGGCAGAAGTTATCTCAAATGTTGTTTGTCTCATGTTTTAATTTTGCTAGATATTTTTGAGACCTCAAATCAAATCAAAGTTTATTCGTCACGTGCACAGGATACAGCAGATGTAAAAGATACAGTGCAATGTTTACTTGTAAGCGCTCCTCAACAGTGCAGTACAAATATCAATATGTTGACATGTCACACCACTTGCCATTCACTTAGTTTGTGTTGTACTGCTATAAATAAACAGTACCTGTCAGTTGTCAAAAGGTAGTATCACATTCTAATATTCCATCTTTACATTAGCAGTATGGAAGCACACATCTACCGACATCCTAACCCTCACCCAAAGCACAGCACGTCAACCATGTTTGGTGGATAGGTTTGAGAGACAGGACATGCTCAATCATTTTCCAGCCAATTATACCGTGATTTGTGTAATGCATGGAGATTATGCACTTCTATAATTGAACATTTCCTCATCAGTTTAATTAGATAGACTCTCATCAGAGATCACATGATCAGCCTTAAAATATTATTATACATTCACCACTGATCTCCAGCTTCCCCTTTTGCATGTGCAAACAGTATGTCTTTGTTAACCTAGGCTTTAAACTGTTCATCAAACAGATATAGTCCAAGTTTTAACTCAATCTACACCTTTTATTCAACTCATTTTCTTTAC